>NC_081405.1:438108197-438722697 GCF_030272615.1 Cryptomeria japonica | reverse complement strand
TATCAACATCTAAGTAGGGCCTCTTGGTCTAAATCGTGCTTGTGCGACTACATTTTTTTGGTATCTTGATGGGCTTAATGTCTCAATCACGCTTGCGTGACATCAAGGAGTAACACTTAATAGAAATCCTGACTAAACACCTTGTTTTAGAGACCAAAAAAACCCTTCTAGTTGCTTGAGAAGGACAAATTCGGATACTTGGAAGAGATACTAAGTTCACCATGGGGAGATTTCCATGCGAACTAATGCTTGGCTGCCCTGAGAAGTGAGTGCCATGGAGGGGAGCCCGTGGGGTCAAGCATCTATGTATTCTCCTTGAATCTCATAATGAGCTACCTCTCAAGCACCTAATGTCTTTGCCTACCATAAGAAATGTGGAAATGAGCATGATTGTCTTGAGTCTAAGTTGCAATATCTTGTATTCTTTACTTGTCAAAAGTTGAATTGCATCTCATTTCAAAAGAAAGACAAATTGATTCAAAACAAGGTTAAACATAAGAGCATTTCATCCAACAAACTTCAAAACACCTTCAAACATGGTTGTCAAACATTGTTCAAAATCTTGTCTCAACATTCATGTCACTTAGATTTAGGTTCATCCTAGGTTGCATTTTGCAAAGTTCATTGTCAAGTACCAAGGTTAGGTTTCACCTAAGTCATACTCCTTTGCATATCAATAAGGTTCATCCATTTTCATGTGTCCTCTTGCATTAAAGTCATACCATTGTCATACTTTGCATACCCTAGGTCTCTTCATTAAGCTTAGGTCATTATCATATCATATTAAGGTCACTTGCATAGTAATTGTCCCTTTGCATATAGTGCCAAAATTAGGTTTTGTCATACTTGAGTAATCCAAATCTTTGATGCACCCCTAAGTCATTGTTAAGAAGTCTAGACCTTATCAAATCTTTTGTCCTTTTGTCATCAATATCATTTGGGCAAACCTAGCTTAGTATCCAAGCATATAGGGGAGACTTTGTCATTTGTCCTTTTGTCACTTATGTCCTTTTGTCCTTTAAGGTCTAGACATCATTCCAATTTCCTAAGGGTCCCTCTCTTAGATTTGCATTTCAAAAGTTTGTCCAAATCTTCAAAAACAACCAAAAACATAGATTGCATGCTAGTCTATATAGTTTGCATTTAGTTGCATATCATACATTATCTTTGGAAATTCCAAAAAACATTGCACTTGCACAAGTGACATGCTTGTTGAGACAAGATCAAAATCTAAAAAGATGGGCGAACCAATGTATCAACCCATGGATAACATAGCAAATTCACAGTTTCAAACCAGTCAAACAGTACAAATTGAAGGTTCATCAAACACATCTCTACCACCATATGGAACGGTTCAACTTGGGCCACCTCCATTATATGAACTAGTGTTTGTACCTATGAAACCGGGACATGGGAGTGTTCCACCAACTCCAAGAGGAAGTGCGCCTTTCAATTTGAGTCAACCACAACTGCAACATGACATTCAAACTCAAACATTATATGAAGAACAAACTCTCTCACAAGGATTCAGTTCAGATCAAGGCATTCAACAAGAAATGAATCCAAATGTCCAACCAGATTCTTCATTTGATTCTGATACTTCTGATGATGTTGACATGTTCCTTCAAGATCCAAAGATAACAAAAAAGATGGATAAGTTCTTGAACAAAGTCTTTAAGATGTCTCCACAGAAGTATCTTAACATGATGAGTAATGTGACATCTTCAAGTGACCAAATCAATGTACAAGAACAACAAGGTGGTGAGTTGTTAAGTTTTTCCTTGCATCCAAATGAAGAAAATGCACAACAAGCAACTCAACCTACATTGATGAGTAAACGTTCTTCAAAGGCATTGACAGTGACTATTCCTCAAAAGTCACCATTTGAGACAATAAATAATCCACTATTCAACACAACACTTGTAACGCAAGATCAAATGAAGAACACGCAAGTATTCACAGCTGTCCCTCAATAAGAAGTGGTTCCTTACATGCATAAAGTGGGATCAAAATCTAAGATGCAGGAAAGCTTCACAACTGGAATGCCTAATGTCACCAATGTCCAAAATAATTCCACGATGCAACAAAGTTCTTATGTCCCGTTAAGTTCAATATCTTTGCCGAATACTATTGCGACAAATCCTTCGATAATGGTGACACAAAGAGCTATAGATAGTGGTTTGCACCAACAACAATTGTTGCAACAATTGAGTAATATCCAAAAGGTACAATTGAATGTGCAAACAAGTAATGTGCAACAACAACAATTTCACATTCAACAACAAGTTGCAGCGCCTTCGGCACCATCACAATGAATTGGACAAACAACACAACAAGTTAATGCAAGTACTATACCCCATCCTAAGGAGAAGCAATGAAAAGCATCTAAACAAATTTTTTTACAAATGATGGGATATACACCACGACAAAAATTGGCACAAAGTCAACAAGTTCCGATCCATCAGCCTCAACACCAACATGTGCCACAATATGTGCCAAGGCAAACAAGCTATCCTACTTTACAACCGCAATTGGCGCTTGTGCAATATCAACAACTTACTCAATTGCAATATCAACCTAGGCTCCAAGAAGCACAACAACAAGGTCAATATCAAGGCATAGCACAACCACAGCAACAAGTGATGTACCAAGAACTTTATATGCTGGAAACACCAAAAATGGCCATTTCAGAGTATCAACAACTGATCGAAAATGCGATATATCGACAAAGGATACCAATGGGGATTAATGATGGACCTCTAAATTCTGATACAATTGCACAACAACTTGAGAAGTTGCAATGAAAAGTTGACGCATTAGAAACTAAAGGAACAAAGAAGTTGTATACAGATCAAGATTTATGTCCTAATCCATTTGACAAGAGTGTACACATGCCTCCATTCCCTAAGCATTTTGAGGTACCTAATTTTGAGAAATATAAAGGGAATGGCAATCCAAAAGATCACATTCAAGCATTTTTTGCGGCATGTACTGAGGTAAGCTATGAAGAGACGTATTTAATGCGCTTATTTGCATGAAGTCTCACAAGACAAGCTATGGATTGGTATTCACATCTGCTAGGAAATATAAAGACTTGGTTTGAATTGGCTCAAAAGTTTTTATCTCATTTTGCATTCAACATCGACAGTGATGTGACCATGTCAGATTTATGCAACACCAAGAAAAAGCAAGGTGAATCATTAGTGACTTTCTTGCAATGATGGCGAAGCTTGTATAGTCGTTCTTCTCTTGATATACCCGAAGAACAACAAGTGAATCTGTTTATCCAGAATTTGGTCCTAGAAATGATGTATGAGCTAAAATTGAAAAGTCCCAGTACTATAGAGAAACTCATTAAGAAGGGAATGAGCATTGAAACGGCTCTGGTAGCTAAAGGAATTATCAAGCTCAATAAGGACAATGACAATACCAACTATTCGAGGGATAGAAATAGATTTTGGTATAAGAACAAGAATGTCACTAATGATGGAGTTGTTGATGCAAGAGCGGTGAATGCAAATCAACCCCCATTCACGATCAAGAAATTGAGTGTTCCTAATATGTCAACTATGGAGCAAAATCAAACACCAATGAGCAATGTTACTCAACAGCTGCAATATCAACAACATGCTCAACAACAACATACTCAACAACAAGGCCAACAACAAAACTAGCAGCGCAAACCCTTCCGATCGCGGGATGGGCCTCCTCAACAATTTATGCCATTGGGAGAGCCTATTGAATCAGTAATGAGACAATTGATACAAGCAAAATTTATTAAGCTACCAGATATCAAGGCAGAACCAGCGGTAAAACTGCATTGGTGGAATGATAATGTGTACTATGAGTATCATCGGTCCAAAGGACATAAAACTGCATCTTGTTCCCAATTGAAACACATGATTCAAGATTTATTAGAGAAAGGAGTAATTGAGGTAGATCCACCCCACTCGACCTCTAATACTGATCATACTATTTTCAAAACTCCTTTGCTTGATCATGACAGGGGTAAAGCGTCTTCTTCCAACTCTGTCCAAACAGCCAATTATGCAAGTTCTGGTTATAATAATGTCATTAATTGTTTTCGCACATCAACTAAGTATGTTTCTACCTTGAGAATAAAGGGACAAGATCCTTCTTGTGCAGTTACCACTCATCGATCCAAGATAGTCCTGAAAGGAGCTCCTGTAGCTCCTCCCAAACCAACTCCTGCAAGCCAGTGTAATCTTTTGGATCACCTAGGAAAGACACCTGCACAAATATCAATCCTTGAGTTATTGAAAATGTCTCCCATGCATCGTGCAGTCCTAGATAAGGCTTTAATTGAGTCCACTATTTCGACAGATATTGATGTTGACCAGTTTCAAGCCCGGATTGGACATTTAGCCATTTCCCAAAATGTCGCATTTTCTGACAATGATATCTCACCTGATAAGCTCTCTCACAATGATCCTTTACACCTTGAAGTCTTTGTTCATAACTGCAAAATCTGATGAGTCTTGATAGATGGTGGAGCAGGTCTTAATATTTGTACTTTGAGAGTGGTTATTGGCCTTGGATATACAGAAAATGACATTGATGCTTCTAAAAGAATAACAATCAAAGCATATGATGATGCTGAGCGCCCATCCAAAGGGATAATTACATTGCCTATCAGAGTTGGTCCAGTGATAGAAAACACTTTCCTGCAAGTCCTCGACCTTGATCTCCCTTGTAATATGATCCTTGGCCATCCATGGATTCATGCAATGAAGGCGGTTCCATCCACCTATCATCAATGTTTAAAATATCCTTATAATGGAACTGAGATAACCATTCCGGGAGACCCTAATCCATTCCAATTTTGTGCTACGCTAAAGGATACCCCTCAGCAGCAAGTCCCAGTCAATGGAGAGGCCAAATCACATAGCTATGTGGATCCTAATCAATTGTTAGATGCTGTCAAAGGAAAATTGAAGATACAAGACCAAGGATGTGGAGAATATTCAATGGATCAGACATTCCTCATCGGGAATTTGCCAATATCTCCAAAATCATATGGCAAACCGCATTTCTTGCAAAAGGAACCTAAGGTCATTATTCAATATTAGCCTCCTACTACATTTACCAAATGGGGAGAACTTAATAAGGAAACTGTAGATGATGATGTCATAGATTGGATTTATAAAGATCCAATTGAGACCCCACCTATCAGATTGCCAGTGGAACGATATGGCAAAGGATTTACCATGCTACAAAAGAAAGGATATGATGGTTGTAGTGGTTTAGGCCTGAACAACAATGGAAGGCTAGAACCTGTCATACCCAAGAGGCGACCTCCAACTTTAGGGTTAGGTTTTGTACCATTGCAAATTGGATCCACATCTACTAAAGTGCCCACGTGTAGAAAAGGGTGTGATTCTGATGATGAAATAACACCTGAGGATACCCGACCCAAGACTGATTCTAATGAATGGGAGTGGAGTTCTTTTCCTTCTAGCTCCTATGCTCTCGACAATATTTTCATTGACCCTGATAATTTGCCTATGGAAGACAAACATGAAATAACTCCTCTTCCTAAAACTTGTCCCCATGCTTGGATAGATTCATTCTGGGACCCAAGCTCCGAATCTGATACAAGTAGTTCGGATAGTGATACCACCGATGTTCATATCTTTACCATATCAGCCCTCTCTCTCCTTACAACTGATGATGACATGCCCCTCATCTACCCCCAGCTTATCCAACATGATCAACAAGAACCGCTCACATTGGACTGTTTTCAAAATGACAAAGCAATTGCAGAATTCCTTGGACTACGGGAAGGCATACCACAAGGTGATCATAAGGCAGGATTTGCTATTGACCTGGATTCCACAACATATTTTGGGGAGTCAACTCCCTCTTCTAGTCATCAAAATGAAAAAAGAAAAGAAATAGTAAAAAATCAAAAGAATAGATCTTTGGGTGAAAACCATAAGGCACTCTCTGATCATACAAAAGTCAAAATAAAAGACGTACCTGCGGGTGAAAACCTCTCTGAGGTGCCCAAAGGTGGTAGAGTGGACATACCCCTATCAAGTCAGGCCAAATCAACATTGCTAGTGGAAATGACCGAGGAAATCAATTTGGGTACACCTGACAACCCTAAGGTCATTCATTTTGCTGCTTCCTTATCACAACAGGAAAAAATAGATTTTGTCAATTTCTTTCTTGAGAAGAAAATCAGCTTTGCATGGTCCTATGCAGATATGCCTGGCCTTGATCCAGAATTGGTTCTTCATCATTTGCCACTAAAAGCTGATGCCAAGCCTATCAAACAAAAACTTAGAAAGATGCATCCTCAGGTGGCTCTTTTGGTCGAAGTGGAACTAAAAAAATTGCTAGATGTGGGCTTCATCAGACCCATTGATTATGCAGACTAGATTTCAAATTTAGTACCAGTTAGCAAAGTAACTGGGGGCATCAGAATCTGCACAGATTTTAGGGATCTCAATAAAGCATGCCCTAAAGATGATTTTCCATTGCCAAACATAGACATCATAGTGGACATGATGGCTAGATATGAGATGATTTCATTAATGGATGGTTTCTCCGGCTATAACCAAATTCGTATTGCTCCTAAAGATCAGCATAAGACAACATTCACCTGTGCTTGGGGTACCTACTGTTGGAATGTGATGCCCTTCGGTCTTAAAAATGCAGGCGCAACATATCAAAGAGCAATGACGACCATTTTTCATGATTTCATGCACACTTTGATGGAGGACTATGTTGATGACTTGTTATGCAAATCTGTCACCTGTGATAGTCATCTAGCCATCTTGGGCCCAATCTTTGACCGAATGGAGACCTACAAACTCAAGCTCAATCCAAAGAAGTGTGTATTTGGTGTCACAGCTGGAAAGTTACTAGGATACATTGTTTCTCACCGAGGCATTGAGGTCGACCCTACCAAAGTCAAAGCAATAATGGATATGCCTCCACCTACAAATCTCCAACAATTAAGAAGTCTGCAAGGAAAGCTCCAGTCAATCCGCCGCTTCATAGCTCAGTTGGTTGACAAATGTCATCCATTCCAGCATCTATTGCATAAAGGTGTCACTTTCAAATGGACTAAGCAATGTCAATCCGCCTTTCAAGCTCTTAAAGAATATTTGCTATCGCCACCTATTCTAATGCCTCCGATAGATGGAAAGCCATTTTTATTGTATATTTCTGCAACTAAAACAGCATTAGGAGTTCTCTTGGCCCAACAAGATGAGAACGACAAAGAGTGAGCTATTTACTATATCAGTCGGACACTGGTAGGCTATGAGCTAAATTATTCAACTATTGAAAGGGCATGCTTAGCAGTAGTATTTGCAACGCAGAAACTCCGACATTATATGCTGAGCCACCGAACATTATTGGTTGCAAAAATTGATCCCTTAAAATATTTGCTTAGCCGAGCAGTTTTAACGGGTCACCTAGCAAAATGGGTCATGATTCTCAGTGAATTTGACATTGAGTATATGGAGCGAAAGGCGATAAAAGGACAAGTCATAGCAGATCAACTTGCAGAGGCTCCTATTTCTGATGATCATCCCATGTTGATCGATTTTCCAGATGAATCAGTCTTTGCTTTCACATCCTCTAATGAATGGAAGTTATACTTTGATGGGTCCCATACTAAGTTTGGATCCAGAGCCGGCATCTTGTTTGTCACCCCTCAAGGTGATGCTATTCCAAAGTCCTACAGAATAACTTTCCACTACACCAATAACATTGTAGAGTATGAAGCCCTAGTACAGGACTCTGAGTAGCAGTCCATTGGAACATCAAGCATTTGCAAGTCTATGGAGATTCTCAATTAGTCATCCGACAAGTGAATGATGAGTATGAAACAAAAGATGAAAAGCTTATTCCCTATAAGCATATGGTAGATTTCTTCAAGACCAAATTCATGACTATCCATTTTAGTCAAGTTCCAAGAATGCAAAATAAGTCGGCAGATGCGATGGCTACGATTGCTTCCATGTTGAATATGCCAAGCAATATGGACAAATGTGAATTTTTAGTTGAACAATTGCTAGTTCCTTCTTTTGACATTCTGACAGCGGATGTGATGTGCGTTCTTGTTGGTCCCAACTCCCCATGGTACAATGACATCTATCAATATTTAAAATCCCAAACCTTACCACCCAACCTTTCCGCTAACCAACACCGAGCCTTTATTCGACAGACAACCAAATATGTCATCATCGCCGACACCCTTTACCGCCGTTCCTTTGACCATACTCTCCTCAGGTGTTTGGATTCCAACGAAGCACAAACCGCTTTACATGAGGTTCACAATGGTATATGTGGGGGCCATTTCAATGGTCTCAGCTTAGCTAAAAAGTTGATTCATGCTGGGTATTATTGGCCCACTCTGGAAAAAGATGTTCATGATTTTGTTAAGAAGTGCTACAAATGCTAGATTCATGGAAACTACATTCATGCACCAGCCCAAGAGCTTCATTCTATCATATCTCCATGGCCTTTTTCTCAATGGGGATTGGATCTTATTGGCAAGATTCACCCGACCTCTGCAAATGGACACAAGTTCATCATTACAGCCACAAAGTATTTTACAAAATGGATCGAGGCTATCCCCATGACCTATATCATGGGTGTCCAAATTTCAAAATTCTTGCTGAATTATATCATATGCCGGTATGGGGTTCCCATCGCCATAGTCACCGATAATGGTCGTCCTTTCAAGAATAAAGATGTTAAAGAGCTTTGTGCAAAGTTTCATATCCAACACCGTTTCTCCAGTCCATACTATCCACAGGGGAATGGTCAAGCTGAAGCATCAAATAAAACCATTATCAAGATCCTGAAAAAGGTTGTCAATGATGCTGGTCAAGATTGGCATGTACAGTTGAATCCAGCACTATGGGCTTATCACACTTCTATCCACACACCTACTGGTGCAACACCTTATTCCTTGGTGTATGGTGCAGAAGCTATTTTACCCTTGGAAGTGGAGATTCCTTCCTTGCATGTTTCCTTGCAACATCTGATTGATGACGAGACACACAAAGTCTCCTGGCTGCATCAGCTTGAGATGTTAGATGAGAAACGTCAGACAGCTCTGACACATTTGCAAGCATATCGAAACCGTCCCCGTCGCTCTTATAATAAGAAGGTCAAAGGGCAACACTTCGAAGTGGGAGACCTGGTTTTAAAGGCAAACCCTAAGAATGCACAGTCTACTGACATCATCAAAGGTAAATTTGAACATAATTGGGTTGGTCCTTTCATAGTAACTGCAGCATATGGCTCGGGGGCATATCAGCTTGCTACCCCGGAAGGTGAACCTCTGTCTGATCTTATAAACAGCATGCATCTTCGCAAGTACTAGGCCTAATTTTCTATTAGTACTTCTTCAAATATGATCTTGAAAAAATACAAAAAAATGAAAAAAATTAAAAAATACAAAAAAATTAAAAAAAAAAAAAGAGAAAAAAAGGAAAAGGGCAAAAAGAGTAAAGAAAAATGATTCGCCCTCTAGTGAAAACCTGGCAAACAGGCGCTTGGGGCAAGTACCTTGGTGAAAACCTGGCAAATAGGTGCCATGTGTAAAATGAGATTGTTGCTCCGTCATCTATCATGACCTCTAAGCTATGCTTTTTCTCGGCCGGTTTCTCATGTCTATCTTTGTCTTGACCCAATGTCCTATTCCAGGCTCGTTATTGGTCAACATCATTGTCTTACATACCCCAGTTCTTTGTCCATATGTTTTGGTCTTGGTCTATGTATGTCTTTCCGATGCACATTGGGTGCGTTCCCTTGTCATGATCGATCACTGGAACTTTTGCATTTAAAAATGTCCTGAAAAAATGTCATAAAAATTGAAATATGTCCTGAAAAAATCTCTAAAAATCAAATAATGTCCTGAAATAAATTCAAAAAAATCAAATAATGTCTTGAAATAATTCAAAAAAAAAAAAAATTGAATAATGTCCTGAAAAAAACTCTCAAAAACATTTAAAAATGTCCTGAAATAAAAAAAAAAAATCAAATAATGTCCTAAAATAATCCCTAAAAATTGCAAAATGTCCTGAAAAATATCCCTAAAAAATCATAAAAAGTCCTAAAAAAAATGAACACAAAAACATTGTAAAAACTCAAAAACAAATCCAAAACCAAGCATTTTGTCAATAAAGGATCTCTTTTTGTGCATAAACAAATCACTGAGCATCCCTCCAATGACACGCAATCATACATTGTGCTTTACTGCAATCATGCATTAACAGATGAACTTTTCAATCAAACCAGACATTCAAACTGATCCGAGTTGTCATATCAATCAACCTCCAAATCAATTCATCCTTGGCACATTATCATGGGTCTTATACAGGGTGTGGTATACTCGAAACCAGACTATGTCCTGTCTTAGACGGGGTACCGCATTCCCTGAAACCAGATAGCATGATCGTCCTATCAGCACTTTCAACTTTTGACAATGAAGATCAAGATGTTTGTTTGATTTGTTGGAATTTGTGCATCTTATCTTTTTACTAATTTATTTTTGGCTTCGATCATGCTCCTATGTTGCTCGATGATGTCACTAAGTGATTTAGAGTGACCGGGATGGATCATGGTCCTTTTCTTGATTGTGATTGTTGTTTGTCTATGATGTGTCTGTCTTTTGCACAAAGGGTTGCATTTCAGCTTTGGCTTTCCATGCCATGATGCTACGCATCCATTTTGCTACATAAAAATAAAGGTTCTCACCTACAAAGTGCATTACTGAAAGCAAGTTTTCTTCATCTTTAACTGTCTTCTGTCTCCTTTCTTCTTACTAACATTTCTTCCGTCAGTTCGAATAGTCAATTCGGTCTAGTGCTCCGATTTCCCCGCACACATATGCTGCATCCTGCATCCATTTGGTTAGTACATTTGCATTACATTTGCACCATATCAAGCATTTTATCCATTTCATATTATAAATGCATCAAAAACACATAAGCAAAAAAAAAAACACATCCATACATGTTCCACAAAGGTACATAAATAGTGCATAAGTCATCCATACATGGCAAATAACATAAGTCATTTGCATCTCATCATATCGATGCATTTCATATCATCTATCACAATAATATCGGAGTACAAAATCAGACTATCTATCCTAAGTATGGCCCGCAGGCTAACTACAAAATGTCAAAATACATAATGTCTACTGTCTGTCTAAGGAGCACGTGCCTCTGTCACTGGGTGCTCCCTCTGTCCTCCTCATCCTTGCAATGTCTTGTGGATGATGTCCCTCTTGGTCCTGGCTATGGTGGTCTCATAGGTCCACTCACCCCCATGCTGCTCAATGACCTCCGAGAGCGTGCCCTGCTCTCTGTCCTTGATCGTGCCCGATATGAAGGTGCTCTCTGCTCTAGTGGAACTGCACTCTCATATAGTGTCCTCCAATGGCGTATCTCCTCTCCGGTCTCTACCAACATTTGTCCTAGCTCCCGTACACTGGCATCCCGAATCGACCCAATATACTCAGTGACTCTCTGTTCCTTTCGCTGTGCCTGAGCAATCACTGCATCTCAAGCTGCTGTGAGTCTGGCTATCTCTGCTCTGAACTGATCCTGCTATCTCTCTAAAGTCTCAATGTGATCCTGCTGACTCACTATGGTAGCCCTGCACATCTCCATCTCCTTTGTCCTAGCTGTCTCTGGCTCTATGGATATATCCTGCAATGCCTCATGCTCGCCTGAATCTGGCTCATCCTCATCCTCATCTCCATCATCCCCACCATCCTCATCTTCATCCTCATCATCCCCACCATCCTCATCTCTATCCTCATCCCCATCCTCATCCTCCTCATCCTCATCATCTCCCTCCTCCTCTCCTATGAGTGGGAAGTCCTCCTGTCATCTAGGTACTAGAATGTCTAGATCTGTCAATGGCACTAGCCGTCATCGTGCAAACCATCTATCATACTCATCTGTCATCCCGGCATCTGCCACATCTGATCTCCAATCCCACTATCTCTGCTATAGTTGTGAGAAGTCTGAATAAGCTATGTGTGGTTGAATCATACTCCCCCACTGACTCGTCTCTCTATGAGATCGGGCAAAGTGTGCAGCCCTCCTAGGTACATCCTACCTCTCTCCAAACTGTCATCTAACTCTCTCTGGTAGGTACAACTCAATCACTCTTTGGTGATTCACTGGTCGCCCAATCAGGTACCTCTCCTGTCTACAATATGGTAACTCCTCACTGTCATCTGACCATCCCGAGCAATCACGATATGGCCTCCATATGAACTCTCTCAGTCAGTCTAGCTCATGTCACCAGTATAGTATGTATCCAAAAGGACCCTGTCTCAATGCTCCCCCATAGCAATACACATATGGTCGGTGTGGTACTACCTGTCTATCTGTAATCAGTCGACATATGGCTATGTGCTCAAATGCCCATACCTGTAGCAGTGTAACTCCACAACTCAAAGTCTGAACTCCCTGATATGCTATCTGATGCAGCTGAAAATAGAGCATAGCCAGTACACATGGTCCCCATGTGTACACCATCCGCTCCAGCACTCTTCCCCATCCAATAGGGAATCCATGTCCTCATCTATCTCCTGCTAGTAGACATGCTATCACCACTGCTATCACCACATACCGTCAATCATACTCTGATGCCATAGTCTCCTAGCCAATCTCCCTCTCGACGATATCCAAATCATCTGCATTGCACTCAAACAATCTACATCATGCATCTCTCCCTGTCACTAGGTCATATTCTATCATCTCTCCATGAATCGGAATGTGGAGGTTACGCCATACATCCTCCAGTGTCACTGTCGCCTCTCCAGTCACCAGAT
Organism: Cryptomeria japonica; assembly: GCF_030272615.1. Classification (NCBI taxonomy): domain Eukaryota; kingdom Viridiplantae; phylum Streptophyta; class Pinopsida; order Cupressales; family Cupressaceae; genus Cryptomeria; species Cryptomeria japonica. Next base: position 438,709,856 of record NC_081405.1, on the reverse strand, counting down.
GGAATGAGGAAGTCTTTGAATGCCATCGCTCTACCAATGCAGTAAGCAATCCTGTGTTTGCTCTAATCTCGGGCATGAATGTGACATAGTATATCCCAAGTCCTGCTAAGGTATCTCTCTCTGTGCTCCTAAGTCTATGTCATAGCATGAAGCAATCTGGTCAGTTCTCTCGTGTGATCAACCGATATTGTCAACTTTGCATCACAATTGGGGCAAAAATTTTGTCAGTTTTAGGGTTTGCTCCTACAGGTTGCATTTCCTCATTTTCATGTCTAATCAGAGTGTTTTTCATCTAATCTGACCTATCCTACCCTTATTCCCCTTTTCCGGGTCATTTGCATGCTGTTTTGGCCCAAAATTGAGTCACCATTGCACAATTGCACTTGTGTCAGGTAACTTGTGCCTGTATCTCCCTACACAAGCATAGAAGACCCCACACAAGCACAGGATTCGCCCTACACAAGCACAGGAGTCCTTTTCGGCATCCCCTGTGCGCCCCGCAATGTCCCGCAAGCAATTAAAATTCATGAAATTGAAAACATGGGTATTTGAGATCCATACCACTGCTCCTACGTTGTCCAGTCATCTGAATGTGTGTACATGTTCCCCGAGGTGATCTGCCATTGGAATGTTCGCCATCTCTCTGCAAATGTCCTTGTCCAGAGCAACAAATCCTCCTCTTTGTCTAGTGCAAATGAGCAATTTTCCTTCTCTTGGCCTCATTTATAGCTCTTTGTCAGTACATAGATGGACGTGCATCCTCTCCATCTTATGTTGGTCATGGTCTTTTGCATCTTCAATTGCTTGTCCTTCATGCATCCGATATCTGATTGTCAGTCCGTTTGATCCTATCATTTTTATTGATCAATTGGCCTCTTTTCTAGACATTTTCGGCCAATTCCTTGAGGGGGCATGCATATGTCATTGTCATTGTCTGGGGCATTTTCATTAAGTTCTTTGAAACAATGCTTAAAACCGCATTGTCTCAAAGAGGGGAAAAATGTAGACACCTAAAAATGGTCAACGCTTGCGGAGTCATACTTTAACATTTGTGCATTGCCTCATTTTAGGTTTTTGCGTCGCATTAACATTTCTCCTATGTCACGTACTTGGTTTTTATCATTTGCGAACATTGAGTCATTCTTCTACATTCTTCAATCATCTCGCTCTCGAATTTGGTCTTCTCAACAACACTATCTAGTCATGATTTTGATCGATCTTATCTTATTGCATCAATGTGCATGCTTATTTGTCATCATTTTGGACATCGTCAATCCTAATTAGGGTTTTGTCCTCTTGTCAATCTTGCGATCGATTTGTCATCGATCGTTGTCCTCTTATCAATCTTGTCGATTTATCATCAATTCTTATCATTTTCAATCTTGTCATCTGGCGATCGATTTGTCATCGGTCGTTGTCATGTTCGATTTTGTCATTTTGCGATCGATTTGTCATCAATTGTGGTCATTTTTCAATATTGTCATTTTGCAATCTATTTTGTCGCCAATTCTTGTCCTCTTGTCAATTTTGTCATTTTGTGATCAATTTGTCATCGATCGTCATCCTTCTCAATCGTGTCAATTTGGATCAATTTGTCATTGTTCCTCGTCAATTGGCACATTTTCTCAATCAAATCATTTATCACATTGGTCATTTATCAATCCAAAATCAAACCATGATCGAGTCAATTATCTTTCAAGACCTAATTCATCTTCTAGGGTTTTATGATTTCATCATTTAACCTGGTTTGTCATTTCTTCCTTTAGGATTAATAAATTATTTATTTATCCTAAGTCTTCTCATTGCAATTAAATGTTCATTTAATTGTCTAATTATTCCTCTTTGTGAATTAATTAATAAATGAAAGATTATTAATTAATTTACCTAATTCCTAAATTCTTAATTCTCAAATTTCCTAATTTTCTAATTCCTAATTTCAATTTCCTCCTATTTCTCTCCTAAATTCATGGAAATGACATGTCAATTTGTCATAAATTTGTCATAATTGACAATCAATCAATTTTGACATAGAAGTTGTCATAATTTGTCATAAATTATCAATCAACAAATTTTGCATAGAAAGTGCATAATTTGTCATAATTTGTCATATTTGACATAATTGATTTGCAATCTCCATTTGAATTGAATCATGCTAATCTTGTCATCTCTCCAATTCTTCTATAAATTGGATGATCTTCATCAATCAAAGCTAATTGGTAATCAGACTATCGAATTTATGCTTCTAGTACTCTTGATCAAAAATCTCGTCTACTTGCTTTCAATTGTGTGTGTAAACTTGTAGGTGAGATCCACAACCAAACCATTTGAAGAGGAAAGAAGAACAATGGAGCCGCATGAAGGAGCATTCAAATCACATCTTTGGTTTTCATAATCTTTTCTTTTGAATGTTTTTATTTCATGTCTCTATTGAGTGTTGTTTAGGATAGATCATTGCAATGACTTCTTGTGATTGAGCTAATGATTAGTATGTCTATAATGTTTGTGATGATTTCCTATTTCCTAAGGTACACTACCAACACCAAGGGGAAGTGCACCTTTTGATTGGAATCAACTGAACCTGCAACATGACATTCAAACTCAAACATTATATGAGGAACAAACTCTTTCACAAGGATTTGGTTCAGATCAAGGCATTCAACAAGAAACAAATCCAAATATTTTACTAGATTCTTCATTAGATTTTGATGCCTCTAATGATGTTGATATGTTCCTTCAAGATCCAAAGTTGACGAAAAAGATGGATAAATTCTTGAATAAGGTCTTTAAGATGTTCCCACAAAAATATCTTGACATGATGAGTAATGTGACCTCCTCAAGTGAGAAAATCAATGTGCAAAAACAACAAGGTGGTGAGCTGCTAAGTTTCTCTCTACATCTAAATGAAGAACATGTACAACAAGAAACTCAACCTACCTTGATGAGTAAACGTGCTTCAAAGGCATTGACAGTGACTATTCCTCAAAAGTCACCATTTGAGACAATAAATAATCCATTATTTAACACAACACCTGTAACACAAGATCAAATGAGGACCACACAAATATTGACAGTTGTCCCTCAACAAGAAGTGGTTCCTCACATGCATAAAATTGGATCAAAATCTAAGATGCAAGAAAGCTTCATGACTGGAATGCCGTATCTCACCAATGTCCAAAATAATTCCACAATGCAACAAAGTTCCTATGTCCCATTAAGTTCAATATATTTGCCAAACACTCAAGTACCTGTTATGTAGACTATTGTGACAGATCCTTTGATAATGGCGACACAAAGAGATACAGATAGTGGTTTGCACTAGCAACAAATGTTGCAACAATTGAGTAATACACAAAAAGTACAATCGGATGTGAAAACAAACAATGCACAACAACAACAATACCACATTCGACAACAAGTTGCAGCACCCTCTGCACCATTACAAGTTAATGCAAACTTGCAACCACCACAATGGATTGGACAAACAACATAGCAAGTCAATGCAAGTGCCATACCTCATCTTAAGGAGAAACAACAAAAACCTTCCAAACAAAGTTTTTTGCAAATGATGGGATTTACACCATGACAACAACAATTGGCACAAAGTTAGCAAATTCTGATTTGTCAACATCAACAACAACATGTGCCTCAATATGTGCCAAGACAAACAAGCTATCATACCTCACAATCGCAATTGACATTTGTGCAATATCAACAACACCCTCAATTGCAATATCAACCTAGGCTACGAACGATGACTCCACCACAAGAAGCACAACAACAAGGTCAATATCAAGGTATGGCACAACCACAACAACAAGAGGTGTACCATGAACATTATATGCCAGAGATACCAAAGACGGAAATTTCAAAGCATCAACAACTGATCAAAAACACAATGTATCGACAAAGAGTACCCACCAGGATTAATGATGGACCTCCAAAATTTGACATAATTGCGCAATAGCTTGAGAAGTTGCAACGACAAGTCAACGCATTAGAAACCAAAGGAACAAAGAAGTTGTACACAAATCAAGATTTATGTCCTAATCCATTTGACAAGAGCTTATATATGCCTCCCTTCCCTAAGCATTTTGAGGCACCTAATTTTGAGAAATATAAAGGGATTGGCAATCCAAAAGATCACATTCGAGCATTTTTCATGGCGTGTACTGAAGTGAGTTATGAGGAAACATATTTAATGCGCTTATTTGCATGAAGTCTCACGGGACAAGCCATGGATTGGTATTCGCATCTGCCAGGAAATATAAAGACTTGGTCAGAATTGGCTCAAAAGTTTATATCTCACTTCGCATTCAACATTGATAGTGACATGGCCATGTTAGATTTATGCAATACCAAGCAAAAGCAAGGTGAACCATTAGTGACTTTCTTGCAATGATGGTGAAGCTTGTATAGTCATTCTTCCCTAGATATACCTGAAGAACAACAAGTGAACCTATTTATCCAAAATTTGGTCCTAGAAATGATGTATGAACTCAAATTGAAAAGTCCCAGTACTATTGAGAAACTCATTAAGAAAGGGATGAACATTGAAACCACTCTTGTAGCTAAGGGAATCATTAAGCTCAATAAAGACAGTGACAACACAAACAATTCAGAGGACAGAAATAGATTTTGGTACAAAAACAAGAATGTCACTAATGATGGAGTTGTTGACACAAGAGTGGTGAATGCAAATCAACCCCCGTTCACAATCAAGAAATTGAGTGCTCCTAATATGTCAACTATGGAACAAAATCAACTACCAGCAAACAATGTTACTCAACAGCCGCACTACCAACAACATACTCAACAACACACCCAATAATATAATCAACAACAAGGTCAGCAACAAAACCAGCAATGAAAACCTTTCTGATCAAGGGATGGGCCTCCTCGATAATTTACACCATTGGGAGAGCATATTGAGTTAGTAATGAAACAATTAATACAAGCAAAATTTATCAAGTTACCAGATATCAAGGCAAAACCAATGGTAAAGCTGCATTGGTGGAATGATAATGCCTATTGTGAATACCATCAGTCAAAAGGGCATAAAACTGCATCATGTTTTCAATTGAAACATATGATTCAAGACTTGTTAGAGCAAGGAGTAATTGAGGTAGATCCACCCAACGCGACCTCTAACACTGATCATACAATTTTCAAAACTCCTTTGCTTGATCATGACAAGGGTAAAGCATCTTCTTCAAACTCTACCCAAACAACAAATTATGCAAATACTGGTTATAACAATGTCATCAATTATTTTTGAGCATCAAACAAGTATGTTTCCACCCTAAGAATAAAGGGACAAGATCCTTCTTGTGCAGTCACCACTCATCGATCCAAAATAGTCCTGAAAGGAGCTCCTGCAGTTCCTCCCAAATCAACCCCTACGAGTCAGTATAATCTCCTAGATCATTTGGGAAATACACCTACACAAATATCAATCCTTGAGTTGTTGAAAATGTCCCCTATGCATCGCGCAGTCCTAGATAAAGCTTTAATTAAGTCCACTGTCCTGATAGACATTGATGTTGACCAGTTTCAAGCCCAAATAGGACATCTAGCTATTTCCCAACATGTTGCTTTTTTTGATAATGATATTTCACCTGATAAGCTCCCTCATAATGATCCTTTACATCTTGAAGTCTTTGTCCATAATTGCAAAATCCGACGAGTCTTGATAGATGGCGGAGCAGGTCTTAACATCTGTACCTTGAGAATGGTCATTGGTCTTGGTTATACAGAGAATGATATTGATTCTTCCAAAAGAATAACAATCAAAGCATATGATGATATTGAGCGCCCATCTAAAGCGATAATTACATTGCCTATCAGAGTTGGTCTAGTAACAGAAACCACTTTCCTGTAGGTCCTAGACCTTGATCTCCCTTACAATATGATTCTTGGTCATCCATGGATCCATGCAATGAAAGCAGTTCCATCCACTTATCATCAATGTTTAAAATATCCTTACAATGGAATTGAGATAACAATTCCAGGAGATTCTAATCCATTTCAATTTTGTGCTACTCTAAAGGATTCCTCGCAGCAACAAGTCCTAGTTAATAGAGAGGCCCACTCACATAGTTATGTGGAGCCTAATGAATTGTTAGAAGCTGTCAAAGGTAAATTGAAGATATAGGACCAAGGATGCAGAGAGTATTCAATGGCTCAAACATTCCTCATTGGGAATTTACCAATATCTCCAAAATCACATGGCAAACCACATTTGTTGCAAAAGGAACCTAGGATAGTCATTCAATATTAGCCCCCTACTACATTTACAAGATGGGGTGAACTTGACAAAGAAACCTTGGATGATGATGTCATAGATTGGCTTTATAAGGATCCGACTGAGACCCCACCTATCAAGTTGCTAGTGGAATGGTACAGCAAAGGATTTACTATGCTACAGAAGAAAGGATATGACAGCTACAGTGGCTTAGGCCCTAACAAGAAAGGATGGCTAGAACCTATTGTAGCGTCGTAAATTGTACGCACTTGCTAGGGTGGTACAATTTCACACCTAGTTTAGCACCCGCCTTGGTGCATTTTGCATTTTGCATTGCATTTCCCTTTTAGCACTTAATTAATTAAATTAATTAGGTCTAAGGTTCTATTTTATCATCTCCCATATCATAAAGTTGGGCCCTTTCATTAAAGTGTGCCCTTTTCATTTTATTCCTCCTATACATCATTTAATCAAAAACCCTAATTAGGTCCTATTTTGAACTTGGGGGCTTGATTTCGGGGGTCAAAACATCTCGAAATCACCTGTAACTTCGGGATTCTCTCTAAAATCATCATATCTGACGGCCCTGAAAATTTGGTGAAAAGTTGTCAGGACCATGGCGCCCGTGCAACATGGTCCCGGACATTTTTCCCAAAATTTTGGGAGCACAATCCAATCATAAAATAAAGCTTAACCCCAAGAAATTGGTGGGACATTCAATCTCTAGGTCGGCCAAAATACGAATTTACAACCTAGGGTTTCATACATAAAAGCTCTCTTTCCTCATTGGAAAGGATCAGGATTTTTGGCTTTCAAGGACCTTCTATGCAGCGAAAGAGCAGATCTTTGAAGACTTCAACAACATTCAACATTCCTCTATCAAGCACTTATCAAATTCATTCATCCACTTAGGGCTTGGAAGACATTGAAGAACAATAGGAAATTACCGACTGAAGATTGGCTTGTACTCCTCCCTTGAGGGTTGGGTATGATTTCATGTTGTTTTCATGTCTTTGCATAAGCTTCAATATATCCTTTATTCATGCTTTAGATCACTTTGTATCTTGATTTAGAGCATTTACATTATCATTTACAAGCAATTAGGGTTTACTTTCTAGGTTGCTCTAGTTCGCTTTCTTGCATTTTGGACCTTGCACACACACTAGGTCTGCACACACAATACATTTTACAAAACAACTTGGCTATTCGTGGAGGTGGAAATCACCGAAGCGGGGGTTTGACTAAGGCAAAACCCTATATAGCCGCCCAAACACCTTTTCAGATATAAGTGCAGGTTTCGGGACTCGGACGACACCGCAGGTTGCAGATCCGGGAGAAGTAGACTGAGACCGACCTTCCCACCAAATTTCAGAGAAAAAGACCAGGACAGGGGCATGGGGCGCCGTGGTCCTGGCAGGACAGGGGCGCTGGGCACCCTAGTCCCTTCTGGGCACCCTGGTCCTTACTGGGCACCCTGGTCCCTGGGACAGGGGCGCTGGGCGCCCTGGTCCGACAGCATTTTCAGCATTTTGACAGCTTTTTCCAAAGTGCAAAAACAACAGTTTTCGGAGCAGTTTCAGGGGCAGAATCAGGATAGTGGCGCCCGCGCCCCCCATCCCGAACATTTTCAGTTAGATTTTAACTCTGGGTATGCATTTTCATTCTTGTCTTATCCTTGTGTTTACAGCTTTCCATCATTTAAGTTCAATTCTGCAATCTTGTCATTAGTTCCTACTTGCATTTTGAGGTTAGGGATTGAACTTGCATCATTTGATCTTCCAATTTCAACAAAGGAATAGAAATCCTAATAGATATCCCATGGCTCTCTCTTTCACAAAAAAGAAGTAGCCAATTGTGCGATATCTCTAGGCTCTTTCGTATTCCGTAATGTGTGTCAAAAGGTAGGATTAGGGCATGTTAACCTAGTCTCGCTTTTTCCCCTACACATTTTGGTGAACCCGACGTGAATCTATCATTGCTTCCCCTTGCATTGCATTTGTTAGATCTAGATATAGATTTAGTGTGTTTTCATTTCATTTTCATTAAAAAGAAAAAAAAAAAAAGTGTGTTTCTTTGCATTGTGTGTTTAAATTTTATGTAATTTCAAAATGTTAGATTTTTATTTGCAAGATGATCATATTTGTGATGATTATGAGTTAGATGAAGCTTTAGATGAATTTTTGAAACCTAAATATACCAAACCTTCATTTTACCAAAAACTCATAAACCTTGTTACTATGCCATTTAGATGTGATGAGAAAGATAAGTCAAATGGTTCCTCTCAAGGGTACCTTCCTATCAACTCTTCCACTGAATCTAGTAACATGGTTGTGTTCAATAATCCCCTCTATGAGGAAATATCTCCTTTTGAATCAAAAGATAAACCTTTTAATAGATATGATCATGCTTTGTGGGATGATGCCCTTGATGCCTTTGTGTCTCCTAAAAAATGCTCCCTTCATGAGGATCCTTGTGTGCAAGAAGATGACATTATCCCTACATTTCCTAGTGATGGCCTTTCCTTTTCCAACAAAATTCCCACTAGAGATGATGAATTAATGATAAATGCTTACCCTTCTCCTAAAGTTTGTCTTACCCATAAGCATCCCTTAGAGAAAGAAGATGAAATAATAAGCACTTTCCTTAATTCTCTCTCCCCTAAAGATCATATTGAACATATTTTGAGGAAAGAGGATGAGTTTAACACATTTATTGATGCTTTCCCTCCTAAGGATGAAGAATTAATAAACAATGTTATCTCCTCTCCCGAAATTGACAATACTTCAAACATTCCTTTCAACAACCTCACTATTTGGGATGAACCATTAGAAGAAGGTATAGATTATTCTCTACCCCTAGCCAAAGGGGATGAAATCAAGATTGGAAACTCCCTTGATAGTTTCTCCCCTTCCTTGAATCTCAATTATTCTCCCTCTAAAAATAAAGCATCTCCCTCTCCTCAACTTGGTTCTACTCATAAGGAAAGCCTAGTTCAAAGCCAGATGGTTAACATTTCTTTCAAAAGTGAGACTTTAGAGAGTAGTGTTGATCCTTCTCCTAGAGAGTTTATTCCCCATGTAGATCCTTTGATGATAGAGGATGATATGACCTTTCCTCTTCCTACTAGAACATCAATGCTTACCCCTTGTCTCTCTCCTAAAATTGATTTAATCCATGATAAGATTTTAGTGCAAGAGAAGACTATCAATAATTCTTCCAACACTTTTGTTCATTCCTCTAAACCATCTTCAATCAATTTGATACATGTGAATGAGACACCTAACAAACCTCTCTTCACTGTCCAAGGTGCTTGTCCTTCTCAAAATTCTCAACCATTAAATAAGCCTATCTTAGTGGTTCAAGGTGGTTATGCTAATGATTCTTTTTGCACTCCTAAGAAACCTATTATTACTGTGCAAGGAGGTTATTCTTCTAAGAGCCCTTATGAGTATGCTAAGCAACTGACTAGAGAGAGTTATCATGCGGTTGCTCATACCTATAACACAAGAAACAATAGGCAACCTAGTCCTCCTCCAGTTATCCCCACTTCAATTCCTCCTTCCCAACCTATTCTTCCTCAAGCGCCTCATATCTCACAAATTCTTAGTAAGGACTATGATCTCATAGAACAACTTAAAGCTACCCCTGCTAAGATATCCCTTTGGGATTTGATCCAAACTTCTTCTGTTCATCATGGAATGTTACAAGATGCCTTGAAAGATTTGAATGTTCCTCCACCTAATACATCTAGTAATATAGTGTCTTTGGTTAACTCTGTGATGAATCCTAAAGCTCAAATTGTGTTTACCCAAGATGAGTTGCCTACTAGTGAAATTCAACAACAATATGATCCCTTGATGATTGTGGTTATCATAAATGACACTGCTATAAGATGAACACTGGTAGATAATGGTTCTGGCCTTAATGTGTGTAGCATTAATCTATTGCATAAGATGAATGTGGATACATCCCTTATTGAGCCTGACTCTCATCCCATTCGAGGCTTTGATAATGTGGCTAAGTCTTCATTAGGTATTATCACCTTACCCATCACAGTGGGACCTGTTACTTTGCCTACTCCTATCCATGTTATGTCGGGAAATCTAACATACAACTTGTTATTAGGGAGACCCTGGATTCACAGTATGCAAGCTGTCCCCTCTACATTGCATAGACAAGTTAAATTTATTTATAACAATAAGATATATACCTTGATAGGTGATACTAAACTTCAGGCTTGTTTGCAAACATCTACTTCCAAAGGGAGTTCTTCTAAGCCTTCCTCTTCTAGTGATGACTCGTTAAACAAGATACCTATGGATGAATCATCACCCTCTGATAATCAAAATTCTTTGGATGAGCCTAAAGCTCCTGAAGAAGATCCTTCTGGACTTGAGTCTACACATGAAAAGGCTTTTGATCCTGAGAAGGTTCTCGCGGAAGACGATTGGGGATCTCTTGATTTTAATCCCACCTTTGTAGGTGAATATAGGGTTCCTCCTAGAGATCTTAAAGGTAAAAAGAAGGAAGAAACTAGAGATCAATCAGTCTTACCTGAATCTATGAGCAATAATTTTGTGGCCGCTTCTCAAACTTCTTCTCCTCACACCTCTAATTATGAAGAGTTTGATTCTTTGTCTTATAAAAAACCACCTTCTCTTCCTGAAATGGCTGATCGTTATGGTCGTGGTTTTTGCATTTTTGCTAAGCATGGGTATCATGGAAATGGTTGTGGCACTCATGAACAAGGGATAAAAGTTCCTCTAGAGACTAATTTTCACAATTATGCCTTTGGACTTGGCTATAATCCCTGCAAACACACTAAAGCATCTAAAAGACCATCTCTCAATGTGAATGCTATATTTAGTAGTGATGATGATCTCACTTCAACTAAATCATCATCTACTTCTATCAACTCTCATTCCCTTCATAAGGAAATCTTGGCAATGAACAAATCTCTTTATGAATCCCCTCAAATTTCTAGATCCACTTATGAATCGTTATCTCCTATTCATCACAAAGTCCTTTCCTCCGGGGATAAGGCTCTAATAAATTACACTCATCCCTCTTCTAAGAGTTCTTGTGACTTTTCTTCTTCAATTTTATACATGTTTTTGATCTCACTTATAGTTGAGCATTTAGCATGTCATATTCAAATACCTCATTCAATCTATCATGTCTTTAAATAACATTAATGGCTATTATGTTGCTCATCATTATGTGACATTGGTAGCTCATTTACTGGGGGCTCATTGTCATTCATGATGGTACAATTTCAAGTGCAATCATATTTTTTGAAGCAACATAATAGCCTAATTTTCTTGTTCCTATGGGGACAAGAGTGATTTCATATATCTCTTCTTTTGCTTATGTCCAAATCTCTCCCTAGAAGATTGTGTAAGTCCTTCTCATTGAGGCAATGATCTTTCCTTATTTTTATCTAAGGATCCACTTTTTTTTTTTTTTTTTTCCTATTTCGTGGATGGTGTGAACTTTATTACTTGATGTTATTCCTTGTAGGCATTTGTTGTTTGTTCAAGGATTCTCTCTTACAAGAGGTGTAAGTCCTTGACTACAACCTCTTTTGCACTTGGTAAAATACATCTATAATGAATTCACTCTCCTAATTGCGTTAAAAGGAGCGTCATCCTTCATTAAGAATCACTTTCACCTTGCAAAAGAAGGAAGTATTGCATTCTTATTCTCTTCTTTGTCTTATTCTAGAAGATGTTATATTTGTCTAACTCATGGATCACCAATGTGTGTATTCATGCCTTTTTTTCCTTTCTTTTTCTTCTCTTTGCATTTTGTTTCCATGTACATCCTTCATCTTGTGTTAGAGAACTCTCAAATCCTCATACTCTTTGTTGTGTTGAAATTGAGATTTAGTCCTCTTTCTTACCAAATGATTCTCCATTAGTTTTTGATCTCATATCAAATCTTCTTGTGAGCATTTGTCATCAATATTCTTTAACAATTCGAAGTGGTAAACATGATACCCTGTTTCAACTCACTAAAATTAGCAAGCCGAAACAGGGGGGGGCATATAGCTACCCTCGAATTTTCATCACCTTCCTTAGTAAGAATTAGGTGATTTTGTGATCTAACGTGTGTTTTGTAGGGTGCGGTTCCTAACTGTGTACTGCAGATACCGCTGGGGGCTTCGTTCGACAGACTTATGGATATATCCTTTTTCAAATAATGTTTACTTTTCTATACTTTAGCTTGCATATGCACGTAGTGTTCATATGACCGCTAAAGTGGGGGCTAAATGTAGCATCGTAAATTGTACGCACTTGCTAGGGTGGTACAATTTCACACCTAGTTTAGCACCCGCCTTGGCGCATTTTGCATTGCATTTCCCCTTTAGCACTTAATTAATTAAATTAATTAGGTCTAAGGTTCTATTTTATCATCTCCCATATCATAAAGTTGGGCCCTTTCATTAAAGTGTGCCCTTTTCATTTTATTCCTCCTATACATCATTTAATCAAAAACCCTAATTAGGTCCTATTTTGAACTTGGGGGCTTGATTTCAGGGGTCAAAACATCTCGAAATCACCTGTAACTTCGGGATTCTCTCTAAAATCATCATATCTGACGGCCCTGAAAATTTGGTGAAAAGTTGTCAGGACCATGGCGCCCGTGCAACATGGTCCCAGACATTTTTCCCAAAATTTTGGGAGCATGATCCAATCATAAAATAAAGCTTAACCCCAAGAAATTGGCAGGACATTCAATCTCTAGGTCGGCCAAAATACGAATTTACAACCTAGGGTTTCATACATAAAAGCTCTCTTTCCTCATTGGAAAGGATCGGGATTTTTGGCTTTCAAGGACCTTCTATGCAGTGAAAGAGTAGATCTTTGAAGACTTCAACAACATTCAACATTCCTCTATCAAGCACTTATCAAATTCATTCATCCACTTAGGGCTTGGAAGACATTGAAGAACAATAGGAAATTACCGACTGAAGATTGGCTTGTACTCCTCCCTTGAGGGTTGGGTATGATTTCATGTTGTTTTCATGTCTTTGCATAAGCTTCAATATATCCTTTATTCATGCTTTAGATCACTTTGTATCTTGATTTAGAGCATTTACATTATCATTTACAAGCAATTAGGGTTTACTTTCTAGGTTGCTCTAGTTCGCTTTCTTGCATTTTAGACCTTGCACACACACTAGGTCTGCACACACAATACATTTTACAAAACAACTTGGCTATTCGTGGAGGTGGAAATCACCGAAGCGGGGGTTTGACTAAGGCAAAACCCTATATATCTGCCCAAACACCTTTTCAGATATAAGTGCAGGTTTCGGGACTCGGACGATGCCGCAGGTTGCAGATCCGGGAGAAGCAGACTGAGACCGACCTTCCCACCAAATTTTAGAGAAAAAGACCAGGATAGGGGCGTGGGGCGCCCTGGTCCTACCAGGATAGGGGCGTTGGGCACCCTGGTCCCTTCTGGGCACCCTGGTCCTTACTGGGCGCCCTGGTCCGACAGCATTTTCAGCATTTTGACAGCTTTTTCCAAAGTGCAAAAACAGCAGTTTTCGGAGCAGTTTTAGGGGCAGAATCAGGACAGTGGTGCCCGCGCCCCCGTCCCGAACATTTTCAGTTAGATTTTAACTCCGGGTATGCATTTTCATTCTTGTCTTATCCTTGTGTTTACAGCTTTCCATCATTTAAGTTCAATTCTGCAATCTTGTCATTAGTTCCTACTTGCATTTTGAGGTTAGGGATTGAACTTGCATCATTTGATCTTCCAATTTCAACAAAGGAATAGAAATCCTAATAGATATCCAGTGGCTCTCTCTTTCACAAAAAAGAAGTAGCCAATTGTGCGATATCTCTAGGCTCTTTCGTATTCCGTAATGTGTGTCAAAAGGTAGGATTAGGGCATGTTAACCTAGTCTCGCTTTTTCCCCTACACACCTATTATACCCAAGATGTGACCTCCAACTTTAGGGTTAGGTTTTGTACCATTGCGAATTGGACCCTCGTCTACCAAAATGACCACGTGTAGAAAGGGGCGTGATTCTGATGATGAAACAACACCTGAGGATACTCGACCCGAAACTAATTCCAATGAATGGGAGTGGAGTTCTATTTCTTCTAGCTCCTATGCCCTTGAAAATGTTTTCCTTGACCTTGATGATTTTCCCATGGAAGACAAACATGAAATAACTCCCCCTCCTACAACATGTCCTAATGCTTGGATAGAGTCATTCTAGGACCCAAGCTCTGAATTAGATGCAAGTAGTTTAGACAATGATACCACAGACATTTAAATCTTTACCATCTTAGCCCTCTCTCTCCTTAAAATTGATGATGACATGCCCCTCATTTATCCCCAGCTTATTCAACATGACCAACAAGAACCACTCACATTAGACTGTTTTCAAAATGATGAAGCAATTGTAGAATTTCTGGGACTACGAGAAGGCATACCACAAGGAGATCATAAGGCAGGATTTGCTATTGATCTAGATTCCACAACATATTTTGGGGATTCAACTCCATCTTCCAGTCATCAAAATGAAAAAAGAAAAGAAAAAGTACAAAATCAAAAAGATAGGTCTTTGAGTGAAAACCGTAAGGCACTCTTTGATCATACAAAAGTAAAAATAAAAGACGTATCTGTGGGTGAAAACCTGTCTGAGGCGCCAAAAGGTGGAAGAGTGGACATACCCCTATCAAGTCAGGATAAATCAACATTGCTTGTGGAAATGACTGAAGAAATCAATTTGGGTACACCTGACAACCCTAAGGTCATTCATTTTGCTGCTTCTTTATCAAAATAGGAAAAGATAGATTTCATCAATTTCTTTCTTGAGAAGAAGATCGGTTTTGCATGGTCCTATGCAGATATGCCTAGCCTTGATCCATAATTAGTCCTTCATCACTTGCCATTAAAAGAAGATGCCAAGCCTATCAAATAGAAACTCAGAAAGATGCATCCCCAGGTGGCTCTCTTGGTCAAGGTAGAACTAAAAAAGTTACTAGACGTGGGCTTTATCAAACCCATCGATTATGCAAACTGGATTTCCAATTTGGTACCAGTTAGCAAGGTAACTGGGGGCATCATAATCTATACGGATTTTAGGGATCTCAATCAAGCATGCCCTAAAGATGATTTTCCACTGCCAAATATAGACATCATAGTTGATATGACTGCTAGATATGAGATGCTCTCATTAATGGATGGTTTCTCTAGCTATAACCAAATTCGCATTTCTCCTGAAGATAAACATAAGACTACATTCACCTATGCTTGGGGTACCTACTATTGGAATGTGATTCCCTTTGGTCTTAAAAATGCTGGCGCAACATATCAAAGAGCGATGACGACAATTTTCCATGATTTCATGCATACTTTGATGGAGGACTATGTTGATGACTTATTATGCAAATTTGTCACAAGAGGTAGTCATCTAGCCATCGTGGGCCCAATCTTTGACTGAATGGAGACCTACAAGCTTAGACTCAATCCAAAGAAGTGTGTCTTTGGTGTCACAGCCGACAAATTACTAGGGTACATTGTTTCCCACAGAGGCATCGAAGTTGACCCTGCCAAGGTTAAAGCAATAATGGATATGCCTTCTCCTTCCAATCTCCATCAACTAATAAGTCTGCAAGGAAAGCTACAGTCAATTAGCTGCTTTATAGCTCAATTGGTAGACAAATTTCATCCATTCTAGCATTTATTGCATAAAGGAGTTGCTTTTAAATGGACTGAGCAATGTCAATCAGCATTTCAAGCTCTCAAGGATTATCTGCTGTCACCACCTATTCTAATGCCTCCTATAGAAGGAAAGCCATTTATATTGTATATTTCTGCAACTGAAATGACACTAGGAGTTCTCTTGGCCCAACAGGATGAGAACAACAAAGAGCAAGCTATTTATTATATCAACCGAACATTAGTGGGCTATGAGTTGAATTATTCAACTATTGAATGGGCATGTTTAGCAGTAGTCTTTGCAACATAGAAGATTTGCCACTATATGTTAAGTCATCAGACATTTCTAGTTGCAAAGATTGATCCCTTGAAATACTTGCTTAGTAGGGCAGCTTTGACAGGTTGCCTAGCAAAGTGGGTGATGATCCTCAGTGAGTTTGATATTGAGTACATGCAGTGAAAGGCAATAAAAGGACAAGTCATAGCAGATCAACTTGTAGAGGCTCCTATTTATGATGATCATCCCATGTTGACTAATTTTCCAAATGAATCAGTCTTTGCTCTTACATCTTCTAATGAATGGAAGTTATACTTTGATGGATCCCATACCAAGTTTGGGTCCGGAGTAGGTATATTGTTTCTCACCCCTCAAGGTGATGCTTTTCTCAAATCCTATAGAATAACTTTCCATTGTACCAATAACATTGCAGAATATGAAGCTCTGGTCACAGGACTCTGAGTAGTGGTCCACTGGAACATCACACATTTACAAGTCTATGGAGATTCTCAGCTAGTCATCCGTCAAGTGAATGATGACTACGAAACAAAAGATGAAAAACTTATCCCCTACAAGAATATGGTAGATTTCTTCAAGACAAAATTCATGGCTATCCATTTCAGTCAAGTTCCAAGAATTCAAAACAAGTTAGCAGATGCCATGGCTACGATTGCTTCCATGTTAAATATGCCCCACAATATGGACAAATGTGAATTTTTGGTCGAACAGTTGCTTGTCCCTTCTTTTGAAATTCTGACAGCAAATGTGATGTGTGTTCTTGTTGGTCCTAACTCCCCATGGTACAATGACGTCTATCAATATTTGAAATCTCAAACCTTACCACCTAACCTTTCTGCTAACCAAGGTCGGGCCTTCATCTGATAGACGGCCAATATGTCATCATTGCCGACACCCTTTACCGTCATTCCTTTGACCATACCCTCCTCAGGTGTTTGGATTCTAACAAAGCACAAACGGCTTTACACGAGGTTCACAATGGTATATGTGGGGGCCATTTCAATGGTCTTAGCTTAGCCAAAAAGTTGATTTGTGTTGGGTATTATTGGCCCACTCTGGAAAAAGATGTTCATTATTTTGTTAAGAAGTGATACAAATGCCAGATCCATGGAAATTACATTCATGCACCAGCCCAAGAGCTTCATTCTATCATATCTCCATGGCCCTTTTCTCAATGGGGATTGGATCTTATTGGCAAGATTCACCTGACATCTGCAAATGGACACAAGTTCATCATTACAGCCACAAAGTATTTTACAAAATGGATCGAGGCTATCCCCATGACCTATATCACTAGTGTGCAAATTTCAAAATTCCTATTGAATTATATCAGATGTTGATATGGGGTTCCCCTTGCCATAGTCATAGATAATGGCCATCTCTTCAAGAATAAAGATGTCAAGGAACTCTATGAAAAGTTTCATATCCAACACCATTTCTCTAGTCCATACTATCCACAGGGTAATGGTCAAGCCGAAGCATCAAATAAAACCATTATCAAGATCCTGAAAAAGGTTGTCAATGACGCTGGTCGAGATTGGCATGTACATTTGAATCCAGCACTATGGGCTTATCGCACTTCTATCCACACACCTACTGGCGTAACACCTTATTCCTTGGTGTATGGTAAGGAAGCCATTTTACTCTTGGAAGTGGAGATTCCTTCTTTGCATGTTTCCTTGCAACATCTAATTGATGATGAGATGCACAGAGTCTCTTGGTTGCATCAACTTGAGATGTTAGATGAGAAGCGTCAGACAGCTCTGACACATTTGCAAGCATATCAAAACCATCTCCATCGCTCTTATAATAAGAAGGTCGAAGGGTGACACTTCGAAGTGGGAGATCTGGTTTTAAAGGCAAACCCCAAGAATGCACAATCTATTGACATCATCAAAGGCAAGTTTGAACCTAATTGGGTTGGGCCTTTCATAGTTACTACAACCTATGGCTTGGGGGCATATCAGCTTGCCACCCCAGAAGGTGACCCCTTGTTAGATCCTATAAATAGCATGCACCTTCATAACTATTGGGCATAATTTTCTATCAGCAGTTCTTCAAATATGATCTTGAAAAAATACAAAAAAATCAAAAAGCTCAAAGAAAATACAAAAAAAAAAGTGGAAAAAGTGAAAAACAAAGAAAAAAGAACAAAAAAGTAAAGAAAAATGATTCGCTCTCTAGTGAAAACCTGGCAAACAGGTGCTTTGGGAAAGTACCATGGTGAAAACCTAGCAAATAGGTGCCATGTGTAAAATGATCATTGCTCTATCATCTATCACGACCTCTAGCTATACCTTCTCTCTACAGGTTTATCATGTCTATCCTTGTCCTGACCCAATGTTCTGTTCCGGGCTTGTGATTTGGTCAACATCATTGTCTCACATACTCCAGTTTCTTGTGCATATGTTTTGGTCCTAGCCTATATATATCTTTCAGATGTGCATTGGGTGCGTTCCCCTTGTCATGATCAATCACTGGAACCATAAAAATTGAAAAATGTCCTGAAATAATCCAAAAAAATTGAAAAATGTCCTGAAATAATCTAGAAAAATTGAAAAATGTCCTAAAATAATCCAAAAAAATTGAAAAATGTCCCGAAATAATCCAAAAAAAATTTGAAAAATGTCTTGAAAAAAAATCCCTGAAAATCAAATAATGTCTTGAAAAAATCCCTAAAAAGTCAAATAAAGTCCTGAAAAAATGAACAAAAAAATTTCAAAACATCAAAATCCAAAAAACAATTTCTTTGGTATTTTGCATTTTGTCAATAAATGGTCCCCTTTGTGCATAGACAGATCACTGAGCACACATCCAACGACACTCAATCACACATTGCGCTTTAATGAAATCACACATTCACAGATGACCTTTTTCAATCAAACTAGACGTTCAAACTGATCAAAATTGTCATATCGATCAACATCAATATCATTTGGCCTTGTCACTACTATCATGGCTCTTATACAGGGTGTGGTATACTCGAAACTAGACTATGTCCTATCTTAGACGGGGTACCGCATGTCTTGAAACCAGACATCATGATCATCCTATCAACACTTTCAACTTTTGACAATGAAGATCAAGATGTTTGTTTGACTTGTTGGAATTAGCGAGTCTTATCATTTATTGATTTATCTTTGATCATGTTCCTATGTTTCTCGATGATGTCACTGAGTGATTTAGAGTGACCGGGATGGTTCATGGTCCTTTTTTTGTTGTGTTTGTTGTTTGTGGAATGTTTGTCACAAACTGGGGCAACTATATCATTGTGTGTATGTGATAAGTACGTTCGATTTGTGAATGCCGCACATACCTTGACCCTTGATGTATGTACCCTAGGATGCTTCACTCATTCCTTGTGTGTGATGTGTCTGTCTTTTGCAAAAAGGGTTGTGTTTCAGCTCTGGCCTTCAATGCCATGATGCTATGCATCCGTTTTGCTACATTAAATAAAGGTTCTCACCTACAAAGTGCATTAGTGAAAGCAAGTTTTTCTTTGTCTCTAACTTTCCTCTATCTCATTTCTTCTTACTAACATTTCTTTTGTCAGTTTGGATAGTCAATTTGGTCTAGTGCTCTAATTTACCCAAACACATATGCTACATCCTGCATTCATTGGTTAGTACATTTGCATTATATCAAACATCACATCAAGTAGTTTATCCATTTCATATTATAATTGCATCAAAAACACATAAAAATACATTCATAAATAGTGCATAAGACATCCATACATGGAAAATAACTATAAGTCATAACACATTGCATCCCATCATGTCGATGCATGTCATATCATATATCAAAATAATATCGGAGTACAAAATTGGACTGTCTGTCCTAAGTATGGCTTGCAGGCTGACTACATAAATGTCAAACTACATCTGTCTCTATCCTAAGGAACACATGCCTCTATCACTGGGTTCTCCCTCTATCCTCCTCATCCCTGCCATGTCTTAAGGATGATGTCCCTCCTGTCGCTGGTCCTAGCTATGGTGGTCTCATAGGTCCACTCACCCCCATCCTGCTCACTGACCTCCGAGAACGTGGTCTGCTCTCTATCCTCGATCATGCCCGATATGATGATGCTCTCTGCTATAGTGGAACTGCACTCTCATATAGTGTCCTCCAATGGCATATCTCCTCTCTGGTCTCTACCAACATCTATGCCATCTCCCATGCACTGGCATCCCTAATCGACCCAATATACTCAGTGACTCTCTATTCTTCTCATTGTGCCTAGGCTATTGTTGTATCTTGAGCCACTGTCAATCTAGCTATCTTTGCTCTGAACTGATCATGCTCTATCCTCAAGATGGAATTTTGTCTCTCTAACGTCGCAATATGATCATGCTGACTCGCTATGGTAGCCCTGCACATCTCCATCTCTTCTATCCTAGCTGTCTCCGGCTCTATGGGTATATCCTGCAATGATTCCTGATCGACTGAATCTGGCTCATAATCTTCATCCTCATCATCTCTGTCCTCATCATCCCCCTCATCCTCATCACCACCCTCATCCTCGTCATCCTCATCATCTCCCTCCTCCTCTCCAGCGAGTGGGAAGTCCTCTTGTCTCCTCGGTACTAGAATATCAAGATCCGTCAATGGCACTGGCCATCATCATGCAAACCATCGCTCATACTCCTCTATCATCCCGACATCCACCACATCTAATCTCCAATCCCACTATCTTTGTTGTAGCTATGTGAAGTCAGCATATGCTATGTGTGGCTGAATCATCCTCCCCCACTAACTCGTCTCTCTATGCGATCGGGCAAAGTGCGTAGTCCCTTTAGGTACATCCTGCCTCTCTCCAAATTGTCATCTGACTCTCTCTGGTAGGTACATCTCAATCACTCTCTGGTGATTCACTGGTCACCCGATCAGGTATCTCTCCTATCTGCAATATAGTAGCTCATCACTATCATCTGACCATCCAAGGCAATCAAGATATGGCCTCCATGTGAACTCCCTCAATCTGTCTAGCTCAAGTCGCCAATACAATATGTATCTGAAAGGCCCCTGTCTCAGTGCTCCCCCATAGTAGTACACATATGGTCGGTGTGGTAATACCTGTCTCTCTGCAATCGGTCAACATATGGCTATGTGCTCAAATGCCCATACCTATAACAGTGTGACTCCACAGCTCAAAGTTTGCACCCCTTGATATGCTATCTAATGCAGCTGAAAATATAGCATAGCAAGTACACATGGTCCCCATGCATACACCATCCCCTCTATCACCATCCACTCTAGTACTCTTCCCCATCCAATAGGGAATCCATGTCCTCGCCTATCCCCTGCTAGTAGGCAAGCTATAACCACTGCTATCACCACATATCGTCAATCGTACTCTAATGCCATGGTCTCATAGCCAATCTCCCTCTCTATGATATCCAGATCATCTGCGTCACACTCAAATAATCTACACAAAGAATCTCTCCCTATCATTGGGTTATACTCTATCATCTCCCCATGAATCAGAATGCAGAGGATATGCCATACATCCTCTAGTGTCACAGTCGCCTCTCCAATCGCCAGATGGAATGAGGACGTCTCTGAATGCCATCGCTCTGCTAATGTGGTAAGCATTCCTATGTTTGCCCTAATCTCAAGCATGAATGTGATATAGTATATTCCAAGTCCTGCTAATGTATCTCTGTCCATGCTCCTGAGTCTATGTCGTAACATGAAGTAGTCAAGTTGGTTCTCCCACGTGATCAATGGATACTATCGACTCTGCATCACAATTGGGGCACATTTTGTCAGTTTTAGGGTTTTCTCCTACGGGCTGAATTTCCTTGTTTTGTGTCCAAATCAGGGTGTTTTTAATCTATTTTGATCTATCTTACCCTTATCCCCCTTTTTGGACCCTTCGCATGCTATTTTTGACCAAAATTGAGTTCCCAAGGCACAATTGCGCCTGTGTTGCATCAACTTGTTCCTGTGTACCTACACAAGCACAGGATGCACTCACACAGGCGCAGAAGTCACTTTCTGCATTCCCTGTGGGCCCCGCAATGTCCCGCCCGCAAGTCAAATTCATGAAATTGACAATATGGGTTTTTGAGATACATATCGCTGCTCCCACATCATCCGATCATCTGTAGGTACATACACATTACCCAAGGTGATCTACCATTAGAATGTTTTCCATCTCTCTGCAAGTCTCCTTTTCCAGAGCAACAAATTCTTCTCTTTGGCTAGTGCAAATGAGCTCTTTTCACTCTCTTTGTCTCATTTATAGATCTTTGTCAGTGCATAGATGGACATGCACCCTCTCCATCTTATGTTGGTCATGGTCTTTTGCACCTTCAATTGCTTGTCCTTCGCATATCTGGTCTCTAATTGTCAGTCTGTTTGCTCCTATCATGTTCTATCATTCTTATCGATCAATTGGCCTCTTTTCTGGATGTTTTTGGCCAATTCCTCAAGGGGGCATGCATATGTCATTGTTATTATCTGGGGCATTTTCATTATTGTTCTTTGAAACAATGCTTAGAATCGCATTATCTCAAAGAGGGGCAAAATGTAGATGTCTAAAACTGGTCAATGCTTGCAGAGTCATATTCTAACATTGGCGCATTGCCTTATTTTAGGTTTTTGTGTCGCATTAGCATTTCTTCTATGTTGTGTACTTGGTCTTTATCATTTGCGAACATTGAGTCCTTCTTCTGCATTCTTCATTTGTCTTGCTTTCGAATTTGGTCTTGTTGATAGCAATCTTCAGTCATGATTTTGATCAATCTTATCCTGTCGCATCAATGTGTGTGTTAATTTGTCATCATTTTGGACATCGTCAATCCTAATTAGGGTTTTGTCCTCTTTTCAATCTTGTCATCTTGTGATCGATGTGTCATCGATCCTTGTCCTCTGGTCAATCTTGTCATCATTTTGCGACCAATTTGTCCTCTTATCAATCTTGTCATCTTGCGATTGATTTGTCATCGATCGTTGTCATTTTCAATCTTGTCATTTTGCGATTGATTTTTCATCGACCGTTGTCATTTTCAATCTTGTCATTTTGCGATCCATTTGACATCAATCGTCATCCTTCTCAATCATGTCAATTTGGATCAATTAGTCATTGTTCCTCATCAATTGGCACATTTATCAATCAAATCATTTTGTCAGCATTGGTCCTTTGTTAATTAGAATCATGATCAAATTGAATCGATATCAATTATCTTTTGTCAAAGACCTAATTGTCATCCTTTCACCTTCTAAGGTTTTATGATTTATTCATTTAACCTTATTTGTCATTTTCCCTCTAGGTTAAATAGTTTATTTATCCTAAGTCTTCTTGTCACAATTAAATGTTTATTTAATTGGCTAACTAATTCCTCCCTTTTTGTGAATTAATTGATGAATGAAAAATTAATAATTAATTTACCTAATTTTCCAATTTACTAATTTCTCCTAATTCCTAATTTTCTAATTTTCATCAATTTTTCTAATTTCCTAATTTCTAATTCATCTAATTTTCAATTTTCTCCTATATTTCCCCTAATTTCGTGGGAATGACATAGCAATTTGTCATAATTTGTCATAATTATCATTCTTGATTTGAAATTTCCTTTCAAATCTCCTCATGCTAATCTTGTCTTTTCTCTGATTTATCTATAAATTGGATGAATTTCTTTAATCAAAGGGTCGAATCAATCATGCTTCTAGTACCCTTATGTTGTCGTCTCATCTCATCAATCTTGCTTTCACATTAGGTTTATGCACTTGAATGTGAGATCCTCAAAACAAAGCAATTTGAAGGAGAAAGAAGGACAATGGAGCCGCATGAAGGAGACATCTGCATTTGGTTTGCTTAGATTTTATTTTGAATGTCTTTTCTTCATGTTTTTGTTGAATGTAATTAGGATTAATCACTGCATTTGAGCTTTTGTGATTGATCTAGGCTAATGTTTATATTGCTTTGAATGTAAAGATGTCAAGGAACTTTGTGAAAAGTTTCATATCCAACACCGTTTCTCCAGTCCATACTATCCACAGGGTAATGGTCAAGCCAAAGCATCAAATAAAACCATTATCAAGATCCTAAAAAAGGTTGTCAATGATGTTGGTCGAGATTGGCATGTACAGTTGAATCCAGCACTATGGGCTTATCGCACTTCTATCCGCACACCTACTGGCACAACACCTTATTCCTTGGTGTATGGTGTGGAAGCCATTTTACCCTTGGAAGTGGAGATTCCTTCTTTGCATGTTTCCTTGCAACATCTGATTGATGATGAGACTCACAGAGTCTCTCAGTTGCATCAGCTTGAGATTTTAGATGAGAAGCGTCAGACAGCTCTGACACATTTGCAAGCATATCAAAATCATCTCTGTCGCTCTTATAATAAGAAGGTCAAAGGGTGACACTTCGAAGTGGGAGATCTAGTTTTAAAGGCAAACACCAAGAATGCACAATCTACTGATGTCATCAAAGGCAAGTTTGAACCTAATTGGGTTGGGCCTGTTATCACTAATTAAAAATGGGCTTTTCTTTTCCCATGATTGGCTATGGTTTGTTGAATTCTTTAATAGGATGTCGTTCCGAATGCTTCGGCTTTTTTCTAGACCTCAAGGGTTTAAGGGTTTTTGATTTTGGATCCTCTTGTTTTCATTTTAAACCCTCTGGTTTCTAATCTTTCGTTACTTTATTCACTTAAGTAATGGGTCGTGGGGTCATAGGAAGTGTCCCCCCCTTGTTGTTCACCTAGGTAGTTATGTTAATTAATCGAAAAATTTATGCCTTGTATGTTTTTCTTCTAAAGTTGTCGGGCCTAGTAACTAGTGCGCATCTCGCGGATGGATCCACGGCTCGCGTTATTTCACTAGGTGAAGTTGCGCGTAGTTTAAAACTAGTGAAGTTGCGAAAACCACATGGCATGCCACATAGACGGTCTAGCTGGTTGTTGACAGTGAGTAAAATGGTGGCACATGGCACAAGTCACAATAGTTAGTGGGTCAGGATTCAAGGCTAAAAGGCGGGCCCCAGAGGTGAGTTAGGTCGTAGGTGGAGATGACCTGGTGGGTACAGCTGTTAATAATTTACTGGAGCCCTGTGGTTTTCTTTTGCCAAATAAGAAAGTGACAAGTCAGATCTGAAAGTGACTGGGTGCCAGGTGTTCATGATGAGTCAGCGGGCCCACCCCTCCTGAGAGCCTTTTTAGAGAATTAAAAGCCGATCAGCTTAAGAGATGATCTGACGGTCCGCGCTATTTTGCAAGGGTAAGATGCTCGTCCTTTATACCCCACGAAATAGCAAGAGTGAACGAGAGCCATCCATGTGTCATGATGATGACCTGGAGGATATAGCTGTTAAGATGAAAGTGGAGCCCCATGGTCTGCTTTCGGCAAATAAGAAAGTGACAAGTCAGATCCAAAAGTGACTGGGCGCCAGGTGTTCACGATGAGTCAGCGGGCCCACCCCTCCTGAGAGCCTTTTCAGAGGATTAAAAGCCAATCAGCTTAAGAGATGATCCGATGGCCTGCGCTATTTCGCAAGGGTAAGATGCTCATCCTTTATACCCCGCGAAATAGCAAGAGTGAACATGAGCTGTCCACGTGTCATGGTGACACGTGGTCTAAGAAGAAAGTGTGGGCCCACCAAGGTGGAACCGGTAGTATGAAAGAAAGACATGTGGCCAGTATCAAGTGGAATGTGAAGGGAATTTTGAGGCCAATGGTTGGATGCCACGTGGTATCATGTAGCCAATAGAAAAGTGGGACCCAGAGAAAAGCCAAAGTTGTCAGTTAATTTAACGCTCAATCAAGTTTCTTTTGATCGAATGGTTGGCGTTATTTCACAGGACCAAGCTGCCTGATAGTTATGCTTCGCGAAGTTGCGAAAGAGCAAAATGAAACACTTGCAGGAATGTTGTGACCCATTAGAGAAAAAAATATGAATTCTCGTATGAATTCAATTTTGAAGGGACGACCGAAGCATGCGGAATCAATGTTATATTTAAGGCCTTGAGTACAAATATTTGATTTCCTATCAACCGGGTGAAGATATCTTTTAAAGGATTTTGCAGAAGAGCATATGTAGAGTTATTTTCCTCAGATACAGAGCAAGTCGGTCCAGTTGTAGAGCAAATTCCTTCAAGCAAAGAACAAGTTCTCTCATATTTTTGTGTAGCAATTCTCGTGTAGTGTTCTAAATAAGATAATTGATTCATCGCAGAATTGTTTAAGAGTGGCATTCATTTCTTGCATTTTCAAAATGGCTCCTAAAAGAGAATTTTCTAGAAAAGTTAACTATTTAGAAATGAGTGTTTGTGATGATTTTTTAGAACAGTTGACGTTGTCAACTAATCAGGCATCAAAGGCAAAAGAGTTAGTGCCCAAGGCTCCCCATCTAAAGATAGGAGAAGGATTATATGACAAGGGTAATTGGTTGAGAGACCCACAGGTTGGATTGTCTGGGTTAGGGTTGTTTAAAGTTGGATTCGGAATGAGGAATTCTCCTGCCCTGCAAAACAGTATCTGGGAATTAGATGTTGGGAAATTAGTAGTCCTAGGGGTATTCATGGACACAGATTTGCTGAACCAAATTACGTTCAATTATGATCCAGTCACAAGAAGTATTCAGGATGTAAATGGGAAAACCCTTGTTGAAATTAATGCTAAAGAGTTTAGGACAACATTTGGGCTTAATGAGTTCACAAACTTCCTAGAACCTATAAATTTCACATCATTAGCCCAAATTTATGGTGCATAGAGGAGTCATCTCAGGAATGGGCCTCTCAAGGAATTTTTTGTGAAAATAGGAGGGTTAACAATTATAGGACCCAACACACAAGAGCCCTTTTCATTAAGCATGTTCACCCCGAGGGCTAAAGGGATGTATTGGGCACTTTGCCAAGTTTTGGGAGAAGATGCTGAAGCAAATATGTTGAATCATTACTTGTTAATGATTGCCCAGATTCTGAATCCTTCTCTTGCAATCACATTTGATTATGCCTTTTTTATTGCTGATGCTATCTATGGAGGGTTGATAAGAATCAAGAATGGAAAGGTGGATAGGCCTTTCGGATGGTACTCACTCCTAATGCATCTTTTTCTCTTCAAAGGTGGTGATTATTTTGCTAGTGGACTGGACTTGGTTAAGGAGAAGGAAGGAGAAAAAATGCCAATACAGTTATGGAGTAGTGTATGTCATGGGATAGAGAGGATGCCAGTTTTTTGAAGTTTGATAAATATTTTACATCTAAAATAAGGACTCTCCTCTACTCAAAGAACCCAAGAATCCCCAAGGTTATTTTGGAATTCATAAGACCAAAAGAATTCGCAGAGAACATAAACATTGTTCATAACTGGGGTGACATTTATTTATATCTAGTTTCCATAGTTTTCAGAGTTTTTGGTTTCAGAGGCACCCTATTTTTGTTACCTTACCAGGTCCTTCTCAAAGTAGGAATTTCAGAGATCCTTAGACAAATTGGTGGCTTACAAGAGGCAGAGTTGACAGACAGGGGTAAGGGAACTATTTTCCCTATAGCTACCATAGCCCACCAATTTGTAATAACAAAGGGAGGCTGGAATTGCTTTGAGGATTTCCTTAAACCTTATCATTTGTCCACTGCAGTGTCTAGGTGTGCTGATCCAGAGGACTTCTTCAATGGTATGTTTAGGAAGAAGGTAGCATGCAGAGGTAGGCCTCATCAATTCTAGTTTCTTGAAGACCTCATTAGAAATGAGTTTGATCTAGATGAGTAGGAGCTAAGGAAAGAAAAGTGGGTGGCTTATAAGAAAGCCTTGGATTTTGTGCATCAGTTTGATGCTAGCTATGACCCATTGTCTAGCTTTTTCCCACTGGAAGAGAAAATAAAGTTTTTGATTATTTGTTTTGAAGATGTGATGCAGACACTGAAGGAGAAGAGGGAAGCTGTAATCAAGAGCAACCCTAAAAAGGAAAGAATAATCCTAAGTAGGTCAGCTTCCAGCAAAGCAATCCCTCCTGGTGATTACACATTGCATAAGAAATCCAGTTATAGTGTGCTGGTGCCTACAAAAGGGGAGCCCTCTACCTCCAAAGGAAAGAGGAAGATACAAGATGTCATTGAAATCCAAGAGAGCCCAAAGAAGAAAAGGGTGCGAAAAGAAGTGCAATTAGATACACCTTTGTATTCCCCATCCCAATCCCCTATCCATATAGGAAATGAGCAAGCAACAGCTGAGCAACTCCTACAGTTGGGCAGTCTAGGGGAAATTGCATACACTTATGATGAAGTGGAGGAAGGGATGCCAGAAGAACCCATTGCTGCTGAAATGGATATCACCTCCATTGAACTT
Organism: Cryptomeria japonica; assembly: GCF_030272615.1. Taxonomy (NCBI): domain Eukaryota; kingdom Viridiplantae; phylum Streptophyta; class Pinopsida; order Cupressales; family Cupressaceae; genus Cryptomeria; species Cryptomeria japonica. Next base: position 438,681,339 of record NC_081405.1, on the reverse strand, counting down.
AAAGGCCAGGAGTGGGATCCTGAGATAAAGCAGGCAAGTAGTGCCTTTCTAGCTGATAACAATTTTGTCACATCAGAAGCATTCATGCAGTTTATATGGAAATAGCACATAGATAAATATAATGCTAGATGTGAAACAAGAAAGGCTAAGCAGCCAAACAAAGATCCAGCCCTAGTGGAAGAGGAAATAAAGTAAGAGATGATGGAAGAATTCAAAACCATCACCCCTGAGCAGGGAAGAGATATGGTAGCACAAGCTGGAGTGCTTATCTTACCTGAATGGGATATTGCAGATGCCCTGGTATTAGATGCAGTAAGGAAAGAGACTAAACCTATGGAGGGAGTTACTTTCAACAAGGATAATGCTGCACTCATCATGTGGTCTCTCAAGAGGAATGAGAGTAAGAAAAGCAAGGACACCCCAGGGTCAAGTTACCTTGGTGGAATGATGGTGAAGAGAGTGCAAAGTATAGGGGTAGTAGAGGTTGCTAGCACTGTGTTAGAGACTGCAAAATTTAGTGTTGCAGTCGCAGAGAAAGAAGCCAAAGAGAAGGAGGCCCTCCAAATTAAGTTGGAAACAATTCTGAAGGCTTATAACAATGCCAAGGAGGAGGTAAGAGGTAAGGATAGCATCATTGCCAAATTGAAGAGCCAGTTGACTGGACAATACCAACAAGGTGAGTCTTCAACACTGATGATTTCCTCTTCTCCTGCAAGACCTCCACCTACTAGCCCTATCATTGAATTTCCACCATCTCTAGCACCCTCTAGCTCTCAAATGATTGAAATCACTCCCGAAGAATTAGAAAACTTGAAATAGGCTCAGGCCTTATATGCAAAGAAATATGAGGAGAAAGTAAGGGCTACAATTTTTAGTTTTGTTGATACAATAAATTCCTCATTGCTCTACAACAATGTAGGTAAAATTATGGAAATATGGAATGAGCTCAGGAGAGACAAGGCCATTTTGACACCTATTTTTGACAGATGGAGGCCTAGGGGGCAAGATCTAGAGTTTATGTGTGTATCCTGCAATGAAGCAAGGGCCAATCCCATCATCAAATCCACTTCTGATGTCGCTAAAGTCTTAGTACAATTGGTAGTAGAGGTGGATAATGTGGATAGGAAGGTTAATTTGTGCAAGAAGGAGTACACTGATCAAGTTTTTGAATTGCTCCTAGGAGTTTTTGCTAACCCGGATCAGTTAAAAGACAAACAAATATGGCTTAAGGAGATAGAAGCTAAATTGTCAGCAAGAGTTAAAGGAATTATTGATCTTGATGATGCTTCTTTCTTTGTTGTGACAATACAAGAGATAGAGAAAATTAAGTCACATTATGGTTTTCTCAATTCAGAAGTCAACAAAATGAGAAATTCTTGGAAAAGGTTGACTAAAACTAAAGATAATGTGATTAATTTCTCATGGCCGACAGAAGAGGTATATAGTGAGTGGACAACTAAATATGCCACCCATGATCTGGAAAAGTTGGAGAGCGCCCCTGAAAAGATAGAAGAGGTTGCAACCGAACAACCTGTTGAAGAAACTGTAGAGGCTAAAAAGAGCTTGTAACTATTTTCTGCAAAAAGCTTGTAACCTCTTTATTTTGAAAGAAATCATTTTAACAAACTCTCCTCAAGAAGTTTGAAGCTTTGTGCATCCATGTTGTTATAAATGGATACCAGGACTAGAGGAAGGGGATTGCAAAAAATTGTAAGAAAACGCTGCAAAAATTTATCTGAGTTTTTCTAAGTCTAATGGAGAATCTAAATTTCTTGTAATTTTTCTTGAACTAAATATCAATATACAGACCATCGGTTTTGAGTAAAGCTTTGTGTTGTCTTCAATTTTGTTCACAAATTTGTTTACTATTTTCATTCTGAATAATCTAGGGTTGTTCTGTTTGAATGGAATTGTAAAGCAATTTTAGTATAAGTGTTCGTTAACTTTTCTCTTTAGGAGGGAAATTAAAGAGGCGGGATCACTCATACCACTAAACTCTTTGGAAGGAATTTTGAATTTTGAGGACCATAGCTTAGTTTGGAATGCTTGAATTCTTGTATGTGTCAGGCATATACAAGGATTAATAGAAACCAAGCCAACGAGAAGCATAAAGATGTCTTGTTTGAGGAGTTTTATTTGAGTTTAGATGACTCTTTGACCTTGGATAAGGCACTGGTATTAATTGAAGTTGTTTATTGCATGCTTTGTTGATCGAAATGCTGAATTTAAGTACAATTTCCATCCTTTGTTTTCAGTTGATTTCAAGGTGAATAGATCCACTAGTTTTCTGGACTGGTTTGCTATGGGTTTATGTTTGAAAGTGTGTATTTAATTCACAAAGGTATACTCGCCTGGGCTCTGAGTAAGCCCGAAGTGTAGAAGGTCTAAGTCAAACCTTGTCATATGTTGTCTTGAGAATTTCCTTATCTTTGATGTCTCTTCTGCACCAAGCTTAAATCATATTATTCTAAGGATGTTAAGGGAATCAGATTTTGAAGACAACAAAAGTGGCGACTCTGCTGGGGAGAATTATAATAAAGATATAAGCATAGATCTATGTTGAGGCTTGTAAAGAAAATTATTGTGTGTTTGTGGATAAGATTGCTTTTTTTCATTATTCCCATAGTTTTGTGGGTGGCGACTCTATTACTTTGAACCAGTCCTTGTGAGATACAATTTTTTCTAAAAGGAAGACAAGCAAGATGCAAGGAGCAAGAAACACAAGATCGTTCATGAAGAAACATCCTCGTGAAACTTTGCAAGAAGGTCTACCGGAACAGTCACGAAGAAGCCAGAAGAGATCTGTGTTGCATGAACCATCAAATGTTGCTTGGGTGCAAAAAACCAATACTACTGGTAAGATGCTTGACCGACCTGTTTATGCAAAGTCTAATTCATCTTCCAGAGATTCAGAGCATGATATCTTAGGTTTTCATTCGGGATTGTTTGGAAATATTGATGATGCACCTATTTTAAATCAAGATCTATCTCATGCTAGTGTTTCTGCAAAAGATAGAACTAGTTCAAATGCAATTAGGCACTCTGTTCCTAGGACAATTGATGGGAACATTAGTCTGATTGACATAGATCAAGTTAATGCATCAAAATCTGAAGAAAACTTCCCTGATGAGGATAAAGTGTCTCAAAAGATTGAAGATTTAAATAAAAGAGTCCATCATTTAATCTCCCTAAGAGCCCAAAAGGAGGCAAATAAGGAGAAGGAAGTTAAAGCCAAATTAATGGAAAGAGATAGGCTTCTTAGACAGATAGCTGATCTTGAAATGCTTGCTAAGGAAAAAGAAAAAAGTGATGAGGAAGGCCCTATAATTAGGGAAATCCTAATCCCTAAAACTAGACAAGCTTGTAAGTCAGTAGCCCAGCCAATTAGGGAAGTATTTAATGACTCCCAGCCTCCTAAAGCCAATTTAGATAAAGGAAAATAGAAATGGGTAGATGATGGAATAGAATCTAAAACTGCAGAAGAGATTTCTCATAGGATTCTAGCATATGAAAGAGAGATGGAAAGGATGAGGAAGGAAAATGAAGATCTCCAAATGGAACTGGAAAAGGCTAAGTTAGAAGCAGCAAATCAAGAAGTAAAAAGAAAGATTAATTACTTAAAGGCTCCCCCTATTACATTCCCATCAAAAGATCTTAGCAAGCCTAATCCTCAACACATTTCCTTTCCTCAGGTTAATGCTCAACCTGTAGTATAGGCTAATATTGCCTCAGTAAGCCAACTACCTGTGAATAAGCAGTACACCCCAGCACCTCAAACTCCAATCCCAAAAGCTAAAATGACCATGGGAAATAATAATGCTATTACCCCTTTTCAAAGAAGGCCAATCAATCTGGAACAATATAGACAATTGTTTTTTGATGGGATCCCAGGATATCCAAATCATGTTCCCACTGAACTAAGAGACAGACTCCATAAATTTGCTGGGAACAATGCAATTAGTGCTGAGGAACATCTAAAATCTTTTGGGGATTTAATAAATGATTATGAGATAGTAGATGAAGATGTTATTATGAAACTATTTGTTCAATCCCTGGTTGATGATGCAAGAGATTGGTATAGAGGCCTTCCAGTAAATAGCATAGGTTCATGGGAAGATTTTAAAAATTGCTTTCAAGAGCAGTATGGTGACAAGACTAATGTGAGTTTCATGCTAAATGAGTTCAAAAATATTAGAAAATCTGAAAATGAAATGGTCACTGATTTCAATGCTAGATTCCAGAAAGCTATGCACAGATTGTATCAGGTGATGAGGCTACATGACAACATGTGTCTTAATACATATTATAATGCATTTGATTCCAAAATGGCCTATATCTTAAGAGATAAAAATCTCCATAATTTGAGAGATGCTTTTAGAATTGCCATAAATGTAGAAAGTAACAGAAAAGCATTTGGAAAATTAGGAAGAAGGACTGATGGTAGATTATGGCAAGAAACCAAATAGCAACCTAATAAAGTTGCTAAAGAGGATGACAAAATAGAGAAATTGGTCACTGCCATGAAAGATTTGACTGCCAAGGTTAACAAAAATGATAAACCTCATTATAATTGGCAAGATAGACCCCCTAGATTACATGATATGCCCTATAATACCAATTGGAAGGATGGTAAACCCCAAATTAAGAAACCCAAAATTACCCAAAGTCAAGACACACCGGATCCCTTGAAAGGGAAAACTGTTCACACTATAGAAAATACTCCTTGGTGTATTACTTGTGATGGACCACATTCCCCTCATTAGTGTGCAGTGGCTCAAGCTTTGGAAGAATCTATGAGACCAGAAGCAGAGCTTGACATTAATATGTTTGAAACCATCATAGAAAGTGATGAGGAATCTGTGCAAAGTGAATACAGTGATGTACTGGATAATGAAAAGTTAGTGCAAGGACAGTTAGCCCTAGACTGGCATCCTACATTGAATGTGGTAGCAATTGAAGATGAAGAGGTTCATCTTAGAAGGCCCAGTGAGGAAGAAGTTAGAAATCTCACTAAGGCTGCAATTGCCAAAGCAAAACATAACTATAATCTGAGAGAGTAGATGAGATTGCTAGATAACATAGAATCAGTCTACACTGGGCCAGGGTATGATTTTGGATAGAAGGCCTTACTGCAATGGGCAATTTATCCTAGGTATAAAAGACCTCTCATTCTGGACCCAAATGAAATGTATGCTACTCTTTTAGTGTAGCAAGTAGGCAAGAATGATCCCATGGAAACAACCATGTTAAACTTGAATGTGGCTAGACTCAACATAGACTAAATAGATTATGTCAAGTGGTCGATGGAACACTTTAATTATTTGTACCATAAGGAACGAGAAAAATGTGAGAAATGGTAGGAAATAGCCTTGTAGCTACAAAAGGAATCAACCCCTAAGAGAGCAGTTGATCTTGATGAAGAACACAAAATTGTTCTAGCCTCACAGGAGGCAATCTACTGGAAGTACAAAGTAGAGAATTATGAAAAACAATTTAAAAAGGTGGAGCCACAGAAAGAGACATCTGTACACTCATTAGTGACAGGGGTGATCAAGAAAAAAATTGACACTATGGATGCACAAACAGTCCCATTCTGGTCTACCTATAAGCAAACCTTCTCAATCATTGATCACCATATGAGTTTGAAAGAAAAACTAATGGATCGAGATGGAGGAACCAGACATTTTGAGCAAACATGAAGAATTTTATCAGTTGCTAAAGAGAGATGTTGATAGACTTGAAGATGCAAAGGGGCTTCCAAACTTGATGAGTGAAGGAGAAATATTAACTCTGGAAAAATTTAAATAGGAGATGGGAGGTAATCTAGAGCATAAGTTTTTTAAGATAAAGGAGGATGAATATTTGTGCCACAAGTATCGAGAATAACTAATAATATGTACACACAAGAGTACGCAATGAAGAGATTGATTATTGAGTGTGGCACTCATTAAGATCTAGCTTATGTTGAACACATAGGAAAATTTAATCTTGTCCTTAGAGATAATTAAGTTTAGTTTACTATATGGTTATTTTTGTAAAGAACATGACTATTGGTCAAGAATCATGGCTATTCGCGATTTCCACTATATAAAGGAAATCATTTTGTTTTTGGAATCCAAGAACACTGAGAGGGGGGGGAGTGAATCAGTGTTATGCAAGAATGATTAATTTTAACCTTATTAAAACAACAACTTATCAACCGGTAAGCATGAAAGAAAATAATAAATAGTAATAATGCAACCACAAAGATGAACACCATAACACCACAAATTTATACATGGAAAACCTCAATGAGGAAAAACCACGGTGGGATTGGAGACACACAATATCTATCCACTGATCAAATGAATAAATATTACATATAAGGGGTTTGTACATGTAGGAAGACCAACAACCTAGAGCACACTTCTCATCACAAAAGGAGTCTCACTAACTACAAAAGATATCCATACTACAATCTGAAAATAGGAATGAACTGCAAGTATAGCATCTCCTATGCCTAAGTACAATTTTGGTTAAGCTCAATGATGGAGGTCTTAAACCTCTTACACAAACCCAATTTGGTCACCTATGATCAACCAAATTCTCTTCATATGATTACAACTTTATTTGCACATAGATAATCCCATAACCATCCATCCCATAATCTACAAAGATATCTTACATCATATTTATACCAGCCCAGGACCTAAATAATTAGGTCAACCACCTAAAAGATAATATAATAAATCCATTAAATAAACTCACAAACCAATGATAATCCAAGTTAGCCTAAGCCCGAGACAACATTAGCCAAACAATAAATCCAACCGGTTACACATCGGGGGCATCCACCAACACGTTACATAAACCGGTCCATAACCTAGCATGATAGTACTAGGTCTAGTGCTAAATGCAACACCACCAGTGACCAAAAGACTTACTAGAATAAATGATAGCTTCTGAGTCATCAAATCCCAAACCAACTGATCATGATACATATTTGAATAGCATGAATGATAGATCCAGATCAATTCCACAAACCAAAGCATACCAGATCAATATCATAATCTAGCTACTCTATCGGAACCAACTAAAAATCAATAAACAACCAAAATAACCGGTGTTGCCATCAATGACAAAACATCAATGCAACACATAATTAATTCCTTCAAATGCCAACAATCTCCCCCTTTGGCATTGATGGCAACACTAGATGTGAAAAACATCCAAGTGCCAATAAATGCTAAACATGTCTCCCCCTATGGAAGACAACCAACAATCTCCCACAAAATGATGTAGCAATGCAGCTCTGAACCAAACTACCCTAATGAATATATATATGTTAATCTCAGATCTCTCCCCCTTTGACTGATATTCTATTAAACTATGTTTTTCACATATATCTCTCCCCCTTTGACATCAATGCCAGAAGTCTAACATAAATATCAAATAAAAGTCATAAATCCTCTGAATCATACTGCTGACTACTCCCCCTGAGTAGTAGCACCACCCCATCAATCAAGAATGAATAACAGCTCTGATAATGCACATTAGACTAATTCCAATCAACATCACTCAAGTCTCTACCTAAGGGGAAGAAACCCCCAGTATGTTTCTAAAGTACTCAAATGATTCTTTAGGAAAATGTTTAGTGAAGATATTTGCAATCTTCTCTTTAGTGTTCACATAAACTAGTCTAGCTTCATTTTCTTCCACCTTCTCCTTCAAAAAGTTATACTTGATAGATATGTGCTTTGTCTTAGAATGAAATACTAGATTATTTGATATATCAATAGCAGTAGAGTTATCACAATGAATAACTATCGGTTCATTCCAATCCACCTTTATATCCTTCAACATTTGCTTCATCCATAGAACTTGTGTACAATTAGTAGCAGTAACAACATACTTAGCTTCAACAGTAGATAAATAGGTACATGACTGCTTCTTGCTGATCCATGAAACAAGTTTCTTTCCAAGAAAGAAAGATCCACCAGATGTTCTCTTTTGATCATCAACATCTCTAGCCCAATCTACATCTATATGTTCACATAATGTAAAGTCATCATTTTAAGGATACCACAAACCATATTTAGTTGTTCCTTGCAAATACCTAAAAAATCCTTTTCACTGCACTCTCATGATTTTCTCTAGGATCACTTTGATATCTTCATACAATACAAACTACATTCATTATATTCAGTCTAGTCTGAGTCAAATATAACAAACCTCCAATCATAGACTTGTACCTTGTAGGATTTACCAGTGTAGATGCATCTTTCTTTGCCAATTTCTCACTTGTAACCATCGGAGTACTAACCGGTTTATAATTTTCCATACCAAATTTCTTCAACAACTCTCTAGCATACTTAGTTTGATAGATGAAAATACCTTTATCAGTTTGAGTAATCTACAAACCTAAGAAAAATATCATCTCCCTAATCATAGACATCTCAAATTCATTCTTCATATTGTTAAATAATTTTATACACAACTTATCTTCACCTCCAAAAATGATATCATAAACAAATACCTCAATAATCAATATGCCATCATCAATGATCTTATAATATAAATTACTATTAGTATTAGCTTTAGTGAAAGCAAGCTTCAAAAGATATTCATCTAGTCTTGCATACCAAGCTCTAGGGGCTTGTTTCAATCCATATAAAGCTTTCTTTAACTTGCAAACCATGTTTTTGTCATATGAACGTGAAAATCCACCAATTTTCTTAATATAAACTTCCTCTTCAAGATCTCCATTAAAAAATGAACACTTAACATCCATCTGATAAATCTTGTAGTTCTTATGTGCAACATAAGCAAGAAATAATCTCACAGCTTCAATCCTAGCTACCGATGCAAAGGTTTCACCATAATCAATTCCTTCCTTCTGAGAATATCCTTTACAAACCAATCTAGCTTTATTCCTCACAACTTGTCCATCCTCATTTAATTTATTCCTAAAAGCCCATTTAGTTCCAATAAAATTCTTATTTTTAGGTCGGGGAACTAAAGTCCATGTGTTGTTCTTTTCTATCTAATCTAATTATTCTTCCATAGCTTTCATCAAACATTCATCTTTACAAGCTTCAATTATTGATGCCCATTCAACTTGAGAAATAAATCATACCTCATTAGCTGCCAACCTTCTTCTTGTCATCACTACTTTTCTTTTGTCTCTAATGATATGATCTTATGAATGATTCAATCTTACATACCTAGGAGTTTTCTGATTTTTTGTTCCTTTGTCCCGATATTTAGTCACTATTGAATTTTCTGATACTGCCAGAGTAACTGGTTCAATATTTTATTCCGGTGTAGGTTCTACCGGTTCAATTATGATCATTTCAACTACCGGTTCTCTCTCATAACTTCTAATTTGACTTATGTTTTGTTCATCCACTTTGACATTTGTGCTCTCCACAATTCTCTACAATATTTTGTTATAACACCTATATGCTTTGCTTTCAATATAATAACCAAGAAATATTCCTTCATCACATCTAGGATCAAACTTTCCAATGGAATCATCTCTTTTGATATAACATTTACTACCAAAGATTTTGAAATACATAACTATCGGTGTATGACCAAACCATAACTCATAAGGTGTCTTACCAGTATCTTCTTTGATATGAACTCTGTTGAATATGTATACCATTGTTCTTATAGCTTCTCTCTCGTAGACATGAGGTAGATTATCTTCCATCATCATAGTTCTATCTGCATCCAAGATAGTTTTGTTCTTCCTTACCACAACTCCATTCTGCTGAGGTGTTTGGGGTGTAGACGTCTGTCTCCTTATCCCATTCTTCTAACAATAGCTATTAAATTCACTGGATGTGAATTCTCCACCTGATCTGACCTTAAGCATTTAATCTTCAATCTTGTCTCTGTCTCAACTTTAGCTTTAAAAATTTTCAAATTTTCAAATGCTTCAAACTTCTCCCTTAGAAAAGTAACCCACATCATTCTTGAATAGTCATCAATGATTAGCATGAAATATCTATCAACCTAAAAATCTTTTGATTCTAGAAGGACCACACAAATCAGTATGAACAAGATCAAGAACATCATTAGATTTGTCTTGTATACTCTTTAAAGAAGTTCTGACTTGCTTTCCCATTTGACATTCCTTACATACCAGATTATAGGGCTTTACAATCTTAGGTATATCTCTAACTACCTTAGTAGAACTGACCTTCACAATGCAAACAAAATTGACATGACACAACCTCTTATGCTATAGCCAACTCTCATCAATTTGTGCAATCAGACATGTCTTCTCATTGAAGTTCAAATGAAAGATATTACCTTTGGTCTATGTACCAGTTGCAATTTCCAATCTAGATCTGTAGATAATTTTGCATTTTCCATCCTTGAACTGTAATTGAAATCCCTTATCCACCAACTATCCTATAAATAAAAAGATTATACCTCAAACCTTAAACATAATAAAAATTATCAATGTTATGCTTACCATCCAATAATATTGTTCCTCTTCCCTTGATCATCCATGCTTTGTTCCTATTCCCTTGATCATCCATGCTTTGTTCCTTTTATTACATGCAATGCATTTAAAAGGTGATTTTCCTTCATACTTACTTTTTTTCGGTCCTTTAGGTACTCATCTAGCAAATAAGGCTTCAAGTTGCTCAAACTCTTCATCTTCTTTCTTCATATCCTCTAGTTCCTTCACATATAAAGCTTTCCAATAGATGGTGTAGATGCATGAAAAGCAGGTTCATATTTCACATCTCCAGAAGGTCAAAACTCCTCAAGTTCAAAAGAAGATAATTTCCCAACCAAGGTATCCCTATTAATAGAGGTTTCTTCCATAGTTCTCAACTCATTGATTGCAATAGCCTTCATCTTATAATCTGGTGGCAAAGCTCTTAGTACTTTAGAAACTATTTCATCTTTTCTCAAAGATCCACCACAACATTGAAGTCCCAAAAATATATCATTAACTCTCTCCATAAAAGAAGGAATCCTTTCATCTTCTTCCTTCTTCAGGTTCTCATACCTCACCCAGTAACCATCAAGTTTAGCAATTTTAACAATAGGTTCACCTTCATTTAGAGTCTCCAATTTGTCCCATATAGCCTTTGTAGTTGATTAGTCAATTAGTCCCATTATTTGCTGATCAAATTGTGCACACAAAAGGGCTTCTCTAGCTCTACAATCATTCTCAAGCTCCTTATCCAGGCCTACGGGTGGAGCATTTTTAGATGATAGATTAAATGATGTAACACCTTTCTTAATGATCTCCCAAATCTCCTTTCCAAGACATCTTAGATGAGTCTCCATCTGAATCTTCCATACCCTGTAATTTGTTCCATCGAGCCTAGGAATTTCTCTCCAAAAAACAACTACAGATGTATTTGATGAACTTGAATTGCTAGATGCCATAGGATCTTCCTCAAATGGTTAAGTTTCTATAGAGAGGACCAAGCTCTGATACCAATTGTTAGACAACTCAAATAACCAGAGGACAACTGAGAGGGGGGGGGTTGAATTAGTTGTCATCAGATTACAAAACTTTAAGCATTCAAAATGTTATTACCAGAACACATAAACTCAATACCTGAATGCATAAACCAAATATTGGAATGACAAATATAGAAACTAAACATAAATATAAATCACAGAACAATTACCATCCATCCATAACACATGACACAAAGATTTGTACGTAGAAAACCTGATAAAGGGAAAAACCATGGTGGGAAGCCTACCCATAGTTAGATAATACTTCTACAGTAAGTATGTGATTACAATATCAGGGACATGCACATGTAGGAAGGCCAACATCCTAGAGAACACTTCTCATCACTAAAGAAGCCTCACTGACTACAAAATAAATCCAGACTACAATATGTAATTAAGAGTGAGCTCCAAGTATAGCATCTCCTATGCCTAAGTATAGTTTTGGTTAAGCTCAGTATCATAGGCCTTAAACCTCTTCCACAAACCTAATTCAATCACCTATGATCAACCAAAATCTCTGCATATGATTACAACATTATTTACACATAGGTAATCCAATAACCTTGACCTATGATCTACAAAGAGATTTTACATCATATTTATACCAACCTGGGACCTAAACAATTAGGTCGACCACCAAAAAGATAATACAATAATTTCATAACATAAACCCAAAATCCAATGATCAACCAAGTTGGCTTAGGCTGAAAACAATGTAAACCAATCATTAAATACTGTCAGTAATGCATCAAGAACATCCTCCAACAAGTATCATAAACCGGTCCATAACCTAGATAACACTAGACCCAAAATAGGTCACCATAAACCAAATCCAACACCACCAATGAATTGGAACATGAATAAGATAACCAACAACATCCTAAAAGACATCTAGAAGCCACACCAACACCACTTATCATGTACATCAAAAGATCTTCAGCAAAGCTCTATCGGTAAAACCCTTATCAGTGACCAAAAGGCTCACTAGAACAAATGATACCTCATGAGTGGTCAAATCCCAATCCAACTAATCGTGATACATATCCAAATAGCATGTATGATAGATCCAAATCAATTCCACAAACCAAAGCATACCAGATCATACCAAATCAATATCATAATCCAACTACTTTATCAGAACCAACCAGAAACTGGTAAACAACCAAAATAGTCAGTGTTGCCATCAATGACAAAATATCAATGCAACACATAATCAATTCCTCCAAATGCCAATATTTGTTTTAAATTTAGACACTAATCAGTCATCATTTGAAGCCATCCAATCTAAACAATAGGATATTGTTGAAGAAATAATGGTTCAACAACAAGATAATGGAGATAATATTGACAAAGTGTTGATCCATGAGCAGGAAATAGAAATCAGCATTGTTAAGTAGTTTTTAAAGATTGGTATGGACACAAACTCATTTCAAATAGAGCAAGAAAATAAGAAAAAATCAAATTTCCAGGGTATGAGTGTTGAAAACAATCAAGAAAGTGTGGTAAATGATACTCAGCATAGTGAAATTAACCAAGAGGTGAGTATTTTCTAAAGCATCATTGAAGATTTTTATTCTAATCTTGCTGATAACTTGGTAGCTTTGGAACAAATTTTTTTTGATCAGCTTACTCAGGTGGAGGAAACAGTTATGGTTCATGAGATAGTTGATAGAGTAGAAACCAGCATGGAGAGCCCAAGCTTCATTCACATAAGGGGCTGTCCTATAAGATATTTTTCCACATTTGAGGCCAAAAAGACCATAAGATGAGCTTATGCCTAAAAATGAAGCTTCAATAAAAGGTTATCATCTTACCTATAACCTCACAAATAGAAGTATATATGAGAAAACAAATGAGGTAGGCTACATTATTTTCATACTTGCATCAGTCTTATAACATTATGTGAGGCACCTCTTTATACTACATCTCTTCTCAGCTGCTCATAAGCTTCTGAAACATCCTAGGCTGGGAAGAAAAATATGTTATTTATCGAAACTAGTGAATGGTTTTGTATAACCAAGGTTCACTCTTGGTTAGGGTAGGCTAGAGTAGTTTTTAGTTTCAGTTTTTTCATTTTAGTAGTTTGCCAAACTTGGCTATAAGTAGAGTTGTAGTGGTTTCATTTGAATAAAGTTCTTTCAAGCACATCGCAACTTCCTTTTCAATTTTAGTTGAGCTTTTAGTTTCAGTTTAGTTTTCCACAAGTACACAGGATGTACATGTTCTTTGACTCCATCTTAAACAAAGTTATAAAGGTTTGTTTTCAATTTATTTTGTTGTTGTTTTGTTGTGAAATGTTGAGCTATAGGAGAGGGTTTACAAATTTCAAGAAGTTTTTAGAGTTGGAAGGGTACATTTAACTCTATGCCCAATGGATATGCTAGGCTATTGGTCTATGTTTTGTTTAGCAGGAAAACACCCCTGAGAGGTCACCAAAAATGTTACCTAAATTTTTGCACTAGCTAAATTTTGGTGGCCTATTACAAGCCTTACATAGTGCAATTGGAGGAAGGTAGACAAAAAAATAAAAATTCACAAGTTCTTCAATTTGCATGTTATTCTTTAAAGGCCAAAATTCATTTCATAAATGCAAATATTTTAAACAAATAATAGCAAAATATTGTATAGAAATAACTTTTTTATTATGAATAAACGTGTAAGGTGTCCCACACAAGCTGTGGGAATAGCTGACATAGCTATAGGAATATACTCTAATACAATTATTCAGCTGAACTATATGAATGAATGAAATAATGAGAATGACAATAGGGTGACCCATCATTGCCTAGAATGACGAGCCTGAGCTTGAGGAAGTGGTTGATTCTTCATCTACTCATCCATCTTCAGCTGCTTCCACTCTCATTTCATCAGTTTCTGCAAGAGAATTGAAAAAATATGTTAGATAAATTAGGATAACTATACTGTCACACTCAAACTCATCATAATACATAGCCTATCTGCACAAGAATATCAAAATATACATCTAACGCTATCAGAATGGCAGAATTAGAGATAAGGAGGCAATGCAGAGAAGTGCCATGAGATAACAAAAAGTATCATGTTATGTCTAACTTGTTTATTCACTATGTAGGTATAGAACATGTTTTCACTTCATAACTATCAAGTATGTGGGTTAAAATGGGCTCCCACAAGGGTTGAGCTCAGCATACATGTTATCACTCATAGGATGACACTAACTAGTTATCAAATAGTATGTATATCAAGCCATGATCCCATATGTTGTCACTCAATGACAGTACAAACTACCATCCAATGGCAGTATATACAACATGCACTTGATAGCACTCACTAGTCAATAAGTGACTAGAGCCATCATGTGAATAAAAACAATATAAATACCATGATCAAAACACATAAAAGAATAGTCCATTCATCTTCATGATCAGTCTTTCATACATCAGCACTATCCCAAGGGTGCAAAAGTAATAGTGAAATGGCATAGGAAAGGAGCAATACTATTGGTAGCAATCAAAAGCTTCAAAATAGTCATAGGTTAGAAGCCAAAAGAATTGAGTCATATAAGCTCATGAATAATGACTTAGAGAAGGGATCATAAGAATAGTCCAAACCAAAGGCATAGTCTGTAGTTCTACACAATCAAGAATCATGAGCATCCATTATAACAATCTTGATAAGGTTGGAAAGATACAATTTAGCTAAGAGAAAAATACATAGACCTTTGAATATGAACAACAATAAACTATGCTCAACCTTCAAAGTCATATCAACCCAAATAATTTCAGCCATCAAGGACACAAGGTCACAAAAGTGAAGTAGCATTATGAAGCATTAACACAATGAGTAGTTTCAGGGGTGGACATTATTTTAGTTATTAAGAGCAGTCATTAATAGCACATCAATGAGATAGTTTGTATTCAAAGAAACAAAGGATATGTAAGATTTTAAAACAAAGTAAAAGAAGTACACATAAAAGCCATGAATATTTGATAGGTTTTTGAAGAAAACCATAATGAATCATAGAGAAATCTTTAAACAAAAGCAATATTTTTCTAAAAGATAAGCTACAAGTAACAAAAAAATATATCAAAGAGCTTCACAAAGTATCTATTTAGATCATAGTCCTCAACCGCAAATAAAAGATTCAAAGCATGAAAGAGACTACCAACATAATATGGATTAGCTAAATGAAGTTTTCAGTCAAAAGGCTTTCAAATCTGAGTAGAGAAAGATAACAGTCAAAGATGCATCCAAGACCATAATATCTTGATAGAGACTTCAAAGGAAAAGACAAGTTCTATGAATACAAAGAGAGTTAAGACTATAAATGTAGTCACAACAATTCTCCTCCATAGCATAGGCTATCACAAAACAATAGTCCCAATGATCACACAAGACATGTTTGGGAAGTCATTGTAATAGAAGATGAAGATGGATATAGCACTCAGAGAACAATGGAGTTCACTATATCACAATACAATCAACGCATGTAAGAGACAACCATTTCCTAGGGATTTTTGTTTTTGACAAGCAGTAACATGTATGTTACCCTTAGGAACAATGACAGAGTGACAGGGGTCTTGTTAAACATAGATAGGGGTCAGCCATGTATGATAGAAGACACAGTGCCACAAAAGCTTCAACAATAACCATATATACTGTAGTCTTCCATAGTGTAATGGTAGGGTTCAATGACCCCATATGAGCTCAAAACCTTAAAAGATTTATGAAGAAAAAAGGGCTTACTTCAAAGATCTTTGAGATCTAGTTACAATTATGAGAGCTTAAAGACTTTATAGTCAAGAGAATGAGAACATATACAAGCCAAAGCACTATTTTAGCAGTTCATAGACCACTATAAAAAGGTAGTCAATGCTAAACTTTTGCATGGTAAAATAACATTGACCCAAAAGAACAATATCATGTAGAAGCAATGTATGAATGAATGTTGTCAATACAATAATAGTGATTATTTATAGGATCATACAATCATGGTACTCATCATCAAAGAAGGTACTACCTACACATAAGTATCACATATATCAAAGTGTCTCAAGCATGACAGTGAAAAGAAATAGTGAACACTATCAAAGTAGGACACTGCCCATTCCAAGTAGTAGCACACAGTCCTGACAAAGTGAAAAAGTAGTGAAAGAACATCTAACAAGCCTTAGAGATGTTATTGTCTTAGAAATCCATGATGGAGGTTTGAGCATAAAAGGACAGACCTAAGACTTGTGGGAGGAAACTTTTAAAAGAATAGAAATAGAGGGCTCAGTCATACAAAAAAAACCTTCATATTGCAGATTAGGGGTTCCAAAAGCTAATTGATTTCAATATTCTATAACCTTGTGTACAAAGAATTGACTGATAGAACAACTCCACACAAATCAGTAATAGAGTGTTTAGAAGCCCATGGAAACAAAAAGAACAATACCAAGACAAAAGATCAGACATCCAAGATAGTTATTATTCAAACTAGTCATGATCATAAAGTTGGCAAAATACAATGATTAAATTCTTTATGATTGGTTGGCAGTCATTTAGCAACGGAGAACAAAAATATTACAATGGAGCAACACTTTTAGAGAACCTAGTCAATATAGTTATAAAAGCAGTAAGGCAACCATCAAAGACATAATCAACACTGAGTAAATCACAAAATAAACAAGTCTACATAGTGATTCTTTGATAGCAAAAGAGGTCTTTTTTTAATGTTTATAATAGTCTTGTGAGACAGTCCAGATGAATTTCAAATTAGCAGAAAAAGAAAGCATTATCAAAGCTCTGAGACGATACCATACAAACACAAACACAAACACAGTCATAAGAAATCCTAGGATATAAGATTGCACCCCAGAAACAACTAAGTACACTCAAATTAACACAGAGTTGGCTACAAAATAAAGAGTACATAATGCAGAGTGATTTGTATCAAACAAATCAAGGGGCTAAAAATTATATAAATATATAGGTATGACATGGAAGAAGTACATTTTTTGAAAAGCTTCAATCTATAATAAAGCCATATCAATCACAGGTGTCAAAATATTAAAAGTGAGAGTGTTTTAAAAATAATGATATAAGGGTTTTTACAAACAGAGACATAGTGACAATGTACAAAAATCTTTATTTTTTTAAGCCTATAGAGAAATTACAAGAGACAAAGGGCTTGGATAGTAAACTTGCTAGTAAGAAGAGCATGTTGATGGTATGATGCAAGAACACAGATCTGGTCAACTACTGAGAGGGGGGTGAATCAGTAGATAGAAAAACTGATATTAACTTTCACCAATCTCAAATTCAACTTCTCAAAGTAAACTTAGAACTATCAATGCAATATCACTATCAAGATAAACTATCAAGTTAAACCAGTTGTCAGTTACAACAAGTTAACAGTAAACAACTTGAAACTCATAAACATCCAAACACTTTTACTAACATAAGTAAAAATTCATTTCATATTGATGTTGATTATCATGACTTATCAAAGTGGATTAAGTAGTTAAGCAAATCAAACATAATAAACATAACCACAAAAACATTCACCACTTGACACAAAATTTTGACATGGAAACCCAAATAGGAAAAACCACAGTGAGATGAGACTCACAAGATAACTATCTAAACTCTTCTAAAGTTTGCCCTATTAGGAGCCAAGCCTGTTAAAGCTTTACAAAAAGTCATGTTAAGAACAGATACTGTTAGGGACCACTCGGTTAAGGGATTGAATAAAATGCCTTGTTAGAAGCAATACCCTATGAGGAGTAACCTCGATAAGGATTTGAAATCCAAGATAATGGACCACTTGGTTAGAGGATTTAAATAACACCAAGCTTGTTAGAGCTTACTCGGTTAGGGGATTTAAGTGTTGTAATTGTTAGAAAACAATAGGGATTTGCTGATCTGTTTGAATAGCACTACACTTTCTTGTTCAGATCCTTTTCATGCTCCTATCTTCCTTTACTCAAACTACAAATACATCATCTAGTTCAGCAACCACACACTCAACTAGAACTTTGCCAACTCTAAAACAAAACAACTCATCGACCGTATAAAAAAATCAATAGGTTGGTAACACAACAACAACCTAATTATCTCATAGAGATTACAAACAAGTCAGTTCAAGTACTGACCATTGGATTACATAAAAATCTTCACACATCATTCAAGAAAGCCTTGACCGCTCATTGATCACCACTTCATTGAACTTAGTAACTCATCACGCATTGTGCATTACATGCAATATACTTGCTCATTCCCTAGACAAAAACTGTTACCTCAATGCACCAAAATCACTTTGAAACTCTCTTCATACAATATGCATATGTGTCATAATCATTACCGCTCATCATCAGATCATAAACCAATATAACCAGTTCACCAAACTTAATCAGTTAGGGTTTATCAAATCAATAGGTAGGGTTTACCGGTTCAACTCTCCAATACTTAGTAATCTTGGTTCACTCCACAAACGTACCTACCGGTTACAGTTTCCTTCACTAGATCTTCCTACCGATTACAAAACAACATTATAACAATATCATTACTGATTAATTGACATCAATAACAACATAATATATCATTAATGCAATCTTCATGCTAATGCCAACAATCTCCTCCTTTGGCATTGATGGTAATACAAATATCAATACCATTGATTGTTGTGATTGTGAATAGGAATCCTGGTTTATATTTTACCATGTACTTTCCTTGTCTTCAACTTGTCACTAGTTCTTCTCCCAATAATCACATAGTTCTTCTCCCCCTTTAACAACAATGCCAAAGTGAAAGTAAAACATGCAATGTAAAACTTCACTACTAAGCATCAACAACATGCAACTTGATTCTCCCCCTATGGATTAACTCCACTCCTACATCAATCCTATTGTAAAATTCTACAAGTAGCTCTAGGACTGATGTACTCTACATCATGCTCAATTCACCTCATGAAGGGGCAAAACCCCTAGCTGACTTCTAAGATACTCAATAGTAGTCTTAGGTAGAGGTTTAGTAAAGATATCTGCAAGCTTCTCCTTGGTAGAAACATGCTCCAAGATCACATCTTTACTCTACACTTTTTCCCTCAAGAAATGATATTTCAATTCAATATGCTTGGTTTGTGTGTGCAAGATAGGGTTGTTTGAAATATTTATGGGACTGGTATTGTCACATAAGATCTTTATAGGTTTTGAAAAATTCATCTTGAAACTTTCCAGAATGTGCCTCATCCAGGTAGCCTTGGTACAATTCACATAAGCTGCAACATACTCAGCTTCATCAGTAGACTATGATATACAACTTTTCTTATTGCTACTCCATGAAACAAGTCTTCCTCCAAGAAAGAATGCTCCATCGGTTGTGCTTTTCCTATCATCAACATTACCTGCCTAGTTCGCATCTATGTACACCTTCAAGTCAAAGTTTCCTTCATATGGATACAATAATCCATAGTCAACAGTACCTTTCAAATATTTGAATATCCTCTTGGTTGCTATCAAATGTGTTTCCTTCGGATTATTCTAAAATCTAGCAACTAGACCAACTTCATGAGCTATATCTAGTCTACTGTGAACAACATAGTGCAATTTTCTAATCATTGACCTATACTCCTTCTCATCAATAGATTTACAACCTATAACCATTAGTGTCCCAACTAGTTTACAGTCACTCATACCAAATGTCTTTAATACCTCCTTCACATACTTAGACTATGTGATGAAAATACCACTCATTATTTGTTGTATTTGCAAACCTATGAAATTTTTTATCTCTCCCACTAGAGACATTTCAAACTCTTTTCATTTCATTTGCAAAGTCATTGCTCATGTCATCATTCCCTCCAAATATGATATCATCTACAAACACTTCACTAACTAGTATCTTATCTCCTTCACATTTGAGATATATGTTTCTATCTTCACTGGTTCTATGAAAAACCTATCTTCATCAGGTGTGAATGAAGCCTTTCATACCATGCTCTGGGTGCTTGCTTTAATCCATATAGTTCCTTATGTAACTTACATACCATGTCTTTTTCATCAGTCAGAGCATTACCATCTGGCTGCTCAATGTATACTTCTTCTAGTATCCCATTCAAAAATCCTAACTTTACATCCATTTGATATACTTTGAATCCTTTATGTGCTACCAATGCAAGTAAAGTTTTGCCACCTTCCAATCTAGCCACCAATGCAAAATCCTCACCATAATCTTCCCCTTCTTCTTGTGCATAACCTTTGCAAACCAATCTATCTTTGTTGCAAACTACAACACCATCTTCATTCAACTTGTTCCTGAATACCGACTTAGTACCTATCACATTTTTATTCATTGGTCGGGGTACTAGGGTCCATGTGTTATTGTTCTCAATTTATTCAAGCTCCTCCTCCATAGCTTTAACCCAATGATCATCTCCAAATTATTCTGGAGAATTTCTAGGCTCAATAGTGGAGATCATGTAAGAACTCTCCCCGATTCTTCTTCTCGTTAATACTCCACCATCCTTATCTCCAATAATCTATTCAGGATTGTGATTGAGTCTCACATACCTCAAAATAACATGATCATTATCTTCAAGTTCTTCTTCATTATTAACATCATCTTCTTCTAAATCTACCTATTCCAGTTGAACTGGTACAACAACATTCTCTTTCCCAGTTTCAGTTTTCACAAGTTCTAGTTCCAAAACAAAAAATGCAAGGATCTTCATCCTTTTTCTCCACACTGTTTTCCCCTGAGTCTCTAGGATACTCATCCACTCAAACCTCAACACTCTCAATGATTCTCTGTGTCTGGTTGTTATAACATTTGTAAGCCTTACTCTTGGTGGAATAACCAAGAAATATACCTTCATCACTTTTAGCCTCAAACTTGCTAACATAGTCACTTCTCTTAATAAAACATTTTCTGCCAAATATCTTAAAATAACTAACATTAGGTGATCTACCATACCAATATTCATAAAGAGTCTTATCCTTACCTTTTTTTACCAAAATCCAGTTCATAGTGTAGATATTTGTGCTAATAGCTTCTCTCCAAAAAAATTTCATTGCACCTCCTTGTATCAACATCGTCATAGCAACTTCAACAACTTACCGGTTGTTCCTCTCTGCAATACCATTCTGTTGTGGTGTCCTTGGTGCAGAAAGTTGTCATTTGATACCATTTTCTTCACAATATCTAGTGAATTCCTTAGAAGTAAATTCACCACCTTGATCAGTCCTCAGACACTTTATCTTCTTACCACTCTCCTTTTCAGTTAAGGCCCTTAATGCCTTTAACTTACTAAATGCTTATGTTTTATCCTTCAAGAATGTGACCCACATCATTCTTGAGCAAACATCAGTGAAGGTCATGAAATATCTATCACCTTGAATACTTTTAGTGCGTATTGGTCCACAAAGGCCTGTATGAACTAAATCTCACAGATGTTCCACTAAAAAATATTTTCTCTTGAAAGATGAGGATTTCATCTTTCCCAACTAATATTCCTTACATATAGCATTAATCGGGTTGTCCAACTAAAGCAAACCTCTCACTATCTTGGACTTACTCACTTTAAAAATGTTATCAAAATTTATATGACAAAATCTCCTATGCCAAAGCCAACTATCATCTACTTTAGCAATTAAATAGTTGTTGACTTTAGGATTCAGGTGAAACAAGTTACCTTCAGTCTGCTTGTCGATTGCAATCAGTTCACCTTTGCTCCCATAGATTTTGTGCATACCATTTTTAAACTCTAATGAATATCCTTTGTGATTGAGTTGAGCAACACTCAAAAGATTATGTTTTAGACCTTCAACCCAATAGACATCATAAGCATTTCTCTTTCCATTAAGAGAAATAGTTCCCTTACCTTTAACCATGCAGGGTGAGTCATTACCAAATCTTACAACTCTACCATCAAATTCCTTCAAAGAAATAAATTTTCTCTAGTCATTAGTCATGTGATGTGAACAACCACTATCAATGATCCAATCATCAATATTATCCATGCGAGAAACTAAGGCCTTCTGATTAGATGATTCCTCTTTAATGGCTACAAACACAATATCTTCATTAGCATCACCATCAACTGCAATAAGACAATCTCTTTTGCCTTTTCCCTTGTACTTATTGAATTTCTCTCACTTGAGCTCATTATCACAATTAGGATAGTTAGCTGCAATGTGTCCAATCTTATTGCATGAAAAACATTTCAAAGGTAATTTACCTCTATATTTATCGATACCTGTGGCCAATCACTTCGCCAACAATGCTTCAAGCTCAACCAAACTGTCTTCATCATCAACTTCTTTGTTGGATCTAGATTCATAAATATGATTGACATCTCTACTTTTCTTCATAGATGGATTAGAAACTAAAGCTCTAAATGCAAACTCGGATTTCTGAACACTACCATAATAACCATTTAACTCAAAAGCAACAAGCTTACCAATGATGGAGTCAAGGGTTACCTTAGTATTGTCAATAGATTTTAGCTCCTAAATAACTACAACTCAGATAGCATAGATCAGTAGCAGGGTTCTCAATACCTTACTAACTACTATGGCATCTTCCACTTTACCACCTGCATGCTTGATCTCACCAACTATCTCTTTTATCCTCTGACCTTACTTTTGTATATTCTCACCTTCAACCATTTGCATGTCATCAAAATTTCCTCTTAGACTCTCTTCCTTGGCAATCTTCACATGTTCATCACTGCTATAAATCTCTTCAAGTTTCTTCCATACCTCATATGCAGTCTCCAGACCATGGACATCTACATACTCCACATCAAGCAAAGAACTGATAATAGCCTCCAGTTCTTGATTGTTTTCTTATTGCTCTTTCTTCTGATCATCAATCATAATTCCACTAGGTGTAACATATTGAGTACCAACATGTTCCCTGTATTGATTTCCAAGAATCTTGATATAAATTTTAATTCTATCACTCCATATTCTATAGTTCTCTCTATTAAACTCTGGACCTTCCTTCTTCATCATGATCTACAAGATATTTACCTCAAGCTATAAGGTTTAGACCTTAAAGGACTAGAGATGCTCTGATACCAATTGATGGTATGATGAAAGAACAAGGATCCGGTCAACTACAGAGAGGGGGGGTGAGTCAGTAGATAGAAAAAATGATATTAACTTTCACCAATCTTAGAATCAACTTCTCAAAGCAAAGTTAGAACTATCAATGCAATATCACTATCAAGATAAACTGTCAAGTTAAATCGGTTGTCAGTTACAATAGATTAACAATAAACAACTTGAAACTCAAAAAACATCCAAATACTTTTACTAACATAATTAAAACTTCATTTGATATCATGACTTATCAAAGTGGATTAAATAGTTAAGAAAATCAACCATAATAAACATAACCACAAAAACATTCACCCCTTGACACAATATTTTGATGTGGAAACCCAAATGGGAAAAACCATAGTGACATGAGACTCACAAGATAACTATCTGAACTCTTCTAAAGTTTGCCATGTTAGGAGCCAAGCCTGTTAAAGCTTTACAAAAAGTCTTGCTAAGAACAGATCCTGTTAGGGACCACCTAGTTAAAGGATTGACTATAATGCCTTGTTAGAATCAATACCTTGTGAGGAGTAATCTTGATAGAGGATTTCAATAACACCAAGCTTGTTAGAGCTTACCTGGTTAGGGGATTTAACTGCTATAATTGTTAGAAAACAATAGGGATTTGCTGATTTGTGTGAATAGCACTACACTTGCTTGTTTATATCCTTTTCATGCTCTTATCTGACTTTACTCAAACTGTAGATATATCATCCAATTCAACAACCACACACTCAACTAAAAATTTGCTAACTCTGAAACAAAACAACTCTTCGACCTTATAAACAAATCAACAGGTTGGTAACACAACAAAAACCTAATTTTCTCATAGAGATTACAAACAAGTCAGTTCAAGTATGACTGTTGGATTACATAACAATCTCTACACATCATTCAAGAAAGCCTTGACCACTCCTTGTTCACCACCTCTTTGAACTTAGTAACTCATCATGTTCTTTGCATTACATGCAATATACTTTCTCATTCCCTAGACAAAAACTATTACCTCAATGCACCAAAATCACTTTGAAACTCTCTTTATACAATATGCATATGTGTCATAATCATTACCACTCATCATTAGATCATAAGTCAATATAAACAATTCACCAAACTTAATCGGTTAGGGTTTATCAAATCAACAGGTAGGGTTTGTTGGTATTTGCATGAAGATTGCATAAATGATATGCTATGTTGTCATTGATGTCAATTAATCAGTAATGATATTGTTGATATTATTGTAATATTGTTTTGTAACCGATAGGATGACCTAGTGAAGGAAACTATAGCCAGTAGGAAGAATTTGTGGAGTGAACTGATATTGCTATATATTGGAGAGTTGAACCAATCACTAGTAAACCCTACCTATTGTTTTTTCTAATAAACCCTAACTGATTAAGTTTGGGGAATTGGTTATATTGGTTTACAATCTAATAATGAGCGGCAATGATTATGACATGTATGATTATTGTATGAAGACAATTTCAAGTGATTTTGGCGAGTTGATGTAACAGTTTTTGTCTAGCAAATGAGCAAGTATATTGTATATAATTAAAAGTGCATGATGAGTTACTAAGTTCGATGAAGCAGTGATCAGGGAGTGATCGAGGTTTTCTTGATTGATGTGCAGAGATCGCTATGTAATCTAACGGTCATATTGAACTGACTTGTTTGTAATCTCTCTGAGAATTAGGTTTTTTTTGTGTTACTGGCCTAATTGATTTGTTTATAAGGTCGATGAGTTGCTTAGTTTTAGTGTTGACAAAGATCAGTTGAGTGTGTGGTTGCCAAATTGGATGATGTATCTGCAGTTTGAGTAAAGGCAGATAGGAGCATGAAAAGGATCTGAACAAGCAAGTGTAGTTCTATTCAAACAAATCAGCAAACTCCTATTATTTTTCTAACAATTATAGTAGAATTGAAATCCCCTAACCGGGTAAGCTCTAACAAGCTTGGTACTATTCAAATCCTCTAACAAGCTGATCCATTAGCTTGGATTTTTAAATCCTCTATTGAGGTTACTCCTTACAGGGTATTTCTTCTAACAAGTCATTATAGTCAATCCCTTAACCAAGTGGTCCCTAACAAGATTTGTTCTTAACAAGACTTTGGTAAAGCTTTAACAAGCTAGGCTCCTAACAAGGCAAACTTCAGAAGAGTTCAAATAGTTATCTTGTGAGTCTCATCTCACCATGGTTTTTCCCATTTGGGTTTCCACATAAAAATATTTGTGTCAGGTGGTGAATATTTTTGTGGTTATGCTCTTATGGCTGATTTACTTAACTACTTTAATAAGTCATGATAACTGGAAGCATTGAGAAATGAAGTTTGTTGACATATGAAAAAGTATTTGGATGTTTATGAGTTTGAAGTTGTTTATTATTAATTTGTTGTAATAGTCAATTGGTTTATCTTATGAGTTTTTATCTTGATAGTGGTATTACATTGATAGTTTACTTTGAGAGATTGATTTTGAGAATTGTGAAGTTTGTATCAGTTTTTCTATCTACTGATTCACCTCCCCCTTCTTAGTAGTTGACCAGATTCTTATTCTTTCATCATACCATCAATTGGTATTAGAGCATATTAGGTCCTCTAAGGTCTAAGCCTAACAACTTGAGGTAAAGATCTTGAAGATCATGATGAAGAAGGAAGGCCCAAAGTTTAATAGAGAGAACTATAGGATATGGAGTGACATAATGAAAATTTATATCAAGAGTCTGGGAAGCTAGCATTGGGAACATGTCAGTACTTAATATGTTGCACCTAATGGGATGTTGACTGATGATCAGAAGAAAGAGTAACAAGAAAATCATCAAGCAATAGAGGCCATTATCAGTTCTTTGTTTGATGCAGAATATGTAGATGTTCATGGTCTAGAGACTACATATGAGGTATGGAAAAAACTTGAAGAGATTTATAGTGGTGATGAACATGTTAAGATTGCTAAAGAAGAGAGTCTAACAGGAAAGTTTGATGACATGCGGATGGCCGAAGGTGAGAATATCCAATAGTATGGTCAAAGGATAAAAGAGATAGTCGGTGAAAATAAGAGTGCAGGAGGTAAAGTGTAGGAAGATGCTACAATGATTAGTAAGATGCTGAGAACCCCGTTACCGGCCTATGCTATCCAAGTTGCAACCATTCAGGAGCTAAAGTCCATTGACAAAACTAAGGTAATTCTTGACTCCATCATTGGCAAGCTTGTTGCTTTTGAATTAAATGGTTATGATGGTAGTGTACAGAAATTCAAGTTTGCATTTAGAGCTTTTGTTTCTAACCCATCTGTGAGAAAAAGTAGAGATGCCAATCACAGTTATGAATCTAGATCCAATAGAGAAGTTGATGATGAAGATAGTTTAGTTGAGCTTGAAGCATTGTTGGCCAAGCATTTTCCCAGAGGCACTAGTAAATATAGACGTAAATTACCTTTGAAATGTTTTGCATGCAACAAGATTGGACACATAGCTACTAATTGTCCTAATGGTGATAATGAGCACAAATGAGAGAAATTCAAGAAGTATAAGGGTAAATACAAAAGAGATTGTCTTATTGTTGTTGATGGTGGTATCACTGATGAAGAATCTAATGGTGATGCTAATGAAGACATTGTGTTTGTAGCTATTAAAGAAGAGATATCAGACCAGAAGGCATTAGTATCCAGGATGGATAACTCCAATGATTGGATCATTGATAGTGGTTGTTCACATCACATGATCGGTGATTAGAGAAAATTTATTTCTTTGAAGGAGTTTGATGGTGGAGTTGTAAGATTTGGTAATGACTCACCCTACATGGTTAAAGGTAAGGGAACTACTTCTCTTAATGGAAAGAGAAGTGTAGATGATGTCTACTAGGTTGAAGGTTTAAAGCACAATATTTTGAGTGTGGCACAACTCAATGACAAAGGATACCCATTGGAGTTTAAGGATGGTATGTGTAAAATATATATCAGCAAAGGTGAATTGATTGCAACTGGAAAGAAAACTAAAGGTAACCTATTTCACCTTAATCCTAAAGTCAAAAAATGTTTAATTGCAAAGATAGATGATAGTTGGCTTTGACATAGGAGATTTTGTCATATAAACTTTGATAACATTCTTAAAGTGAGTAAGTCCAAGATAGTGAGGGGTTTGCCTCAGTTGGACAAACCGGTTAATGCTCTATGTAAAGAATGTTAGTTGGGAAAGATGACATCCTCAACTTTCAAGAGAAAATATTTTTCAGCAAAACATTTGTTAGATTTGGTTCATACAGATCTTTGTGGACCAATAAGGACAAAAAGTATCCAAGGTGACAGATATTTTATGATCTTCACCGATGATTTCTCAAGGATGATGTGGGTCACATTCTTGGAGGATAAGACTGAAGCTTTTGGTAAGTTCAAGGCATTCAGGGCCTTAGCTAAGAAGGAGAGCGGTAAGAAGATAAAGTGTCTGAGGATAGATCAAGGTGGTGAATTTACTTCTGAGGAATTCACTAGGTATTGTGAAGAAAATGGTATCAAACGATAGCTTTCTACACCAAGGACACCACAACAGAATGGTATTGCAAAGAGAAACAACTGGTTAGTTGTTGAAGCTACTATGATGATGTTGATACAAGGAGGTGTAGTGAAAACGTTTTAGAGAGAAGCTGTCAGCACAACTGTCTACACTATGAACTAGATTCTGGTAAAGAGAGGTAAGGATAAGAGAACTTATGAATATTGGTATGGAAGATCACCTGATGTTAGTTATTTCAAGATATTTGGAAGCAAATGTTTTATTAAGAGAGGTGATTATGTTAGCAAATTTGAAGCTAAAAGTGATTAAGCTATATTTCTAGGCTATTCCACCAATAGTAAGGCCTACAAGTGTTTTAACAACCAGACAAAGGTAAATATTGAGAGTGTTGATATTCAAGTGAATGAATATCCTGAAGTCTCAGAGGAAACCATTTTGGATACAAAAATTATGAAATCTGAAACCAGTAGAGAAAATACTGATGTACCAATTCAACTAGAACAGATAATATCAGAAGAAGATGATGATAATGAAGAAGCTAAACCTGAATATAATGATCATGTTATTCCAAGATATGTGAGACTGAATCATAATCCTGAATAGATTATTGGGGATAAGGATGCCGGAGTACTAACCAGAAGAAGAATCAGAGAGAATTCTTGCATGATCTCCACTATTGAACCAAGAACTGCTAAGGAAGCATTTGGTGATGATCACTGGATTAAAGCTATGGAGGAGGAATTAGATCACACTGAGAAGAACAACACATGGACCCTAGTACCTCGACTGATAAATAAAATTATGATAGGTACTAAGTGGGTATTCAAGAAAAAGTTCAATGAAGATGGTGTTGTAGTTTGCAAAAAAGTTAGGCTGGTTTGCAAAGATTATGCACAAGAGGAAGGAGTCGATTATGGTGAGACTTTTGCACTAGTGGCAAGACTGGAAGGTGTCAGAAATTTACTTGCATTTGCAGCACATAAGGAAATCAAGGTATACCAAATGGATGTTAGGTCAGCATTTTTGAATGTGATACTGGAAGAAGAAGTATACATTGAGCAACCAGATGGTTATGCTTTCAATGATGAGAAAGAAATGGTATGCAAATTGCATAAGGCTTTATATGGATTAAAGCAGGCACCAAGAGCATGGTATGAAAGGCTTCATACACATCTGATGAAGATAGGATTTCTGAGAACCAGTGATGATAGTAACATATATCTCAAATCTAAAGGAGATAAAATACTGGTCAGCAAAGCTTTTGTAGATGATATCATATTTGGAGGTAATGATGACACAAGCAATGGTTTTGTAGATGAAATGAAAAATGAGTTTGAAATGTCTCTAGTGGG
Source organism: Cryptomeria japonica (assembly GCF_030272615.1). Taxonomy (NCBI): domain Eukaryota; kingdom Viridiplantae; phylum Streptophyta; class Pinopsida; order Cupressales; family Cupressaceae; genus Cryptomeria; species Cryptomeria japonica. Next base: position 438,651,942 of record NC_081405.1, on the reverse strand, counting down.
AGAAATAAAAAATTTCATAGGCTTGCAAATAAAACAAATGAAGAATGGTATTTTTATCACATAGTCTAAGTATGTGAAAGAGGTCTTGAAGATATTTGGCATGAGTGACTATAAACCAGTGGGGACACCAATGGTTATAGGTTGTAAGTTGTTTAGGGAAGATGAATCCACATCTGTTGATGAGAAGGAATACATGTCAATGATTGGAAAATTGCACTATGTTGTTCATAGAAGACCAGATATAGCTCATGTAGTTGGGATAGTTGCTAGATTCTAGAAGAATCCTAAGGAAACACATCTGATAGCAACCAAGAGGATTTTTAGATACTTGAAAGGTACTGTTGACTATGGATTATGGTATCCATATGGAGGAAATTTTGACTTGAAGGTGTACATAGATGCAAATTGGGAAGGAAATGTTGATGACCAAAAAAGCACAACTGGTGGAGCATTTTTTCTTGGAGGAATACTTGTTTCATGGAGAAGTAAGAAGCAGAGTTGTACTTCACAATCTATTGCTGAGGTTGGGTATGTTGCAACTTACATGAATTGTACTCAAGCTATCTGGATGAGGCAAATTTTGGAAGGTCTTAAGATGAATATTTCATTACCTATAAAGATCTTATGTGATATTACAAGTGCCATAAATATTTCCAAGAACCCTGTTTTGCATGCATGAACCAAGCATATTGACTTGAAGTATCATTTCTTAAGGGAAAAAGTCCAGAGTAAAGATGTGATCTTGGAGCATGTTTCTACCAAGGGGCAGCTTGCAAATATCTTTACTAAACCTCTGCCGAAGACTACTTTTGAGTATCTTAGAAGTCAACTAGGGGTTGTACCCCTTCATGAGGTTAGTTAAGCATGATGTAGATTACATCAGTCTTAGAGTTACTTGCAAAATTTTACAGAAGGATTGGTGTGGAAGTGGAGTTATTACATAGGGGGGGCATCAAGTTATAGGTTGTTGATGCTGCATAGTGAAAATTGACATTACATGTTTTACTTTTAATTTGGTATTATTGTCAAAGGGGAAGAATAATTATGTGATTATGGGGATGAGAACTAGTGACGAGTTGAAGACATGGAGGGCATGGTGAATACTTGGTAATGTAATCCAGGATTCCTATTCACAATCTGAGCAATAATCAATGGTATTGATATTTGCATTGCCATCAATGCCAATGGGGGAGATTGTTGGCATTTGCATGAAGATTGCATTAATGATATGTTATGTTGTCATTGATGTCAATTAACCAGTAATGATATTGTTGATATTGTTGTAATATTGTTTTTTAACCAGTAGGATGAGCTAGTGAAGGAACCTATAACTAGTAGGGAGAATTTGTGGAGTGAACTGGTATTGCTATATATTTGAGAGTTGAACCAATAACCGGTAAACCCTGCATGTTTTTTTAAATATACCCTAACTGATTAAGTTTGGGGAATTGGTTCTATTGGTTTAAAATCTGATGATAAGTGTCAATGATTATGATATGTATGATTACTGTATGAAGACAATTTCAAGTGATTTTGGCAATTTGATGTAATGCTTTTTGTCTAGAGAATGAGAAAGTATACTGCATAGAATGCAAAGCACAAGATGAGTTACTAAGTTTGATGAAGCAATGACCAAGGAGCGATCAAGGTTTTCTTGATTGATGTGCAGAAATTGCTATGTAATCTAATGGTCATACTTGAACCAACTTGTTTATAATCTATATAAGAATTAGGTTTTTGTTGTGTTACCGACCTAATTGATTTGTTTATAAGGTCGATGAGTTGTTTAGTTTCAGTGTTGGCAAAGACTAGTTGATTGTGTGGTTGCCAAAACTGGATGATGTATCTGTAGTTTGAGTAAAGGTAGATAGGAGCATGAAAAGGATCCGAACAAGCCAGTGTAGTGCTATTCAAATAGATCAGCAAACTCCCGTTGTTTTCTAATAATTAAAGCAGAATTGAAATCCCCTAACTGGGTAACCTCTAACAAGCTTGGTACTATTCAAATCCACTAACAAGGTGATCCATTAGCTTGGATTTTCAAATCCTCTACTGAGGTTACTCCTTACATGGTATTGCTCTAACAAGGCATTGTAGTCAATCCCTTAACTGGGTGGTCCCTAATAGGATCTGTTCTTAACAAGACTTTTGTAAAGCTTTAATAGGCTAGCCTCCTAATAGGGAGAACTTCTGAAGAGTTCAGATAGTTATCTTGTGAGTCTCATCTCACCGTGGTTTTTCCCATTTGGGTTGCCATGTCAAAATATTTGTGTCAAGTAGTAAATGTTTTTGTGGTTATGTTCTTATGGTTGATTTACTTAACTACTTTGATAAGTCATGATAACTGAAAGCATTGAGAAATGAAGTTTGTTGATATATGAAAAAGTATTTGGATGTTTATGAGTTTGAAGTTGTTTATTGTTAATTTGTTGTAACAGTCAACCGATTTATCTTATGAGTTTTTATTTTGACAGTGATATTACATTGCTTGTTTACTTTGAGAGATTGATTTTGAGATTGGTGAAGTTTGTATCAATTTTTCTATCTACTGATTCACCCCTCCTCTCAGTAGTTGTCTGGATTCTTATTCTTTCATCATACCATACCGGTTCAACTCTCCAATACTTAGCAATATGGGTTCACTCCACAAACTTACCTACCAGTTACAGTTTCCTTCACTAGCTCTTCCTACCGGTTACAAAACAACATTATAACAATATCATTACTGGTTAATTGCTATCAATGACAACATAACATATCATTAATTCAATCTTCATGCAAATGCCAACACATGTAATTGTTGAGAGACCAAGGAAAGAGGTATTGAGAAGCATATAAATCAACAGATAGCCAATACATAGTTAGGTGAGTCATGAAAAGACAAAACAATTTTAGACCAAAGAATCTTCAATGGTGCATAAAATCAATGTACAGTGCTATAAAGCAGAGAAGTGGGTTCATGATAATCACTCATCCTGGATACATAGTTACAAAGGACCAATGAGCAGTAAAATCAAGAAGACATAGAATACTCCAATATCCACTATACATCAAAATAGAGGATGCCTATGGTCATGACGATGCCATCAACTTCATAGTGTAGTCTTAGAGGTAGGGCAATCATATCAAAAATATCACAAGTTTGCTTTGTAAGTCCATGTTGCCAGAAAATACCCATTCTTTGAACAATGTGCATAAATGTTTAGGATTGGTAAGCACCCCTCTCAGTCCAGGAGAAGACCTTATACAATGAATGAAATATCACTCAAAGCATCCACAAGACATCCATTTCTTGAAAAAGACATTGAAATATAGTCTATATACTCCAAAAGAAGAACACTCACTATTTAATAGAGATAAATTCATGATGCCCATATCACAAAGATGAGTTTTTATGGTCAAAGCATCCTTTCACAATGAACAACCACAAAGGAGATAAAAGTATAGAAGATAGAGGCCATAATAACCATCATAGTTGTCTCAATAGTACAAATAACATATAGCAGAACCCTCAAAGCAATTATAGAGCACCAGATCCTTAAGTTTGACAAAGACGATTATTGATACAGATAATAAGTGCATGGAAATCATATCAATGATCGGTACAAAGATAAATCAGTCTCAACCTCATTTGCCAAAGATAAACCCTAATAGATGTATGTGAAGAACTAAAAGATTTTCCACAATCTTTCAAGAAAATGGCAGCATGAAGAAAAATCAGAGCCCATACCTTGTTATTATCAAATTAAGAAGCCTAGTTATAGCATCTAAAAGCCTTACTTTCAACAGTGTAGTGACAGCATGCATCTCGACCACAACCAAAACTCTTCGTGAGTTTGCAAGTGGAGAATGAAAAGAAGGATTAGAGTTCCTTTCCTTTTCTTCGAGTTACCCTAAGTCAAATAGAATGAGCTTTCTCTTTTATTTGTTTAAACATAAAACAAACCCTTCCTCTTATTTTTTTTTCTACTTGGTCAAGACTTTTGAAAGCCATTTGACCTAATAATTCATATGTAACCCATAAAGAAAAAGGGAGCTCGAAGTGTAGTGAGGAAAGGAAGTAGAGCTTTAAAGTAAATATATGTCATATATATTTTAATTTCATATTATTAAAACAATCATTTAGTTATTCTAATAATATTCTATTAAAATATTTAAATATAAAGGAAGCTTAATATATCTTTATTAAATAATTCATTTTTAATATCTAATTAATTGTTATTAATAGATGTTAAAAAATGAATTATTTAAAACCAACAAAAAAAATAATATTATATATAGAATGTAATAAAGGCCTCCCTAATGAAAAATTGGATGGCATGCATATGGGGGCTCGAGAGCGGCAGAGCTAGGGCTTTGATGCCTTATCTCATGGGAGACTGAGTTGTAAAGGTGTTGTTGGGGGGAGGGAAATGCAGGTACAGTGAGGGAGATTAGTAGCAGGCGGGGCTGGGCAGGGTTCGGCCAAGGGAGTGGAGGGTGAAATGGTGGGCATCGGCTGGGGATTTATTTGCGAGTGACTAGGCTTTTGGGTTGCTATGGGCCATGGGCTTTTAGGGGGACAAGGGTTTTGTCAGCTCCTTCTCTCGGTGGTGCTTGGGAGGGGTGGGGTCATGGGTGCCGTGCATTCCCGAGTGGCCCTTTGGGGTGGGGGGCCTTTATAATCTTGAATAAAAAAAAAAATTTGGAGCTTTGATGATGAGTATTGGTGGTGAGGCCTCAAAGGTACCTCCCGCCATGGATTTTTGCACTATGATGGGCTCAAAACCCCCACTCCAGAGTATGAAGACTTTTAACAATAACCTTTTCTCATCTAAATCAAGATCGGGGAGTGTTGGCAGCTCTCACATTATGAAGATTAATGGTTGCCTAGAGAGATGCAGTGAGAGGCCAAACCTAGTTATTCCTCTTGAGTTGATAGCTCAAGACATTGAGTAATTTTCAAAACACTCACTATATTGAAAGTTTTTGGGAATGAGGGTTTCTTTGTAGTTTTTGGAAAACTGGGCGTAGAGGACTTGAGCACCGGAAGGGGAAATGGAGATTATGTTACTAGAAAACAACTATTTCATGGTTACTTTCAACTACATGGAGGATTGCAATAGGGTCTTTGAAGGAGGCCTATATTTTTACAACCAAGTGGGATTGTTCATCAAACCTTGGCATGCAAGGTTTAATCCTTTGAAGGAGCTCCCAAATAGGGTTCCAGTGTGGGTTTGTTTACAACGTTTTCCAGTGGAATGCTATCAGGAGGATGTGCTGCGATTGTTGGCCACTCTGCTTGGGAAGCCAGTGGGATCTTCAATGTAAACCCTAGGGAGAAAGGTAATGACCTTTGCATGTATCTATGTTGAAATTGATCTTAGTAAACCTTTGCCAGATGCTATAGATGTGTGCGGGCTCTTACTCCTGGGTTCAACAGCTAGATTATGAGACTTTACTTTTTCATTGTCATATGTGTCATGAGTATGGTCATTTACAGTGTAAGTGCCCTAGATATAAACTGGTGGTGCACCAACCTCAACAGCTGGCCTAGAGTCAAGATAGGGTTGATAAAGGAAAAGCTGCTATGTCGACCGAGGTAGTGGGTGCTGATGGTTTTATCTCAGTTAAGACAAGGAACATGAATCGAGGACAAAAGAGGTCCTTATAGGAGAGACAGGAGGAGGATACCTTTAACATATTTGAGGCCTTGGATGACCTTAGCCATCAGGAAATGAATCTAGGGTTAACTCCTTTGGACCAAGGGGCTTCAAGGGGGGTTCAGAAAGAGTTATTGAGGATTTTACCCAGGCCCTGCAAGTGATTGGAAGCTAGCAAATGGAGATGGATCGGACAGTAGGGGTCCAGTTGGGACTCACTCCTGGTTTGGAGGTGAATTTGGTTGGGGAGAGGGCTCTCTAATAGCCCTAAAATTGGAACCAACTAGAGCTAAAAGTAATAAGTCTTCTGTTCACCTGGGTTTGCATTAGAAAGATATTAAGAAAAGTGCTACAGAGAAGGACTCAAAGGTTGGTAGAAAGAAGGATTTGGATAAAATCAAATTGATGGGAGAGAATTTGGTTGATTCAGGGTCAGTTAAGACTTTGGATTCTCACTTTTCCAATCCTCCTAAATGATTGTGCTCTCATGGAATGTAAGGGGATTGAATAGCAGCCCTAGACAAAAAGTTGTTCAGGAATTGATTAGGAATCATTTGCCTAATGTCCTATTCTTAAAAGAAACTAAAATCTCAGTGGAGAGTATGATGGTTTTGGTGCTGAAGCTCTGGGGGTGAGGCAAGTGTTATTCTATTGGGGAAGCTGGTTCCTTTGGAGGGGTGGCCTATCTTTGGAACCCTTCAAGGATTTGCCCTGTCTGGTGGGTGGCTTCTAGATCTTCATTATCCGGGGTTGCCTCTAGTCTTGAGACTAGAGATCTTATCTTGTTTACTAATATCTATGCCCCCACCAATCTTTAGGGCAAGCAAAACATATGGTCTCATATTTATTGTATGCGAAGGCTGGCCCATTTTCATCCTTGGATTTTGGGGGGAGATTTCAATGCTATCCTTGAATTGAGTGAGAAGAAGGGGGTTGTCATGCGGTTGGAACCTTCTTCTTTCCTTTTTTGGGATAGTATCTCCATTACATCTTGTTGACATTAAGCTTGGTAATGGTTTGTTCACTTGGAACAATAGGAGAGTGGGGGAGTATTGGATTGCAGAGAAGCTAGACCAATTTCTGGTTTCTAGTTTTTGGGCTGGTGGGGGGTGGTCCACAAGTTCTGAGATTCTTGACTGGAGAGGGTCAGACCAATGGCCTATCAAGCTGGTTTCTTCTTCTGCCCAGGTTTTTTGCTCTCCTTCCTTCAAATTCCAGCTTATGTGGCTTCAGGATCCTGATTAGTAGGGTCTTGTTGAGCAGTGGTGGAGGAAGGGGAGGTTGGCCTTTGGCTCTTCTATGTACACTTTTGCCAAGCAGTTATAGTTTGTTAAGTTTCAGCTTAAACAATGGAATCGATAGGGTTTCGGGAACATTTTTCATGCTAAGAAAGCGACCCAAACAGTGTTAAATGGCATCACCAATGAAATCGAAGAGAATGGTTTGTCTGAAGCCTTGCTTAGGGAGGAGGATAGGGCTATCAAGGCTTTAGAGGAATGGGAATTCAGAGAAGAAATATACTAGAAACAGAGAGCCCGTATTGATTGGCTTCAAGTGGGTGATAAGAACACTGTTTTCTTTTTCAACTCTATGAAAGCAAGACGTCATGGAAATTCCATTCCTACTTTGGTCAATGATAGAGGTGAGGTGTTATTATCCTTGTAGGAGATATCTAGGGAGGCTTTACAGTATTTTGAATCCCTCTTTAGTGAGGATTCTTAGGGGAAATTGGTGGAGGAGAACTAGGTTCTCACTTGCATTCCTCCTCTTGTTACTAGGGAGATGAATGAGTAGCTTATGGGCCCTATTTTGTTGGAAGAACTCGAGAGGATTTTTTTTCACATGAGGAAAGGAAAAGCCCCTAGACCAGATGGGTTCCCAGTTGAATTCTTTCAAGAGTTCTAGGATATCATCAAACTGGACTTACTGGAAGTAGTCCAAGAGTCCCAGAGGAATAAATATATGCTTTGGGCCCTGAATGCAACTTTCATTGCACTAATCCCTAAGTGTGATGGGGCCGACAGGTTAGGCTAGTTCCGCCCTATATCTATCTACAATGTGATTTATAAGATCATCTCTAAGATGATAGTAGAGAGGCTGAAGAAGTGTCTGGGGGATGTTATCTTTGAGGAACAGAGCAGGTTTGTGGAAGGGCATCAAATTCTAGATGGTGTGGTTATTGCTATGGAGACCATTCATTCTATGGCAACCTCCAAGGAAAAAGCTATGTTTATCAAGTTGGACATGGCTAAGGCTTATGATAGAGTTCGTTGGTCCTTCCTCTTGAATATCCTTAGGGATTTTGGCTTTGCTGACGAATGGATCCAATGGGTTATGAGTGGAGTTACGTCCACCTCTTTCTCAGTGCTAATCAATGGTGATCATACTAAGTTGTTTGGTGCATCTAGGGACCTCTGTTAGGGGGACCACTTCTCCCCTTACTTATTCATTCTCTTGGTTGAGGGCCTAGGGAGGCTGCTCAAGCATAATGTGGGTCTATGTAGTATTTAGGGTTGGAGTTGGGGTAAGGACTTGTAGCCACAATCTCATTTGCAGTTTGTTGATGACATAGCCTTGATGGGACTTTCTCGGATCAGAGAAGCTACTAATTAGCATAGGGTTTTGGATGTTTATCTGGTAGCCTCGGCTAGTTGATCAATGAAGATAAATCTTCTATCCTTTTCTTTAACATCCCTGGAACTATTCAATGGAGGATTGCTCTTATCTTGAGATTCCAAGTTGGCTCTTTGCCCTTGACTTATTTGGGTATTCCTATTTCTCCTTGTAACCCTCCCTGGGAGTCATGGTAGGGTATCTTCAAAAAAATTTCCTCGAAGGTTGAACATTAGACTCATAGATGGTTATCATTTGTTGGGAGGGTTCAACTGATTCAGTCGGTGGTTTAGGCTCTTCCGATTTATTGATGTATGTTTCAAGTGGCTCCTACATGGTTATTGAAGGGATTGGACTCTTTGGCAAGGCAATTCTTATGGGTAGGCAATCTATCATCTTCCAAATGGAGTCTTGTCAATTGGGAATTGTTGTGTAGCCTAAAGCAGTCAAGGGGCTTGGTTTAAGGAAGGGTATTTTATTCAGGGAGACTCTAGCGGCTAAATTGTACTAGAGGTGGTGTGTCGAGTAGGATTGTGGCTGGGCTAAGATTTTGGCCTACAAATATATGCAAAGGATCCCAGTGGAGGAGGTTCCAAGATATCTGCATGAGGGAAAAGGCTCAATGATTTGGTATACTCTCAAGAAGGTAACCTCTCTCATTAAGGAAGGACTCTTTTGGATCTGGAAGAGGGGGGAAGAGGTCCTTTTTTGGAATGACTCTTGGGATGGGTACACCCCATCCTTGATCAGTTCCTAATCTTGGGAGCCTTAGCCAGATGTTTTTGGAGGTAGGGTGGTCAAGGGTGAGATACTTCAAGGTTGTTTACAAGTGCAGGCAGCTGGAGTTGGAGCGGTGGAAGACTCCTAATGAATGGCCAGTTGCTAGGATAGAGGAAGAGTGTGCTGAGTTACATGGCATTTTGGTGAGTAGACACTATAGTGCCCTCAAGGGTAGGGATGGACTTGCCTGGTCTTTGAATCCTAAGGGCATCTTTATTGTAGCTAGTGGATACCAAGAACTATTGAACCAAAGATTGGAGAGAAGAGAGGTGCACTGGTGGAAACAGGTTTGGAACAATTCTTCATGGCCAAAGTACAACTGCTTCACTTGGGCTCTGGCCTTGAATAGATGCCTAACTTGGGATAATATTCACAAGCAGGGATTCTTGGGGCCTTCTATTTATGCTTTGTGTGGTAATGGGGAGGAAGATTCCTCTCATCTGTTCTTCAGATGCCCCTTATGTATGTTAATTTGGCATTACTAGTGTGGGGTGTGGAAGTGTGCTTGTGTTCATGTAGACTCTCTAGTGGAGTTTTGGAGCAGTTTGGGCAAACCTCCCATCTTGTCCCCCTTCCTCCAGATGGTCTAGTATATTGGGCCCATTTTTATACTCTAGTAGATCTGGCTTGAGAGGAACAGAAGGATCTTTCATGAGGCCAGACTGTTAGTGCAACAAGCATGGAAGAGAATCATGGTTATGGTTCGGGAGACGGTGGAAGCTAAATGTGAGGTGAATTTTCCTTTGGATAAAGATGAGGCAGATATTGTGAGTAGGTTTGGCTGGCAGGAGTTGTCTCTCACCTCTGCTTGTGTCAAAAGAGGTAGATGTGCTATGAAGAAGTTCCAAAGGGTGGGAAGGTGGAGACCCCCTCAGGATGAGTTTGTCAAGATTAACATCGATGGCTCATCTAGGGGTAACCCAGGCCCTGCAGGGGTTGGTGGTGTTGGTAGGAATTGTATTGGGGAGGTGGTTTTCTTCTTTTCAGTGCATAAAGAGAGGCAATCTAATAATTTTATGGAGGGACTTGCTATTCTCTATGCCTTGGAGTGAGCTTGGGAGTTGGGTAGAAGGAAGGTTATCTATGAATTAGATTCACAAATTATTGTTAATTTGTTGATAGAGAAGAAGGTGAGTGGGATTCATTGGCAGATGGCAGGGATTGTTCATCAGATTCTTCAAATTAGTTCTTTAATGGAGTAGGTGTCTTTCATCCACATTCCTCAAGAATGGAATAGAGCAATTGATTGTTTGGCTAAGTGGGCTTTGGAACATGACAGTGATTGGAAAATTGAAGGTTGGGAGCATCTCTCCCCGGATTACTGTCAAGTCTTGTAGAAGATTTTTGCTAAGGACATTGATAGTTATGATGTTGGTTGATCTTGGACTGGGCCTGTGGCTCTTTTTTGGGGCCTCAGAGCTTTGCTCCTCCTTGTAATTTTTGTTTCTGTGTTTCAATAAAGATTTTACCCCTTTTATTAAAAAAAAAAAAAAAAGGCCTCCTTAATTTTTCTTTACAAAAAAAAATCATGCAATGTCAGTAGGGGGAGTTATTATTCCTCAAGAGATATATTTAGCAATATCATGCAATTTTTTTATAAGGAGAAGACATGTTTTTGTTAAGGGCTATTTTTAGCATCTTGTCATGTAGATTCTTAGTAAAGGGGGGTATTTTTGTCTTATGGCTATATTTTAGAATGCATGCAAATTTTACAAAGACAAGGGGATGTTTTTTAAAGCTACTTTTGGAAATAGACTTCATGCAGATTTTCAGAGATGGAGATTCTTTTTCAGGAACTATTTTTGGTAGTTAGCAGCAACCAGAGTATCAGTTGCATGTCTTTTAACTTGGGAGGCTATTTTTTTTTTTTGAGACTATTTTTGACAGAGTTTCACATGCCATTTGTATGCTATTTTTGGCAAATTCGCCCAAGGGTTTCCTCATGCAGCCTTTTAGTTCAGATTCTTGGAGTTCTCTTCTATATATCCCTCTCTTCTATTCTATCATTCTAGTTCTTTTACTTTCCTCAACATGATTATGGACTGATTTTAGGCCCTTTCATGCTAAAGGATGGCTTTTTAGCTCAACAATATTAGAGTTTTGTAACAACAAATTCCTTATTTTTCAGTAATATAGCAGCAAATTTCCTTCTTGGTACTTCTTGTATTATTTAGTGAATGAATGATTTGATTATTTTCTGCAATTTGTATCCTCTAATTGATCTCATTCAGTCAATTTGTGGTGTAAGGAGATACATGCTAGTTGCAGGTTCTAGTTTGTGTTAGTTGATTTTAATTGCTTGAATTTATGAAAACATGTTGTTTTCCTTCATGTATGCATTAAATTAATCCTTTTCTAAGAAATGTTTATGCATCTGCATGTTCAATTGAGTTGTGAGATTCAGGGTTATTTGTTGGAAGCTTTCTGTGCATTTTGTGGTTATAGATTTTAGATAGAAAATTATTTGGTGCATCACCCCATTAGGATAGATTTTTAGTTACATGCAATCGATCTATCCCTTTTCGTATCAAAAGAATTTGCAAGAGATTCATCAAATAGGAAGCTGACTTGATCTCTAGAGATTTATCTTCACTTTGAGCAACCCATAGGCTCGAAGGTGTTTCCATATTTCACAGGATTGCTTGGTTTCATACTTAGCATCACGGGTGCAATCCTCTATGACAACAATTGTCAAATGACTTAACTTACAATTAGCATAAATAGGCTTTAAAGCATCCTCCATTGACTTGGCCCAATCATCTCTTAGACCCTCATTCAACATTCTATTAGCTTCAAACCCTTTGTCAAACATTTTTGCCTCTTCATCTATGTTTGGTGCCACTTCATCTATTAGGATTGATGATAGTCCCAAAGATACTGAGAGGGGGGGGGGGTGAATCAGTATCTAACTGGTTTACAAAATATTTGACCATATTATTTTGCATTCCAAAACAATGCACCGGTAAAAAAGAATTAATGCAATAAATATGAACAACAAAGAGAACATAGAAAGCACACCATAACACAAGATGTTTAACAAGGAAACCCGGTGTGGGAAAAACCTTAGTGGGATTTGTGACCCACAATATTCACTCACTGGCTAATGAATGGATATTACTTACAAGAGGGGCCTGCACATGCAAGAATGCCAACTGCCTAGAGCTCACTACTCAATTACAAAAGGAAGTCTCACTGACTTACAAAATGGATTATGAAAATCCAATATAATGTACTGCTACAAAACAACATCTGTTATGCTAGGTTTAGTACCAGTTTAAGTTCATACAATAACCATAAACCCTTCTACAAAATCTACCTTAATATTCGCTCTACATATCCATCATATCTATCCTCTATGTGTATCTCACCAAAAATGATCTACAAGATCTCATACTTATATATGAGTCTTATTACAACATGCCATGTTGGCTTACAAAAAGATATTACAATTAAATACAAAATACAATAATCAAAATTATGTCGGCTAGGGTGTCGGTAAATATTATTGTTGTTGCCAGTGTACTATCTGTCGATGTAGAGTTTGTCGGTGTTGGTTCCTTCCAGTGCCATAATATTGCAAGGTTTCCATCAATTACAACACCTTCAATCACCTTTAACTACCATTAGAGTGTTTAATGCCAACATTCTCCCCCTTTGGCATTGATGGCAACACTCATGAGAAAAATCCAAAAATCTGTCCCAAAAATGAAGTCCAAAAGTCTTACCAAAACTGTGCGCTCCCCCTGAGCAGATGATCTCTTCTGCAAGTCATTTTTCTTAGTTCTACTACTCCCCCTTTGACATCAATGAGAAAGGTTGTCAAAAATCTATCAAATGAGTGCATTTTTCAGCTAGAACCTTGTAACCGGTTGGTTACAATATGGAATAAGTCTGCTAACACCAAGTTCAAACTCTGAGTAAACCTCTTACTATCCTTCAATGTTGCTTATGTTCTTTGAATAGTACCAGTGAGATGATGCATTTTCTCTTCCGGTGTCTTCTACCCTTGAATAAGTGCCTCAAAGATCTCTTTCCTCAGAGAGATGAGGTTAACCAATTTTGGACTGAGTCTGCATTTAAGCTCTTTTTCTTTGCCCTTTATTCTTTCCTTTTCCTTCTCTAACTTCTCAAGTTTCTCTTCAAATCTAGTAATTTCTTGTTCAATAACTTATATTGGTTCAGATGAACCAATGATATTGTTAGCTATGTCATTAATTTCCTTTTGCACTTTGTTGATTTCCTTATCGATATCCACAGTCAAAAGATTAGTCTTACAGGTGTCTTTGTATAGTTCCTTGAACTCCATAATTGTTTTGTTTAGTGCCGATAAGAGGGTATCAATATGTTCTGTGCACTTCTTTATTGTTTCTCCAAAGAATTTCTCTTTTTCCTTGTCCATTTTCTCCTTAAATGTATCTTCATTTATTTGGTCCACAGTTATCATATTGCCGATTATGTATTTAGACAATGTGTCTAACTGACTCAAAGAATCCTTATTATCTACATTACACTTGGGTGCAATCAATTTAAGAATGGGTATTGTGTCATCTATAGCCTTATAAGCCAATGAATTACAATTAGTAATTTTCTTAATAGAATCTAAGAGTACTTCAGTCACATTTGTTGGTCTGAATTCTGTCATAGAAGTACTGGATGACTATCCAATTACCTTAACAATTTCAATGCTTCCAATGGGAGAAATAACTTTGCTTGTCTCGACCTCTGGAGGGTCAGTTTCTGTTTGCATTTCTATTAGAAAAGGTTTAGGCTTCACAGTAGATGTCAGTGGCACTATCTCTATGTGTACCTATTTCTCAACTTGTTTCTCTGCTTGTTTCTTTGCCTATTTCATAGTGTTGTTAGCCGGTTTTTCTGATTGTTTCTCAGTGTTATCCATTGTTAGTTTCTGTGTCAGTACCTCTGCATTTTCCACTACTGGTATCTCAATTAGTTTCTTTGTATTCTCAATAGCCGGTAACTCTATCTCTGTTGGTTTTTCAGAGCTTGCATTGACAGTATTGTCAGTAACCATTTCACTAACCCCAATCTCAATGTGTTCTCCCTATGATCCAATCTCAACATTATCAGTTGGTTGCTCTGTAGCAACATAATTTTTCTTTTCCTTAGTGCTTTCTTTGTCAACTACAATATTTACCTCCTGAGTATCTATGTTCATAGTATACAATATTTTAGACTCAGGGTTTGTGTCCTCATGGGGTGTTTCCACATTCTCAGTAGCCGGTGTATTGTCAATTAGTACCGGTGGAGTAACTGAAGGTGGCGGTAGATTATCTATCACTTTTATATCAGGTAGTCCACCTACCTTGCCTTTTCCCTTGTCTCAATCCTTTTGGTATACCTTGAATGTTTTAGGTCTATTTATTTCTTCTTGTTTCTCTTTCTCAACAAAGAAAATATCCCATTTGTCAGTTGTCTCTTCTGAAATTTCATTAACCCTGTCGGCCATCAGACTTACATGTCAATGTCCACTTGAAAAGACTGTTCTGTTTGCTTCACTGATCATTTCATCAATTTCCTCAACTGATTTTACTAGATGTACAACTAGCAGTTTCTCAATCTTTATTTTCTTGTCAAGTTCCATAATAGCTAACCTTTTAGCATCTAACCTCCTATATAGATCACTAGGCAAATCATCTACAACCTCTATTAAAACTTTGTTATAAATATCAAGGTGTAAGATGATGTTATTCTCTATACTTTATTTTTTCTCATTGGTAAATGTATCATATAATCTACTAACATTAAATAAGTTTCCATCATCTGTTATCTCATTTAGTAGGTTGTCTAGTGGAGGAATGACATTTTTTCCTTTCTCTTTCTAGGTATCATCTTCTTAGCTAGTGGCCTCACTGTTTGTTGTTTCTGCCTTGTTGTCCTGGTTTTCTTGGGAGGAGGAGAGGGTACCGGTGAGGGTTTTCTCTTCTTATCAACTCTTTTGAATTCAACAGGAATTTCACTATCAGAGGATGTACCAACTAGTGAGAGATGAGCCTCCAGTTGTAATCCTTCCAGATCACTTTCCTTGATACCAGTGATATTCATTATGTTTTCCTTTATTTCTTTAACCTTCTTAGTTGCACTCCTTATGTATTTTTCTCTTCTCTTCCTTTGTTTAAGTGTCTGCACACCACTCTCTATTATTTTTGCACTACCAAAAACATCTTCTTCCGGTTCTCTAGAGGCTTCAAGTAGGGATTTGGCATATGTTTCAATTATGTTCACATCAACCTCATATCCAATTTCTGTCACCCAAACAGTTCTAGGAAGAACTGCCTCCATCCAGATCTCATCTTTCTTAATTACAAAAAAAATTCCTTTTGATACTTGTCTACAATGCTTTGTGGTAACCTTTCTCTTTTTTTAATTTTTGCTTTAAAGGCTTGGAAATACTCTGTGATATTGTTGTCCTTATTTGTCCCCATATTGGTGAATATATCTAATAGTTGTTTTCCTACTGGTATGTCATAACCAAAGTCTTTCTTGCCTATACCAGGAACCTCTTTTGTAAGATACAACATTAATCATACAAGAAGATTACCAAAACGGAAAGTACCTTTCTTATCTCCTTTTATTTTCTTCAGATTGTCAATCAACTCATCTTTCAACCATTCACATATATCTATCTTAGCATCACTGTTGACCATATCATATGCACTTTTAATACATAGACTTGAAACTGAGTTCAATCAGTTAGCATGTGTGGTTTTTTATCATAATATCATGCTAATGAATCTAACATTATCATCCTTTACATCATTAACTCTCAGGGATCTGTTGTCATAGGTTGCACCTGTTAAAGTCGTCACTGTGTTATTTAAAACTTTCTTAATTTTATCTGGCCTGCTACAGGTGGATGGTAAACCAATCACTACCCTAACTACTTCTCTAGTGATTTTATGAATAGAATCTAGCCAAAAGAATTCACCATGAACTCTTCTAAGAACAATCCTTCCAACTTCCTTAGGAAATTCTGGGATGTCAAGGATTTCCACAAAACCTAGGGTCTCAATAACCTTATGTTCAGGTTTCACAATTCCATTTTCATCACAGACAACTTTTTTGTATATTTTCATGATTTTCTCAAAACCTAATTCCTCAATGTGGCAATGTATGTAATTTTTAGGGTCTCTTGCATATGCAACCCCTTTAGGGATTTTTGAAAAAGCACCTAGGGTATCGTCTTGTTTTGCTACTTCAGGGATAATCTTGAAAATGGGCCTAGGGTGTTTGATTACTTCTATAACAGTAGGGTTTGTAATGAATTCTGGAATAGAGGAGGAAGCCATTGATAAATACCTTAATCTTCCTGATAGGTTTGGATGCTTGAAAGAACTTGCTTCACTTATCGCTATGGATGCCTTTGCTCAAGTTTTTCACGCTCTTTGAAATTTTGAATCCTCAGTGAATGAAAAAGAGTGAAAAATACTGATTTATAATGTCTTTTCCTTCAACAACCACAATAAATGCCTGCCAGTTAAGTGAAACTTAACACATCTGCCGGTAAAGAAGAAGTTCATCTTCTCACCATTAACCGAGGGTAAACTTGCATGATTTTCAATTTGCTGCAATACCCCCAAGGATTACTTTTTAGTTGGATGAAGAATATCCTGTCGGTGGAGTAATACTCTGTTCTACTGGTGAAGGAATAGTCTCATCAACATTCTGATCTCTCTTTCTAATCCATTGTCTTGAAAATTATTGCTTTACCTCATTTACCTTCTCTTTGCCTTTCAAACTGGGTCCTTTATTATTTGCCAGTGAAGTCTTGCTTCTACAAAATTTTGCAATATGTCCAATCTTGTTACAAGCATAACAAGTCACATTGTTTTTCTAAATAGCCTTTCCATATCCTATGCTGGTTTGTGTTCTACATTGATTAGATAAGTGTCCAAATCTTCCACAAACATAACTTCTTACATTCATTCTGCAATTTTCTGAATTATGACCAATTTTGTTGCATTTGGAACATTGACCAATGGGTGCATTAGTGTTCTAATAGTTTCTATGTCTACACTAATTTTCTCTATGACAATACTTGTTATAGTTAAAGCATTTCCCATTAAATTTGTAAGCATTAGGTTGTCTTACCAGTTTACTGTGATCATGATTGTTTGTAGTACTGGAGCTTTCACCAACTTCAAATCCAAGTCCATTAGTGTCTCCATTTGGTTTCTAACTTTTCAGCATATCATCAAGTTCTTCTGAACTTTTCTTGAATTTCTCTTTATGTTGATTTGCAGTAGCCAACTCATTTTCCAAAAATTCCTTCTATCTCATAAGTTCAGTTTTTTCATGTTTCATGTGAATTAGATCTGTCTTCAACATATCATTTTCATGACTGAGTCTTAGATTTTCATTTCCAGCATCATTGAGTCTCCTAGTCAAGTCATCTTCATTCTTCTTTCTGTCTTCAATGTCTTTACAAAATTTCATAGTCATGTCTTGCATTTCATTCCTCAAGGTCATGTTTTCTTGCCTCATCTTGCTTACAATCTCATTAAGAGTTTCCTTTTCATCATCAACATTTTGTATCTTCTCATGAAGTTCTCTTCTTTTGTTTCTAGCAATAGTGAGATTCTCCTGAAGTCCTTGAATGAATTCTTGTGCAGTCCTTAGATCATCTTCAAGTTTGATATTCTACAACTTTTCTACATCAAAGTCTACAAGACTTGTTTCCAATTGCTTTCTCAAGTTTTCTATTTGTACCAGTGTCACAATCTTCCTCAAGTTGTTAGGCTTTTGAAAATAGAGGACCAAGCTCTGATACCAATTGTTAGGATTGATGATAGTCCCAAAGATACTGAGAGGGGGGGGTGAATCAATATCTAACTGGCTTATAGAATATTTGACCTTATTAAGTATTTTGCATTCCAAAACAATGTACCGGTAAACAAGAATTAATGCAGTAAATATGAACAGTAAAGACAACATAGAAAGCACATCATAACACAAGATGTTTAATGAGGAAACCCGGTGTGGGAAAAATCTTGGTGGGATTTGTGACCCATAATGTTCACTCACTGGCCAATGAATGGATATTACTTACAAGAGGGGCATGCACATGCAGGAAGGCCAACTGCCTAGAGCTCACTGCTCAATTATAAAAGGAAGTCTCACTGACTTACAAAATGGATTATGAAAATCCAATATAATGTACTTCTACAAAACAACATCTGTTATGCTAGGTTCAATACCAGTTTAAGCTCATACAATAACCATAAACCCTTCTGTAAAATTTGTCTTAATATTTTCTCTACATATCCATCATATCTATCCTCTACGTGTATCTCACCAAAAATGATCTATAAGATCTCATACTTATATATGAGTCTTATTACAACATGCCATGTCGGCTTACAAAAAGATATTACAATTAAATACAAAATATAATAATCAAAATCCTGTCGGCTAGGGTGCTAGTAAATATTATTGTCGTTGTCGGCGAGCTATCTGCCTGTGTAGAGTCTGTCGGTGTTGGTGCCTGTCGGTGCCATAAGATTGCAAGGTTGCCATCAATGACAACACCTTCTATCACCTTTAACTACCATTAGAGTGTGCAATGCCAACATCATCTATATTTGCTACCACTTCATCTATGTTTGTTACCTCTTCATCTCTCATAGTCTACAATTCTATCATATCTTCATAATAATTGTAATCCCAAGGGCTTATACCACTATGCCCACATATTATCATATGTTGATAAATCACATTTCTATTTTTCACCTTTCCACCAAGACAATCATTACATGGACATGGAAATTTGTCCAAGATCCTCTTATTAGCTACTCTTTCATCAAATGCATGATATTGATCTGTAGTCAACCTTCAACATTGATCCATCTATAATATTATGCATTTTAGTATTAATTTAGTTTCGAATTCCAAGAAAAATAAATAAATTTGAAAAGGGAGATGCCAAAACATTTTTGAAAGTAGTCACTTTTAATAGAGACTGTAATAGAAAGAAGAGGATATGATGAGTCATTGTTTTGATATCTATCTTACATTCATTTTTGTTAGTTAAATGAGAGGGGGGGTGAATTAGATAAACTCACAATTCAATGATCTATCCAGATTCCACCTCGATAGAACTTACTTGACATGCAACTATGACTGTAAATCATTCAAACTCATAAACTGATAAACTTGAAACATCAAAACACATTTAACACCAGATTTAACATGGAAACTCAAATAGGGAAAAACCACTGTGGGATTTTGGACCCAGAAAGAAAATATACTCTTCTAGAGTATGCTTAGTTAAATGCCAATCTTGTTAAAGATTACATAACACATTGTTATATGTGACCCAGTCAAGGGATTTCCCTCAGATCTATCAAAATCTTGCACTTTGTTAGAAGTGACCTTGTCAAAGAATTTCAAACACTCAATTAGAATGTTACCTTGCTAGAGGATTTACAAATAAGACTGTTAGGTCCACTCGGTTCAGAGATTTCTTGTCACTTTACAAAAATAAATAATAGTAATAAAATATATCCACAACTTCACATTTGAAATGTTATAGAAAACTCTATGTGCTCAAAATAATCTTGTCATAAGACTTATCTTCCTCCTTCCTGGGCTTCTCACTCTGTTCTTCAATCAGATCTTCAATCTTCTGTACTCGGTAATCACTTCAGTAGCATCACTGTTCTTCTATTTGCTCGCATACATTGTTCATCAACTATTCCTTATTTATAAGCAATTCTTAACTGCTTAATCTCCTTAATCACATTTCCCATGATTAATATTAGCCATCGGATCTTCAAACTTGACTATGTTCATTGAATCCTTCAAACTGAAAAATGTTTTATCTTGCCTTGAAACTTGCATTCTTTCCTTGGTACTTGTGCTTGATATGACCGTTCAATCTATGTTGTAGATCTAACTCTTGAATTTTCATTACCATTGATCCTTAACAAACTTCTTGCATGACATTCCAATCTTCTATAAATCTCTAGTTCATTGGAATCCTTCATTTAATAATGTATTTATTCATCCAATGCATTCTATTACTGCTCTGTTGATGCTCGATTAATTCTGAACTTTACTCAGTAGAAATTTTGTATTCATCTTGGTTACTTTCTTGGTAGCTTTTCTTCCTGATGACACTCAGTGACTTTTTTCTTCTTTAACTGACATCGATAACCTTGGAGTTTACCAACTGGCTCCTTGCTTGGTAAAATAGAATAGTATCAAACCTTTACTCATTCTATTACATGAAATCTTTTCTCCTTCTTATTTAGTCTTCGAATACACATATATAGGATATCAAAACAATCAAAATAACATAATCTCATCACTGTCTAACTTGGTAATAGTTGCCCACTAAATAACATATTACTCCCCTTCATTTTCTCATTCTTTCAGTGTCACTTACTGACATCTTTATACTCATCAAAACATACTCTTTAAGATATGGCAACATCATACTGAATCAGAAAATCAATTTCTTGACAATCATCCTTTATCAATTATATCATCAATCTCCAACAACCTTCTCAATATCATCATACCAAAAAACTTAATGTAATGCCAACACATTTTAAGTTTACCTAATAAGAATGGAATATGTGTGTGTTTCCTATCAACTTACTTTCAACAATGAGGGTTTCAAATTACCTGTGAATTAGCTGCAACAAACTTCAAATTCGCTGCAACAAACTCTGAATTCCTTGCTTGCCTTTTCAAAAGTCTCAAAGTCCTATCCAAACAAGCTTTATCACCCATACAAGTGCTTCAATACCTATCCATGAGAATAACATATGTAAAAAATAATCCAAAGATGACACATTCAAGGCACATTCAAGTATCTAGTGATATTCAATGATGACACATTCAAGACACTCTTTGATCAAAGAACAATAGTAAGACTTGGGATAAGATAGTGTGTTATCTGCAACAAACTACGATACGGTCAAGTCCAAATATTATGGACAATAATAAGCCAATAATCTTAGATTAATAAATGCAACAACCAATACATAGTAATAGATTCAATATTCTAGTACCAAAGAACACTACAAGTTAATAGCTCAAAAACTGTAGAAGCCAGACAATATAATGAAGAAATTGTGTCCTTAATCAAAATGACACTATCATATATTTCCAATATACTTTGATATGATAGTCAACTAATGGTTAATTTAAACTATATATTGTAAACAAGAGTTATTTGATTATATAGAAAAGATAAATATAAATTAGGTCCAATTGACATGAAGATAAATAATAGTCATTGCTAAAATCAATTTAAAGTGTATTCATTTAGGGACCTTTCATAAAATATTCTCAAGTTTCACAACATAAATTAAAATATTCATTATTTATAATGATATGAATTTGGTTGTTCCATACACCTTCCTTTACTATTTTAAAATTTCATCAACAAAATATTGTGTAGCAGTTTTATGGAGTGCATTTCATCTATTTTATGCCCAAAGATTTCATCATACAACTTTCTTTTCAAAGGCACCCAAAATGTGATGTGTAGTTACTTCCAAAATATCTAAAATAACCCTACTTCTTGGTGTTGGCATCAGTTCTAAGATTTTATAACAAGGGTTTCTATATTTTAAATGTCTGTATTAAAATATCCATTAGACCCCCAACATTCAATTGTTGTGCTAGTATATAAGAAATAAATGCATATCAAACCTTGTTCCTAAAATATTTATTTTTTGAAATCATGGAAACATTACATAATTTAAATGAAGGCAACCAAAAGAATGCGGAGAGATAAAAAACTCTATAGAGCAACTATTTTACATACCTCAAATACAAAATCATAGGAGCCTAGTCAAACCAAATTAGTGATAGGGTGGAACAATAAAAAATGGCAAATCAAGGAAAGAATGAAAGATCCACACCAAATTCCTATACAATGCAGTCCAATTGAAGGATTTTCAATCAACACAAGATAGTGAAGGGGTGATTATGATGATTTGTTTGAAGGTTCATAAGTTAACGATAGTCACTACCATATAAAAAGTGAATAAATTGAAGAGCTCGATGAATTGCCAGCGTAGCATGAGGATGTATGATGTTAACAATAGAAAAATGATATTATGATGGTGGAAAAACTACAAAAAGTTTTGATCATATTTTTATTGAGAATGAAAGTAACCAGCTTGAGCCCATAATGATAGGCATCATGTTGTAGAGTATCAACCCTTGTTGAACAAGGGTGTCACATTTTTTTAGGCTTGATCAGTGCAAGGAGCCATCCTCTTTGCTTCATAAGTAGGTGAAGAAATATGAATGCACGAAGTTGGTAATGGTGGCTATAATGATATATTTTAGTTGAAGGATTTTCATTCAGCACAAGATAGTGAAGGGGTCATTACTAAAAGTAATATACATGCAAATTTTGTTTGCATCTTTGTATAGAACATGGCATGAGTTGAAAAGTTTGAAAATTAAATATGAAGTGGTTTTGATTCACCATTTTGTGTATAAGAAGAGAGGAGAGGTTGATGTCTTTGTTTATTTGCCTACAAAACAATGATGAAATGGGTCATGGTTATTATTACAACCATAATTTGAATACATGAGATCTTCCTTGACTCAAATGAATGATACTATACTGATTTCTTTAAAACCCACTACTTTCTTCCCTAGCTCTCTTTCCTCTCAACTACATAAGACTGTTTTTACTTGTAAAATTATTGATCTGGGTTGGTTGAGTTATTGTTTCCTTTGTAAGAATGAACATTCCAAAAGGAGCTACATATGCTTATCAAGACCCCAGTAGTTTGAGGTTAGAAGATACCAGGGGTTCTAACCACTGTGGGGTGAATATGGATATAGAGTTTAAAATGAAGAGTATGGTAGGCTAAGGATCCTTCCAAGGTCAAGAGTTAGAGATGCTACAAGACAGTATGATGTTTGAATCAAACACAATGAACAAAAGTATCAAAATGATAGTGCAATGTTAGAAAAGGGTATTCTTGCAGTTAGGAGGTTTTGTCTCAGTTTTCACAATCAAGTGACAAAGAGCTTTAAAAAAAGGTTTCAATGATAATAACATAATAGTCTTTCAAACAGTCACAACTTTTAGAAGAGAACAAGCCAGATTCTCACAATCAAGAGTCACTGCCAAAAGACATTAATGCTTGCATGAAAGATTGTAGCAACATTCGAGACAAACCATTGCAACCCAGCATAAATAGGAATGAATGAATGAATGTTTGTTAGCAAATTTGTCAAAAGAGTAGATATTCTCTGAATAAGATACCACCTAGAGATGCAAAAATGTCTCTTTAGAGAACCATGTAATGCAGATAAACTTCACACCATTCATTTTCCCTTAGCAGCTTGATATGCTAAAATACAAGTTTTTCTATCTTTATTTTTTATTCAAGGCAATCAAAAGGATAGCCCTGAAAATTGATTACATTACATTTTCAATTTTAAGCCCAAAACATTGATTTTCAGGTTGTTACTTATATCCTCTGAGAACGATTCAAGGTCTAGGGTTTATGATTTATCAAAACTTCTTATATTTTTGTGAAGAAAACCCTAGAAATGATATACTTCACTGTTAATTTTTCCCACTTAAACCGAGGGTACCCTTTCCATGAACGGGGCCATTTTTATTCCCTAAGTAAAATGTTGGTCAACTGGTTCATGAGGTGAAATTTCCTAAGTCAAGTGCATAACTTCCCTATTATCAGTCCCTTTCTAAATATTTATGCCTATGCTTATATTTTCCTAAGTTTGATAAGTACTAAATACCTCAACCATCTATTAAAGAAAGGATAGATCCAACAACTAGTGCTTCCCTGTGATCAAAGATGTGAGGATTTTAATGACCATGGCATTGGGAGACTGTGCCATGTGTTATTAGCAGAAACTAGTAGGGTTAGTAGTGCAATCGATCAAAAGCTTTGAAATACCAGTTCACAGGTGGTAAAGGTCGGTCAACTAATAGTCCCATCAATTTGCACGTGCTTAGAATAAACAAGGGTGTTTTATCCTAAGGTAAAAGGTGCTTGATTTTTAAGTCTTGGAGGAGTTGATGGGCAGTATGCAAATTGGTAAAGATCAAACAGATCGGATGACCCTCGTATTCTCATAATTGAATTTGTGAGGTGGTTACGGATCATGACATCATGAGATGATGCCACGTGTCCCTGGCTGATCAAGAAGGCTTGCAGGGAGGTTGCTGACAAAGCTTGGTCAAAGAATGATATGGTGCTATCCAATCAAGATTTTGCAGGTCCACAGACATAGTTGGAAGGTCAAACTACTAAGTTGGTAGGAAATGATCATTCAATTTGCCAAGTTAGATGAGATCTATGGCTGAGTTTCAAATGAGAAGTTTGGAGGGATTTTGGAGGCACTGGTTGTAGCTCATGGGAAAAGAAAAAATGAATGGGATTCAGACTTGTCGATTCAGGATTTATTTGACAATCAAAGATGATAGCTCAAAGATGTGAAAGGATTTGGATAAGATTCCAGTTTAGGTGTGATGAATCATGAGTTCTCTAATGAATTCAAAGATTTGCTTGTTGATAGAAATCTTGAAGCAGGAGATTGTACACTGAAAAGAGGAATAAGATCAGAATAAAATGGTTTGCATTAGGAGAAACTTGACAGAAGAATTTAGTAGATGTGATATGCATCATTTCTAGTGTCTATAGCTGGCAGAGCAAATTGAGAACACCAGAGTGATGATGTTTCAAGAGCAAGCACTACTTGATGAAGTATGGTTTAGCTATAAATGCAACAAGGTGGTGATCAAATTGGTAGAAGAGTATGAAGCCTTTTCATTTTATAGGTCCAATTTTTCTTTCTGCACAAGAAATGATGTTTGAGGAAACTTATATATGGAATTGCAATATACTCTATGATACTGGATGGAATTTCTCTCTCATGTGTGAGTATGTCTATTGCCATAAGGGATGTGAAAGTGGGGAGGATTTCTAGAGGGGGCGTGAAAGCTCTTTCTTGTGAAGAAAGGTCATGCATGGCACAACCTCTGTGTCTACTCAGGCTTTGGGTGGCAGAGGGTTCTGAGAAAGAGCCTGCAGAGAAATGAAAAAGGGACATGGCTGGGTAAGGAGCGGTAGCAATCCATCCATGTAGCTGCATGGAAGTTGCAACCCCTCCCCAACATATTATGTTTCCCCTCTAACTTCACCTCCCATTGCCTCTCATCCTGGGCATGAAGGGTGAGCTCCTCCTCTATCTTGAGGGGCAACTTTACCTCTTTCCGGGATCTTGTTTCCCTTTCTAAGGAAGGGAAATGCTCTATGGGACAAATATGCAACATCTCACACTCCATCTGAAGGTGTTAGGGCGATAACAACATGAATCAAATGGTATTTCTTCTACCAATTTTTGGTTTGAGAATGATGATTCACACGTGCCTATGCATAGACATGTGGATATTTAGAAACATAATTGTACATAACCTTTATGGCTAATTATCAAGGAAGGAATCTGTTGTTGACAAGTGTCTTATGGCCTGAAGCTTGTCACTTTCTTGTTTTCTATAAAAGGGAATTTAAGGCCATTAGTTAGGGTCTGAATTTTCTGAGAAAGATCTCTATAAAATAGATCTTTTCTGCAGGGTTAGGTCCAAAATAGTTCTAGAGAGTCGTAGAGAATAACAGGGACTGTAATGTTATTTTGCAGAGAAAAATTGTAATAGAATAGTTTTAGGTTCCCTTTTTCAAATGGGTCATTCTATATTTGAATTTGTCGGCTATTATCTGATAAAAAATAGCTCATAATATTAATGTAAATATAGTTTCCTAATTTTTACTCTCATGTGTGTGATTTTATCTTCTTTTAAGAAAAGGGGATCAAGGGTTTCGTTTGTTTACTACATTTTTATGATGCATGTACTCTTCTATTCAATGCTTTAGTCCAGGGGGTTAATTAAAATTCTTGAATAAGATTACAGAGAAAATAAGGCTCGCCATAGTGTTTAATAAGTAGTTTAGATAAAGGATTATAAGTAGAGTAATACTGTAAGGCAGTATTGTTCTAGGCAATACCAACTATTAGATGAAGTTTTATCAGATTTTCAGTAACACTTTTCATAGACTCTGTAGCCCAAATGAATAAGACACTAGTATTCACTAGCAAATCTCATTAGGTTATCATTTTTCTGGTTTTATCTTCTTTATGATCTCTCAGAGTGAATCTTATAAACAATGAGAACAATCATTCACTAAGATTTATGTATTTTCTGAAAATAGTCTCACCATCTCTCATACTCTAGTTTAAGGTTGAGGATCACTAAAGGATTTTCTATCCTTGAGAATTCACCCTTTTTGTTGAGTTTTATTATGAGGTAATTTGCTTTGTTTTCAGCAAGTTCTTGAGTATCCTTGCAGAGAGCAGGAATTTCTTACTGAAGGGATCACCCTCCTTGGTTCTGCAGAGCCTAAAGTGCAGGAGGACCTTCTGTCCTTGTTATTGTTGGTCCAAGCCTGATAGATATTGATAGTTGGAGGAAATCAGCTTGGTCTTTGCCCTGTAAGTAGTGTAAACCCATCGTCCATTTCATGAACCAACAAAAATTGGTGACCTTGCTGGGGACCGAATATGAATTGTAAAAATCTCTGGTAAGAAAAATTTCTTAATATATAGTGGATATTTTGCCCATAGAGTGAAGAAGTTTATTAATTTGTCCCTTGTTGGTTTGAGTCAATTCTCATAAATGTTGTTAAGAATCTATTGTAGTTCTCGTTCTATAAAGAGTTCATTCCATATCTATCCATTTTTTAATATTATGTGTAATACTGTATGATTGTGAGTGGCGACTCTAAGACTCTGAGATCTATGCACCAGTGTGTCTGCTTGAAAAAGAACCAAGAAATTTGCAAGAAGGATGAAGCAGATTTGAGCTCTTATGATGAAGTACCCTGATAGGTTGAGGATAGAATCAATAATGCCTTTTGATGTTGAGGAAATGTGGTAGTGTTGTGTTGAAATAAATCTGACCTGTGAAGGAATTTTAGTTGTTTGAGTATTAGTCCTCTACAAGGAGGTGGTGACTCTGTCAAAAGACCAGTGTTAAAGATTTGAAGGAGTGAAGGTGATTTTGGAAATCCCTGGTTGAAGAAGGCAGCAACATTTCCAGCATTTCCAGGTATTTAGATTTTCATGAGTCAAGTGTATTTTCATGAAAGTTGTAAGAAATGTGTTCCCTAAGTAGTGAAAGAAGCACTAAGGAAGGGAATGGTAGTGATTATTTCATATGATCCTATGATTTGATTTCATCTTTTTGTATAAGATTAGATGGAGTATGTTTTGAGCTTCATAATGAAATAGTTCAAGAGAAGGGAAAGAAATAAGGGAGTGAATGAAAATATGTATCATATGTTTGCATTTCCTAAGGAAATGTCAAAAACAAATGTGCAATCTATGTGAAGTCATCATAAACCTTTCTTTAAGGAAAGATATAAACCATTGAATTTTGATGGTATCCAAGGTTTCCTAAATCCTTTTCCCATAGGGGTTAGGCAACAATTTCTAGGATTTAATGGGAAGAAGTCAGAATTAGCATGACAACATTTGCAGGATTTTTTTGAATTAATGGAATATTTTGAAATAAATCAGGAAGATTTCTTCATGAAGCTATTTGTTCAGTCTTTGAGGGAAAATGCCAAAGACCGGTTCTCCTACATGCAAGTATGTTCTATCTCATCATGGGATGAGTTGAAGGTGGCATTCATGAAATAGTTTGGTGAAAGAATTGATCGGAGCTCTGTTATAAAAACATTCATGGACATTTAGAAAGAAGAAGATGAGTTAGTACCTGCTTTTAATCTTAGGTTTGCTAGGACATTGGATAACATTCCTAGCAGTTACAAACCAAATGATGCAGTATGCCTAGTTGTTTATCTGGCTACATTTGAAGAGGAAGAGAGTTATTTGCTAAGAGACAAGGATCCTAAAACCTTACATTAGGCTTATAGGATAGCAATGGAGATTGAAAACAATTTGAAATATGGGATCCCTAGGGGATACCTATCTACAAAGGTATATTATCCTAAGATAATAGGGTTCGAAGCAAAGCATAAATGTAAAACTAAAGGACCATGTCAAGACTTTTATATTCCTATTGATTACATTAGCCCTATTATTGATTATGATATGAACAAAAATGTGAGTGAAGAGGACTTGTCTCAGACAATGGTTATTCCTCCTATTGATGAAGAAGAGACTAATGAGAGAGTTTCTGATATATTAGATGTAGAAATATAAATGGTGTCAGTCACTTTATTGAAGGACAACAACAGTGATTTTTCTAAGGAGAATACCTCATAGGAAATTGGTTTGCAGTCTTATGTTTCAGATAGATATGATAGTGAGTATGAACAATTGGAAATTTTTATGGCTAAAGAGGTTGTAGGTTTGCATTACTATGATAATAAAAATCCAGATGATGAGATACCATCAACTTTTGATGAAAAAATTTGTGAGGATTGTATTATTGGGTGTTGTTCCAATTCAGATTCAGATTCCTGGTTTCTTGATAAACCTGAAGATAAGATCAGAAATAACTTTAGTGAAAATATCAATGCATTATTTGATGAAGATGTAGATGAAGATCAATTGGTGCTCTGTTACAATATTTTTGAGAAGGGTCTTCATGTTATTCTTAACCCTTTATATGAAGAAACAAATGAGAATTTGGAGATTATTGTATCAACTTCTGAGATAGAATAATATGAAGATGAAGGTGCAATATCTAATTCAAAGGTAGGTAATAATGAACAATATTCCACTATTGCTGATATTATTGACATTAGATTGGAAACAAAGCAAGAAGATGAAATATATGAAGAGGTCATCTATGATCCTTTCCTTCCCCTGGATAACAGCTTGCTTGGTATGATCAGTAAGGAGGATTCTTCGAAGAGTCCTCATTTCAATAGGCAAGTTGATAATGCAAAAGAGGCATGTATTTTCAATTATGTGCTAGAATATGAGATTTTCCTTTTCCAACAAGATGATGTATTTGCAAAAAAGGATATTGGTTGCAGTCAGGGTGTGTGCTATATTGAGGATATATCATATATATCACAAGATTGTAGATATACTATATCATTGCATAGTTTTAAGGTTCTCAATAGTAATTGCAATGATAAAGTTAAGCATAGTGGACAAACAGGATTAGCCAGTAAATTTGAAAAATGGTTTTCCACTTATGTTATTAGATTATATTTGATTCTTTCAAAAGACAATCATGTTTATGACATAGGAAAGAAAAGGTTGACATTGGTAGATGGCTTTGGGCCATCACACTTGGCCTGATCCTATAGGCCACAAGTGAACTGGGGTAGAGTGGTTTTGTTTGACTCTATGCCCAATAGAGTTATGAATAAATTCCCTCTTAAATTCCTCTTCATAGACAATTTTGAGGTTCTACTTTTCTTAAAGTAGTTGTTATCCATGAGCATTAGTTAGGTTTTCTCTATTTGTTTAGTTTCTTTTGGTTGAAGTTAATCTATCCAGGTAATTTTTTTTTGGTTTGCCCTAGAGTTGGTATGCTTTACTCAAAGATTCTAGTCTCTCACTTCATTCCTGAGAAATGAGCATCCCCAACTAGAGACATTGATAGCCCTGAAAATTGATTACATAAAATTTTCAATTTTAAGCCCAAAACATTGATTTTCGGGTTGTTACTTATATCCTCTGAGAATGATTCAAGGCCTAGTGTTTAGGATTTATCAAAACTTCTTATATTTTTGTGAAGAAAACCCTCAAAATGATATACTTCATTGTTACTTTTTCCCACTTCAACCGAGGGTACCCTTTCCATGAACCAGGCCATTTTTATTCCCTAAGTAAAATGTTGGTCAACTGGTTTGTGAGATGAAATTTCCTAAGTAAAGTGCATAACTTCCCTATTATCAGTCCCTTTCTAAATATTTATGCCTGCACTTATATTTTCCTAAGTTCGACAAGTACTAAATACCTCGAGCATCTATTAAAGAAAGGATAGATCCAATGACTAGCGCTTCCCCATGATCAAAGATGTGAGGATTTTAATGACCAAGATATTGTGAGATTGTGCCATGTGTTATCAGTAGAAACTGACAGGTTTAGCAGCGCAACCGATCAAAAGCTCTGAAATACTGGTTCATAGGTGGTAAAGGTCGGTCTACTAATAGTCCCATCAATTTGCACGTGCTTGAAATAAATGAGGATGTTTTATCCTAAGGTAAAAGGTGCTCAATTTTTAAGTCCTAGAGGAGTTGATAGACAATATGCAAAGTGGTAAAGATTGAACAGGTCAGATGGCCCTCGTATTCCCGTAATGGAATTTGCAAGGTGGTTATAGATAGTGACATCATGAGATGATGTCACATGTCCCTGGCTGATCAAGAAGGCTTGCAAGGAGGTTGCTGATAGAGCTTGGTTGAATAATGATATGGCACTATCCAATTAGGATTTTTTGGGTCCACAAACATAGTTGGAAGGTCAAATTGCTAAGTTGGCAAGAAATGACCATTCAACTTGCCAAGTTAGATGAGATCTGTGGCTGAGTTTCAAATGAGAAGTTTGGAGGGATTTTGGAGGCATCGGTTGTAGCTCATGGGAAAAGGCAAAATGAATGGGATTCAGACTTGTCAATTCAGGATTGATTTGATAGTCAAAGATGATAGCTCAAAGATGTGAATGGATTTGGATAAGATTCCAATTCAGGTGTGATGAATCATGAGTTCTCTGATGAATTCAGAGATTTTCTTGTTGACAGAAATCCTAAAGCAGGAGATTGTACACTGAAAAGAGGAATAAGATCAGAATAAAATGGTTCACATCAGGAGAAACTTGACAAAAGAATGTAATAGATGTGATATGCATGAATTCTAGTGTCTATAGTTGGCAGAGCAAATTGAGAACACTAGAGTGATGATGTTTCAAGAGCAAGCACTAATTGATGAAGTATGGTTCAACTATAAATACAACACGGTGGTGATCGAATTGGTAGAAGAGTGTGAAGCCTTTTCATTTTCTAGGTGCAATTTTTATTTCTGCAGAAGAAATGCTATTTGAGCAAGCTTATAGATGGAGTTGCAATATACTCTATGATACTGGATGGAATTTATCTATCATGTGTGAGTATATCTATTTCCATAGGGGATGTGAAAGTGGGGAGGATTTCCAGATTGGGCATGAAAGCCCTTTATTGTGAAGAAAGGTCATGCATGGAACGACCTCTATGTCTACTCAGTCTCTGGGTGGTAGAGGGTTCTAAGACAAAGCCCATAGAGAAATGAAAAAGGGACATGTCTAGGTAGGGAGTGGAAATAATCCATCCATGTAGCTGCATGGAAGCTGCGACCCCTCCCCAACATATTATGTTTCCCCTCTAACTTCACCTCCCACTGCCTCTCATCTTGGGCATGAAGGTTGAGCTCCTCCTCTAGTTTGAGGGGCGACTTTACCTCTTTCCAGGATCATGTTTCCCTTTCTAAGGAAGGGAAATGCTCTATGGGACAAAAGAGAAACATCTCACATGCCATTCAAATGTGTCAAGGCAATAACAACATGACTCAAATGGTTTTTCTTTTACCAATTTTTGGTTCAAAAATGATGATTGATAGGTGTCAATGCATAGACATGTGGATATTTTGAAACATAATTGTACATAGCCTTTAGGGCTAGTTATCAAGGAATGAATCTGCTATTGACAAGTGTCTTATGGCCTGAAGCTTGTCGCTCCCTTGTTTTCTATAAAAGGGAATTCAAGGCCATTAGTTATGGTTCGAATGTTTTTAGAATGATCTTCTATAAAATAGATCTTTTCTGTAGGGTTAGGTCCAAAATAGTTCTAGAGAGTCGTAGAGAATAACAAGGACTATAATGTTATTTTGCAGAGCAAAATTATAATAGAATAGTTGCAGGTTCCCTTTTTCAAATGGGTCATTCTGTATTTCAATTTTTTGGCTATCATCTGATAAAAGATATCTCATAATATTAATGCAAATATAGTTTCCTAATCTTTACTCTCCTGTGTGAGATTTTATCTTCTTTTAAGCAAATGGGATCAAGGGTTTCATTTGTTTATTGCATTGTTATGATGTATGTACTCTTGTATTCAATGCTTTAGTCAAAGGGGTTAATTAAAATGATTGAATAAGATTACAAAGAAAATAAGGCTCACCATAGGATTTGATAAGTAGTTCAGATAAAGGATTATAAGCAAAGTAATATTGTAAAGCAGTATTGTTTCAGGTAAGACTAGCTATTAGATGAAGTTTTATCAGCTTTTCACTAACACTTTTCATAGAGTCTGTATCCCAAATGAATAAGACATTGATATTCACTAGCAAATCTCATTAGGTTATTAGTTTTCCAGTTTTATCTTCTTTATGATCTCTTAGAATGAATCTTATAAACAATCAGAACAATCATTTGCTAAGATTTACGTAATTTTCTGAAAATAGTCTCACCATCTCTCATACTCCAGTTTAAGGTTGAGGATCACTGAATGATTTACCATCCTTAAGCATTCTCCCTGTCTATTGAGTTTTATTATGAGATAATCTGCTTTGTTTTCCGTAAGTTCCTAAGTATCCTTGCAGAGAGCAAGAATTTCTTACTGAAGGGATCATCCTCCTTGGTTCTATAGAGCCTAAAGTGCAGGAGGACCTTCCATCTTTGTTATTGTTGGTCCAAGCTTGACAGATATTGATAGTTTGAGGTGTCTCTCCATAGATATTTGGAATAAATTAGCTTGGTCTCTGCCCTGTAAGTAGTGTAAACCTGTCATCCATTTTGGGAACCAACACAAAATACTTTTAAATTTAATTTAAGACAATTTAAATGTTTAAGAAAATATTTAATTTGTCTTTAAAAATTGTCTTAAACCTCCTTTTTATGTAGTAGTGGTGAAATATTATTACTTTTATTCTTATTATATTTTTAAAAGAAATAAAAATAAAATTTAATATAATACATATGCTAATTTAATTATTTATTATTTATAAATAAAATTCATATTTAAAATAATTAATAATTTACTAACAAAAATATTACAATCGATCATTTAAAAAAAAAAATCTATTATAAATGAAAAGTTATGTATAAATGCACATAGAATATAAAGTACCTATTTTGAAAGCAATGTTGTTTCATTTTCAATTAAAAGTTAAATAGGGGAAAGTACCTAGTAGTTGAGCGTGTTCCAATTCTTGTGATAGAAATTGTTGATTTAATGCCCCATACTTGTCGATTTAATGTCCAACTTTTGTATAACATTGTACCAATAGTTGTGACTTTAAAGTTGTTATTGTTGATGATAAGTACCAATAATTGAATGAAATATATTACCATTTGTTGTGAAAAGTAACCAATCATGTGATGTCACATCAACTGCACAAGTACTGGGGCCCTTTTGCATGCCTATTGGTCTCACCTTTTTTTGGGTTGTTTTGGACACCTTGGAAAAAAGCATGCTGATGTGGCATCACATAATTTGATGATGTGGCCCTGAAACCTTAGTTATAAGAAGGGGATTTGCCAAGTAATTAAGTTGCTATAAAAATTTGGGAGTGATTTGAAGTTTTGACATAAGATTTTGAGAAGCGTGAATAGTTAGGGTGCACAATGTCTACTGGGTCCTCTCCCCTAAATATACATAGAATATTTCTATCATTTCCACAAGTACCTATTATCTTTAAGATAAAAACATAGAATATTGTTGTATGTATGTATGTATGTATGTATGTACATACGTACATATCTATTTATGTAAGTATGTATGTATATGTAAGTATAATGTATGTATGCATTTATACACAAGTGTTTCCAAAGTGCTACCAAGTTAAGAGAATATTTATGTGTTGAATACACCTATTGTTAAAGATTAATAATACCTATATTTTTTTGTGTGTGATTTTTTTTCTTCAAAGGGTTTCTTTATGTAAATATTGTATTCATATTGTTTGTTGATTTTAATCTTATTATCAATTTTATGCAATCAAATAATCACCATGTGGTAATCATTTGATGAGAAAATTTAAATTTTAGATTTGCATACATTTGTAATAGATGTTATTTTAGTAGTTTCACCTTGTTTCCCAATAAACGTGTTATCAAATGAGGGATACCTCATGGCTAATAGTATAGAGAAGTACTAGTAGTCATTTATTTTGTCATTTTTATTTATGTGACTAATCATTTAGTTGTGTTTCTTAACTAATGACCAAATTAGTCATTTATAGTTGTGTTTTCTTACCCAATGACCAAATTAGTCATTTATTTAGTCATTTGTAGTTGTGTTTTTTTACCCGATGACCAAATTAGTCATTCATTTAGTCATTTATAGTTGTGTTGCAAAAAATGACTAAAATTTGGTCATTTTTACTTATCGTGACTAAAAGTTTTAGTCACCTGGTCATTTATTGGCCATATTTCTACTAGTGCCAAGGTAGTAAAAGCCATTCAGTCTTTCTTTGACCAGATAAACTTTGTTAGGAGGTTCATATCCAACTTTGCTAAAATTGTAAAGCCAATTTCCAAAATTTTGAAGAAGGGAACTAAGATAGATTGGACACTTGAATAGATAGATGCCTTTGTAGCTATCAAGAAGGCCATCAAAGAGGCTCCTTTGTTTAAATCACTAGATTTTAGTAAGCCTTTTAAGATTTTATCATTTGCATCTTTTCATACTATTGTCACTATTATGATACAAAAGAATAATGGAAGACAGGAGCAACCAATTTCATTCTTTAGCAAGTCAGTCCAAGGGCTCGAACTAAAATATAATAACACTAAAAAATAATCCTATGCATTGGTAGAAGCTATAAAAAATTTTAGGCCATACCTAGTAGGAGCATAGATAATTGTATATGTACCAAACATATCAATGAAAGATGTATTTGTTCAATCAAAAGTTACAAGCATGAGATGCAGATGGATTAAAAAAAATCAGGAGCTCAAGATTGATGTTCAAATCACCAAGTTGGTGAGAGGACGGGGTTTGGTAAAACTAATGGCAGAATCAAATCTTGAAGCAGCCCAGGTAAATAGTGTGGACTTGGAAAAATGATGTTGTTTATAGCATTCAACACACCTCGTGGTATACCAAAATAGTTTACTTTCTTAAAAACATGAAGTTCTTAGATGCTATGAGTGACAATCAGAGGAGGACACTAAAGCTTCAAGAATACAAGTATGTCCTTATAAATGGTGATTTTTTTTGGAAGAACAAGGATGGTGTTTTGTTATTATGTTTGGATAAAGGGAAAGCCAATGCTATCTTGAAGGAATTACATGAAGGATTTTGTGGAGGAAATTTATTAGCTAAGACCACAACCCACAAAATATTAAGGGTTGGGTATTATTGGCCAAAAGTGTTCACTAAATCTCATCAATATGTCAGGAAGTGTGAAGCATGTCAAAAAAATTATAGCAAATTAAGATACCAAGGTGCATTACCATTGAGACCAGTGCAGGTTGAAGCACCATTCCATTAGTGGGGGATTGAATTCATAGGAGAAATACCTGATAAATCTATTGGAGGGCATAAATGGATTTTGGTAGCCACAAATTACTTTAGAAAGTGGATAGAGGTGATTTCTACAAAACATGCTACTAGCAAGGTGGTAATCAACTTATTGATGTAGAATATCATCACACACTTTGGGGTGTGTATTAGGCTTGTCATGGACAATGATATGCTTTAGATTAGAGGAGTTCAAAGAGTTATATGAGTCATATGGTATAACAATTTCATATTCCTCTCCTTATCATCCTCAGGGTACTAGACAAGCTGAATCCAACAATAAGAGTATATTGAAGATAATTTGAAGGATGTTCAAAAACAATAAAAAGGCTTGGGATTCAAAGTTGAAGTTGGAAATTTGGGCTGACCAGATAATAGTTAAAAAGGCCACAGGAAAGTCTCCTTTTGAGCTAGTATATGGGACCAAAGCTAGAATGCCAATGCATAATTTATTGCCTATATATAAGTTCATCTTGTAGGAGAATTTGGATGTCCTTGAACCTATGGAGGAAAAGATGGAACAACTAGAAAAAATGGAAGAAGTCAGGGATGAAGCACAAAAACAAAATGCTAAGATACAACAATAGGTGAAATATTTACATGATAAAAGGGCTAAAGAAAGGAAATGCATATCAATGATTTGGTTCTCATGTGGAACACTAGGAGTTAGGATAAGGGAAAGCATGGTACATTTGAAGCCTTATAGTTGAGTCTATTTGTTATTATAGATAAATATGGTGAAGACTCATATTTTTTACAAAAATAGTAGGTGAAAATCAAGAATTGCTAGTTCATGGATAGTTTCTAAAATGATTCTTTTGCTGAAGAAGTTGTTTTCCATGCACAATAGTTTAGGTTTTTTCATTCCTTTTTGTTTCCTTTTTCTCTAGTTTTGGTCTACTTCTTGAATATGTTTCGGATTCTCGCAATGACTAAATAAGTCATTCATCCCTAATTGGAACCACTATTAGAAGCCTCAAAATCCTTGAGAGATCATGACTTTTGAGCCTATATTTTTTCATATATACCTTTCAAACTCTAAATTACCCTTGTAAAATACTTCATGTCTCAAGTTTCCCATTACTATGCCCTATAAATTTCTTGATTTTCTCTTTTGGTTATAGCCAAATTTTCATATTAGCTTAATAATGCCTCATCACAAGATTACCACAATCCCATAGGTGCCATATTTGAGAGTAGCTGATAGATTGTGGGACCACGGTAAGAAGAAAGATGTTAATATAGTGTATCACAATCCCACAAGCCCCTAGCATTATTTTATTAATATTTGGTAGTATGTCGGTAAGAAGGTGACTTGTTGATTTGTTGTGCTACCGTAGAGCCTAAGTCATAATCATTTGGGTGGACTGTAGGATAGAGATAAAGGGTTGAAATAACATAGGTGTTACCACATTCCTATAGAGCCAATATATTGTATGAGTCAATATAACTAGAATTAAATTGGGGAAGTTTGAGGAGGACTACATGAGGTTGAGAAAAACCAATAGAAAAGATGACCCCCACTTTATAGAAAATGGGGCCATAATAATAGGACTATGGAAGTCATGGGGAGTGAGCCATTTGTCATAGATGAGTTTCAAATTTGTTTTCAGAGGACATATTTTTCCTTGTGTCGGATCTTAGGAGAGGATGTAAAAGAAAAAATGAAAATTTCCATGATGTATATAGATATGAGAATTTAAAATTCTGAACTGAATGTTGAGTTTGATTTTCCTATAGGAAAGTTGAAAGGAGGATTCATTTGCAGCTTGTGGCATTGAAAGAGAAGAATGGATCCTATTATTTCCATCATTATTTATTGTTGTGTTATCTGAAATTGTATCAAAATAGATAACTATTGGAGAAGAAGATGAAATTGGGAATTGCTAATAAGATGGAAAAAAAGATGCTAGTGCAATAATGGTGTTACATATGAAACAAGAGACATAAAAATGACGACTATAAAACTTTTCATGAATTTTTTGTTGTTTAAGTAATTCACTCTTTGAATCACTAGATGGATAGATTGTTGCCTCAAATCATGGAGTTGATAAGGCCCTTGGCTAGGAAGCCTGAAGTAGGGCATACTCATAACTTTGGAGATTGGTTCTACATGGTTGACCATACTTTGATCAAGGTATATGGATGTCTACAGGATCCTCATAAATTGCCGGTGTTTGTTTCCGACATAGTTGCTTTCTTAGAGTTTATGTGACAGATAATATGGTTGGAAAAGGAAGTAATGGAGAGAAAGAAAAAGGGGATGTTTCTACCCCATGTTGCTAAATGTGTCGGCTTCTCCATTGGGTCAAATGTTCTTGAATAATTATAGGGTTATATCAAAAAAAATTATTCTTTGGAGATGGGAGCAAAAATATTATGTGACCTTGAGGGTCACATCAATCATGTAGATAGAAAAATCTTGACTAGCATAGGGGTCACCCATGAAGTGCTTTTAGACGAGGATGTAATTAGAAATTATGTCACCTTTGATGAAGTTTTCCAAAGAAGAAGGAAATGAAATATTCTAATGCAATTGGAAGAAGAAGAAAGAAAGAGTGGTCCAAGCTTCCTTAGATTTTTTGCTTAAGAACCTAATATCCCTAAAAGGATTGACTTGTATATAAGTAGCTTTTAAAAATTGTATGGTAAATTAGTTGTTGGTGACTATTGACTCTGGATTTTACTTTGGAAACAAACAACATTATGGGAAATTCAGTGATGGGGGACTGATTGTGCAGGTTTTACTGAATGACCTCCAGGATTGAGAAGTCAGCTCTTCCTTGGTATTTTCGAGGAAAGGGGAAGAAAGAAACACTTTAAAACAATAAAAACTAGACTACATAAAAACCAACTACTTATGATTTTTTAAGAATTTTTTAAGAAGATATGAGTACATAAAAACCAACTACTTATGATTTTTTTGAGCCCTTTCAACAATCTACAAGTCTAGATCAGAAACACAACCAAGGTTCAATCAAATATTTCTATAACATAAAGAAATACCTATCATGCATTTACCAGATAACAAGTGTAACACATAGTTCAATCGGAAAAATCTTAGATATATATTCCTAAAGTCTTTAAAATTATAATAGAAGAGCACATAAAAGACCATTAAAGCATACTAGGAGTAAAGTCTCACAAAGGCCATAGGCACAGTCTGATTGAAATTCTCCAGAAAACAATAAAATAGTTCTTAAGGCTGAAAATACTACTAAGAAACTTGATTGTCCTTGCAAAGTTTTGAACCCCTACAACAGGGAAAAAACTAAACTAAATAGAGCTCTAGCCGTTAACAACCTCAGACTCTACCACCTTTCTTTTTGCACATCATGGTCAACTTGTCTGATTTACCAAACAAACCGCCCCTGAAGTTGTTAGTCCCACGATGCTCGGCTCAGCTGGCGTATGATAAAAGAGTTGCAATCAAAATAGTGGATGGAGGGACAAAAAAGATGCTGCTATGTGAACAACCCATGCCACTTGGCAGCTTGATGCTACTGCAAAAAAAAAAAGGGAAAAGAAAGCGCACAAAACCCCCGCCGAGTTGACAACTGTCTCACCTGATGCATGCGAGTAGGAGGAACAAAAGAGGTGGGGCAACCAAAAATAGCAAAATGCCACTCATGGACTAATCCCAAAATAATGTTAACATTTCTTGGTAGAAAGATTAGAACCCAAAAAATCTCGTGCGCAGACTAGGCCTTATGGTAAAACAGGGCGGAGTGAGTCGAAGGGCTATTGGATTTGCAACCATTCATCTTCAGGGGGAAACACCTACGCTTCTAAATTTTGGAAATTCTGCTCTAGAAAAATCACTTCATCAAAAGGAAAGGATGTCGGCTCATCTTGGACTAGCTTTAGGAGAGAAAAGAGTTGGGCCAGAGGGTGTAGAAGATGCTCAACCTCATCCACTGAAATAGGATTGCCTAGACCTTGCAGGAAAGTTCTATCTTGTTGTCAATGCTCAATCTAGCTTGATATTTGCTCAATCCCTAGTACAGTACCATCTATGGGAAAAGGAGAAGGTAGGCCCAATAGAACAAACCTCTCTATGCATTACTTGATGTCTGGAACCAAAAATTATAGAGGTGCAAGAGCTTCCAAAGCTTGCATGATTTCCTTGTGTTGGTTGATGAAAAAATTTGTCCTTCTGATCAATTGCTGACGGTCCATAATCCCATTTTCCTTTAATTCTTCCTCTTGAGCAGAGTGCAACAAATGGACAAGATCTCAGGCCATCGAGAGCTTAGGACTGATGAAAAGCATAGAACTGCTTATGAGGGCGCTGGCTTCGGTATAGAGGGATTGTGCATCATTGAGGAATCTTAGCACACATTGCAGTGAAGTGTAGCACTGCTTCACCTTTTCCCAATGAGAAACATATAAATCTATTAAAATAATGGAAAAGTCTTGAGAAATCTCCACGGGGGGATGAATGTTTAGCAATCACAAGATCTCATCGCTTTTTGCCATTACTTCAGCCTATAGTTCTCTGCACCTATTTTGTTCAGTGATCACTTGGATTTCTAACGGGTGGATCTTTACATTTCCATCCTACATTGCTTGCTGGAGTTGTGCAACAACATCCTTTTCTTGGCGCAAAAGAACATCCACATCTTGCCATTTCTTCTCGGCTAGCTCTAGGCTAGTTTCCTTTTCGTGCAACTCTACTTCAAAACTTGTTTTGCTTTCCAAGAGCATTACCTAAGCATCACTCAATTGCTGGGCATACTCCTCCTTTAGGCAAACTTCTTCATGCAACTGTGCTTGAATCTGTGTGGCATCCCTAGAAGCTGCTTTTAGTTGCTGAATTTCTTGATCTCTTTCTTGCAATTCTTTTAAGGCCACATTTTTGGTTACCTCCTGACCTTTCAACTGTGTACCCAAATTATTGAGGGAAAACTATAGCTTTCCCTTTTCAGTGTTAGCCTGAGTCAGCAATCCCTACACATGATTGATCTCGACACAAAGAGCTTTATCTTTTTTTCTTTGTTGGGTCAGAGATTCTCGGAGTTTAGCATTCTCTGCTTGCGTTTTCTCCAAGCGATGACTCTTTTTAATGAAGTCCAAAGAGACAAACTTCGATGTTTCCTCCATCATTTTGAATTTATCAGATGGTGTAGCATTCAAAAGGTTAACACTGATAGCATGCAAGGTCATAATCACTGGGCCTCATTTTTTACTCCAGTTTATTGACTTTGGGGAAACTAATTGCCAAGAACAGACTCTGCTTCTCTTCAGTGAAAAGAGTTTGCAGGTGTGGGTGGGCTGGCCTAGCACCTTCCTTTTCTTTTCTTTTGAATGCTTTGCCAACATGGGCAGTCTTGGAATAAGTAACTTGTTATTCGTAGGCATCCGGTTTGGCAATAACTTGACCTACAAATGTAGCACCAGGGGAAATTGCAAAGGGAAACAAGGAAAAACGGCCAACAAAGGAAGTTTAGATAGGATGTGACAATGTCATGGGAGAAAATAATGGGATGAAGGGAGAGGCTCTTGGGAGAAATGGATCAGCAGACACTATTCCAATAATTGGGGGAGGAGTGGACTCTTCAAAACCAAGCCTGCATGAGACGGTGGCTGCTTTTGACATCTGGGCGGAAAAGGATGTGGATGCAAAAGCTGGGAATGTTAAAGGGACTAAAACTTCTAAAAAAGTATCAAATGGGTCAACCGGTGCTCCGACCCATGCTAAGGTAAGCATAGTGGGAATCTGAGCATGCATATCTGCAATATGGGCAGTAGAAGAAAAATTAGCTTGAGAAGAGGAAAACAGTGAGGAAGATCATACCTAGGCTATGTGGGTCATCAACCTGAGAGGATCTGAGGGCTTGTCTGGGACTTGAGAGGATGAACCCTTCATTTTAGAGCTCAAAAATTTCCTTTTGCTAGGAGGGTCCTCTTGAAACTTCTTCTCAGCTTACCTTTTACTAGTTTGGGAGTGGGGCCTACAAGCAGAAACATCGAGAGGGGGGAAAGTACTAGGCTCGCTATCCCTCTCTTCAATATTTATAATTTCAACCTCTCACTGCTAGACAACCTCGGGAGATGAATACCCACATTGTGTTCTATCACCTATTCCCTCATCAGATCCATTTTCTTGGCGCCATTCAAGATCAAAACGCTCATTCGAAGGAACGTTCCCAATGTTTTCTCTGGGCTAATTTATTTCCTACTTGTAGATCCAAAAATCCTCTTGCTTTCTCTGTAGCCAAGATTTTTTCACCATGGTCTCATGCATAGCATGAGGAATGGGCTTCGCGGGTTGTACCTTTGTGAAATAGAGTAAAAACTCAACTAGGAGGGGAGCTCGAGCAAGAGAAAATTGTTGAGACCCACATACAAGCTTGGGTCATTTGCTTGTGGATTAGCGTGTTGTTCCATTACACTCCATGGATCATGTTTAACTGCATTCTTCCCATGAAATAGGCACCCATCTGGTTCATAGCTCCAAAAGTCATCAATCACCAACAACCCAAGCTGCACTAGCTTTGATGTGAGGACATTCTCTGTGATACCCCGCTGAACTAGGGTGATGGGACCGATAGCCTTATTGTCCTAAGTGATTGAGGTTTCATGCTTCTCAGACCCTATAGTTTTCTCCACATGTACCAGTTGGTGAGTGATCTTGAGAGGAAGAGTCCTCTCTATAACGTATATAGGTAGACAGAAAGGTTCCTCAGAGAAACCATGGACTCGAACAAAAGAGAAATCATTGCCTATGAACCAATCATAGGGGGGCCATTCATTGTACATCCAGTTCATTTGGATTTGTGAAAAGAGGGAGAGTGGATCAATGGAAATGATGCCAAAATCCTTCAAGGCGGGAGTTAGGAAACAATCATAAAATTGATAAGCATCATAGGAGGACAAAATAACGGGTGTCCAGACTGAAACCGGCATTCTATTTCTTGCTTCATCACTGCTGGCTAGTTTGATAAATCAACTGAAGAAGGCTTCGTTCTCATGTAAGAGAAATTAAACCAAGACTGAGGGGAACCTAAAATGCTGAAGATGGTGGAACTCAGATAATTTCTTTACCATTTTGCTGGCTATCAGGTCAGAGAAATCGAAATGGAAAGCTTCTTTCTGTTTTCGGTATTTAAAAAGGAAACCCATCAGTGCAGCCATAACCTCTTGATCATTTTCATGACCACACAACCAAGTGAGAATGGGCAAAATAACTTTAAGTTACTCATGCTTTAGATCGCTATATGACAAGGGTAGCTTTGGGAGGCCTACTGACTGGCTTCGGTTTAGGATGCTGTTATAGAAAGGGACCACATCTCTTCTTGAGTTCCAGTATTCCTTCATGGTATCATCTAAGAAGACCTCCATTTCTTCAAAGAAAGGGCAACACATCATGTCCTTTATGGTGTCTGGTGATATGACCACCCTTAAAGAAAGACCGCTGGCAGAGCAGGAATTGGGGTCGAAAATGTTGGCAATCGCCGCCACAAGCTCTGGATAGTGTGGGACCATTGGGACTATAAATTGAGGAGTCCTACTTTTCCAAAAATGGGCTTCTATGGAAAATGAGTCCGCTCTATGATGAATCATCCTATTGTATGTGGCCTCCCTCAGGTTCTCGAGCTGTTTGTGGAGCTCTAGTTCCATAACATCTTCGAACGGGTCTATCATTGCTGCTGTATTTTGGGTGACTATCTTTGATTTGGCTTTGGTCCTTGGATATTATGACTTGGGTGGAAAATCATGAGAGGCATATGAGAGTCGGCCAAGGACATTGACCCACAATGCTTCTTGAGCAGGGGCCGAAGAGGTAGCTTCAACTTCCATCTCTTACTCATGAAAAATTTGTTTCTCAATTCTTTGTTTCTCAATTCTCTGCCCAACTCTGACTGAAGAATGAGTTGATAGAATGAAAGAAAATGCAGTGGATCTCTCTCTTTAATGCATGGCATGCCTAGATCACCACAAAATAAAAGAGCCTAGGAAAGGGCACCCATTTTGCACGTATGCCAGCTCATTTTTTAGGGTTGAGAAAACTTATGAGGAAGACTGGCACCACCATTTGTGATTACCAAGAGAGCGTTGGCACTTCCCACCGATAGTCGAGCCACTTGCAATTATTTTCTTGTACAAAGGACTTTTCCCCTTAATTAAGAAAATCTCATGCCCACTGGGGTGGCACGAGGTGAAGCAGTCTTGCGGGGACTTTGCTTTAAAAGTGGTGTACCTTTAACAAAATGTGTGGCACTCAGGTACATGTCCACTCCAATCAAGGTATCGGCCTTTCTTTTGCCATTTATGAAAACCTGTCAGTAGGTATTATTTCCTTTGTGCCAATTTCTGTAGATAGGCTAGTGCAGCTTGGGATCAGGAGTACTAGCATTGTCATCATATGTCACCTAGAGCTGAGAAATCCTATAAATATGCCTTTTCAAACATTCCTACTTATATCACCAAATTTAACGATGAGGTTTTTTTGAAGGATGGATACTCCTGTCTGGCTTGTCCGTAATAAGGCACAAGTTGCTTTTATTGGCAACATTTCTGATCAGAGGCTATGGAGGATGATGAAGAGGAAGAATCCTCTGATCATCACCACCATCAAATGGGTGCTCAGAGAATATTTCATAGATAATGTTGACTACTATCGAGTTTACTCGGACATTTTTTCATGCTTCATGGCTTCTTTGCTTGATGCTGGGACTG
Organism: Cryptomeria japonica; assembly: GCF_030272615.1. NCBI lineage: Eukaryota > Viridiplantae > Streptophyta > Pinopsida > Cupressales > Cupressaceae > Cryptomeria > Cryptomeria japonica. Next base: position 438,607,722 of record NC_081405.1, on the reverse strand, counting down.
ACGGGTACGAGGCCTCTTAGCTTATGAGAGCTCTCTTCTCAAGGGACTATCTTAGAGGTTTGGAGGAGGTTATAGCCTACTACATTCCTTTTCGAGGCTCACCTCTGGCGATAGACCTGTAGCGGTTCATTACATCTAGGGAAGAAGTGCCTTGGTATCCTCTTGTCGGTAGACTGCGGACCATGAGGCTATCTACTCATCGCTTACAGACAGAGCTTGCCACTAAATTCCTTCTACATATTTATCTGATCGTCCCCATCCCTGCTGGTACCGACTGGTATACTGGCTTCAGGGATTATATATTTCTACAGGTCCTGACTTCGGACGTTCTCCCTGACTTGGTCCTCATCATCATGGCCGAAGCTTCTGGAATCGCTTCTGATCAAGAGTAGTTGAGAGAGGATGGAGAGGATGACACCAAAGACTTTGATTCCCTCATGGAGGAGCAGGAAGATTAAAATGATTTTTCTGCAAGATAGCCCCCATTCTTCTTGTTGTTCTCTCTATTTTAAATTTTGACAAATGCGACCGGAGAGCCTTTCTCAATATTTGCAAATCTTCGTATACATACTCATGATATGATAATCTTATTTTTCTTTAGTAAATGGCATATTTGAGTGTCTCTTTCTATGAATTAATAATGGCATTTTGATTGGCAACATTACCCAAAGAGAAAGCAATAAATAAAAACACACACAAAAGCACTAGTTACATTATGTACAATTAGAGGCGCTAAGCTAATGAAAAGGTTTTAAATGGAAACTGTTAACCGGGATCATAAGAAGATCTCTCTACATATCTTCTAGATCAAAAGAATTGTGACATTTGCAATTTTTTATATGGAAAGGGCCCTCCCATAGCTCATCAAATTTTGTATGCTGGTCAGGTTTGGCAGCCCTTTTGTTAAATTTTAGGACCAGGTCACCCTACAGGAATTGCGAGGGAGAAATTTTCTTGTTATCAAACCACCTTTTAATGGTTTGTTGACGTTTCTAGAGGGAGGCAAATGCCACTTTCCTCACTTCCTCTAGTTCCATAATTTCAGCCAACCTCACATCCATAGGACCATTCTCCTCTATTTCAAAAGACTTAAGTAGTTGCAGAGATGGGATCTCCAGGGATATGGGGAACAATGCATCTTTCTAGTAAACCAGTTTATACGGGGAGGTCTTCAAAACTTACTTTGGCATTATCTGGTCTACCCCTAGTGTGCTCCTCGGATGGTGATGTCAATCCCTTTTGTGCTCTAAGCCAATCCGCTTGATAAGCTTGATGAGATTCTTATTGGTATACTTTGCGAGATCTTTTCCTTGTGGATAGTAGTTTAAGGAGGTCTTTAAGTAAATACCTTTGCTGAGGGCGAACTGGGTGAGTCATGAGCCCACAAATGCAAGTGCATTATCTAAAATTATGGTCTTCGGGGGACCATAATGACACACTAGATCTTCCAGGAAAGCCAGGATTTCAAACGAGGATGAATTTTTCAAAGGGACAGCCTTAGACCATCAGGTAAAATAATCCATAGTGGTCAAGATCCATTTGTGCCCAGCTGAGCTCAGGGGGTTGATCATCCCTATGAAGTTGAGTCCCCATTATGCAAAAGGTTCCTCCACCACTATGGGTTGAAGTGGCTTTGTTGCTTTCCTGCACCTGCCAGTATAATACTGGCATTCCTTGCATGCTCTCACCATGGCATGTGCCTCCTTAAACATGGATGGCTAGAAATATCTAGCACGTGTGATTTTGATGATGGTGGTTGGCGCTAAGAAGTGACCTCTGGATGAACCGTGATGAAATTCATGAAGAATCTTGTCAGCTTGGGTTTGATTCACATAGTAGAGCAGGACTCCATCAAAATTTCTTTTGAAAAGGACATCAACTATTAGTCAAAAACTACTATTCTGTAACCTATAGAACCTCCTCTTTCCTAGGGGAAGACCCTTGGGAAAAATTCCTGTCTTCATAAAACATTTGTGCTCTTCCACCCAGCATGCCTCTGCTGGCTCTGAAATGGCCATGATAGATTCATTTGTGGCTACCTTGGGGTCTTGGGGTGCGATATCCTATGCTAAGTATTCACACAAGCCTCTATCATAGATTTTCTGGGTGGGTTTGACATCAACGTCATACTCCAAGATTTTGGTGATCTAGTTAGCTCTCTTCTCAGTGATGTCGCCCTCCATGATATATTCTCTAGCCGAAGGTTGAGCGACATACACTATGATCTTGTTGTAGGAGATGAAATGCCTAAACTTATTGAGGCCCTTGACTATTTCCAGAGCTTGTTTTTTGACAAAGTTGTACTTTGCCTCATATTCCTTAAGGGTCTTGGAGTGGAAAGCTATGGGGTGCTCTCCATTTGTTTCTGCCTCCTTGTGGGTTAAGACCACAACAAAGGGCCAGAGAAAGCATACATAATGAAATCTTTGGCCATATCGGGATTGGACAACACAGGAGCTGAAAAAATAGCTTCTTTGATTTTCTCGAAGGCGTCTTTCTTGTCAGAAGTCCATTTAAAGTGCATTTCCTTTTTAAGCATCAAGGTGATGGGCCTCACCATCCCTGCAAAATCTGCAATAAAGCAGCTAACAAAGTTAACCTTGCCTAGGAGGGATTGGACTCCTTTCTTATTTATAGGAAGGGGGAGTTGTTTTATCACTTTGACTCGATCAAGGTTGATGGAGACTCCTTCCTTAGATACAACATGCCCAAGCAATTTTCCTTGTGGGATGCCAAAAATGCACTTCTTTGGGTTCAAAGAGATTCCAAATTCTAGACATTTTTGGAAAACCAGCTCCAAATGATCAAAATGATCCTCCTTGTTTTTCAAAAACATAGTGAGATCATCCAGATAAATCAAGATAATTTTGTTAACAAGCTCTTTGAAAGCTAGGTCCATAGGCCTCTAAAAAGTTGCATCGGTATTTGACAACCTGAATGGCATTTTTTGATAGGCGAATGTTCCCCATTTAGTTGTGAAGGTCGTCTTATGTTGGTTTTCTCCTTTCACTAGAACCTGATTGTAACCTAAGAAACCATCCAGCATTGAGAACACTCTGATCCCACCACTGTGCTTAACAACTGTTCCACTGATGGCAGAGGGTAGTGGTCTTTTAGGGATGCTTGGTTTAAGTCCCTAAAATCCACACATAGTCAGATATCTCCATTCTTTTTCCTCGCGGACACCAAATTGGACACCCATGTGCTATGTTTGATGGGATAGATAATTTTTGACTCTATCAGCTTTCTTAGCTCCTAGGCCATGAGTAACTCAACTTTCAGATTAATAGGTCTCTGCTTCTACTAGACTGGCTTGGATTCATTGGTAAGTTTGATAGTATGCTGAATAATATCGGGGTTGTATCATTTCAAATCCTCATAGGACCATGCTAGCACACCCTCATATTGGTCACAATGTTGGGCCAATTTCTCTCAGTTTTGGAGTGAAATCTCCTTCCCTACTTTGAGGATTTTACCATAACCTACCAACATTTTAGTATAGTCTCCTTTATCAACTGTGAGCTTTTGTTTATCACTTTTGGCATCATCCTTGTCAAAAAGGTTCGCTAAGGTGATTAGCCCATTAGGGAGCTTGTTTTACTTCAACTATATGATTTGATCCCCATACACATCCTTAACCTTGGGCTGTAACTGATCTGCAAATTCTCCCAAATTCTGAATGAATAGAGCAATTTTTTCATCATTCTCAAAAACCTACCAGTGGGTGTCATTATCTAGGATAGCTGGCCGAACGATGATGCTGACTACTTGGGGGTTGACTAGCAAATCCACAGTGGGGTCAAAATTTGACCCAATAGTGGCCATCTGATCAGCAGATGCATTTGCCTTGTGAGGGATTCTTTGGATGTTGAAAACATCGAAGCTTTCGATCAAATCCCAAGCCCTCTGGTGGTAATAACTCATATGGACATGTTTTGCATTGGAGATTCCCCAAATTTGATTGACAACAAGTTCAGATTTCCCTAAAAATTTCAATTTCTTTATACCCATCTTTTCCGCCAACATCAGGCCCTGAATCAGTCCCTCGTACTCCGCTTCATTGTTGGAACATGCAAATTGTAAGCGAAAAGACTTTGAAATCAACTCACCCAAAGGTGAAGTAAAACAAATTCCAGCTCCTGAACCTACTTTGCATCTTGCACCATCAAAATGTAGGGTCTAGAGTAAAGAGGATAAATCTCCTTAGGTAAAGGGCTCTTTAACTAGTTTTGGGACAACCCAATCTTCATCAAAAATGCAATAAGTACCAAGACCCATGGCATGATAATTTGAATAGGGGTCAGAGTCAATGAATTCTTCAAGAAAAACCTCCTAATTTGGAGAAGCATCTCCTATTATTTCTTCATCCTTAATGAATTCTACCATCCTTCTTTCTTCACCGAAGATTGAGGTGTGGGTTGGCTCAAAATTGAGCATAGCTTGATCTGCAACATGCTTAGCATGAAGGGGTTCTAAGGGGATTTTGAGCTTGGCACCTCACTTAGTATGGAGGATAAGGTGGGACTAGTCCAAGGACAGGTAACCTCCTATCTTGGCAATAAAATCTCTAGAGAGGCAAAGGCCAAAAATAGGAGGAATATCAATAACCACTACTTCTTGAGACACTATGATGCTATGACATGCGAACAACATTGGCAGGAGGATTTTAATGAGGCCCATGGTTTTGTACCTTCTTCCCATCTAACTGCATGACGGCATGATTTAATGGCTCATACTTAATATTCAAAACCTCAATGATTTGCTTAGGCATGACGGTAGTATTGGCACCAGAGTCTATCATAGAGCTATGTAGTAGCTTATCCCCTACTATGAGGGTCAAATAAAAAGGTTGGGGCTTAGGCTTACCTTCTGATTGATATTTTGGTAGGACGTCTTGGTTTGTCAATGCCGCTGTTGAATATGACCTATTTGCGGGACACTGAGAAGTTTGCCCATTCATCGGCAGAGAAGTAGCGGCCTTCCTATTGGAGGGGTAACCTCCTCCAACAAGGCTTCCTTCAAACGACTCCTTTGCTCTGGGATAGCGAGAAGATCCCATAAAGATACATTAGTTGGGGCTTTCCTTAACTGCTCCATTATGTCCAATACTGATGGCAGCAATGCCTTTGTTTCTTTGGGCTTGTAAGGAATGAAATCTTTCCTTGGATAAGTAATGGTGGATGCAGGTTGCTCAGGAGCGTTGTCAATGGAGGGCTTCCCTGGCACATCTACATTTTCTCCTGTTAACCACCTCTTCGATCTGAGATTGTAATCTGATTGTACTTGAGGAGTCCCTAAGCTTGATGATGCTACATCATTAGTCATCACAATATCTTCTCCTTCCATCCAAGAGAAAAGTGCATGATCTGGGGCTATTTCTGCTTCCTACTCCATTAACATACCCTGCATTTGTGCAATGAAGGAAGTATTATCCATATCGGGGGCTGCGTAAGCCGATTCGTCAGTTGCCATGCCTTGGCAATGCTGCTCTACAAGGTTTTGTTGTAGATTGCCTCTCGGACAATTACTCAGAGTGTTTGCATTATTACATGGAAAACACCAGGAGTTGGTATCATTTGCCAGATTATTTTGTCCTGCTATCAACTCTTTACTAGTGCTAGGGTAGACTGTTTGCAATGGATTGGGCATGGGAACTATTTGACTAGCTAATTGATTCAGAGAAACTTGATTATTCGAGTACTGGTTTTGTTGATAAGCAGGCCTATTAGATTGGTAGTTTTGCTGGTAATGGGGTTTGGTTTGTGGTATTTGAGATCTCTTTAGATTGACTATTTCGTTAGAAAGAGACCTTAGTAAATTTTTCATATCATTAACCTCTGTAGCTAAAGACAAGGGATGGGGTGGATTTGCTTGTTAGGGTCTAGGATAAGCGTACATAGATTGGGGAGCGAATGAACTGGCAACAACTGTTTCTAGGATATTTAGGCCATTTGGCTGATTGGATAGATATGGAAAGACGGGCATAAGTGGTTGCGGCGATAGTTTCCCTACATCAATTAGGTTATTTTCTATGGAGACGACTAAGTCAAAAGTTTGAGGGAGAGTATTACTGCCTAAAGATTGAAACATCACCAATATATCTAAGTTGAAAGCCTTCAGATAGAAAACAAACACCATATCAATGGGAGGATGAGTAGATAAAGGTATTCACTCCCAAGTCCTCTCAAAGTGTAGATTGAACTCTGTTAAAGCTTCTTCTGAGGCTCTCTTTATTGTGATCAACTGATGCATCAAAGATGACCTATCTGCTTTGTCAGAGAATCTTTGGAAAAAACAGTCACCTAGGTGGTCCCAGCTGCCAATAGAATTTGGAGTGAGGGATCTGTACCAGTCCAAAGCTCTTCCTTTGAACGACACCACTAGAAATCTCAAAACTACATTCTACTCAGTTATCCTATGGACCGTGCATACATTGGCTATGTCTTGCAAGTATTCTTTAGGAGTCTTAGAACATTCCCCGATAAACTTAGGAACCACTTTCAGTGCAGTAGAGGGTATTTGGGCCAATGTGGCAGGTAAAACTAGAGGAATGAGAGGACTTTTGTTATCCCATGTTACAAAATTTCTAGGTGGGATTTGAGCCATTACTTCGATAGGAGTAACTACAGCAGCACTAGGGAGGCTCTAGGATGAAGAGGTAGTAGTTTGATAAACACTAACTAGGGGTGGAAGAAGCAAACTGGGATTCAAAGTTGTTTGGCTCCTAGTAACAAGTTTGCGGCTCATTAACTGGCCTGAATCCTGAGAAGTATAGTCCCACTAGGCATGCCAGAAAAAGAACTATTGACTCTAAATTTTACTTTGGAAATAAATAGCCTTATGGGAAATTCAGTGATGGGGGATCGATTGCATAGGTTTCACTAAATGACCTCCAAGATTGAGAAGTCAGCTCTTCCTTGGTGTTTTCTAGGAAAGGGGAAGAAAGAAACACTTTAAAACAGTAAAAACTAGACTACTGAGGCGATGCTCCAGAGCATGTTTTAAGAAGATATGAGTACATAAAAACCAACTACTTATGATTTTTCTGAGCCCATTCAACAATCTATAAGTCTGGATCAGAAACACAACCAAGGTTCAATCAAATCTTTTTGTAACATAAAGAAATACCTATAATGCATTTACCAGATAACAAGTGTAGTACACAGTTCAATTGGCAAAATCTTAGATATATATATTTCTGAAGTCTTTAAAATTCTAATAGAAGAGAACATAAAAGACCATTAAAGCATACTAAGAGTAAAGTCTCACAAAGGCCATAGGCACAGTCTAATTAAACTTCTCCAGAAAACAATAAAATAGTTCTTAAGGCTGAAAATACTACTAAGAAACTTGATTGTCCTTGCAAAGTTCTGAACCCCTACAATAGGGAAAAACTAAACTAAATAGAGCTCCAGCCCCTAACAACCTCGGACTCCACCACCTTTCTTTTTGCACATCGTGGTCCACCTGTCTGATTTACTAGACAAACCACCCCTGAAGTTGTTAGTACCCAAAGTTGTTAGTCCTACAACACTCAGGCTAGCTGGTGCATGATAAAAGAGTCATGATCAAAACGGTGGGCAGAGGGACCAAAAAGATGTTGCTATGTGAACAACCCACGCCACGTGGCAGCTCAGGGCTACTAAAAAAACAAAAATGGAAGCAAGCGCACAGAACCCCCGCTGAGATGACAATTGTCTCACCTGATGCATGCAAGTAGGAGGAACAAAAGAGGTGGGGCCACCAAAAATAGCAAAATGCCACCTACGGACTAATCTTGAAATAATGTTAACAGTGACACTTCACCAAAAACTATAAGATTGTCTATAAGGAAACCCAAAAGGGGTTGTGATTTTTGATGCTCCAGATGTTGTTTTTGTTTAACAATCTTCACCCAATCCACCCCCACCAGAAAGATACAAAAATAGATGATCTTCTACCATTAGTGCCATATGATGATACTAAAGAAGTGGGTGATACTAATGAAGCTATTAGTGCTTTGAGATCTTTGAAGGATGATGAGGGAGCTAATCAACCTCAAGGATCACCCCCTAGATATGAAGAAGAAGCACATGGTCATGAGGCTAGGGCTAAGGGAAATTCATTGCCACAAGATCATGATGATGAGAGAATTGCCATTTCTTTGAGATTTATAGAAGATGATGAATTCAATAAAACATATCAATTTATACACTTCTAGAAAAAAATGAAGATTAAATAATTTAATGAGAAGAATAAAATTAATATGATAGGTGTCAATGAATCGCAACATGATGAAATTGCTATGAAAACCTTAAAGGAACTACAATTTGATGAGATAGATATCACCCCTGATGAGGCTAGAGATATGGTGCTAAAGAGAAATATCTTGATTATTCTTGGGATGACTGTTAAGAAATTGTTTCTATTAGGTCAAGTTAGATATCAAGAAGATCCAATGTTGGTAGTAGAGTTTGATTCTAAACAGGGGGTGAGTGGGATAGGATATAACCCCAAGTTAGAAAATTTGGTGGCATGGGTAAGGTTCAAAAGTATTGATAAGACAAAGTTAGTTGATATGGTAAAAGAGACCAAAGGAGTTGTAAAATTAAAGACACTCAAAGATACCTCCCCCTTGGAGGTAGCCACTATGACAATTCACTTAACAATATTCACTAGTAATGTTGTGAAAAGTATTCAATAAAAACTAGTTTGTTGGCATTTGCATGAAGATTTCATTAATGAAATGTTATGTTGAAATTTCATGTTAATTAACTGATAATGATATTGTTATAATATTGTTTTGTAACTGGTAGGAAGAGCTAGTGAAGGGAACTATAACCGGTAGGTGAGTTTGTGGAGTCAACCGATATTGCTAAGTAATGGAGAGTTGAATGGGTAAACCCTATCTGCTGATTTGATAAACCCTAACCAATAAAGTTTGTTGTATTGGTTTATGATTTAATGGTGAGTGGTAATGATTATGACATGCATGCATGTTGGATGAGAAGAGTTTCAAATTGTTTTTGGCGCATTGAGATAAATGTTTTTATCTTGGGAATGAGAAAGTATATTGCATGTAATGCAAACCGCGTGATGAGTTATAGAGTTTGATGAAGCGGTGATCAAGGAGCGGTCGAGGGTATCCTGAATGATGTTAGAGATTGGTATGTAATCCAAAAGTCATACTTGAACTGACTTTTTGATAATCTCTATCAAAGAATTAGGTTTTTGTTGTGTTACCAACCTACTGATTTGTTTTTGAGGTCGATGATTTTTTTTGTTTTAGAGATGGAAAAGTTTTAGTTGAGTGTGTGGTTGCCAAAATGGATGATGAATCTGGAGTTTGTGTAAAGGTAGATAGGAGCATGAAAAGGATCTAAACAAGAAAATGTAGTTCTATTCAAATAGATCAACAAACTCATGTTGTTTTCTAACAATTACAGCAGTAAAATCCCCTAACTAGGTAAGCTCTAACAAGCTTAGTATTATTCAAATCCTCTAACGAGGTGGTCCATTAGCTTGGATTTCAAATCCTCTACCGAGGTTACTCCTTGTAGGGTATTGCTTCTAATAGGGCATTATAGTCAATCCCTTTATTAGGTGGTCTCTAACATGATGTGTTCTTTATAGGACTTTTTGTAAAAGCTTTAACAGGCTTGGCTCCTAATAGGGTGAACTTCAGAAGATTTTAGATAGTTAACTTGTGAGTCTCATCTCATTGTGGTTTTTCCCATTTGGGTTTCCATGTCAAAAATATTGTGTCAAGTGGTGAATGCTTTTATGGTTATGTTTATTATGGTTGATTTTCTTAACTACTTAATCCATTTTGATAAGTTATGATAATCGACAATAATCTCAAATGATGTTTTACTTATGTCAGCAAAGTATTTGGATGTTTGTGAGTTTGAAGTTGTTTATGTTGGTATTATGGATGACTTCGTCATGTGTTACATTGGTTTTTTCATTGACGTCAACACTTGTCTTCTTGGAGGTCTACATTATGTTCACCGGTATGGTTAGTGGCTTATGCACAGTCACTGGTATATGTTCACTAGAAGGTTATATGGTTCACTGATAGTGATGATAACTTGGAGATCATTTGGTTATGTTGAAGACATGGATTGGAAGTTTGTATTTAGTGTTTTTCTTATTGGTCTAATCGGGTTGATAGATTTGTCTTAACCGACAGATAGGTCTAGGTTATGGACCGATACTCCAGATCAACATGACACATTATGGAGATGGTTTATTGATTGGTAAATGTATTATGCTGACATGTTGTATCACATCAAGACTTATTTGTATTTGATTTAATTGTAATATCTTTAGTGAGCTGACCTATACATTTGGTCTTAGGTTTTGTATATATGATTGTAAGATCTTATTGAAGATCAGGATATGGGATTATGGTATGAGTGTGTTCGAATATTGAAGAGCAAAAATAAGCAGATCCTTGTATGAATCATGCAAACATTATTTGAAGGTTGAAGGAAGGTTATGAAGGTGTTTGGTACTCATGTTCAAAGCTTAAACTGAACTGAATCTAGCATTGTAGATGCTATTTTGAGTAGTACATTATCATTGGATTTAACTATCCAATTGTAGTCAATGTGACTCCTATTTTGTGATTGAGCAGTGAGCTCTAGGCGGTTGGCCTTTTTGCATGTGCAGACCCCATTTGTATACACTTACTATCTGCAGTAGTATCATCTAATTATGGGTAAGGTTTCCCATCGTTGTTTTTCCCTTACCAGGTTTCCTCGTCAAAATATCTATGGCATGTGTTGTGGATGTTTTTTCTCTTTATGTTTTATGCACTAAGTTAAACTGTTATATCTGTTAATCTATTTTAGTGGCACTCAAGTTTGGTTTACCAACATTAAGTATAAGTTGGAATAATTTGCACTTGATTTATAAATTATTGACAACTGGTTGACAACTGATTCACCCTCCCTCTCAGTTGTCCTTCTCAGGTCCTAACAATTGGTATCAGAGCTAAGTCCTCTTTTTGCAAAAGCCTAACAGCTTGAGGAGGTCCTATGGCAACAAATATTTTCAAGAAGGATAGTCTGAAGCTTGATGGAACTAACTATGGTATATGGAAGATCAGAATGGAAACACATCTAAACTGCATTGGAAGAGACATATGGGATGTTACTAAGAATGGCTATGTTGGTCCCACTCTGAATCAACCTCATCCAGCAACATTGGCTAAGGACTTGGACAATGATTGCAAAGCAAGAGAAGCACTTCTGAGCACATTATCAGATTAACAAATCATGGGATTATTAGACCGATCTACTAATAAAGCTATTTGGGATAAATTGGAAACATTAAATGAAGGAGACATCACTGTCAAAATTGCAAAAATGGAATGTTACCGAGTTAGGTATGAAAATTTAAAAATGGAAGAAGATGAAATAATTTCTGCATTTATGTAAAGAGTTAATGAAATTATTTTAGGAATACAATGTTGTGGACGATCCTTAAGTGAAGATGAAATTGTGTCTAAATTTTTAAGAGCTTTGCCACCAACTTACAAAATGAAAGTGACTATTATTAATGAGTTGAGAACAATGCCTAATACTTCAGTTTCTAGAGATACTTTGGTTGGAAAACTTTCTGCATTTGAACTTGAAGAATTTGGTCCTATTGCTACAGTCAAGACAGATTTAACTTTCAAAGCATCATCATCATCTGACAAAACTGATTGGAAAGCACTTTATGCAAAATAACTTGAAGATATGAGGAGAGAAAATGAAGAACTTGAAGAACTTGAAGCACTATTTGCAAGGAAGATGCCTAAAGGTCCAACAAGAAGTAAGTATGAAGTTAAAGAACCTTTCAAATGTTTTCATTGCAATAAAGTTGGTCATATAGCTTCTAGATATCCTGATAGACATGCAAGACTAAGGGAGGAAGCAAAAAGATCATATAAGCCTAACCCTAAGTATCAGAGATACAAATTTAAGAAAAACAGAGATAAGTCATGTTACTATGAAGATGAAGGTGTTACAGATGATTTAGGTGAAGATCCAGTAGATAACAGATGGGCTTTTGTTGCAATAAAAGAAGATCAACTGACACCTATTGTCAAACTGGTAGAGCAGGCACTGGCAGCCAAAATTGAAGAAAGGATGAATGGATTATAGATAGTGGATGCTTGCATCATATGACTGGTGATAATAGCAAATTCTTATCTTTTCAGGAAATTCATGGAGGTCTAGTAAGGTTTGGAGATGATAAAGCATGTTTAATCAAAGGAAGAGGCACTATATCTTTGGATGGTAAGCACAACACTGACAATGTTTATTATGTAGAAGGTTTAAAGCATAATATTTTGAGTGTTGGTTTGTTAGTTGAGAAAGGATTTTAGTTACAATTCAAGAATGCAAAATGTAAAATCTTAAACAGAACTGGATTGGATATTGCAACCGGTAATCAGACTAAAGGTAATATCTTTCACTTGAATACCAGCGATAAGACATCTTTGATTGCACACATTGATGAGAGTTGGTTATGGCATAAAAGACTCTATCATGTGAATTTTGATTGCATTGTAAAGATCAGTTCAACTAAGGTAGTAAGGGATTTACCTAAGATTGTGAAACCTCATAATCTGGTATGTAAGGAATGTCAAATGGAAAAGCAAGTTAGAACAACATTTAAGAGCATTACTGAGAAATCCAATAATATTCTTGATTTAATTCATACTAATTTATGTGGTCTAGCAAGAACAAGAAGTCTACAAGGTGATAGATACTTTATGCTAATAGTTGATGATTATTCTAGAATGTGTGGGGTTACTTTTCTCAGGGAGAAATCAGAAGTTTTTGGAAGATTCAAGATATACAAGGCAATGGTAGAGAATGAAATCGGCAAGAAAATCAAATATTTGAGATCAGATCAAGGAGGAGAATTTATATATAGAGAATTTAATGCATTTTACGAAGTGAATGAAATCAAAAGACAACTATCAGCACCTTAGACACCCCAATGGAATAGAGTTGTGGAAAGAAAGAAAAAAACTATTATGGATGCAACAAGAACCATGTTGATGGAAGAAAAACTACCTCATGTGTATTGGAGAGAAGCAGTGAATATAGCAGTTTATACTTTCAATAGAGTTCACATCAAAAATGAAACTGGTAAGACCCCTTATGAACTATGGTTTGGTCATATTCCTACTCTTAAGTATTTTAGAATATTTGGAAGCAAATTTTATATTAGAAGAGATGAGTATATTGGCAAATTTGATCCTAGAAGTGATGAAGGAATATTTCTTGGTTTCATCTAAAGGCAAGGCATATAGATGTTATAATAAAAGGTTATAGAAAATCATTGAGAGTACTAATGTGAAGATAGATGAACACTTTAGAGGAGATTCAAGATTTGTAGAACCGATAGTTGAAATGATTATAAATGAACTGGCACAGATTGCACCGGTACAGAGTGAAGACCCAGTCATACCGGCATCATCAAAAAAATCAACTATGACTGAAGAGCAGCAGCCTATGAATGTCAATCAGAACAAACCCAAGTATGTAAGATTAAATCATTCAGAGAATCGGATAATTGGAAAGAAGAATCAAGGTGTTATGACTAGAGGAAGATTGGCAAATGAAGAGGTATGTTTAATTTCTCAAGTTGAACCAACATCTGTTATTGAAGCATGTCAGGATGAACATTGGATAAAAGCAATGGAAGATGAATTAGAACAAATTGAAAAGAAAAACACTTGGACATTAGTTCCCCGACCTAAAGATAAAAATGTAATTGGAACTAAATGGGTATATAGAAATAAACTTAATGAGAATGGTGAAGCAATGATGAACAAAGCAAGATTAGTTTGTAAAGGTTATTCACAGAAAGAAGGAATTGATTATAATGAAACCTTTGCACTGGTAGCTAGAATTGAGGCAGTTAGACTATTTGTTGCATTTCCAGCTCATAAGAACTATAAAGTTTATCAGATGGATGTAAAATGTGCATTTTTGAATGGAGATCTTAAGGAGGAAGTTTACATTGAACATCCTGATGGATTTTCTTTGATAGATAATAAGGATATGGTTTGTAGGTTAAGGAAAGCTTTATATGGTTTGAAGCAAGCTCCGAGAGCTTGGTATGCTAGATTGGATAAATATCTTTTGAAGCTTGGTTACACAAAAGGTAATGCTGATAGCAATTTGTATTACAAAGTTGCCAATGATGAGATTTTGGTTATTGAATTATTTGTGGATGATATCATTTTTGGAGGTGAAGATGGATTATGTAAAAACTTTTCTAGCCAGATGCAAAAAGAATTTAAAATGTCTATGATTGGAGAGATAAAAAATCTCTAGGTTTGCAGATTTCACAAACAAATAAAGGTATATTCATATTTCAAACAAAGTACTTGAAGGAACTCTTAAATAAATTTAGTATGAAAAATTCCAAACTGGTAAGTACTCCTAAGACTACAATTGATAAATTGACATTGAAGGATGATTCAGCTCCTATTAATCCAACAAGATACAAATCTATGATTGGAGGGTTACTGTATTTGACACAAACAAGACCTAATTTAATGAATGTAGTATGTATTGTATCTATATTTCAAAGCAATCCTAAAGAAAATCATTAATAGAAGATTTTTTGGTACCTACACGACACAACAAAACTTGGTTTATGGTATCCTAAAGATGAGAATTTTAATTTATGTGCATACACCAATGCAAATTGGGCAAGAGATATAGATGATAGAAAGAGTAACACTGGTGGTGCATGTAGTGCATTCTTTCTTGGAAAAATATTGATTTCATGGATAAGCAAGAAGCAGACTTGTACATCATTATCTACAACAAAATCAGAATATGTTGCACCAGCAACTAATTGTACTTAGGTATTATGGATCAAGCAAATGTTGAAGGATATAAAGGTAAAATACAAAGAACCAATAATAATCTATTGTGATAATTTGACAGCAATTGATATATCAAAGAATCTGATATTTAACTCTAAGACAAAGCATGTTTCTATTAAGTACAATTTTCTGAAAGAGAATGTTGAAGTATATGAAGTGAAATTGGTTTATGTGAATACTAAAGAGAAAATTGCAGATGTCTTTACAAAGCCTTTGCCTAAGGAAACATTTGAATATCAAAGAGAGCATCTTGGGGCAATTTCCCCACTAGCAAAGACTTGAATGATGGAGATTGACATCAAACCAGCAGGGACTAATAGAAAAATCTTTTTCCAGCTTTGATGGAGGAGAGCTACTTCTTAGGGGAAGTAGTTAACTGAATGTTATGTTTTGAATTCTTAACTGCTTTGGCATTTGATGTCAAAGGGGGAGAGATATCTTTGAAAAACATTGAGGAATAGATATACTCTTTGGATATATGTATTTTTGGTTTCTGTTTCTATTACAAAACTTTGTATTGATCTATCTTCGGGAGATTGTTGGTTTATTGGTTTTTGGCATTCTATTTTTGGCACTTAGATGTTTTCTCATCTAGTGTTGCCATTAATGCCAAAGGAGGAGATTATTGGTATTATGGATGACTTTGTCATGTGTTGCATTGGTTTCATCATTAATGTCAACTCTTGTCTTATTGGAGGTCTACATTATGCTCACCAGTATGGTTAGTGGCTTATGCACAGTCACCGGTATATGTTCACCAACAGGTTAAATGGTTCACTGGTAGCAATGATAACTTGGAGATCATTTGGTTATGTCAAAGACATGGATTGGAAGTTTGGATTTAGTGTTTTTCTTATTGATCTAATCGGGTTGATAGATTTGTCTTAACTGACAGATAGGTCTAGGTTATGGACTAGTACTCTAGAACAGCACGACATGTTATGGAGATGGTTTATTGATTGGTAAATGTATTGAGCCAACATGTTGTATCATATCAAGACTTATTTGTAATTCATTTATTTGTATTATCTTTAGTGAGCCAACCTATACATTTGGTCTTAGGTTTTGTACATATGATTGTAACATCTTATTGAAGATTGTGATATGTGATTATGGTATGAGTGTGCTCAAATATTGAAGAGCGAAAATAAGAAGATCCTTGTGCGAATCACACAGACATTATTTGAAGGTTGAAGGAAGGTTATGAAGGTGTTTGGTACTCATGTTTAGAGGTTAAACTGGTACTCAATCTAGCATTGCAGATGCTATTTTGAGCAGTATATTATCATTGGATTTAACCATCCAATTGTAGTCAGCATGACTCCTATTTTTTGATTGAGCAGTGAGCTCTAGGTGGTTGGCCTTTCTGCATGTGCAAACCCCATTTATATACACTTACTATCTTTAGTAGTATCATCTAATTATGGGTAAGGTTTCCCACCATGCTTTTTCCCTTACTAGGTTTCCACATCAAAATCTATGTGTCATGTGTTGTTGTTTCTCTATATGTTTCATGCACTAAGTTAAACCGGTACTGTTATATCTATTAATTTGTTTTACTGACACTCAAGTTTGGTTTACTGACATTAAGTATAAATTGTAATAATTTGCATTTGATTTATAAATTATTGACAACTGGTTGACAACTTATTCACCTCCCCTCCCAGTTGTCCTTCCTAGGTCCTAACAGTTTACAGTTAATCTATTGTAACAGTCAACCAGTTTATCTTGACAATGATATTGCATTTATAGTTCAGTGGTTTAACTTGTCAGTTTAGAGTTTTACTTTGAGAGGTTGATTCTAAGATTGGTGAAAGTTTATATTATTTATTCTATCTACCGATTCATTCCCCCCTCTCAATAGTTGTCCGGATCCTTATTATTTCATCAAACTATAAATTGGTATCAGAGCTTCTCAGGTCCTCTAAGGTCTAAGCCTAACAGATTGAGGTAAAGATCTTGTAGAACATGATGAAGAAGGAAGGTCTGAAGTTTAACAGAGAGAACTATAGAATATGGAGTGATAGAATAAAAATATATATCAAGAGTCTAGGAAGTCAGTACTAGGAACATGTTGGTACTCAATATGTTTCACCTAGTGGGATTATGACTGATGACAAAAAGAAAGAGAAACAAGAAAACAATCAAGCATTAGAGGATATTATTAGTTCTTTGTTTGATGCAGAGTATGTTGATGTCCATGGTCTGGATATTGCATATGAGGTATGGAAGAAACTTGAAGAGATTTATAGTGGTGATGAACATGTGAAGACTACCAAGGAAGAGATTCTAAGTTGAAAGTTTGATGACATGAGGATGGCTGAAGGTGAGAATATCCAACAATATGGTCAGAGGATAAAAGAGATAGTTGGTGAGATAAAGAGTGTTGGTGGTAAAGTGGAAGATGCCACAGTGATTAGTAAGGTGTTGAGAACCCTTCTACCGGTCTATGCTATCTGAGTTGTAGCCATTCAGGAGCTAAAATCTATTGAAAAAACTAAGGTAACCCTTGAATCCATCATTGGTAAGCTTATTAATTTTGAATTAAATGGTTATGATGGTAGTGTTCAAAAATCTGAATCTTCATTTAGAGCTTCAGTTTCTAACCCATCTATGAGGAAAAGTAGAGATGTCAGTCACCGTTATGAATCTAGATCCAACAGAGAAGTTGATGATGAAGATAGTTTGGCTGAGCTTGAAGTATTGTTGGCCAAGCGGTTGCCTAGAGGTACTGGTAAATACAAAGGTAAATTACCTTTGAAATGTTTTGCATGCAACAAGATTGGTCACATTATAGCTAACTGTCCTAATGGTGATGATGAGCACAAGCGAGAGAAATTCAAGAAGTACAAGACAAAAGGCAAAAGAGATTTTCTTATTGTAGTTGATGGTGGTATCATTGATGAGGAATATGAGGGTGATGCTAATGAAGACATTGTTTTTGTAGCCATTAAAGAGGAGACATCTAATTAGAAGGATTTAGTTTCTCGCATGGATAATTCTGATGATTGGATCACTAATAGTGGTTGTTCACATCACATGACCGGTGACTGGAGAAAATTTCTTTCCTTGAAGGAATTTGATGGCAGAGTTGTGAGATTTGGTAATGACTCACCCTGGATGGTTAAAGGTAAGGGAACTATTTCTCTTAATGGAAAGAGCAGTGCATATGATGTCTACTGGGATGAAGGACTAAAATAGACTAAAGGTAACTTGTGCAAAACCTATGGGAGAAAAGGTGAACTGATTGCAACTGGCAAGCAAACTAAAGGTAACCTATTTCACCTAAATCCTAAAGTCAACAACTTTATAATTGCTAAAGTAGATGATAGTTGGCTTTGGTATAGGAGATTTTGTCATATAAATTTTGATAACATTGTTAAAGTGAGTAAGTCCAAGATAGTGAGAGGTTTGCCTTAGTTGGAAAAACTGGTTAATGCACTATGTAAGGAATTTCAGTTGGGAAAGATGACATCCTCAACTTTTAAGAGCAAATCTTTTTCAGCAAAACATCTGTTAGATTTGGTTCATACAGACCTCTGTGGACCAATAAGGACCAAAATTATTCAAGGTGATAGATATTTTATGATCTTAACTGATGATTGCTCAAGACCGATATGGGTCACATTCTTGAAGGATAAAAAAGAAGCATTTGGTAAGTTAAAGGCATTCAGGGTCTTAGCTAAAAAGGAGAGTGGTAAGAAAATAAAGTGTCTAAGGACTGATCAAGGTGGTGAATTTACTTATGAGGAATTCACTAGATATTGTGAAGAGAATGGTATCAAATGACAGCTTTCTGCACTGAGGACACCACAATAGCATGGTATTGTAGAGAGGAACAACCAGTCAGTTGTTGAAGCTTCTAGGATGATGTTGATACAAGGAGGTGTAGCGAAAACTTTCTGGAGAGAAGTTGTTAGCACAACTATCTACACTATGAACCAGATTTTGGTAAAAAGAGGTAAGGACAAGACACCTTATGAATACTGGTATGGTAGATCACCTAATGTTAGTTATTTTAAGATATTTGGTAGAAAATGTTCTATTAAGAGAGGTGACTATGTTAGTAAGTTTGAGACTAAAAGTGATGAAGGTATATTTCTTAGTTATTCTACCAAGAGTAAGGCCTACAAATGTTACAACAACCAGACACATAGAATTATTAAGAGTGTTGATGTTCGAGTGGATGAGTATCCTAAATTCTTAGGGGAAACTAGTGTGGAGAAAAAGGATGAAGATGCTTGCATTTTTTTTGAAACCAAAACCTGTGAAACCTGAAATTGGTAAAGAGAATGTTGTTGTACCAATTCAACCAGAATAGGTAGATTGAGAAGAAGATGATGATAATGTAGAAGAAGAAACTAAAGATAATGATCATTTTATTCTAAGGTATGTGAGACTCAATCACAATCCTGACTAGATTATTGGAGATAAGGATGTTGTCGTGTTAACCAGAAGAAGAATTAGAGAGAATTCTTGCATGATCTCCACTATTGAGCCTAGAACTACTAAGGAAGCATTTGGAGATGATCATTGGATTAAATTTATGGAGGAGGAGCTTGATCAAATTGAGAAGAACAATACATGGACCCTAGTACCCAGACCGATGAATAAAAATGTGATAGGTACTAAGTGGGTATTCAGGAACAAGCTGAATGAAGATGGTGTAGTAGTTCAAAACAAAGCTAGATTTGTTTGCAAAGGTTATGCTAGAAAGAAGAAGGGGAAGATTATGGTGAGAATTTTGCATGAGTTGCTAGACTGGAAGGTGTTAGAACTTTACTTGCATTTGCAGCACATAAGGGGTTCAAAGTATATTAGATGGATGCAAAGTTGGTATTTTTGAATGGAATACTGGAAGAAGTATACATTGAGCAACCAGATGGTTATGCTTTGACTGATGAAAAAGACATGGTACGTAAGTTGCACAAGGAATTATATGGATTAAAGCAAGCACCAAGAGCATGGTATGAAAGCCTTCATTCAAACCTAATGAAGATAGGTTTTCAGAGAACTAGTGAAGACAACAACATATATCTCAAATCTGAAGGAGATAAATTATTGGTTAGTGAAGTGTTTGTAGATGATATCATATTTTGAGGAAATGATGACATGAGAAATGACTTTGCAAATGAAATGAAAAGTGAGTTTGAAATGTCTCTAGTGGGAAAGATAAAAAAATTTCATAGGTTTGCAAATATAGCAAATGAAGAGTGGTATTTTCATCACACAGTCTAATTATGTGAAAGAGGTCTTAAAGACATTTGGTATGAGTGACTGTAAACTAGTTTGGACACCAATGGTTACAGAATGTAAATTATCTAAGGAAGATGAAGCCACATCTATTGATGAGAAGGAGTATAGATCAATGATTGAGAAATTTCACTATATTGTTCACAACAGACCATATATAGCTCATGCGGTTGGTCTAGTTGCTAGATTTCAGAAGAATCCAAAGGAAACACATTTGGTAGCAACCAAGAGGATATTCATATATTTGAAAGACGCTATTGACTATGGATTATGGTATCCATATGTAGGTAGCTTTGACTTGAAGGTGTATACAGATGCAGACTGGGCAGGTAATGTTGATGATAGGAAAAGCACAACCGGTGGAGAATTATTTCTTGGAGGAAGACTTGTTTCATGGAGTAGAAAGAAGCAAAGTTGTATATCAAAATCTACAATTGAAGCTAAGTATATTGTAGCTTATATGAATTGTACCCTTGCTATCTGGATAAAGAACATTATGGAAGGTTTCAAGATGAAGTTTTTAGAACTTGTGAAGATCTCATGTGACAATACTAGTGCCATAAAAATTTCCAAGAACCCTGTTTTGCACGCACGAACCAAGCATATTGAATTGAAGTATCATTTCTTGAGGGAAAAAGTGCAGAGTAAAGATGTGATCTTGGAGCATGTTTCTACCAAGGAACAACTTGCAGATATCTTTACTAAACCTCTTCCTAAGACTACTTTTGAGTATCTTAGAAGTCAACTAGGGGTGGTACCCCTTCATGGGGTTAAATGAGCATGATGTAGAGTACATTAGTCCCAGAGTTACTTCCAATAATTTTCAGCAGGATTGATGTAGAAGTGGAGTTATTCCATAGGGGGAGCATCAAGTTGTAGGTTGTTGATGTTGAATAGTCAAGTTTGACATTGCATGTTTTACTTTCACTTTGGCATTGTTGTCAAAGGGGGAGAAGAACTATGTGATTATGGGGAGAAGAATTGTATGATTGACAGATAGAAGATATACAACTAGCTACTAGCTGAAGACAAGGAGACTACATAGTAAAATGTAAACCAGGCTTCCTATTCACAATTATAGAAATCAATGGTATTGATATTTGTATTTCCATAAATGCCCAAGGGGGAGATTGTTGGTATTTGCATAAAGATTGCATTAATGAAATTTTATGTTGTCATTGATGTCAATTAATTGGTAATGATGTTGTTATAATATTGTTTTGTAACTAGTAGGAAGAGCTAGTGAAGGGAACTATAACCGTTAGGTAAGTTTGTGGAGTGAACTGGTATTGCTAAGTAATGGAGAGTTGAACTGGTAAACCCTACCTATTGATTTGATAAACCCTAATCAATGAAGTTTGTTGTATTGGTTTATGATTTGATGATGAGCGGTAATGATTATGACATGTATGCATGTTGGATCAGAAATATTTAAAAGTGTTTTTGGCACATTGAGATAAAGGTTTTTATCTTGAGAATGAGCAAGTATATTGCATGTAATGCAAACCACATGATGAGTTATAGAGTTTGATGAAGCGGTGATCAAGGAGTGGTCGAGGATATCTTGAATGATGTGCAGAGATTGTTATGTAATCCAATGGTCATACTTGAACTGAACTGTTTGTAATATCTATGAGAGAATTAGGTTTTTGTTGTGTTATTGACCTAGTGATTTGTTTATAAGGTCGATGAGTTATTTTGTTTGAGAGTTGGAAATTTTTTAGTTGAGTGTGTAGTTGCCGAACCGGATGATGTATCTATAGTTTGTGTAAAGGAAGATAGGAGCATGAAAAGGATTTGAACAAGCAAGTGTAGTTCTATTCAAATAGATCAACACACTCTTATTGTTTTCTAACAATTACAATAGTAAAATCCCCTAACTGGGTAAGCTCTAACAAGCTTAGTGTTATTCAAATCCTCTAACCAGGTGGTCCATTAGCTTGGATTTCAAATCCTCTACCGAGGTTACTCCTTGTAGGGTATTGCTTCTAATAGGGCATTATAGTCAATCCCTTGACCGGGTGGTCCCTAACATGATTTGTTCTTAACAGGACTTTTTGTAAAAGCTTTAACAGGTTTGGCTCCTAATAGGGTGAACTTTAGAAGAGTTCAGATAGTTAACTTGTGAGTCTCATCTCACTGTGGTTTTTCCCATTTGGGTTTCCACATCAAAAATATTGTGTCAAGTGGTGAATGTTTTTGTGGTTATGTTTATTATGGCTGATTTTCTTAACTACTTAATCCACTTTTATAAGTTATGATAACTAACAACAATCTAAAATGAGGTTTTACTTATGTTAGTAAATTATTTGGATGTTTGTGAGTTTTAAGTTGTTTACTACTAATCTATTGTAATAGTCAACTGGTTTATCTTGATAGTGATATTGCATTTATAGTTCAGTGGTTTAACTTGTCAGTTTAGAGTTTTACTGTGAGAGGTTGATTTAGAGATTGGTGAAAGTTTATATCAGTTTTTCTATCTACTGATTCAGCCCCCCCCTCTCATTAGTTGAATGGGTCCTTATTCTTTCATCATACCATCATAGTTGAGTATAAAAAAGTTCAAATTGATATGAATGAGGAGATAAATAAACTATATATTGAAAATGTTCGGCTGAGGGAAAAAGTGAGTGGTGGAGAGGACAATCTAAGTAAGGAACTTGTCCTCCATAGGCATGCACCACAAAAGATCACTAATAAAATTTTCGATACCAAGAGCTGGAATGCAGAGAAAGAAAATTATTAAAAGGAAATTGGAGAACTGAGGAGAACAAATGAAGACAACAAGCAAAAAATGTCACATCATTTTTTTTGTATCTAAGAAAGTATTGATATGTAGGGTAAAATATATCATGGATAAAATAGAGGATGTGTACAAGAGATATGAGTCACTATTGAAAGCATTGGAAGTGTTAAAGGGAAATAAGCCTCCATTGGTGTTATTGTCCAAGAGATGGTAGATAGTACACCACACTCTAATTTCCCTATGTAAAGTGTTGCAAAGAGATCCAAGTGCTCCTCTTGTCATCAAAGTAACTGAAAAAATGGTGAAAAATGTAATTAAAGAGCTTAAATATATTTATGTAGAAGAACCTAGGGTAAAGGCCAACATTGATTCTTTCCATATATTTAAACATTGGATGATCCATTTAGTTATGGGTAAGGATAAACATATCAAATATTTCAGTGATTGGTGAATTCAATCAAATGGTGCCAAGGATTCTTTCCCACATGCAAGAAGAAAAGGAGATCAATGTTCAAAATCTTAACCTCTTTCTGGATAGGATAGTCACACTGGATAATGGATATACTAGGTTCATCTCTAAAGTACATGTCATTATAGATAAGATGTGGAAAGATCACTTGGTAAATGTTGTCAATGAGAAGAATTATAAATGGCCTAGTGACTACAATGTATATTAGTGGGAAAGCTATTATTTGAAGTCCTCGAAAGATTGATGCAATGGAGTTCTAGCGAGTGGACATGAAGTCTACTCCAACTTGAAATAGAACCTTGCCACACCCATTGGTCATGGGTTACTATTCGTAGTATGAAGACAGGGAGTTGTACTCACTGACTTTTCTCATGTTTTTATTATCTCTTTCTATGTTGTCTTTTATTTAATTGAAATCATTTAAAACAATACAATTATATTTTATAATCTTTAATGAAAGGGCATGCCTTTTCATTTTGGGTGGGATAACTGAAAGGTTTTTGTAATTGTCCAAAGCTTGCCTCCTCTCCCATTTTGTATATAAGGGAGAGACCAAGACCAAATGAAGAGTTGGAACAAACTTCAACTAGAAAACATATACAATACTTTGTAATACCTTTTTGCAATGACCACAATATAAAGCAAGGATTTTGTCTCTCCATATTGATTTCAAATGTTTGTGTTAAATTTTGATAAGTGTTATTTGGTTGTCTCCAAATTGATTACTTTCTTATTATTTAAATGAGTATACCAAGGATATTTCTAATTTATCAAAGTAGCTCTTTTGTTTTGTGTGATTTATTCAATTGGATTTTGCAAGGCATAATTAAATCCATTTAATAGGTCACAGTAATTTGAAAGAATCATTTGGATTAAAAAGAAGAACCTAATAACATTATACGTATGCATGTTTATGCAAGGAATGAACAATTAAGGTTCCAAACAATTTGAGTTATAGTTAGGAGAAAGATATTGGTTGTTTAGACTTCATAACCCTGCAAGAAAGGCACCAATCTCAGTTGTTCTCAAGATTTCTTTCAAATGAATTTAAAATTATCTTCTTTTCATTTTAGTAGTAGCAATAGAATTAGTTTCATATTTAAATTTATCTATTTTATTATCCTCATTCTTGAATGAAATAGATAAGGGAGAATGATTGTATAATTGAAGATATTTACTGTGATAATTTGTGTGAGGATTGTAATCTCCTTTTTTTTCATAAGAAGATGTGAATAATTGTTGATGATAAAGGTATCCCCGCCAAGACATAGTAGATCTTGAAGAGAAAAAAATATCTACCTTGGGGTTGATTCTTGTTCATTGGCCAAATCACTTGTGAAGCCCAATTATAGAATTTGGCATACTCTTAGGATTTTACAACTTGTTAATTTGGGAAACAACATATTTAATTATCCCTTTCTTAAAATTAAATAAACAATTTATTTATTTAATTGGTCCCACCTCTTCTATTAAATGTGTTGTCAATATGCTTAATTTGGTCAAGTGTTGTCATTGATGCAAACACAGTATCCGGGTTGGACTTGGTGTTTATCTTGGTTTTGGCTATGATTATGATCCAGTATGATCAGATCCCTGGTTTCAGTTTTGGATGATTATTCAGGATGGTTATATTCTTGTCATATTCAATTGGTTTATGATTTGGTGCTCTGGAAGCTATCGCTTATGTTCCCGGTTGGTATTCCTCATATCGGTTAGCTTTACTGGTTAGCGATATTTAATGTTATGGTTTAATGATTTTGGTATGGCTTATGGAAATGGTTTCTAACATGTTGAAGGTGTTTCTTGATTGTGTTCTAATTTTTTGGTGGCTTCACATTGGCTAGTGTGTTTTTATGGTGGTCCTATTTGGATCCAGTTAGATATTTTGTGTTATTGGACTGAGGGTTTCTACTAGTTGGTGAAAGGTGTTGGAGATTGGTCTTAGCATGATTTCTGATAGATGTAATTGTTTGGGAATTTTTTTTTAGGTCCATGCTAAGTAATCTAAATCATAATATTGGTCTGGTGATATCATGTGTTGTAATTTTTATAGTTTTGGGTTTATGGGTTTAGGGTTTAGCCAACCTTATCATAAGGTTGATGAACTATATTTATAGGTGACTTATTCATGTAATTTTGGTATTGATGGTATGGGATGGTATTGATAGTTATGTCTACATTACTAGAGGAAGTTTTATTTGTGAACAAGTGATATATCATTCGGCATAAGGTTTTTGGTGTTGCAGGGTAGACATTTGTGCTTAACCGGAACTATATCAAGCATTAGGAGATGCTACTTTCATAGTTTATTCTTTTTGGATTCTAGTCCGATGCTTTTGTAAGTCAGTGAGAATTCTCTTTTTTGATGAGTAGTGAGCTCTAGGCAGTTGGCCTGATTGCAAGTGCAGTCCCCATTATAATTAATTCACATACTTTTGTAGAAGTATTATCTAATTGTGGGTAGGGTTTCCCAATGTGGCTTTTTCCTTTACCAGGTTTTCCACATCAAAAATATTCATGTTGTGTGTGTTGTTATTTCATGTTTTTATCTTTCATTGTGTTGGTTTCCTTGTGCTTCGGTATAAAGGTTTTAATTTGCAATAGTTCTAATTGTTGATAGAAAACTAATTCAGCCCCCCCCCTCTCAGTTTTCTCCTGGTATCAGATCTATCTAACAATTGCTATCAGAGCAAGGTCCTCTCTTTAGAAGATTAACCGCTTGAGGAAATCTGATGGCAACTACATCTAGTTCTAAATTTAATCCCTACCAGAAGGAGAGTCCTATATTTTATGGTACAAATTACAAAATATGGAAGGAGAGAATAAAGATTCATCTAAGATGTCTTGGAGTTGAAATTTGGGAGATAGTGGAGAAAGGGAATATACCTCATGATCCTAATTCTGGAACATTGGCACCTGCTGATGAACAAAAGAGATCTCAAAATGATGTTAGAGAAAAGGAAGCATTGCTAAGTGTCTTATTTGATGAAAAGTTATTGAATATCATAGAGTTGGAGAATGCAAAGCAGATCTGGACAAAGCTTGAAACTCTTTATGAAGGCAACCAAGCAGTAAATATTGCAAAACTTGAAGGTTTGTGGGTGAGATATGAAACTTTGAAGATGTAAGAAGATGAGAAGATAAGTTCTTTGATGGATAGAGTGAATAAGATTATCATGGGAATCAAATGTTATAGTGGATCAGTTAGTGAGGATGAGGTTGTGTCAAATATTCTGAGAGTTCTACCTCCGGCTTACTAGATGAAGGCTGCTGAAATTAATGAATTTTGGACAATGTCAAGTACCCCTATTACCAGAGATACATTACTTGGGATATTTATTGCTTTTGAGCTTGAGGAACTTTGAGATCAGAGTGCTACTAAAATAGAGATTGCATTTAAAGTATCTTCCTCTGGTAAGTAGAGATAGATTGGAAGGAATTATATGCTAAAGGACCGGTTGGAAGTAAGTATGAAGGAAAAGTACCTTTTAAATGTTTTTCATGCATTAAGATTGGTTATTTTGCTTCTAGATGTCCTGAGAGACCTGCTAGGAATCAAGAAAGATTTATGAGGAACTATAAGCCTAATTCAGAATATCATAACAAACCTATATTTAGAAGGAATAAGGATAAATCATGTTATTATGCTGGTGATGATGATCTTGGTATTACTGATGATGATGACAATGAACTTGTAAGTGGATCCAGTAATGGAAGCTCTAGTAAAGATTGGGTCTTTATTTCTATCAAGGATGATTCTTTGGAACCTGTCATTAAAGCAACTCATACTAAGGAGAAGGCTTTAGCTGCTAAAATTGAAGAAAATGATGAATGGGTTATAGATAGTGGATGCTCACACCACATGATTGGTAACAAGAGGAAGTTCTTAACTCTACAAGAATTTGATGGCAAACTATTCACATTTGGAGACAACAAGGCATGTAGGATCAAAGGCAAAGGAACAATATCCTTGGATGGTAAAACTAATACTGACAATGTTTATTATGTTGAAGGATTGAAGCATAATCTTTTGAGCGTAGGTCAAATGGTGGATAGAGGATTTCATTTGGAATTTAAGGATGGCAAATGCAAGATTGTAAATAGATCTAGATTGGAGATTGCATCTGAAACTTAGATCAAAGGAAACATCCTTCATATGAACTCCGGTGAGAAAGCTTGTTTGATTGCTCAGGTTGATGAAAGCTGGTTATGGCATAAGAGGATGTGTCATGTAAAATTTGATTGCATAGTCAAGATCAATTCAACACAAGCTATCAAAGATTTGCCCAAGATTGCTAAACCTCATAATCTGATATGTAGAGAATGTCAAATGAGTAAGCAAGTTAGAACATATTTCAGAAGCATACATGATAGATCTAATGAGATTCTTGATCTTATTCATACTGATCTATGTGGACTGGCAAGGACTAAAAGTTTTCAAGGTGATAGATATTTTATGTTTCATATTGATGACTATTCTAGAATGATGTGGGTTGCATTTTTGAAAGAAAAATCAAAAGCTCTTGAGAAATTCAAAGTTTTCAAAGCTATGGTTGAGACAGAAACAAGATTAAAGATAAAATGTTTAAAACCAGATCAAGGTAGTGAGTTTATATACAATGAGTTCAACAACTTTTGTGAGAAGCATGGAATCAAAAGATAATTTTTTGCACCTAAAACCCCAAAGCAGAATGGAATAGTGGAAAGGAAGAATAGAACTGTCTTAGATGTTGCAAGGACAATGATGATGGAAGCCAAATTACCTAATATCTATTGGAGAGAAGTTGCCAATACCACTGTATACACTTTCAACAAAGTACACATAAAAGGTGATACCGATAAGACTCCTTATTAATTATGGTTTGGTCATACTCCTACTATCAGATATTTTAGAATTTTTGGAAGTAAATTCTATATTAGAAGAGATGATGCATTAGGAAAATTTGATCCTAGAAGTGATAAAGGTATATTTTGGGTTATTCCACTACGATAAAAGCATATTATTAATCTTAGAGGATCCAGTTAATACTGAGAGGGGGGCTGAATCAGTATTAACAATAAATTCAAACTTAAAACTTGAACTTATAAAAATTCTTCAAATCAAACATAAACCAGTAATAAACTCTTTACTGTTACCGGTAATCACTGATAGCCAATTGTTAAACTGATTTATCATAATAACTCATTAAGTGTTTACCAATATGCATAAACTAAAAGTAAAACATAACAACACATAAAACATTCACCATATGAACACCATGTTTTTCATGTGGAAACCCAAATAGGGAAAAACCATGATGGGAATTAGTACCCACAAAAATTGTGCACTCTTTCAGAATGCGCCCTGTTAGTAGCCTAGCCTAGTTAGAAGCTTACAATGATGCCCTATTAGGAGAAGAACCTATTAGGAGTCACCTGGTTAAGGGATTTAGATGATGATCCCTATTATGAGCTTTGACCTGTTAGGATCAACCTCGTAAGAGGATTTAACACTCAGATGTTAAGCTACCTCGTTAAGGAAATAACAATGTAAGGCCTATTAGGACCTACCCAGTTAAGGGATTTTGACTATTGCAATTGTTAGAGAACAACAATGAATGATCTAGGTACAACAGTTAACTACTTGCTTAATCAGATCCAATTAAGCTCCAAATCTGTTACTCTTGTAGTGCCCCTACCCTAGTCATCTTTGTAAAACTGGT
The DNA here is from genome assembly GCF_030272615.1 of Cryptomeria japonica. Lineage (NCBI taxonomy): Eukaryota > Viridiplantae > Streptophyta > Pinopsida > Cupressales > Cupressaceae > Cryptomeria > Cryptomeria japonica. The sequence goes on along the minus strand of NC_081405.1, from coordinate 438,578,668 downwards.
TTGACCTTGGTTGACTTTTTATGAGGCATTCTTGGATGGTTGATTTACCATTATGTAATGTTTTAGTCATATATTATAATTATTGTGTGTACCTGTTAATGTGCTTTCGCATCGATTCTTATTAAGTTTAATTGTTCTCCTAATTCTTGTTATTAATCTCGAGCTAACAACTTCATTAAATACATACATACGTACATACATACATACATACATACATACATATATATATGTATGTATGTATGTATGTTTGTATGACTCCTAGTTGTAGGAGATTATAGGTACAGTACCGCCTAGGTGCGAGGTTCGTCTTCACCTGGATTCATAGGGTTGGGTATAGCTCTTTTGTCCTTATAATTTGGATAGGTGGTCGTAAAACCCTCATTTTACCCTAGTCATGCTCAAGTGAGCATCGTCGATGGTCTGTCAGTTTCCCTTTTCGTTTGGGTTTGCAGGTCATGTATTTGGTTGGCTTTCTTGGGTTGCATGCTTTGCGTGTGTTAAAACTGAGTATTTAATCCTAAGTAGTTATTTTGATTTAATGTGTTCATTTATGCATTAGTATTTAAGAAACTAAAGTAAATAGGTTTCTTTTATATAATTAATCATTAATTAAAAATTGCTCTATTCATGTTTGTAGCAAGTTTAATTTAATGGTTAATTTTAAATAATGAATTTATTTAGTTTATGCATTTTGAAAGGGAAGATTTAAATTTATTCTAAATAGAAATAATTTAATCTCTTTCGCATTTTGGAATAGAAAGGTTAATTTTAATTATTTAAGAAAATCATTTTGGATTAGAAAAGTAAGTTTTATATATATATATATTTTTTTTTTTTTTGATATAGCATGAAAGATTGATTTTGGGATTTTATTTTAATTAAAAATATTTTACCCTCATTAATAGTTTGAAATATAAATGTTAGCTTTGTTAATATTGAGAAAATTTAAACTAAATGAGGGAGAGAAGCATTTTGATTTTTAATTAGAAAAGCAAGTTTAGAATATTTGAATAGTTGAAAAGAATTATTTGTTTTCATTTTATTTAAAAAGATGTTTAAATTCAAAAAAAGGGATTAGGTCAAATATTCTTCCATTTACCCTAGGTTTAAAAATATTTTTGGGGATTATTTTTGGGGAGGATTTTTGAAAAACATTTTTGGGAGAAGGATTTTTGGGAGAAGGATTTTTGGGAGTAGATTTGGGCATTTTGGGAAGAAAGGATTTCTTGAGTTGCAGGTTGGGCTCTTCATCAGATCTTGCAAGGAATGCGAAATGAGGTAGGATTCTTAATTGTTTCCTTTGTTAAAAAGAAAAAAAAAAGAAAATGAAAATAAAATTTCTGGTTGGTTTTGAAAGAAATTTCTTGATTGAGATGGGGTTTGGGTTTTAAATCTATGCATTTTAGGTTAAAGTTTGGCAATTTGGTGGAATCATTGTTTGGGAAATGATCTTATTTATGCCCAAAATCTGCTTATTTGGATGGTTATTCAACAAATTCTTCCATTTGGAAAACCATGATCATGCTGGAAAAATTTACAATATATTTTTTTTTTGATAAAAGTGGACAAGCCACTAAACTTATATTAATCAAATATGTTTAGATCGGGTTCAAAAAAGGCATACCGACAGGAAAGAACCCGCAAGAAAACCTCCAGTTGTAGTCTTTAAAAAATAAAAACTAAACACTACCCTTACATCATTTGTTACTATCCAGTAAGATCACCCAACCCCCTACCTTTGAAATTATACAAGGGTCCCATAGGACTTTTACAAAAAAACTAGTCTGCTGCAAAATAAAGGGCTAAACAAAATTCCATCAAAATATCATGAAGGACCACCAAGGAGATAATAGTGATGTAGTAACTCCTGCCAATTCCACATTGAAACCAAAAAAATCCTCTTCGAAGATATGATACCGCCAAAAATACTCCAGCATAACAGCAGCCAAAAACCTCTGAATCTGCATCCAAATAAACCATACCACCAACTCCAAAAAATAGTCAGATATACAAAAACCAAGAACTAGTTCTCTCCTTTGGAGGATCATGGGCTGAATCTGGAGGAGGAATAACCCTCAGTGGAAGTGCCAAACAAGCAGGAGCAGAGAACAAAAAACCCAAAGTGATCAACGAGTGCAAGGCCTCAAAAATAACCCAAGTTTTATCCACATACTGATTAGGAACCAAATATAGCAGAAAATCCATAGAAGCCCGTGTATCTTTCATGGTGTCACATATCAACCCCATTCTTAATTCATACAATAATTGACCAAACCAACCATTAACCATGAGCTCATGGTGAGGAAGAAACCCACCATAATAAAAGGACCCCACATCAAAACGATAATCAACCAATGCAGAAGAAACCAAGTCCTAATTACATACTGACAGAAAAATGAACGTGGAAACCAAGAGGCAAACCAAATCATCATCAAGTAAAACATCGTAACAGATTGTAACAAATCGAGACAAAAGCTTAGCATAAGAAATATGAGGGCAAATTTCCATCCATCAACACCCCAATAGTTTGCGGAATTCAAAAGCCACCATAGGAGAAAACAAATTAAAGACCTTACCAAGCTTGTCACAATTATCCACATTCTCATCCTCCGATATCCCAGCTTCTAGAGCCACTCTATATATCCTAGAGGCCAGAGAAGATGACATTTGCAGGAAGAAGAAAACTCTAGAAAAACCACAGAAGCATAAAATGTTAAATGTTGCTTATCTCATAATAAAACAAGATAACACATGAAAATATTAATAAATAAAAAACCCGCCATCAGTTTACCATAATGACAAGAATAGATATGCAAAATATCCATTGCAAACTTCCATGATTTAAAAATTTCACATGGGTTAACAACCCTGAAAACTAACAAACATAAATGAAAATCAAGAAGGAGAGGATGCCACCACCAAACAACGATCATCGCATAGTACCAAATCTGCCATGGCCGAAAACTCACACTAGGCAATAGCGATGCAGTACCAATCCTTAATAAATAATAATAGCCCAATATTGTACCACAAATTTAAAAATTTACACACATGCCACAAGCCTATGAAGGACCAAAAACAAAAGAAATTCAAACACACATGCCGCCACCCTTGAATATATCATGATCAACCACGTCCTCACCCTATAAATGGCATTATATATGACTTCATACATATCAAATATAAGGCACATACAAAGTCACCCATAAAGTGAAAAGGAAGATGAAACTGACCAATCAAGGAAGGCGAGCAACCAATTAGTCAAAAAACAAAGAACTTTGAACACCTTCCCAAACTGTCGAAGGAGTTTCAGATGAATCAACCAACTAGAAATGAGCTTTACTTTCAATGGCAAGATTTGATAAAAAATCAGCATTTCAGTCTTTACTCCCAAAACCAAACACATAAAAACAACATGCTCCCCAATAAATACAGTCGTACCAAGACATAAGACATAAATACACCTCAATCATATGCACATGTCTTGCCAATCTCACCTCAAAAATACGCACATGCCCTGCCAACCTTACCTCCTCAAGAGATAATGCAAGTAGGAACAAAGCATAATAAACACCTTAAAAACCTTCAAATTAATCAGAGACAAGACATCCCATTTCCTTCCATGAAACTATGAGGAATATCCCTTACCTCAACAATTTTAAATTGAACACCAGAATAATTTGCAACATTCGGCAAAAATCTGCATTTTCCTACTAACCTTACCTCATGGGATATGTACACCATCATCTAGTCCAAAAGCAAATGCTAAGAACACACCATATGTAAAAAAAAAAGATAATAGAGCCTATCATCCTCCCATCTACACATGTTGTGCAAATAAAATCTGATCAAAGTAAAGGATAACATGAATACCTCAAGAGATAATGGAAGCAGATAACAAAGACAAAAACAAATACCTTAATACCCTTAGATTAGATCAAATACCCTTGAAGAATGTCTTCAGGAATGTCCTCGGAATTTACAATGTTTGTTGTTCTTGGTCATTCTAGAAATTTAATTTAGTCTCTGCGAGAGACTGTACATTATTTAGCACTTGGGGTTTTATTTTATTTATTTTTATTTCATTTGGGAATATGAAATATTAAAATGATTTTTTTTTTTTTGGTTTCGTGCAGATTAGGGTTGGAGGGCGGAGGAGCCGAGGCTCTACTCGCGCCCTCCTCCCTGTGGGTTCAGTAGAGCTCATGACCAAAAAGTAGCCGCAGGGGCCCCTACGTCCATAGTAGTGGCCGCGGGGGGGCTACGGTGGCTTACACCTCTCCCGTGATGGGAGGTGGGCCCCGCAGTGGTTTCCCCACTTTTTTTTTAAAGTTTTTAAATTAAAAAAACCTATTTTATTAAAAGTTTGTTTAATTTAGTTTTTGATCAATTATTAATTATTATTAATATATTTTATTAATAAAAATTAATATTTATATATTAAATAATATTTAATTTGAAGTTTCAGTATTATTAATTATTAAATTGATTATATTTTATTAATCATGGATTAATAAATATATTATTTAATATTTAATTTTGGTATCTATTTTAATAAGGAAGTATCTTTTTGGAAAAGATTAAATATTATTTTAATTGGAAAATTCTTGAAATAAAATATATTTATTATTTGGTTATTTTTAAATAATATATTATTATTGGATTTGAATGATAATAGGTCATCTGGGAATTTTAGAAATGAAATACTATACTATTTGAGGAACTGAAAAATGAAATATTTTATTGTTGGATATTTTGAAAATTTAAATGATATACTATTGGAATTATTGGAAATTTAATAATGTATCGTTTGGAAATTTGGTAAGTTAATGATATTTTCATTTAGTAAAATAAATGGTTTAGTTATATTTTTCCTCTGTATTGAGAAATAGACAAATGGACTATTGCAATTGTGGTATTATATTCACCTTGTAATGGTGGTTTTTCTGTTAATGTATTTGAAAAACTTAGATCATTTAGAAAACTTGATCAACTTTTATTGTTTAAATCAATAGGAAAGAAGATTGTCTTTTCTAATTATTGCCTATGCAAGTTTAATTTTTTGTTTTTACTTTTACTTAAGTAATGGCAAGGCCTTGATTTGTTTGTTTGGACCCTATCGTTTGGTTGATTTGGGGTACCTGTTTCTGTCCTCGGTCTGGAGTTTGACTGTTGCTTGTGATGGTGTTATTGATAGTTCTAATACTAAATGTTTAGTACAGATGCCAAGCTAATAAGATGAGAGGGGGGGGTGAATCATACAAACTTAATCTTCCATAAAAATATCAAATTCAACCTCGGTAACATATACTTTAGTAATATAACCAAAACTGCTAAACATGCAAACTCAAAAGCATATAAATATCATAACACTCATAACATGAGATTTAACGTGGAAACCCAAAAAGGGAAAAACCACTATGGGATTTTGGACCCACTAAGAAATATACTCTTCTAGAGTATGCTCGGTTAAAAGCAAATCCTATTAAAGATTACAAACACATTGCTAGATGTGACCCGGTTAAGGGATTTCCCTCGGATCTGTTAGGATCTTCACCTTGTTAGAAGTGACCTTGTTAAAGGATTTCAAACACTCAATTAGAATGTCACCTTGCTAGAGGGTCTTACAAATAAGACTGTTAAGTCCACTCGGTTAAGAGATTTTCAGTCACTTTACAAAATAATAGTAATACAAATCTATCTGTAACTTCATATCTAAAATCCTAAAGCAAACTCTTATTTTCTCAATACAATAGAGGACTTATCTTGTCCATCTACTAGGCTCTATACTCTGTTATTCAAATAGTTCTTCAAGATTCTATGCTCAGTAATCACTATGTAGCATGATCCCTATGCATACACTTGCCCGCATACATTGTTTATCAACAGTTCCTTATTTATAAACAATTCGCCAACCACTTAATCTCCTTGATCACATTTCCCATGATCAATCATAGCCATCAGATCTTCAAACTTTGACCAGGTTCAATGTATCCTTTGATCTGAAAATGTTTTACCCCGCCTTGGAACTTGCATACATTTCTTGGAACTTGTGCTAGGGTATTGCGGTTCAATCTGAGCTATAGATATTCCTACCAATTTTCCTTTGCCATAGATTCTTTAACAAACTTCATTCATGGCATACCAATCATTTAATCATAGCCAACTCATCAGCTTCTTTCATTAAATAATGTTTTTATTCATTCAATGCATTCTATTATTACTCAATTGCAACTCGGTAAATACTAAACTTCACTCAGTAGACATACCGCCTTCATGAACCGATAGCGATAACCTTAGGGTTTACCGACTAGGTTCCTTAGGGTTTACCGACTAGGTTCCTTAGGGTTTACCAACTAGGTTCTTTGCTCAGTAACATAGTATAGTATTAACCTTACAATCAATAACATATGTATGATATCAAAACAATCTAAACATCATGATCTCATCATTGTCTAACTCGGTAATAATTGCCCATTGAATAACTTATTACTCCCCTTATTCATCATATTCTTTCTGTGTCTTTTATCGACATCTTTATACTCATCAAATCATACTTCTCAAGATATGGCAACATCATACTGAATTAGAAAATCAATTTCTTGACATCAATGACAAAATAATAATATTAAGACAATAAACATCCTTAATCAGTTATATCCATAATCATCAACAACCTTCTCAATATCCTTATTGAAATGCCAACAATCTCTCCTTGTCTGTTATAATACCAACAATCTCCCCCTTTGGCATTGATGGAAAAACTTATTGATTTGACCTAATTGATTCAGATTGCTGTGAGATTTTGAAATGCTGAAATGCTCTCCCCCATACATTAGTCTTCTCCTCTTTTCTTCAGTCTTCTCCCCCTTTGACAACAATGCCAAAAATTAAAGAACTAAAACATATTTCCTTTCGCTGAGAAGTGAATTCTTGTTGTTATGTGTCAACTTAGTCTCAGTCAGAGCATTTATGTCTTCAAATCTTGTTCCCTGTATTGTTTCCTGCACACCTTTAGAAAACATCCTAAAGTGTGTAAATCAGCATCAACTCCTAAAAGATATTTTGTAGAGTCATCGAATTGATGCTTTCACCGAACTCGGTCAGTGAGTAGAAGATAGGGGTAGGACCCCTAACTTACTTCTGAGATACTCAAAAGTGTCCCTTGGCAGTGGCTTGGTGAAGATATCTGCTATTTGTTCCTTTGTGCTAACATACTCCAACACCACTTTCTTCTCTTGAGCTTCTTCTCTAAGATAATGATATTTGATAGAGATGTGCTTTGTCTTAGACTGCATAACAGGATTCTTTGAAATGTTAATGGCACTAGTATTGTCACAGAATATAGTTATTGGCTCGGTAACTTTCTTGTTTATACCTTCCAACAGTTGTCTGATCCATGCTATGTTGGTACAATTCAATGGTGCAACAATGTATTCAACTTCTATTGTTGACTGTGAAACACATCCTTGTTTCTTGCTAAGCCAACTCACTAGTCTTTCTCCTAAAAAGAAAGCTCCTCCACTTGTGCTTTTCCTATCATCAATGTGGCCTGCCCAATTAGCATCAGTATAAACTTTCAAATCAAAGTCATTTCCTTTCTGATATACTAAGCCATAATCCTTAGTGCCTTTCAAGTATCTAAAAATTCTCTTGATTGTTGTCATGTGTGTTTCCTTAGGATCTGCAGAGAATCTTGCAACTATACCTACTGCATGTGCTATATCTGGCCTGCTGTGAACAACATATTGCAACTTTCCAATCATGGATTGGTAAAGTGTCTCATCAACAGATGCAGATTCATCATTCTTTGATAGTTTATAGTTGGTAGTCATAGGAGTACTTACTAGTTTTGAATCCTCCATTCCAAACTTCTTCAAGATTTCCTTTATGTACTTGGATTGAGTAATGAAAACCTCATCTTTCATTTGCAATATCTGCAAACCTATAAAATACTTTATCTCACTGATTAATGACATCTCAAATTCTTTGCTCATTTCATTTCTAAAGTTCTTGCATAAAGAGTCATTTCCAAAAAAGATAATATAATCAACAAATATGGCTAAGATCAGTATTCCATTTTCATCATTCTTCATGTACATATTGTTGTTTTCACTTGTCCTTATAAAACCAATCTTGATTAAATAAGAGTGCAATCTTTCATACCATGCTATAGGTGCTTGTTTCAGACCATATAAAGCTTTGTTCAATTTACATACCTGATCTTTATTCTTGTCTTCAACAAATCCTTCAGGCTGTTCAATAAAAACTTCTTCTTCTAATATACCATTTAGAAATGAAGATTTGACATCCATTTGATATACCTTGAAATTTTTGAAAGCAGCATATGCCAACAATGTTCTTACTCCTTCAAGTCTAGCCACAGGTGCAAAAGTTTCACCATAATCAATTCCTTCTTCTTGAGCATAACCTTTGCAAACTAGTCTTGCTTTATTTCGAATGAGCTCAACTTTTTCATTCAGCTTGTTCTTGAAAATCTACTTTGTACTGATTACATTTTTGTCCTTCGATCTTGGGACCAGTGTCCATGTGTCATTCTTCTTGATTTGATCAATCTCTTCTGTCATAGCATTTATCCAATCTTCACTGTTAAATGCCTCTTTCACTATTCTCAGTTCAAATTCAGATATCAGACATGTGTTCTGTCTTAGTTTGTTCCTTGTCATTACTGGATCATCCTTATCTCCTATAATCTGACTTGATGCATGATGTCTTCTGACATACTTGGCTAATAAAGGCTCGGTAGGCTCTGTATGATCTTCTTCATCACTTAGTAACTAGATATTCTCTTCATTTCCTTCAACAGTTCTCTCGGTAACACTTGTCGGTTGAACATAGACAAATTCATCATAATCTTTTGGTTCTTTGGAATTTCCTTCATCATTTCTTTCTACAAATTCATCAATTTTCACATTTGCACTTTCTACTATTTTGTTAGATGATTTGATCAGACATTTAAATGCTTTACTTCTAGAAGAATAACCAAGAAATGGTCCTTCTTCACTTTTCTGATCAAACTTGCCATTTCTATCATCTTTGTGTACATAGAATCTACTTCCAAATATTTTAAAATAACTTACATTAGGTTTCTTGTCATACCAAATTTCATATGGTGTCTTTAAAGTTCCTTTCTTTAGTTGTACTTGATTCAGGGTGTAAACTGTTGTGCTTATTGCTTCTCTCCAAAATGTTTGTGGCACTTTCTTTTCAATCATCAGGGTTCTAGCACAATCCACAATAGATCTATTTCTTCTCTCAGCAATTCCATTTTGTTGTGGAGTTCTTGGTGTAGAGACTTGTCTTTTTATACCATGATCATTACAGAATAAGTTGAGCTCATCAGATGTGAACTCTCCTCCTCTATCTGATCTAAGACATTTCAGTTATCTTCCTATTTCATTTTCAACTCTTTCCTTGTACCATTTAAACATTTGAAAATCTTCTGATGTTTCTTTTAAAAACATAACTGACATCATCCTTGAGTAATCATCCACAAATAATATGAAATATTTATCACCATAATAACTTTGAACTTTCATAGGACCACAAAGATCAATGTGCACAAGATCTAAAATTCCTTTGGAAGTGTAGGACTTACTTGTAAAGCTTGATCTTGTCATTTTACCCATCTAGCATCCTCGACATATAGCATTCTTAGGTTTTTTAAGACTCAGTAGACCTCTTACTCGACGCTTCTTACTTATTTTGACCAAACTATCAAAATTTACATGACAAAACCTTTTATGCCATAACCAGGTATCATCTATCTTTGCATACAAATATTTATTCCAAGTTGAGTCAAGGTGAAATGTGTTACCTTTTGTTTGTGTCCCAGTAGTAGCTAACTTTCCATGCTTGTCATGAACTTTGACATTTCCTTTCTGAAATTCTACTCGGTATCCTGTATTGTTTAGCTGTGCTACACTCAACAAATTGTATTTCAAACCTTCAACCCAATAAACATCATTGCATCTTGCATTGTCAAGAAGTGTTATGGATCCTTTACCTTTTACTGGACATGGTGCATCATTACCAAATCTTACATAGCTTCCATCATAGTCTTCTAGCATAATAAACTTGTGTTTATCACCTATCATGTGATGTGAGCATCCACTATCTATGATCCAAGAATCATTAATATTTATGTGAGATATTAGGGATTTTTCTTCATACCTTTCATCATCTAATCCATCTTTGATAGCCACATAAACTACTTCCTCTGTATCAGTTTCATCTGATTTATCATCATTGGATTCCTCATCGGCTATTAAGCATGACTTTCTATCTCTTCTTCTAAAGTCTTGGTGTCCTCTGTAATGATTATCTTTTTGTCTATCATCTTGGTAATCTCTCTTTTCAGTAGAATCTTTGTTAGGACAGTTAGAAGCCATATGTCCTATCTTATCACAATTGAAACATTTAAAAGGTAGTTTTCCTTTATACTTACCTTTGCCTCTTGGTAACCTTCTGGCTAAAAGTGTTTCAAACTCTTCTTGCTTTCTAATTTCCTCATACAGTTTGTGTACTTCCTCCATGTTCTTGCAAAATCTTTCACTTGCTCCATTGTGATCCCCTTTAGTGTACTTACTCATTCTATCATTGTAATCATCAGTTTCACCAATATGAAAAGAACTAAATGCAGATTCAACTTTATTTACCGATGACCCATTGTTATCAAAGTTACTTAACTCAAATGCATGCAACTTACCAATAGTAGCATCTAAAGAAACTAGCATATTGGGTACAGACCTCAATTCATTGATTGCAGAGACTCGGATTGCATAAGCTGGTAGAAGGGTTCTTAACAACTTACTTGTTATATCCTTTTCTTCAATAGTTCCACCTACTCCTTTGATTTGATTGACAATCTCCTTTAGTCTTTTATTGTATTGGGTTACGTTCTCACCTTCATTCATCCTCATAGATTCAAGTTGTCCTCTTAGACTATCCACTTTTGCTCTTTAAACATGTTCATCACCTCCATACACAGATATGAGCTTATCCCACATTGCCTTTGCATCATTGCAGCCTTCTAGATCATTAAACTCTGAGTCGATTAATGCATATGTTATTTCAATCATTGCTTGAATATGTTTTTGCTTTGCCTTTATCTCTTCCATTGTCAATGGATAGGTGCTCAGTGTGATGAAATCATTCTCTAGATAATATACAACATATTCTCCAACTCCTGATAGGTGCAGCTTCATCCTTTTCGGCCATGTAGAGAAACTTGACTTGTTCAGCTTTGGTGCATCCCTCTTATACATCTTTGGATCTTTTCCTCAAGTACCTTTAAACTTTTTCTTCCGGAGTCCAATGCTCTAATACCAATTCATAGTTTTGATACTAAATGTTTAGTACAGATGCCAAGCTAATAAGATGAGAGGGGGGGGGGGTGAATCATACAAACTTAATCTTCCATAAAAATATCAGATTCAACCTCGGTAACATATACTTCAGTAATATAACCAAAAATGCTAAACATGCAAACTCAAAAGCATATAAACATCATAACACTCATAACACCAGATTTAACATGGAAATTCAAATAGGGAAAAACCACCGTAGGATTTTGGACCCACTAATAAATATACTCTTCTAGAGTATGCTTGGTTAAAGAAAATCCTATTAAAGATTACAAACACATTGCTAGATGTGACCCGGTTAAGGGATTTCCCTTAGATTTGTTAGGATCTTCACCTTGTTAGAAGTGACCTTGTTAAAGGATTTCAAACACTCAATCAGAATGTCACCTTGCTAGAGGGTTTTACAAATAAGAATGTTAAGTCCACTCGGTTAAGAGATTTTCTGTCACTTTACAAAATAACAGTAATAAAAATCTATTTGTAACTTCACATCTAAAATGCTAAAGTAGATTCTTATTTGCTCAATACAATATAGGACTTATCTTGTCCATCTGCTGGGCTCTATACTCTGTTATTCAAACAGGTCTTCAAGCTTCTGTGCTCGGTAATCACTATGTAGCATCCCTGTGCATAAGTTGCCCGCATACATTGTTTATCAACAGTTCCTTATTTATAAACAATTTGCCAACCGCTTAATCTCCTTGATCACATTTCCCATGATCAATCATAGCCATAAAATCTTCAAACTTTGACCAGGTTCAATGTATCATTCGATCTGAAAATGTTTTACCCCACCTTGGAACTTGCATACATTTCTTGGAACTTGTGCTAGGGTATTGCGGTTCAATCTGAGCTGTAGATCTTCCTACCGATTTTCCTTTGCCATAGATTCTTTAACAAACTTCATTCACAACATACCAATCATTTAATCATAGCCAGCTCATCAGCTTCCTTCATTAAATAATGATTTTATTCATTCAATGCATTCTTTTATTACTCGGTTGCAACTCAGTAAATACTAAACTTCACTTGGTAGACATACTGCCTTCATTAACCGATAGCAATAACCTTAGGGTTTACTGACTAGGTTCTTTGCTCGGTAACATAGTATAGTATTAACCTTACAATCAATAACATATGTATGATATCAAAACAATCTAAACATCATGATCTCATCATTGTCTAGCTCGGTAATAATTGCCCATTGAATAACTTATTCCTCCCCTTATTCATCATATTCTTTCTGTGTCTTTTACCAACATCTTTATACTCATCAAATCATACTTCTCAAGATATGGCAACATCATACTGAATTAGAAAATCAATTTCTTGACATCAATGACAAAATAATAATATTAAGACAGTAAACATCCTTAATCAGTTATATCCATAATCATCAACAACCTTCTCAATATCCTTATTGAAATGCCAACAGTTATAACTGGTCATGTCCTTTATGCGGGTTTTGAGTGTTGATTTGTGGTTGACCATAGCTGGTTAGGTCTCTAGTTAGAGTACCGTCAATCAATGCACCTTGTATGAAGTCTAGTTTGACCAAGTGAGTAATCCTACCCTATTGAACTATGTATGCTCAACCTTGGGTATTCCTAGAATTTAGGAGTTCATTTGAATATGTTCGCTAGTATATTGTTGTGCTGCCCTTGACTGGAGCTCTTTTGTGGAGTCATTCATTTGCCTATGCCCTTGTGAGAACCTAATATTATGCTAAACCTTGGGATTGTGATGACTTATTTTCACAGATGCTCCAGTGGAAGTTTGCATTTGCTTCTATTATGTTCAGTTGGATCCTTTCCTATTCAGGGATCATTTATGTATTTATTTGACTAATGTGGTCATTTGTATATTGGTTATGTTTGCCTTGATGGCAGGATTGTAAATGATGTGAATGTTATGTATTCTTAACTTATTTAATGATCAGAGGGGTCTTGCAATTTAGCAGACCCAGAGATGTAGCCCTTAGGGGTGAACTTCGATATCAATTTGGTGTTATGTGATGCTTATGTTCTTATAATTCTTATTTAGTTTTAGCATGTATGGATGGCATTATGATAGAATGTATAAATTGGATTAGATGAAATTAATCATAAATGCATGTATGCATTCGTCCTTTTAAATGCAGTAAATTGGATCATGAAAGAATGTAGTTTTGATTAACATAATGTATTTAGTTATTGTTAATGAAATTATGTATGCATGGAAAGATCTCATTAATTTATAGTGAAATTTAAAGTATGTAATGAAACTAGATGCATAGCATGTGTTTAATGTAAAAATGAATGTAATGAATGGTTAAAATTTATTGGATGAATCTCATCATGATATCTAAATTTTAATTGTAATGGATGAACTTCGTTAAGTTTTCTAAATTTTAACTCTAATAAATGAATGTCCTCATGCTATCTATGTTTTAACTTTAATGGGTGAATTTCCTCATGTTAGATACATCTTCAACCATAATGAAGGAACACGTCCTATTATCTATAATTTTAATTTACTGAACAAATTATATCCTTATTTAAAGTAATAACATGAAATTAAGTTAACCTGTATTATTGGGTCAAATGTCGTGAGTTGAGTTAGAGGTTAAATTAAGTAATCACGTTGGGAAACTCCTTAGGTATTGCTTAGTCTTCCGCTGTGTTATCTAAACTTTTGATAACTCATTGTATCATTATGTTGTGTCTTATTTTTAAAAAAAAAAATTGCACTCTATTCGTGTGTTTTAGCTTTATCCCTTTGGGGTTTCCTGGTGGAGCATTACATCTCTGGTAGATCTCATACTCTAGTTTGGCTTCACACTTTTCTCAAAACCACCAACACAACAAACATCAACTATACCAACATAAATAACCTTTTCAACTTAGTCGGTTACAAAACCCTAAGACTTATAATATAGATCATCACAACTCTTTTAAAACTCATTATAAATCATCATTGATCATCATATGGATCATTACAATCAATTAAAAATGAATTACAATTGTTGAATGATCATCGCATCTCAATCTGATACAAAGTCAAACCCTTAGAACACTTTGCTAAGCACTTTGCATATTCCCAAGAAATTCGCTCTCCAAATGCACTAAAACATCTTCCAAACACTTCATGCGATTTGTTCCATGTCATCACCAACATTTGAACTTGATGTAGATCACCACCAAACTAAAAATCATTATTGGTTAAGAGAATTCTTTACCAGTCCTTAAACCCTAGCAAAAATATAACATAAATCATAAATATGATTTCCAATAACCAAAACATGATGTAGTTCCAGTCAGATACATATTACAATGATACAAGCTCACATTCCAAACCACAACACTTCAATCATCACCAATTGCCTGATCAAATCAAAACATTCCTCATTTATTGGTTAAGGTCCTAATTCCCAATTCATTGTCTATAATACTAGTAAGGCATTTCTGGTAGACCAAAAAGACTTAGATGACAAAATACAACATAGTAAGAATCATTTGTCATCAATGACAACACAAATAATTGATCAAAGTCATCTAATCATGCAATCTCAATCTCTTCATCACAATGTCATCACAAACAGTCCTTTACCGGTTTGGTCACCATTCTTCATCTGCATCAGTTATGCCTATCATGCCAACATTCTTCCCCTTTGGCATTAATGGCAACACCAACATAAACTCCAACATATTCAACTAAAATCATGCTACTCAATTCTAAAACTTCTCTATTGTACTTCACTCTTTTATCGGTTCTTCTCTTTTCTTCTTCACCTAGAACTGAATCTTCATTTATTCTCCCCCTTTTTGTTACACATCTCCTCCTCCTTAGGATAATATATTTCTTCTCCCCTTTCGACAACAATGCCAAAGGTGCATTTACATCGTCGGTCATCAAATCTCATGTAAGTTGCTCCCCATACAGAGTAGCCACCATTTCATCAATCCTCAGTGAAAAATATTCAATAAGCCCACTAGATTGATGCATCTCCTCCATCTTATTTCTTCTTATGTAGGGGTCTAACTCCTAATTTACCTTTGAGGTACTCAAAGGTAGTCTTCAAAAATGGTTTTATGAAAATGTCTGCAAGCTTCTCTTTGCTTGTCACATACTCCATTTTGACTTTTTTTTCCTATACTCTCTCCCTTAAAAAGTGATATTTCAATTCTATGTGCTTTGTCCATGCATGTAACACAATATTTTTTGAAATATTAATAGCACTTGTATTGTCACAATAAATAGTTACCGGTTTAGACATATCAAGTTTAAAACCTTCTAATACATGTCTCATCTAGATTGCTTGCGTGCAATTGATTGATGCTGCAACATAATCTGTCTCTATTGTTGACTGTGATACACATGTTTTCTTCTTACTTTTTCAAGCAACAAATCTACCTCCAAGAAGAAAATCTCCACCGGTTGTGCTTTTTCGGTCATCAACATTGCCTACCCAATCTGCATCAGTAAACACTTCAAAAGAAAAATCATTTTTATAAGGATACCATAAACCATAATCTATTGTGCCTTTCAAGTACCAAAATATCCTTTTCACCACTACCAAGTGAGTCTCCTTGGGATCCTTCTAAAATATAGCAACCAAACCAGCAACATGTGCAATATCAGGCCTACTATGAACAACATGATGCAACTTACCAATCATGGACTTGTATTTGTTTTCATCAATAGAGGGTGAATCATCTTGTTTAGATAGTTTACAACCTTTCACCATCGAAGTACCAACAGTTTACAATCCTCCATGACAAATGTTTTCAACACTTCCTTTACATACTTACTTTGACAGATAAATATTCCACCATCCAATTGCTGGACCTGCAACCCAATGAAAAAATTAATCTCACCAATAAGAGACATCTCAAATTATTTCTTCATCTCCTCAACAAAAGCCATACATAAGTCATCATCACCTCCAAAAATTATATCATCTACAAATACTTCATCTATCAACACTCTATCTCCATTAGTCTTAAGATATATGTTATCGTATTCACTAGTATGCTGGAATCCTATCTTGATCAGGTGTGCATGCAATCTTTCAAACCATGCCCTTGGTGCCTGCTTCAATCCATACCGTGCCTTATGTAACTTGCAAACTATATCTTTATCTTTAGTTAAAGCAAACCCATCTGGTTGTTCTATGTACACTTCTTCCTCAAGGATGCCATTAAGAAAAGCATATTTAACATCCATCTGGTAGACCTTAAATCCTTTAAATGTAGCATAAGAAAGTAACATTCTTACTCCTTCCAATCTCGCCATCAGTGCAAACGTTTCTCCATAGTCTTCTCCTTCTTATTATGCATAGCCTTTGCATACCAATCTTGATTTATTCCTCACAACCTTGCCTTCTTCATTCAACTTGTTTCTAAAGACCCATTTAGTGTTGATCACATTCTTATCTTCCAGTCTAGGAACAAGTGTCCATGTCTTGTTCTTCTCTATTTGATCCAATTCCTCATTCATGACATTGATCCAACCATCATCCTTCAATGCCTCTCTTACTATTTTAGGCTCTAGAGTTGAAATCAGACAGGAGTTTTCTCTTCTTTTCCTTCTTGTTTGTACACCAACATTTTTATCTCCTATAATTTGTTCTTTTGAATGATTCAGTCTGACATATCTTGGTATTACCGATTCTAGTGTTGTGCCTTCTCCTTTATGTTCTTCATCACTCTCTTCATTTACCAATTGAGTATGTATTTCTGCATTTTCCTGTTCATCATTCTTTTGTACTTCCGATTCAATGAACAAAAGTTTTTCCTCATCTTTCTCAAGTTCAAATCTGTTGGTCTTATCAAATTTCTCAGAGAGTTCATCTATCTTCACATTTTCACTCTCAATGATCTTTTTTGTTCTCTTGTTATAACATTTGAAAGCCTTACTCTTTGTAGAGTAACCAAGAAAAATACCTTCATCACACTTTGCATCAAACTTTCTAGTGTAATCATCACATTTAATGAACCATCTACTCCCAATTTTTTTAAAGTAACTTACATTAGAAGTCTTCCCATGCCATAATTAATAAGGTGTTTTGTTGTTACCTCTCTTGACAAGTACTTGGTTCAAAGTGTAGACAATAGTGCTAACTGCTTCTCTCCAAAAAAATTTCGTTACTTCACCTTGAATCAACATGGTTCTAGCAGTTTCAACAATTGTTCTATACATTCTATCTGCTATTCCATTATGTTGTGGAGTTCTCAGAGCTGACCTCTACCTCTTGATTCCCTGTTCATCAATAAACTTCACAAACTCATCAAAAGTAAATTCTCCTCCCCAATCAGATCTCAAACATTTCAAATTCTTCCCGATTTCTTTCTCAACTAAATCTTTAAATCCTTTGAATTTATTTAATGCCTCAAACTTTTCTTTTAGAAAAGTTACCCACATCATCTTGGAAAAATCATTAGTGAAAATCATGAAATGTCTATCAACAAAATAGATCTTAGTCCTCATAGGACCACAAAGATCAATATGAACCTATTGGGACTCATTAAAATTGAGTCAAGTTTTTAGGCCCAATTCAAATTTTTGCTTTGCATTTCCAAAAGAGTCAGTTTGAATGGCCTAGTCAGAGAGAGGGTAAAATGTGGCAATTGATTTTTCAAGGGGTAAGGCTTGGGAAGCATGTCCTACACCTTTCTTTTGGCCTATGCAGTGATGTGCAACTTTCAGATTTCAGTTTGGATAAATTTACCAGGTACCCATTTCTAGGGGTGAGTGGAAACATTTTAGGCACAAATGAAGATTTTATTGAGTAGCCTACTTTGGGTATTTATATCTTTCACCCTATTGATTGTCATGAATAATTTCAAAATGAATTTAATTGTATGTATAAATGTGAGTCAGCATGCAAAATTTAAAGTATTTATGAATCCATTTGCTCAGTTTTCAAAGCTCGAACTGTTTGCACTTTGTTTGTTTTGACAAGTCCCTGTTTCAGCACCTAGTCCGAGCCCTGTTTTGCATAAGTGTAAAAGTTTCTTCATAGAGTGTTATGCCAGAATGTTTGTTCTGGGATATTTTTGGTATAAGTTATGAGTCATGCTTCAAATTTCAAGCCTTTTCCAATCCGTTTGATCAGTTTTCAAATGGGTCTATTGAGCCATCTTTTTCAGTTATCCATAATTTTGGTGCTGCATCGGTTAAAGTAGCCATTTTCATGAGCGTACCATTTGCACCCAGTCAAACTTTTGGCTAAACTAAGAATCCAAATATTTAATATGTACTTCAGGGTACCTGTGTTTCAAATTTGAGGGTCTATGGAGGTCATTTGATATTTTTAAGAAAGGCATCATGTGTTGCAAGAACATTGACTTCATCAGGTCCGCAGTGTTGACAAAGCCAGTTGGTCAGTTTCGGCAATTAATATCTCTTTTCTCGGGATTCATCTTGAGAAACCGTTTGGTTGAATTCATGCTTGTATATCAGACTACACGCTTGTCAGATGGCGAGGTCCAGAAAGGTGTTTTGACCACTTTGAAAATTACGCCTTCATGATTAAATGCGAAAATGTGGCGTAAGTGCCTGAAAGTTGCAAAACTCAGTCTGATGATCCGAAAATGGTGCCGATTGATTCCAGAGGTAATCTTAAGGTTCCTAAGGTATTTTAGAGGCTAGTTTTATGAAAATGAAACTTTTTTTGTCGGACCCACTTTGGGGCCCAACCTGGCTTATGCTCGCAGATTAATTTTATTGGTGACTTGGCTTACTGCGAGAATTTCAGAATATCTAAATTTGGGTTTTGATTACGAGAAGTGTTATAAGAGTGATGATGATAAAGACCAACTCAATGGCAGTGGTAATAGAGGAAAATCAATTTACAAGGGCTCTCCATGAACTCGAAGTCTTTCAGGAAAAAGAGGAGATAGAAGTTTTTATTTCATATCAAAGAGATCTTCACAAAGAGGGAGAATAGTTCAGCGGCAAATGCTAACATTGGATTTTTGTAAATGACAACAGAAAACTTTCAGATAGTAACATTGATAGAAATTTAGACATGAAAAATTCAAAACCAAGATCTTGAGATTAAGAGTGAAGAAAAACTTGCAAAACCATTTACCGCAGTGAAATATGTAAAATCTGAAGATGATAGTGAAGAAGTTTGTAAAATTGAGACTAATGCACATCCAATAGATGGAATTCATGTTGTAAAAGAAGTTGCTGCAGTCAAGTTCAATGTTGATGATGAACTTATGGGCAAAGGCCATTTTATTTTCAAGCAATGCAATTGCCAGCTCCAAACCAGACAATATTTCCATGTATGGCTGCTGAAGATGTTAAAAATTTCGTAGTAAATGCCAAGTTCCTTATGGTTAACAAAAGGCACTTTGAATGTTATACAAATGTGTTAATGTCAAAACCTCCAGGCAAATTGTAATTGGCAAGCTTTCAGCCAAACTGCCCCTCTCACGTGGTTGATTAAGCAATTGAAGCTTCAAACAAATGAAAGAGTATCCTCCTCCCACACAGTAAGTGGAAATGCCAAGAAACTTCATAGAGAAGCAAATGCTTTTGGCATGTTGTAATTTGTCAATCCTCCCTCTACGTGGTATGGTGTTTGGAAAGAATTAGAGACTCTTAAGAAAATGCATATTGGCTGGTGTAAAGCCATCTCCAATGTTCACGTGGTGAAGAAGGGGGCAGCAAAGGAACCACCAATAACTAATGCTCACGTGATTGGAGGAGACAATGCAGAATCCCTCCCCTCTACGTGGCTATGGCAGGAGAGTGGTTTTTTTTTTTTTTTAAATGCACAAAGCTTTCCAACAAATCCATTGGCAAGTGTATTTCTAGGTCCTCCTCTTTGTTATGGCGTGGATCCTCAGGTAACATGATGGAAGGCATTTAAACTCCAACAAATCCATTGGCAGCCATTAACACTCAGGAAAAGCTTCAAAAAGACATTCCCAAGAAAAAAGTATTTATCCCACATTGGCTAGGAGGTGTACATTTTTTATATTTATAAGGAAATCTCCACTCATCTAATATGTCAAAGCCATAAAAGGATTTTGATGGATGGTGTTGATGGGTGCCAAAGTGGACCCTACACACGTGGGCGCGCTTTGTGAGGTGATTGGGGAGGCTGACAAGTGGCGACGGGTGGACCCCACACAAACACAAATCCTGAGGTATGCGAGTTTTGCAGATGGAGGATGGCTTAACCAGTGAGTAGGTTCTAAGAAGATCGACGGTCGGCATGATTTCATAAGCCAAAGATGCACACTCATTAGCCATCGCAAAATGGCAAAAAGTAGAAGGCCGAAAATGAAGTGTTAAAGAGTGAGCAGGTTCAGTGAGATCCAACGGTCGACATGATTTCGCAAAGGAAAGGTACTCGAAGGTTAGCCATCGTGAAATGGTGAAAGACAGATTGCAGTCCGAATCCCACTAAGGTGGCATACACGTGGCGGTCCAACTCGCAGGCCTTGTCCAGTGGCGCTGAGGTGGCGCACAGGTGGCGGATGGATGAGGTGTCATCCAATATGGCGCTCAGTGGACCCTGTGAGCCAATCAGAGGTTGCCATGTGGCAGGGTGCCAGGGCATAAAAAGAGCCAAAAATCAAAGCTAAAATTAGATTTAATATATAGTTTCAACTATATTAAAAATTCAAAAATTTAAATGATTGGAGGCACATGAGTGATTAATTCGCTCAGAGGCTTATTTTTGGCTAAAATATGAAGTATTATATATTGTCGGAAAGCTCTTGAGATGAGGAATGCAATTATAGAGTTAGTTTCAATAGATATGGGATATTTCAAGAGTAGTTTCCATGGGAATGAAGAAGATATTTTTGCAGTTAGGGACAAAGGAGACACTTGGCAATTTCAGTTGCGGACCTAATTTTTTCCCTCTTCCTTCTTATTCCAATTTTCTTCTCATTGTAAGGGTTCTATAAATTTGGAGAAATGGCTCTAGATTTTGATGGTTTCCAATTCTAAGTATTCTTGAAGATTGTACAGGGCAAGGCTTTTCTTTGAGTAATGGAGTTTAATTCTTGTTGTAGGTGTTCTTAGTTGCAGGTTCTTGTGTATGTAAGGCATACATAAATTCACACAATATTATCTCTAGATTTGTATTTCCATTTTATTCAAATTAGATCCTCAAGGAGGATGAAATTTGTTATCTCAAGGAGATAGTTATGATTGTTTGTAGGGATTCTTCAAGGAAGGATTTAAATTCTGTAATAAATCATGAATAATGGAATATAGTTTCAAGATTTGATGATTTTGTGAATGATCTTAGTAATGCATTTATGCAAGGCATTAAATGTAGGAATACTTATGAATGAAGATGGATCTGTAGTATAAGTTTTCATCTATAGTTTGATTTGTGACTCTGTTGCCTTGGATAAGGCACTGATCTTTCAATTGAAGGGATTCTCAAATAATTTAAAATCCAACATTAGAATATCTTTCTTTGTTTTAGTTATGTGGGAATGTTTCATCCATCTCATGCTTCAACTTAGTTGAGATGTCAGTGTGGATCTAGCCCATCTACAGTAACCTCCTAGTTCTAAAGCCTTGTGAGATCTATCTGTTTCTTTTGATGCTATCATAGGTGTGTAATAGGTTTAATTCTAAGCATCAAAGGTATACCCGCCTAGGTTTTGCAGAGCCTAAAGAGTAGAAGGATTCATATCCTTGTCAAGTTGTCCAAGCCCTAAGGTTCTTCATAGATTGAATTGGCTACTTCATAGATCAATTGCAGGTGTACTTGGGTTAATCAGTTTTGATGACCAACAAAAATGGCGACTCTGCTGGGGACAAAGATGTAATAATTTTGTCAATTCACATCCATGAGTCTAGCCATATCCATTTGAGGAAAGAGTCATAAAAGTGTTGTAAATATGAAAGTGTTTTCAGATCTATTGTTATATGCCTGGTAGTGTTCTATGAAGTCAAGAATGTCTTCTTTGTGAGAGTCAATTCCTATCCAAGTGTTGAAAGTCTGCTATCTTTTTATCTTTGTGTAAGTCTAGATCTATTCATGTTTTGTATTGATTTTATAAATTCTCATAGCAGTGAGTGGCGACTCTGAAAGATCTCTACACCAGTGTGCACTATTGTAAACAATTTAAAGGATTTGGTGAGCTTGGACCAAAGAGGTAACAGAGGCTTGGAGTTTTGAGATTGAAGGTCTCAGTCAAGAAAAAATGAAGTGAACAGTAGCAGCATTGATTTTACCAGGTATTCCTCAAAGTATCTATGAAATTATATGTTCCTTATAAGGTGAAACAGTCACCATTGAAAGGAAAAGAAATCTGCCCTTTACATACTTCATGTTTAAAAAAAAAATTCAGTCATAAGTGATGGGAGAAGTGTGTATGATTCTTAAAATTAATGGCTGCATGTGTTTTGAAAGGAGTTTGTAAAGCTGTAAGATGCATTGTCCAAATAATGGTTCAGTAAATGTTATAAAATTGATGGATCTAGATTTAGTTCCTAGATCTCCAAATCCTTTGTCAAATCTGAAAGAGATTGATAAAGAGATTGCAGTATGTCTTCAAAAGATCCGAGAGAAATTCATCTGGTTTTTAAGAAAGAAATTAGGGAAAAGAAAAGAGGAAGAGTCATCATATATTTTTTATGAAAGATTCATAGGTGCATTAAATGATTTTCTAGCTGATGCTAGACCCCATGAGTCTATTTTGATTGAATTATTTTTAGAGCTTGATGAGTCTGACTCAATTAATTGGTCTACTACCTTGGGAGAAGAAAATGTTGCCTGCATTAAAGAATGGATAGATGAGATTGAAGTAATTAAATCTAAAAAATGTACACAAGATTGAGTACAGTGAAGGAGATGAATCTATGAGTGGATATGCCTCCTATGATGTTGAAGGTGATTGTTATTTTCAACATGATAGTTTAGATGTGTATTCAGAGCAAGAAGAAACTTGTGAGAACATAAGTAATTGTTCAAATAATCATGAGCCCATTGAGGTTTCAGATTTTAATAATATGGATCACCTTGTTGTTAAGTTCAATCCACAAAATATTTGCAACCAAAGTTATGGAATTATGTTGCAACATATAGCAGCACTTTATGAGCAGCATGATAAAGGTTATGATGCAGATGTAAGTTGTTGTAATGATGAAATAAATGTGTATAAAGACAAGGGTACTTCTGATTTAATACCTTTATCAGATTGGGACAATGTTTACAACTCAGAGGATGAAGCTAAGGAAAATGGAAATGAAGAAGGTTCACTAAGTAGTGAACAAATTTCAGAGCTCCTAGCTGCTGATTTTCAGAGGTATGCATCCAAAAATGTGCCCAATCTCTCACACCCAACCGGTACTTGTTTAGATACTGATGATGTTTTTGAGGGTGTGAAGTATGATACTTATGATATTGATTCTTTCCCTACATTTGATTTGAGTGATGGACAAGATAAAGATGCATATATGCTTGATAGGTGTGATAATGTAGATTCATATGTTGATATGAACTCAGATTTTGATATGCATTGTGTGGATCTTGATTCAAAAGGCATGACAAATCTGAAATAATTTTCCCTAATTTGCAAGTGGGAAATGAACCATTGATAAGTGATGATCATGTGTTTTTACTTATGCAAAGTGCTGATAGAAATTGTGATCAACAAGATGAGGTGAAGTCATGTTATGAGGAAGTTTTCCTCTCTAGTTTGCAAGCCATTATCATGGAAGAGTATTCATCATTTGAGAAAACTAGCAATAGAGATGTGCCTGATGTTTTCAACTTTCAGAATAAGTTAGGCCACTTTTCATTTCAGCTGGGAAAGAATGGTAAAGAGTATGGCACTCTTATGTCACCTAGTGATCAACCCTTTCAGCATTTGTTTGGTTTTCAAGATTTTATGATTATGAACATGCTGCTGATTATGTTTTATGTGATCAGCTGATTAGAAATGGAAGTGTGATTGATCAGGCAGATAATAATGAAACTTTCAGCTTACCTCCAGTTTGTGGAAATGAAAATCATGCGTTTGAAAGAGGTAAGAATTGATTTCAATTTTGATGGCCTGGGGCCATTTATAAGCTGTATATTTTGTACAGTTGCTTTGCTTCAGTTGTGTGGTTTTCAATAAAGTGCCCTGCTATTGGGGTAGAATAAGGAAGCCCTATTTTTTAGAACAGAAGAGATAAGATCCATTTTTGGGTGGTCTCCTTAACCATAGATTCTAGATTCTTATGTTGATCTAGCAATCAACCATTCCCAGTTAGAGCCACTGTTGGGACTCATTAAAATTGAGTCAAGTTTTGAGGCCCAATTCAAATTTTTGCTTTGCATTTCCAAATGAGTCAGTTTGAATGGCATAGTCAGAGAGAGGGTAAAATGGAGCCAGTTGATTTTCAGGAGGTAAGGCTTGGGAAGCATGTCCTACACCTTTCATTTGGCCTATGCAGTGATGTGGAACTTTTAGATTTCAGTTTGGATAAATTTACCAAGTACCCATTTCGAGGGTTGAGCTGAAACAACATTTTAGGCACAACTGTAAATTTTATTGAATAGCCTACTTTGGGTATTTATATCATTTGCCCTGTTAATTGCCATGAAGAATTTAAAAATGGATTGAATTGTATGTATAAATGTGAGTCAGCATGCAAAATTTCAAGTATTTATGAATCCATTTGCTCAGTTTTCAAAGCTCAGTTTGCACTTTGTTTGTTTTGACAAGTCCCTGTTTCAGCACCTAGTCCGAGCCCTGTTTCGCATAAGTGTAAAAGTTGCTTCACAGAGTGTTATGCGAGAATGTTTGTTCTGGGCTATTTTTGGTATAATTTATGAGTCATGCTTCAAATTTCAAGCCTCTGCCAATCCGTTTGAACAATTTTCAAACGGGTCTATTGAGCCATCTTTTTCAGTTATCCATAATTTTGTTGCTGCATCGGTCAAAGTAGCCATTTTCATGAGCGCACCATTTGCACCCAGTCAAACTTTTGGCTGAACTGATAATTCAAATAATTAATATGTACTTCAAGGTACCTATGTTTCAAATTTGAGGGTCTATGGAGGTCATTTGATATTTTTAAGAAAGGCATCATGTGTTGCGAGAACATTGACTTCATCAGGTCCGTAGTGTCGACAAAGCTAGTTGGTCATTTTCGGCAATTAATATCTCTTTGCTCAGGATTCATCTTGAGAAACAATTTGGTCAAATTCATGCTTGTATATCAAACTACACGCCTATCAGATGGTGAGGTCCAGAAAGTTGTTTTGACCAATTTGAAAATTACGTCTTTGCGATTAAATGCGAAAATATGGCACAAGTGCCTGAAAGTTGCAAAACTCAGTCTGATGATCCGAAAATGGTGCCGATCGATTCCAAAGGTAAGTTTAAGGTTCCTAAGGTATTTTAGAGGCTAGTTGTATGAAAACAAAAAAAATTTAGTCGCACCCACTTTGGGGCCCGACCTGGCTTATGCTCGTGGATTAATTTTATTGGCGACTTGGCTCACTGGGAGAATTTCAGAATATCTAAATTTGGGTTTTGATTATGAGAAGTGTTATAAGAGTGATGATGATAAAGACCAACTCAATGGCAGTGGTAATAGAGGAAAATCAATTTACAAGGGCTCTCCATGAACTCGAAGTCTTTCAGGAAAAAGAGGAGATAGAAGTTTTTATTTCATATCAAAGAGATCTTCACAAAGAGGGAGAACAGTTCAGCGACAAATGCTAACATTGGATTGTTGTAAATGACAATAGAAAACTTTTAGATAGTAACATTGATAGCAATTTAGACATCAAAAATTCAAAACCAAGATCTTGAGATTAAGAGTGAAGAAAAACTTGCAAAACCATTTACCGTAGTGAAACATGTAAAATCTGAAGATGATAGTGAAGAAGTTTGTAAAATTGTGACTAATGCACATCCAGTAGATGGAATTCATGTTGTAAAAGAAGTCTTTGCAGTCAAGTTCAATGTTGAGGATGAACTTATGGGCAAAGGCCATTTTATTTTCAATCAATGCAATTGCCAGCTGCAAGCCAGACAATATTTCCATGTATGGCTGCTGAAGATGTTAAAAATTTCTTAGTAAATGCCAAGTTCCTTATGGTTAACAAAAGGCACTTTGAATGTTATACAAATGTGTCAATGTCAAAACCTCTAGGCAAATTGTAATTGGCAAGCTTTTAGCCAAACTCCCCCTCTCATGTGGTTGATTCAGCAATTGAAGCTTCAAACAAATGAAATAGTATCCTCCTCCCACGCAGCAAGTGGAAATGACAAGAAACTTCATAGAGAAGTAAATGCTTTTGGCATGTTGTAATTTGTCAATCCTCTCTTTGCATGGTATGGTGTTTGGAAAGAATTAGAGACTCTCAAGCAAATGCATATTGGTTGGTGTAAAGCCATCTCCAATGTTCATGTGGTGAAGAAGGGGGCAGCAAACAAAATGCCCATCTCCAATGTTCACGTGGTGAAGAAGGGGCTAGCAAAGGAACCACCAACAACTAATGCTCACGTGATTGGAGGAGACAATGCAGAATCCCTCCTCTCTATGTGGCTATGGTAGTAGAGGGGTTTTTTTTTAAAAAAAAATGCACAAAGCTTTCCAACAAATCCATTGGCAAGTGTATTGCCAGGTGCTCCTCTTTGTTATCGCATGGATCCTCAAGCAACATGATGGAAGGCATTTAAACTCCAACAAATCCATTGGTAGCCATTAACACTCAGGAAAAGCTTCAAAAAGGCATTCGCAGGCAAAAAGTATTTATCCCACATTGGCTGGAAGGTGTACTTTTTTGATATTTATAAGGAAATCTCCACTCATCTAATATGTCAAAGCCACAAAAGGCTTTTGATGGATGGTGCTAATGGGCAGCCAAGCAGACCCCACACATGTGGGCATGCTTCTCGAGGTGACTGGGGAGGCTGAGAAGTGGCGACAAGTGGACCCCACATAGGCATGGATCCCAAGGTAGGCGAGTTTTGCAGACGGAGGACGGCTTAACCAGTGTGTAGGTTCCGAGCAGATCAACGGTCGGCATGATTTCGCAATTCAAAGATGCATACTGGTTAGCCATCACAAAATGGTGAAAAGCAAAAGGCTGAAAATGAAGTGTTAAAGAGTTAGCAGGTTTAGCAAGATCTGATGGTCGATGTGATTTCGCGAAGGAAAGGTTCTCGAAGGTTAGCCATCATGAAATGGCAAAAGACAGATTGTAGTCCAAGTCCTGCTGAGGTGGCATACACGTGGTGGTCCAGCTCGCAGGCCCTATCCAGTGGCACTGACGTGGTGCTGAGGTGGCACACAGGTGGCAGATGGATGAGGTGTCATCCAATATGGCACCCAGTGAACCCTATGAGCCAATCAGAGGTTTCCACGTGGTAGGGCGCTAGGGCATAAAAAGAGCCAAAAATCAAAGTTAAAATCAGATTTAATATATACTTTCAACTATATTAAAAATTCAAAAATTTAAATGATTGGAGGCACATGAGTGATTAATTTTCTCAGAGGCTTATTTTTGGCTAAAATATGAAGTATTATACATTGCTGAAAAGCTCTTGAGATGAGGAATGTAGTTATGGAGTTAGTTTCAACAGATATGGGATATTTTGAGAGTAGTTTCCATAGGAATGAAAAATATATTTTTGCAGTTAGGGACAAAGGAGACACTTGGCAATTTTGGTTGCGGACCTAATCTTTTCCCTCTTCAGTATTCTGATTCTGAGTATTCTTGAAGATTGTACAGGGCAAGGCTTTTCTTTAAGTAATGGAGTTTAATTCTTGTTGTAGGTGTTCTTAGTTGCAGGTTCTTGTGTATGTAAGGCATACATAAATTCACACAATATTATCTCTAGATTTGTATTTCCATTTTATTCAAATTAGATCCTCAAGGAGGATGAAATTTTTTATCTCAAGGAGATAGTTGTGATTGTTTGCAGGGATTCTTCAAGGAAGGATTTAAATTCTGTAATAAATCATGAATAATGGAATATAGTTTCAAGATTTGATGATTTTGTGAATGATCTTAGTAATGCATTTATGTAAGGCATTAAATGCAGGAATACTTAAGAATGAAGATGGATCTGTAGTATAAGTTTTCATCTATAGTTTGATTTGTGACTCTATTGCCCTTGGATAAGGCACTGATCTTGGAATTGAAGGGATTCTCAAACAATTTAAAATCCAACCTTAGAATATCTTTATTTTTTTTATGTTCTATGGGAATGTTTCATCCATCTCATGCTTCAACTTAGTTGAGATGTCAATGTGGATCTAGCCCATCTACAATAACCTCCTAGTTGTTAAGCCTTGTGAGATCTATCTGTTTCTATTGATGTTGTCATAGGTGTGTAATAGGTTTAATTATAAGCATCAAAGGTATACCCACCTAGGTTTTGTAGAGATTGAAGAGTAGAAGGATTCATATCCTTGTCATGTTGTCCAAGCCCTAAGGTTCTTCGTAGATTGAATTGGCTACTTCATAGATCAATTGCAAGTGTACTTGGGTTAATCAGTTTTGATGACCAACAAATCCAAATCTAGAATATTTTCTGAAGAGAAAGACTTACTCTTGAAAGATACAAAAGTCATCTTACCCATCTGAAAATCCTTACATAACACATTATCTCGTTTAACAAGTTGGGGAAAAACTCTCACAATACTTGATTTACTAACCTTTATCAAATTGTCAAAATTAAGATGACAAAACCTCTTATGCCATAACCAGTCATCTTCAATCTTTACCACCAAACAACTATTCACATTAGTATTCAGATGAAATAGGTTACCTCTTGTCTTCTTTCTAGTAGCAATCAATTTTCCATTACTTCCAAGAATCCTACACACTCCACTTTTAAATTATAGAGGATATCCCTTATCATTTAATTGACCAACACTCAAAAGGTTATGTTTTAATCCATCAACCCAAAATACATCATGTTAGGGTTCCCACAGATACTGAGAGGGGGGGGTGAATCAGTATCTGACCGATAATGAAATTTTCTTAAAACAGAACATGCAGAACATAAAGTAACAGTATATCGGTATGCAAGAATTAATGTAATTAACAGAATCAAAAACATCCACATGAAAAGAACACCATAACACAAGATGTTTAATGAGGAAACCTGGTGTGGGAAAAACCTCGGTGGGATTTGTGACCCACAATATTCACTTACTGGCCAATAAGAGAATATTACTTACAATAGGGGCCTGCACATGCAGGAAGGACAACTTCCTAGAGCACACTGCTCAATAAGAAGTCACACTGACTTACAATGAGGATTATGCAAATCCAATGATCTGTACTACTTTACAATAGCATCTTCAATGCCAGATTCAGTACTGGTTCTTGCACTATTCTTTACATATACCCTTGACCTACAACTCGCACATTAGGTTTTCCTTATAATTTTCTTTATGCTTCCTATCCATATCCTACAAATGACTACAATGATCTCTTTTATATACAAGAGTCATTTTACAATTTGCCAAGTCGGCTTATAACAATAAACAAAATATTACATATCAAAAATCCTATCGGTCTTTGTGCTGATATACATCTTTTCTTCTATGCCGATGCTGGTGTAGAGTGATCTTGTTGATGCTGGTATAATGTCTTGCTGGTGTCATAGGATTGCAAGGTTTCCTATGTAATGTTTTGCTAGTATAATGTCTTGCCAGTGTCATAGGATTGCAAGGTTGCCTGTGTAATGCTTTGCCGGTATAATGTCTTGCCGGTGCCATAGGATTGCAAGGTTGCCATCAATGACAAAACCTTCAATCACACACAATGTCTCATTGGACTATCCATATGCCAACACATCATCTGCATTGATTTTTTCATTTAATGAAATAGTTCCTTTACCTTTAACCATACAAGGTGTGTTGTTATGAAATCTTACCACACCACCATCAAATTCTTCAAGGGATAAGAACTTATTTTTATCATCGGTCATGTGGTGTGAGAAACCACTATCTATTATCCATTCATCATTGCTATCCATGTGAGACACCAATGCCTTTTCATCAGTCGGATCTTCCTTCACAGCAACAAACACTATCTCCTCATTGTCATCATCTTCTAATTCTTCATCAGTTACTCCTTCATCAACTGCAACATAGTAATGTTTATGTCCTGTTCCTTTGAATTTACCAAACTTTTCTTTTCTATCACCATTAGGGTAATTTGCATCAATGTGTCCAATCTTATTGTAGGAAAAACACTTCAAGGGTAATTTACTTTTATACTTACCAGTGCCTCTAGGAAATATTTTAGCCAATAATGCCTCAAGTTCCATAAGATGAGCTTCATTATCATCCTCACCTCTTCTACCACCATGACTAGACCTGTAGTCATGATTATGAAAAATATGCTTTCCTTTCCTAATAGATGTACCAGTTATAGAATCTTTAAAAGCATATTGACATGGTTTTGAAACACTATAATCAAAGATGTTTAATTCAAACACAGTCAACTTTCCAATAAGAGAATCAATAGTGACTTTATCTTTAGATATAGATCTCAGTTCTTGAATTGCAAAAACTCTAATAACATATTGTGGTAGGAGAGTTCTAAGCACTTTACTAACAATAATATCATCATCAATCTTACCTCCATCACTCTTAATAACACATACAACTTCTTTAATCCTTTGACCATATTGTGTGATGTTCTCACCATTAGCCATTTCATGTCATCAAATTTGCCTCTTAAACTTTCTTCTTTTTCTCTTTGAACATGTTCATCTCCTTCATAAATCAATTCTAATTTCTCCCATACCTCAAATGCAGTTTCTAATCCATGAACATCTATATACTCAGGATTAGATAATGTACTTACTATGTGTGTGAAAAAGTGGAATAAGGATCTGTATCTACAGGACACAACACTTCAACTAAGTCATTACATGTATGGTTAGATAGATATAAGCATGAATAATAAAACCATAACAAATCAACCAATTGCCTTCTAAAAGATGTGAGTATAAGATTGCTCTCTGATTTTTATAAGCAATACTAGTGACTAGACTACACCAAGATGAAGGATTTAATCTATATGAGCATGATATTAAGCTAAAATGGATGCAAGATGGATGAATAATTCAAACAATAAGGAATTCAAGAAATATGGATTCAAACAATATGGATGCAAATAATCTAAAAAGAACAATATATACAATGACTCCAGAGCAAAAATCAGCATAATAATAATCTCCAAGCGTGTTCTCAAAAATCGCTAGGGTGTTTTGAATGAGAGCTGAAGGTTGAATTTATTGAGAATTCTCAAGAGAGATAATGAAAAAGCTCAATTTAGGATTAATTGAAAATAATTGAGAAATCATGCTTAGTTAACCTTGAGATAGATTCCAATTATAGTTTAATTGAAATGCATTTAGATAAGAAGTTCAAGTTGCATTAGAAATAAAAATTAATTAATTCCATGCACTTGTGATAAAAATAGAAAATTCTTTGATTTATTCAAGAAAAGAGTCTTTTCAATGCAACTGAACTTCTTTTTCTGAAAAGCTTTGAGTTCCAAATTTAGAGAATGATTAAATAATTCAATTAATTGCTTTTCTGATTCTAGGTTCTAAATTTAGAAAAAGAAATAATATCTCAAGTTTGATTTCTCTCTCAATTCAATTCTTTTATTTTATTTTCAATTTAACTCTTGCTTTGTAATTAATTCCTCTTTTGTAATAAATTAATTCTTTTTTGCATGATTAAATGGCAACTTTATTAATTAATTAAATATTCAAGGATATTTAATAAATCAAATAGGATAATTGATTAAAAAATGATTTTCTTGGAATAATTCAATTAATTAAATAAATATTAATTAATATTGAGTAATTGAATTGCAATGTGATATTTGATGATTGAAGAATTAATAATGTGCTCAAGATTGATTTAATTGCCTTTGGTTAGGACCTTGGTGATGTTGTCGAGATTAAGGGCCCATGGTTTAGATGACCATTTTTAGGGTATTACATTTGCCTCTCTTTGAATTAATGTTCGAGCAGCGCATTGGTTCAAAGAATAGTTGATGTCTAGGAGATACCAGTTCTGAACTTGATTGATCACGAACCAGATGAAGAGCAAGGTGTTTAGCTTGATTTGAAGCGATGAAGCTGAACAAAGTCTGATTAAAGTGATACTGATCCTGAACTTGAACTTGATTGATGAAGAAGCAGATCTTACTGTTCTAGAACTTGATTTAACTAGACACAGTGAGCGAAGATAAAATCGATCTTGAAATTGATTGATCAAGATACCATGAGTGATGATAAACTGTCCAGCTTGATTTGATGTGATGAAACTGAACATCTACTTAGATTGAGCATGTGATCAAAGATACTCTTTAAACCCTTGATTGAGTTTAAATGAATAATCAGCTTGATGTAAAGCGATGAAACTGATATGCCCCTAGCGATTGATTCAATTCAAATGATCGAGAGATCTCAACTTGATATAAAGAGATGAAGCTGAGATGCCCCTTAGCAATAAGAATTTTGTTTGATTTCTTTAATTGAAAAGATTTTTGCTCGACTTTTGATGATGATTTGAAAAATTTCTCGAATTTGAAGATGTGAGGTCATAAGGTCACGAGTATGCCCCCTCGGGAGAGAAATCGAAAAATAGCGAGGGTACATGATTATAAGCAATTTTTGACGATAATAAGTTATTTGAGCACAAATTGATTCAGAGGAATATTTGAAAATTTGGCGTTGATTGATAAGAAATTGAGCACAAATTTGTTGTGTAGAACAAAATTGAATTGAGATTCAGTGTTGATTCATGAGAAATTGAGCGCAATTTGAAGAAAGAATGAGAATTTGATGAAAAGCGCTAAGTAGTCCAAATGTTATGAAATTGACTAGCAAAATGATCTTGAATTTTGATTTCGATCTCAAAAATGGAATCAAAATAGGTGAATTAGCTAAGGGTACAATTTTCATGTCCATCGGAGCAAGTTGAAAAATTAGGGTTTTGGCTATATAAGGGGTAAAAGTGTAATTTTCAAGTCATTTTAACCCTCTAAGTTTGAAAATTCAAAAAGCCTTCTATAAAGAAAAATGGTGGTTCCCACTTGTGAGCATCGATCTGAGTGCCAAAGACAACATAATCGACCCCAGAACTATGAGCCAACGGTAAGTGGTCGATCTTAGGCCTCTTTATGTTCTCAATTTTGAATTTTTTTGTTGATTTTTCAAGTTTTTGGCACGTTGAAGTTGGGTTTTCATGTTTTGTCATGCGAGACAGGATCCTGTCTTGTATGACAAACTGTTAAAGTTTTTTTTGTCATTTAGGGTCATTAGTTTTGTCGTGTGACACCTACCCTTCTATCATACAACAACATTCATAAGAGACCATTTTGTCGTTCGAAGTCTATTCTTGTGTCGTATGGGGATCTTTTGTTGTACGAGGCCCATTCCTGATTCGTACGAGTTTCTGTTCTTCTATGTTTTGTCATTTGGAAAACAGTGAGTAGTTTTTAAGGTCCAAACTTGAAATTTTGACTTGGCAATTAATGTAGTTGAATTTGCGTGATGTTTTACTTCTCTTGTAGTCTTATTTGGAATATTTTTTGATACTCCATTGTTTGACTTTTGCAGGTTCGATTGCTTCATGTTCTTTTCAGATGCATCTATCCACCCACTATTACATTAGTTCGACAGTTGTCAGATGTTGAGTAGGCACATATTGATTTATGTGGTTTCACCCACCTTCTTAGGTTACCCGATATCCGTGTGAATCACGGGATGCTCACAACGTTAGTTGAGAGATTTCATTCTGAGCATGACACCTTCCATTTTCCAGTTGGGGAGATGACCATCACTCCCAAGGACATATACAAGATTCTTTATATCCCTTTTGCTGGGGGTATGGTAGATTATGATGCAACACATCTTCCTGGATTACAGGCTGTTAGATGTGTATTCAGGGATCCAGATATCTTGACACGTTCTATCAGTTGATATGTTATGATGAGTAGTTACAATGAGGATTTTCCTTTGGCTTGTGTCCTAGCAGGTTTTATCGGGTGCTTTCTGATGTCGAATAGGGGACAACATGGATTTATTTGTGGATGGGGTAGGATGCTAGAGAGACTTTTTGAGACCCCTCAGAGACTAGGTTGGGGCTCTTGTATATTAGCACACATGTATCACGAGATGCATGAGATCATCTTTCAGGAGGGGAAGAGTATGGCTGTAGGAGTTTTGATATTATAGGTATGGGCTTGGGAGCACCTCCTAGTATGCAAGTCGATTGTACATGATGGCAGAGAGCCTGGTCAGCCTATTGTGTATAGGTATTCTGGATATGTTACTCAGCCCCATCTAGGCAAGACAAAATTTTTGGAGATGACAACTAGATGATTTGATATCCATGGTATGGAGACCTTACAAGGGCTTAGAGCCATGGGATAACTGGAGGATCATACGCAAAGATCTATTTGTTATGCACCCACTCATTGGTAGATCATAGACTGTGGTGGAGCGATTCATTGTCTCTCGAGTGATGAGGCAGTATGGTAGGCCTCAGGGGATCTTGCAGGAGTTCACAACGTATGCGAGATATGCTGATGAGGAGAGGTAGGGATGGGCACCGAGGTTATCTTATGCCTTGAGTATGCAAGAGTTGAGCGGATTGCAGCGACTCTAGTGGGACTACATGGGTGATATTGCAGATGCGGGGGTATTGCCCCAGTACAGGGATTGGTTCCAGCAGCATCCATTCCCTATATTTTTTGATCTGGCAGAGTAAACACCTTGTATTGAGGAGGTTGAGGATGATACCCCCGCATAGGGGTAGGGACAGGGACAGAGAGCCAAGGATCCGAGGTGGGTAGGTGGTGATCCTGATGCTAGTAGCAGCAGGGTTATAGCTAGGATTGGATAGCAAAGGGATGAGGATGGATCCCTAGGGAGTGTAGGTGTGAGGTTGGGTGTTGCTAAGGAGGAGAAAGTAGCACCGAGACAGGTCTGGCAGAGATGAGAGGAGTAGGGTGGAGGTGGAGGTGGAGATGAGGGTGGAGAGCCTATGAGAGAGCAAGGGGCCAATGCAACATGGTTGATGAGAGTGCGTCTAGTGGATCTATAGTCATAGTTGATAGTGGCACAGACTCAGCTGGCAGAGCGAGACCGACAGCTAGTAGAGCTTAGGTTAGAGCAAGATTGTCAGCTGGTGGAGCTCAGAGCGGAGCGAGATCGTCAGTTGGTGGAGCTCAGAGAAGAGCGTGATATTCAGGTTGCAGTAATGAGAGAAGAGCGAGACACTCTTCAGCAGGAGGTTTTGCACCAGATTAGTTGGGCGGCTTATTACGTTGTGACTTACAGTGTAGTAGTTCCATTAGCGCAGCAGGTTGTCCCCTACTCACAGTACATGGCACGGTCAGAGGGAGCTCGGGCACCTCATCAGGATCTCGATCAGCATTCTCCTCCTCCACCTGGCAATGAGGGAGAGGCTAAGAGCTAGATATTCTTTTTGTAGCTCTGATATTTTTTTTGTAGACACACCCATTTTTTGTAGCCTATATGATTCTTGCTCCGATGGGAGTTTGTATATGTCATTTGACATCATTTTGTACTCTAAGACTTTATATGTGATATATATACAAGATTTGATTTGACTTCATCGTACTTGTGTTGATTCACTTATGAGATTCTTTCTATATGCTTTATTCTATATGTATGCATATCTTTTCAGTATGGATGTATGTAATGCTAATGAATATGGATGTCTATTTTTGTTTCTTTTCATATGCAAATAAATGATGAATGAGAATGAGTAATGAGTAATGCAAATTTTTATTTTTCTATGGAATAAGATGAATGCAAATGAGTAATAATGAAATGTATGAATCTATATAAAATGTTTATGTGTGCATCTAACATCTCAAAACACAAGTACTTGATTAGAGAAATGATGAAAAAGAAACCACTTAGCTAAGAAATGATGATGCTTCTAGCTCTCATTCAGAAGAAAAAAAAAAAAAAAAGAGATCATTATTATCATACTGAAATCACTCTAAATTCACAAAATATGGAATGAAATGAAAAATGAGATGCAAAATGAAGTGCAACCTAAACCTAGCCACTGGATTTAAAATGCTTAAGATTCATCACCGAGCATAACGAACATAATAGGCAGATTAGAGTTCCTTTCTTTTCAATGTGCAATTTTAATTATCTGGTCCGCAATGATCCTTTTTTCATTCATATCCTTGGACAGATTTCGTAGGGACCCAAATTGCATCATAAAGAAATTCCCTCAAAATAGACAAAGGAAAGATGTGGACCTCCCTATAGCATTCAAATAAGTGGATTCGAGGTGTGTGGTGATTTCACCTTGATGTGAAGCCTCTTATCACAGACACCCAACTAATTAGATGTTTCCAGATCATTGGGATCATTCCTACAAGCAAAAAATAAAGAAAATATTATGCCCCAATCCTTGCTCCTCTTAGTCAAGATAGACTTCCTCGAGTTACTCAGAGGGATAATAATCGAAAACCAATATAAAAGACAACATACAAAGTAAATTTTCATTCATAGCTCAAACTATTTAGTGATTGTTTTTCAATGTTTTTGTTTGCTTGTTTACTCAGTGATAAAACTCTTCAGTAGTCAAGAGACACATGACTGACTCAGAGTGGATGACTAGGTTTCACTGATGAAAAGATGACTTGTTTGATACTGCTTAGGACATGTAATGTGCTTTTTGATTAACCTAAGACTAGGACATTGATCAGTTTCAAGCCATGAGGGTTACAATGAACTAGGATGTCACAAAAGTAACTGAAATATATGTACAAGTGATAATAAAGGTACATGAAAGTGGGAAATGCCAACATTGCATTGATAGATGGAGCGTTGAGTACAAGAGGTGCCTTTTTGCCAAGTTTTCACCTACTTGGCAAAGATTCATCATTTTTTTTTTACCAAGGTGCTTGTTTACTAGGTTTTCACCAGGGCATTTTCTCTCTTTTTTCTCCTTTTTTTTTTCCAGGACTTTTTATGATTTTTATTTTTTTCAGGACTTTTTCAGCTGTACAGGTTGCTGGAGTAGAGAATGCTAAGTGAATTATTTATTCAAATGGATGGTGTTAATTGGTTCATGGAGTTGTTCTCCTTCTGATGTTGAGATTTGATAGGCACCTAAGCTGAAGACTGCAGTAATGATGTAGGGACCCAGCCAGTTGGGTTCAAACTTCCCTTTGTTGTCTCGAAACTGCTGATTTTTAGGATTTTCTCTCAAAACTAGGTCACCAACTTGAAATTCTCTTTGTCGAACTTTCTTGTTATATCCTTTGGACATTATCTTTTGATATACTCTGAGATGATCAAACGCCACTTGTCAAAGCTCATCCAACAATTCAAGACCTTGCAAAGAAACTCTTAGAGATGGTATTTTCACTTCAATAGGTAATACTGCTTCGGACCCATGCACCAAAGAGAAAGGTGTAGCCCTAGTAGGTGTTCTGATACTTGTCTATAAGCCCATAATGTAGGATTGAGCTGCAGATGCCAATCCTTCCCAGATTTGTTCACTATTCTATGCAAGATAGTCAATAGGTTTTTGTTAGATGCCTCATCTTGTCCATTACCTTGAGGGTAATATACTGATGACCAGTGTTGTTTAATTTTGAATTTCTCACAGAGCTCGTCTAGATCTTTATTCTTGAACTGTCCTCCATTATCATTCATGATGGATGAAGGTATCCCATACCTGCAGATGATATAGTTTAGGATGAATAGAGCTACTTGTTTACCGATTGCTTTGATGAGTGGAACCACTTCTACACACTTAGTGAAATACTCAGTGGCAGTCATGATAAATTTGTGTCTATTAGATGATGCAGGATATATCTGACCAATGAGATCAAAGGCTCATTGCTAAAAAGGCCAATGTGTAATGAAGGGTATGAGATCCCTTGCTGGAGCATGTATGAGATTTCCATGTAGGTGACACTTCTCACAAGTCTTAGCAAATTTAATAGCATCTTTCTCCATGTCTGGTCAGTAGTAGCCACCCCATAGTAGTTTCTGAGCTAAAATAAGACCATTCGAATGAGATCCACAAACACCTTCATGGACTCTTGATAATGCATGTTTAGATTCTTCAACTTCTAGACATCTAAGAATCGTACCATCCAAACCTCGTTTAAATAGATCGTTAGCAATGATAACATACCACGAAGCATTTTGGGTTAGGTTCCTTTTCTCATTACGGGTAAGATTTTTTAGGTATAATTTGGTCTCGTAAATAAGAGTAAATGTGGTTGTATTGAGATGAGTCATGTCCAATAATAGAATAGAATATTTGGGTCTCAAGAGAATCATACCCAGGGTAATGTAGCTCTTCCACCAGGAATTCAAAGTGAAAATTGGATTCTTGCAACTCAGGTATAGATGCCAAGGTGGCCATAACATCTGCTGCTCTATTTGTGGATCTAGGAATTTGTTGGAATGATACAAAAGCAAAATACTTCTTAAGATCATCAACCATTCTCTTATAAGGCATCAGTTTCTCATCTTGAGTCTGATATGTATCACTGATTTGATTGATGATCAGCTGAGAATCTCCATAGATGTGTAATTTTGTAACCTTCCATTCAATAGCTAGTTTTATCCCATTTACCAAAGCTTCATATTCTGCAATGTTGTTTATGCAAGGGAACAAAATCTTATAAGACTTTGGGATTGAAAACTTTTGAGGAGTAATAAATAGTATTCTAGCACTGGAACCATTTTGAGTAAAAGACCCATCGAAGAACATCTTCCACAGTTGTTGAGTAAGATGCATTATTGATTCATCTAGAAACTCTATATGCAGCAGTTGAGTGCCTTCAAGCGGGGCTTCAAAAAGTTGATCAGAAATTACCTATCCTTTTATGGCCTTGCATTCCACATACTCAATATCAAATTCTGTAAGGATCATGACCCATTTTGCCAATCTTCCTATAAGTGTTTCTTTGTTGAGAAGATATTTGAGCGGATCAATTTTAGCCACCAGCTTGACTGAATGTGCTAACATGTAGTGTCTCAATTTTTGTGATGCAAAGACTAATGCCAAGCATGCTTTTCTATTATAGTGTAGTTCATTTCATAAGACACCAATGTTCTATTGATGTAATATATAGCTTGTTCCTTTTTATTTTCATCATGTTGTGCCAGAATTGCCCCCAGTGATGAATTAGTTGCTGATATGTATAAGATCAATGGTTTACCCTGAATTGGTGGCATCAATAGTGGTGGATTAGATAGGTACTCTTTGATCTGTTGAAGGTGTTGTTCACATTCTCGATCCTAGTTGTATATGACTCCTTTCCTCAATAATTCTATGAAAGGTTGAGCTTTGTCTACTAGCTAAGAAATGAAGCATCTGATTGATTGGAGATGTCCCTGTAAACTTCTCATTTGACTGATGTTCTTCAGAGGAGGCATTTCCATTATAGCTTGGAATTTCTCAGGATCGACCTTGATTCCCTTCTTTGAAATGATGTAGCCAAGTAATTTTCTAGATGTCACTCTGAATGCACACTTTTTTGGATTTAACTGGAGTTTGAATTTTTCCATTCTATCTAGTATAGGGCCTACCTCTTGAATATGCGTGGATCTCTTCATAGTATTCACTAAGGTGTCATCAACATAATCTTCCATATTCTTATGCATCATGTCATGAAAGATAGTAGTTACTACTCTTTGGTAGGTTGCTCCTATGTTCTTTAGCCCAAATGGCATGATATTCTAGAAAAAGTTCCCCATGCATAGGTGAAAGTTGTCTTTTCTTGATCTCTAGGAGCTATTTTGATTTGATTATAGCCAAAGAATCCATCCATTAGTGAGTACATCTCATACCTAGCAGTCATGTTGACTATCATATCAATGTTTGGTAAAGGGAAATCATCCTTTGGACAAGCTTTGTTGAGATCTCTGAAGTCTGTGCAAACTTTGATAGATTTGTCTTTTTTTGACACAGGTACTATGTTTTAAATCCATTACGCATAGTCTATAGCTCTGATAAATCTAGATTTTAGCAGTTTTTCTAGTTCAACCTTAACTAGTAGTGCCACATGCGGGTGCATCTTATGGATTTTTTTCTTGACCGGTTTAACTCCTAGTGTGATGGAAAGATGGTGCATGATAAGATTAGGATCCAGGCCTGGTATATTAGAGTACGTCCATGCAAATTTGATTTTCTTTTTTGAAAATAGATGAGTGAAATCTTTCAATTCTTCTACTGATAGTGATTGAGCTACATGAATGATGTGTGGTGTCTCTTGACTCCCAATGTTCACTAGCTGAGTTGGCTCAATCAATATAGAAGACCTTTCCTAAAAATGACTTGGCAGTATATCAAATATCTCACTTTCAGGCGCCTCGGAGAGGTTTTCACCCTTAGGTACGTCCTTTATTTTCTCTTTTTTAGATTTTGACATCGTCACAATGTGGTTTTCACCATTAGGTCTTTTATTTTTATTTTTCTTATTTTTGTGACTAAGATACTTAATATTTGTTTCAGTCATGTTTTCACTCTGTTCACTGGTGGAAGAGTCCATAGGTTCAATTGCATTGAGATAATAAGCTAACATTTAGTCATTGGAAAAATTAGGTTTATTCATGGGCTGGTTTTGTAAAGTACAGTCAATTAGTAGTGGATGTAGTAAAGATAAATGTTGGACTAATTTGAGGGAGTTCACAGTATTGTCATCACAACTGCAGATCAAAAAGTTGAGTTCCAGAAGGATACCTTGCGTAAATGTCTTGAGACCTAGAAAAATCAGAACATGATTATTAAAGTTCACGTTAATATTTAGTTGACCTGATCCAATAGACATACTTGTAGCATCATTCCCTATG
Source organism: Cryptomeria japonica (assembly GCF_030272615.1). Taxonomy (NCBI): domain Eukaryota; kingdom Viridiplantae; phylum Streptophyta; class Pinopsida; order Cupressales; family Cupressaceae; genus Cryptomeria; species Cryptomeria japonica. The sequence goes on along the minus strand of NC_081405.1, from coordinate 438,537,456 downwards.
CCAAACTGGATGTCATATCATGATTCGACAATAATAAGGTCAGTAGACAAATTTTCATCATTTACATCAGATGATTCAGAGTTTGATGCTGAGTAGATATTGTCAAAAATGGGACTGTTGTTGGAGTCATCGAATGAAGTTTCTAAGTCTTCTTCAAGTGATTTAGTGAGTATATGTATGGTATCAACACCAACATCTTTAATGCTACAAGTTCCTTCATGCTCTGGCTCATTTTTCATTTGTATCTAACACACCTATTGACATGATCTTGATGTTTCTATGATTTGTTGTCATCTACTCCATTCATCTTCCTTTGGACTAATGACTGGCTCTACTTCTGTAGCTTCCAATTCTTCCTGTGTAGTACTATACCTGATTTGTTCTATTTTATTAGAGGGGTACATAGATGAAAAGATTTATGGTATTTTTCCTCCTTTAGTCTTTGTTCATAGTTTTCTTGTCTCTTTTGTCTAATTTCCTATATTTCCTTCTCTAGTTTTATGTGCATCAGTTCTTGAGTATCATCTGTGATATCGCTAGACTCTTTTGTAGTTTCTGTATTGGATGTATCTAAAAGGTGGTCAGGACCCCATTCATACTCGTTTGAGTCAGTCTCTGAATCATCTACTTGCTGCCTACTAGTGTATGTGACTAGAACTTTCAGTGGTGAAAATAATTCTCTTATTCTTTCTACTTCGTCTCTTATATCCTCTGGTACCTCAACTCCTTGTATTAATGTAGCTTACACCATCGAAGCTTGAGTGTTGACTATTTCTTCTTTCTTGAATGTTGATTTCTCTTTCTCTTTTACATATTCTTCTTGAGTTTGTTGAGTGTTTGTTTCCTGTAATGTTGAAGGCGATATCCTTTTCTTCCACTTAGACTTAGAAGCATCTTTTTGGTCTGATGTCTTTTTCGGATTGTACCCCAGTCCAGCCTTATCATTTGTTGATTTTGTTTGCAGCTGAATCGGTTCAATAGTACCCTCTTGATGTTTACCTAGGGGACCAGTAAATATCCCATGCATTGAATCATCTTGTAGCCAGGACCATATTGGTTTGAGGAAATCTCACAATATTGTACTTCCTCATTTTGACTATCTTCCGTGAAAAGCCATTTAATTACTGCATCATTTTCTATTTCATCTGGTAGGGAAGTAGAATACTATACAAAAAGACCATCATATATGATATTCAGAGCCGAAGTTTGTGTTTTCATAGCCTCTAATGGTTTGCCCAACTTTTTTGGTGATGGAGGGAGAGAGACTAATGAAAGTACCGATTCTATCTTGTAGCCATCCATGCCAGTATTTTTAATCTTCAATTTCTTTTCCAAGTCTTTCATCAAAGCTTCTGGACTTTCATTTTTAGAGACTACCCTATTATAAGGAACAAAAGTATTAGCACCTTTTGTGAATGAATTATAGGTGAGATTTGTATCAACAGGAATACTGACTTCTGTTCCATTATAAGGAAATTTTAAGCATTGATGGTATGTTGATGGAACTACCTTCATTTCATGAATCCATGGCCTACCCAATAAGATATTGTAGGACAGAGGAAGATCAAGTACCTAGAAAATGACATCTCTTTCTATAGGTACCACTCTAATGGTTAATGATACTAGACCTTTAGAGGTCCTTTCTTCTTCATCATAGGCTTTAATTGTTATTTTCTTGGCGGGATCAATGACATTTTCAAAGAATCATAGTTGTGTAAGCAAACTGTAAGTACAAATATTCAACCCTGCACCTCCATCTATCAAAACATGTTTAACTCTATGTTTATGGATCATGGCTTCAATATGAAATGGCTAGTTATGTGGATTATTTAGCGAGTTGTCATCTTCTTCAAAGAAGGTTAGATAGTGAGGTGAAGTTAGATGACCCACCATAGACTAAAATCGATCAATATCTAAATATTTTGGAATATTAGTGGTGAGCAATGCTTTGTCCAGGATCTATTTGTGAGCAGAAGAGATTTTTAGCAATTCAAAGATTGAGATATGAACATTTGTCCTTTTCAATTGTTCAACAATGCTATATCCAGAGGATGATGTTGAAGTTAGCCTTTTAAATTTATCCAAGGTTGATTCTTTTTGTTTGTTTGATGGGGCTGGTGGGTTCGATGTTGCTTGAGCCAAGTTGGAAGAACTAGCTCCTTAGAGAGTGACTTTCTTTTGAGAATGGGTCAGAGCTCTTGCATATCATGATTCATTTGGTTTATCTTGGACTATAATCACATTGCAATATTCAGATTGGGAAGGCTCAATCATATTAATGATGTCGTCATTGCTGGTATAAGTATAATTTACTTTGGCACCTCCTTTGGTCTTTGAAGAATCTCCTTGTTCATAAACAGGTAAAGGGTCCTTAAATTCTTTGTGATCAACATTGGCAAGGTGATTCCCAACAACAATTTTACCAGCGTCTATGAGATCTTGAATCTCATGTTTGAGCTTCATGCAATTGTTTGTGTTATGACTTTTAATCCAATGGAAGTCACAATATTCATTTTCTCTCCACCATTTTGGTTTGATTTCTAGATCATATGGTCTAGAGTTATCTGGTAGCATTATCAGGTTGTTTGCCAATAGAGTTTTGAAAGAGAATTCATATGATTCTTTGAGAGGAGTGAAATCACGCTTAGGTTTGGAAAGCCAAGGCTTCTCTTTGAACCAATCTTTTGTTTTCTTCGGAGGATTTTCTACTGTAGCTTCAACTGCTTTGAGTTCTTGTGTGCCACTAGCCAAGTTGAATATCGTAGGCTTTGAGTTGGTTTTAATAGTGTCTACTACTCCATCATTAACAACGTTCTTGTTGTTGTCTTTGCCAAATTTCCAATACTTGTTCTTCTCTTTAGAGCTAGATCTTGGTTGTGTTTCTTTCCAAGGTGAGATATCCCCCTTCTTTATGAGCACATCTTCCATTCGAATGGCATTATCTACCATTTTGTTAAATGATGGGTGTACTTGTATTTGTATACTATATTTTAATTCTGGGACCAAATTGTTGATGAATATGTCCATTTTCTCAGAATCTGGGATAGGTCATGAATACCTAGAGAACATCTTTCTCCAACGTTGGAGGAAAGTAAGGAAAGGCTCCCTTGTTTTCTGTTTAGTATTGCAAAGCTCGATCATAGTCACAGGATGTTGAATATTGTATGAGTATTGTTGTAAAAATAGTTGGATTAGTTCTTCAAACATTTTTATTCCTTTGGGTAGACTTGAGAACCATTCCATAGCTTGTCCTCCCAAACTCCTTGGAAAAAGGTGCATGAGATATGTTTGATAGTGCATGAAATCCATACAGGCAACACAAAATTCCCTGACATGATCTTGAGGATCTGAGGTACCATCATATTTGTCAAATTTTGGGATCTCAACTTGTGAAGGAAATGGAGGCATGTATAGATTATTATCAAATGGAAAGAGGCATATTGTCTCCAGAGAATATTGTTTTGGGGACTTATCCTTATTCTTCAGTTATGTGATCTCAGTCTGTAAGGCTTGTAATCGTCGGTGTACTGCGAGTATAGGTGATTCTTCCTTTTTAGTAACTAGTGTCTAAACATCATATCCAATAAGAAGTTTGGCACCTTATTTTGCTAGTTCTAAGAAATAGTCTTCCTTTTCTCGAGCCAAGATAGCTTTCATCATTTTTCGGAAGTCTTTATCCTTTTGACAGTCACAAATATCTTTTTCTGGAGGTTTAGTGTCTTCTTTAGCTTCACTTGATGAGGAATAATTATCGGTTTTGTGAATACTAAGGTTGTCTTTGTCATTGTATTATGTCTCATGTATAGTGGGAGATTTAGGTTCATAAAAAATTGGTACCCCTGATGATGAAGGTTTATCAGTGAGCGGGTCCTTCACATAGAATGGGTTATCTTGATATGTGAAGGGTTGTCCCTTGCCTTTGGCTACTTTCTAATGAGAACTCCTGGTTTGAGTAGGCATTTTTATGGATTAGTGTGACCTAAAGCTGTTTGTGATGTAGAGGTCAAGATCAAATTCAAAACTAGTTGTTCGGTTAACGTATTTGTTTGAGAGAAGCAACTAAGATTTAGTTTGGTTTCAGGAAAGATCTATCTTATATAAGACGTTTATCTAAGTTGATTCAAGAGTAGTGACTAAGATTCAGTTTGGTTTCAAGAACAATCTATCCTGTATAAGACATTATCTAAGTGACTTAGGTTTGATAAGTAGTTGATTGAACTAGCTGAAAGATGATCGACCAAAATGTGCAATACAAATGGCAGAGGTACACTGTCTTGATCTGTTTATGCTTAGGATGATGATAACTAGTATTATGTTGGCTATCAACTATTTTTAGGCAAGTTTGACTACTCTATATGAACAAAACCAGAGATTCGTACGACAGGATTTACTGAGCCAAATGATAATTTAATAGCTTCAGAATGACAATAGTTTTGTTTCATACGAGTTGCTACCTAGTACTATACAATGGATGGGTATGTCTAGGATGATAAAAGATTCAATGCAATTATGTATCGTACGACATAGGATTTAGCTTCAGAAAATAGACTGCTAGCATACGACAGAGGATTGAGCTCATACAACAAATTATCAAACTTGTATGACATAGGATATGGAGCAGGATGATAAATGATCAGATTCGTATGACTGTTAACAGGACAGAGACAAAAATTCTGAGTTTTTCAATAGTTGAGTATGACAACTAAGTATGACCAATTCTGAGATGGACTAATTTTTGATTAGGATAGACTATTTTAGGATAAAATTTTGACTTAGGATGGACTGGTTCTGACATAGACAAAGTTTTTGATCACTGAGTTGTTTCTTGTTTTCTCCAATTTTGGTATTCCAATTTTAGTTTGAGGGATGAAAACACAGAAAACACGTATTATGAGTAGTAACTCCAATCATAGCATGCAAGCCCTATGGAATTTGGTGAGAGAAGAAAACCTTTGCTTGTAGACTCAGGTACACACCCAATAGCTAATCAGAATATGGCTACTGAGTCTCACACAGTGGATTCAATGTCGTATTATCTAACTCCAAATGCTAATGGGGGTACGGAATGACAAGTATCTTGGGAGAGTTACTATCTCTCTTGCACAAAGATTATCTCCCTTTTGGAGGTGAACCTGGTAGCTTCTAATTTTAATTGGATCTAGTAAGGGGTCTATTCGGCGCATCAAGGTATAAACTCAAATAAGAGGTCTCCCAGCCTTGAAAACCAAGGTTTAATATACCTGAAGGTATGGAGGAGAGCTATTCCCGAGCACTGTCGTTGACTTGATTTTCATCAAATCACATTTATTTTAGAGTGGGTTGGAGTACTTGGCATTTAGTCATTCCCACTTAGGTCATTCCCCTTACACTGGCTGTAATGAAATTAAGAGTTTTTAAGCTCCTTGGGAGGGCAGGCCTGCTAAAGATGTACAAATCTCAAACAAAGAAAAAGCCTCAAGGGTCTAGATTTCTAATTGTCTAGAAAAAGACAAGAGCATACTCTCCTACCTCTCAAAATTTTCTAAAAACATGAAATGCAGATTTGTTCTCTAACCAGATAGCAATTTAGGTGCCTAAAAATGAATTGAAAGAATACTCGATGTTTGGTCGATTCTTCTCAAGTAACCTGCAAAGACAATGAATCAGTAGCCATACTGTCTTTGTGCAACAAGCATATTCTTCGACAAGAGTTTTGCAAAAACTGATTAGGCTATGAAAAATTCTAAGATAGACAGATAAACAACCAAGGTCAGTTGTTAGAATAATCAATTTTGAATAGAAAACCAAAATCATGAAATTTGTTTTTTGTCTTTTTAACCAAAAAATACAGAGCCGTACAACAAAGTTTACTAGAACGTACGATATAGGATTCCTACTCATATGACACCGTAGTTTGTCATTTTAGCCTATGAGAAATGTCGTATGATATGATGTAGACTATATGGATGAAAATCTGAAAAGTCAAAAACCTAAAAAATAAAAAATAAAAAGTCAGTCTTGGAGGGTGAAAAATGTAGTCTTCTGCCCCACAGTGGGTGCTAGAGATGTGTGTGTGTGTGTGTGTGTGAAAAAGTGGAATAAGAATCTGTATCTGCAGGACACAACAGTTCAATTAAGTCATTACATGTATGGTTAGACAGATATAAGCATGAATAATAAAACCATAACAAATCGACCAATTGCCTTCTAAAAGATGTGAGTATAAGATTTCTTTTAGATTTTTATAAGCAATACCAGTGACTAGACTACACCAAGATGAAGGATTTAATCTATATGAGCATGATATTAAGCTAAAATGGATGCAAGAGGGATGAATAATTCAAGCAATAAAAAATTCAAGCAATATGGATTCAAGCAATATGGATGCAAATAATATAAAAAAAGCACAATATATTCAATGACTCTAGAGCAAAAATTAGCACAATAATAATCTCCAAGTGTGTTCTCAAAAATATCTGGGGTGTTTTGAATGAGAGATGAAGGTTGAATTTATAGAGAATTCTCAAGAGAGATAATGAAAAATCTCAATTTAGGATTAATTCAAAATAATTGAGAAATCATGTTTAGTTAACCTTGAGATATATTCCAATTATAGTTTAATTGAAATACATTTATATAAGAAGTTCAAGTTGCATTAGAAATAAGAATTAATTAATTCCATGCACTTTTGATAAAAACAGACAATTCTTTGATTTATTCAAGAAAAGAGTCTTTTCAATGCAACTAAACTTCTTTTTCTGAAAAACTTTGAGTTCCAATTTTAGAGAATGATTAAATAATTCAATTAATTGCCTTTCTGATTCCAGGTTCTAAATTTAGAAAAAGAAATAATATCTCAAGTTTGATTTATCTCTCAATTCAATTCTTTTATTTTATTTTCAATTTAACTCTTGCTTTGTAATCAATTCCTCTTTTGTAATAAACTAATTCTTTTTTACATGATTAAATGGCAAATTTATTAATTAATTAAATATGCAAGGATATTTAATAAATTAAATAGGGTAATTGATTAAAAAATGATTTTCTTGAAATGATTCAAGTAATTAAATAAATTTTTAATTAATATTGAGTAATTGACTTGCCATGTGATATTTGATGATTGAAGAATTAATAATATGCTCAAGATTGATTTAATTGCCTTTGGTTAGGACCTTGGTGATGTTGTCGAGGTTAAGGGCCTATGGTTTAGATGACCATTTTTAGGGTATTACACTTACAATTGCTTCCAAGGCTTGAATGTTTTCTTGTTGTTATTTAAGCTCATCTGATGTTAAGGGGTTGGTAGTAGGAGCAACATACTTGGTTAATACATGATTCCAATATTGAGCACCCAATCCTTTCATGTATATCTTCATCTAGTCTTTCCATATCTGGTAGTTGTCCTTGGTAAACTTGGGACCCTCCTTCATCATCTTTCTTCATGATCTTTCACTCAGTTTGTTAAGTATTCTGCATACAAAGGACCAATGCTCCGATACCAATTGTTAATCTTAGAGGATCTGGTTAATACTGAGAGGGGGGTGAATCAGTATTAATAATAATTTTAAACTCAAACTTAAAATTATAAAACTTCTTCAAATAAAACATAAACCAGTAATAAACTTTTTACCATTACCAGTAATCACTGATAACCAACTATTAAACCGGTTTATCAGAATGACTCATTAAGTGTTCATCAAAATGCATAAACTAAAAGTAAAACATAATAGCACACAAAAACATTCACCATATGAACACCATTTTTTCAAGTGGAAACCTAAATAGGGAAAAACCACGGTGGGAATTGGTACCCACAAAAATTGTGCACTCATTTGGAATGCACCCTATTAGGAGCCTAGCCTAGTTATAGGCTTACAATGATGTCCTGTTAGGAGAAGACCCTATTAGGAGTCACCTGGTTAAGGTATTTAGATGATGAGCCCTGTTAGGAGCTTTGACCTATTAGGATCAACTTCCTAAGAGGATTTAACACTCAGATGTTGAGCTACCTATGTGAGACACAATGTGCCACTGAGAGGAGGGTGAATTAGTGGTTTACAAACTTTTTGCTTTATCTAACCTATGTGTGTATACTGGTTATCAAATCTAACAGAAAGAAGACTTACCGATTAGATGAGAGACTATCACAAATGAAATCGCACATGAAAAGGGACATCACATAACACCAGCATATATGAGGAAAACCCAAGGTGGGAAAAACCTCGGTGAAAAATGTTACTGGAGACTGCTGCTCCAATCCAGCCTCACAATGAAATTGATTACAATGTTTAGGGCAACAACCCAAGGAGAACCAACCCTTGATTTAGGGAACCAACCTAAGGAGCACCAACCCCTACATCGAGCTCCAACTCAGTGATCTTCAATAAACATAATCAATTACAAAAGTAATAGCCTTGTTACAAATGATCTTTGTAACTCTTCTACAAATCTTTGTATCGGATCTCCTCTCTCCAATTCCCTATCGATTGTCTACTTACCTCTCAGATGCAACCCTATCTCCTAATGCAAGTTACTTTCTGATACACCTTCACTGGTTTAGTCTCTTCTTCTTCTTTGTCAGTTCTCTCTCTACCAGTTTTGCTCTCTGCCAGTTTTTCTCTCCTCTTCGTCACACTACTTCTATTCACTACCAGTATTGATAACTTAGTCATATGTCTATCATATGATCCTTGCTAGTTCTCAACCTTCCTTCTCTCAATCCTCTATGACTCTTCTCTACCAAATCTATCACTACTCATTTACTCCTTTGTCAGAGTCAATGGTTGACTATCGGTTGCCTCACTATTGCCAGTTGGACTCTTCAACCCTTTTATTTCTCACACTTAGTCTCTTCTTCTTCTTATTGTTGAGCACTTGACTACTTTCACTTCTTCATCAACAACACCCTCTCATTCAGTGGCAACCTACATCAATTTTGGCTTGCATATTAATAAACTGGTTTTCATGCCAAAAGCCAATTCAAGCTTTGGGTGGTAAGGATTTCTTCATTGACCTCAAGGAAAACCAAATCCAATCAGATCCTATGAGATCTGATCTCCTTGATTGATGAATTGTTCAATCAATCCCACCATTGTCATGCCTTCCAGAACATGCCTTCCTCATTTATCAGTCTTCTTTTAATTTGTCATTTGATTTCTTAGTCGATCACCAAGAATGGTTTTGTGGTTTCCTTCACCTACCTCGATCTTCTCAAATAGCATGTTCCGGATCTCTATTTTCCATTTGACCTCGAGCCACAAACATTTGCTACGCATCCCATGAATCACATAGTCAACATAAATGTCAATCTGTTGCCAACTACCTCACTGACACATCACACTGACCTATGCATGCTTGCCACTTCACCTCCACATGGCCCATTTATCTGCATCCACCTTTTCTAGGTCAGTTATGTCGGTCCTGGCAAGATCATCGACCAACCACTCACCCAGGTTATCTACCAATTCATGGACTTTGTTAGTTATACCCTAACCGGTCTGCCATCACCCTGCACTTATCTTCTCTTTTGGTGCAACACCTTTTCCAGTTACCAAACATATCATTCCACCATATGCTCATCTTCATTAGGAAGGAGCACATGACTTATCCTTTTTGGTCTCTTACCAGCTCACATACTTGCCGGTAGACACCTTGATGACACCATGCCATCAACCTACAATTGTTTCCATCTAAGGCATCTGCATACCAGTTGTGTATGGTGAAAATGGATAACAATAATAACAATATTGCAAGGCTAAATGAATCCAACCACTAAACCCTAGCCTAACAATCAACAAAGATCCACCATAACATATGAAGATTACCTAAGACAATGCAAATCAAATGAAATCACAAAGATTATACCATCACATGCCCAATAGGGTTTTGATCTCTATTCTTCCTATCTCCATTGATCTTGCTTGATATATTTGCTCTCAGATTTTTATATGCACAAGAGCTCAACAAAGAATGGAATGTGGTTGCAAGTAGGATCGTAGTGTAGTAAGTTGCATGAAAGATCATTAGCATGAGTGATTAGAATGCATAGAATGATTAGGGTTTGATAATGAAGGAAGCATCTCCTTATATAGAAGACACTATATGAAATGGAGGGATAAGATTGAGAGGTGAAAAAGGAGGTCGGCTATGATTAGAGGGTAGGTAGAAGAAATAATAAAATAATAAGAGAGGTAGGTAGTGTAGGAATTAAGAGATGAATGACATGCGTCATGGGTAGAAAAAGGTTAATGAATTAATTAAATAAATAAAGATTTATTTAATTAATAGAAGAAGTGGGATCAATTAAATAAATAAGATATTTATTTAATTTAGGAAAATGATAATTTAAATAAATAAATGTATTTATTTAAATGAGAAATAAGGCTAGAAGAGGATAAATGAATTAATTAAATAAATAAAGATTTATTTAATTAATAGAAGAATTAGGCTTAGATAATTAAATAAATAAAATATTTATTTAATTAGACTGGACAATTTTAGGTGTCTACACCAGTTACCAGAGAATAAAAACCATGGTGGGAAGCTTACCCATAGTCAGATAATAGGTCTATAGTAAGTATATAAATTACAACTGAGGGGCCTTGACTTGCAGCAAGGCCAACAAACTAGAGTGCACTACTCATCACAAAAGGAGTCTCACTAACTACATAGAAATTGTTGGCATTCTACACTATAGTGAGAAATGATGGTTTTGTCATTGATGGAAACTTACCGGCAACCTTGTGGATACCTTCAGGCACTGGCATTGGCAGGCATTGGCATTGGCAGACACTTCACCAGCAATGACAAGAAAGTATACCAACACCCCAGCCGACAGGAATAAAGTTTTGTTTATTGTATTTAATTGTAAATATCTTTTGTAAAGCCGACATGGCATATTGTAATAAGACTCATATATGTATGAGATCTTGTAAATGATTTTGATATAGATAGATGGACATATGATGGATGTAGAGAAGTGATGAGCAAATATTAAGGCAGATTTTGTATAAGGTTTATAGTTATTATATGAGCTTAAACTGGTATTGAACTTGGCATAAAAGATGTTGAATTATAGCAGTACATTCCATTGGATTTTCATAAGCCATTTTGTAACTTAGTGAGACTTCCTTTTTGTGATTGAGCAGTGAGCTCTAGGCAGTTGGCTTTCCTACATGTGCAAGCCCCTCTTGTAATTAATATCCATTCATTGGCCAGTGAGTGAATATTGTGGGTCACAAATCCCATGGAGGTTTTTCCCACACTGGGTTTCCTCGTTAAACATCTTGTGTTATGGTGTGTTTTCTATGTTGTCTTTACTGTTCCTTTTTACTACATTAATTCTTGTTAACCAATACACTATTTTGAAATGCATAATACTTAATAAGGGTAAATATTCTGTTAATTGGTTAGATAGTGATTCACCCCCCTGTCTCAGTATCTTTGGGACTATCATTAATCCTAACAATTGGTTTCAGAGCCTGGTCCTCTACTTTCAAAAGTCTAACAGCTTGAGGAAGATTCTGACATCGGTATAGATGGAGAACTTAAGAAAGAAATTAGAAGGAGCTCTTGTGGACTATGATGCAGAGAAGTTGAAAGATATCAAACTTGAAGATGCTCTGAGGACTGCACATGAACTCATTCAAGGACTTCAGGAGAATCTCACTATTGCTAGAAATAAGAGAAAAGAACTTCATGAGAAGATGTAGAGTGATGATGATGAAAAGGAAACTCTTAGTGAGCTTGTAAGCAAGATGAGGCAAGAAAACATGACTATGAGGAATGAAATGCAAGACATGACTATGAGATTTTGTAAAGACATTGAAGGCAGAAAGAAGAATGAAGATGACTTGACTAGGAGACTCAATGATGCTGGAAATGAAAATCTAAGACTTAGTCATGAAAATGATATGTTGAAGATAGATTTGATTCACATTGAACATGATAAAACTGAACTTATGAAACAAAAGGGAATTCTAGAAAATGAGTTGGCTACTGCAAATCAACATAAAGAGAAATTCAAGAAAAGTTCAAAATAACTTGATGGTATGCTAAAAAGTCAAAAACCTAACGGAGATAATAATGGACTTGGATTTGAAGTTGGAGAAAGTTCTAGTACTACAAACAATCATGATCACAGTAAACCGATAAGACAACCTAATGCTTTCAAATTTAATAGGAAATGCTTTAACTGTAACAATGCCTTATTAGCTAAACAAATTTGGAGAATGAAAGGGGAGGAAAGAGAGTGGAATTTAATATGGAGAAACAAATATCTTCACATGCAACCCTCTGAGGAAGAATTCTTAGATAAGTCTTTTATTATTGAAGGTTCTGCAATATGGAATGCAGTTCAATCGGCAAAAAGTTTGGCTGCTACTGGTAGAATGTGGAATTTGGGAAATGGTAGAAGTATAAGATTTTGGGAAGACAGATGGATAATGGATAAACCTATAGAGGAAATTCCAATCCTTTATGATTGGAAAGATTGGTTCAAAAGCAGGTTTGGGGGTCTGGTCAGAGATTACTGGAGAATTGGGAAATGGATTGATTTTAGCCAGCAGAGTCCGAAGTTAAAGTTTCTTGAGGTTGTGCTTTCTTCTAAAATTATTAGAGACAACAAAGAGGATAGTTTGATATGGAAGGAAACCCTAGATGGGAAGTATTTTGTGTCCTTAGTTGTGGCTATCCAAAAAAAAGTGGAAGAAACTCCTATTCGGACTAAAGTTTGGAACAAAAAGTTAGTTCCTAAAGTTAATATTTTTTTTTAGATCTTTATCCAAAACAAGGTATTAACTTTGGACAACCTTCAAAAGCGAGGATTTGTTTTTCCTAATAGGTGTTCTCTTTGTTGTTTGGAAGAAGAGTCTACTTGCCATATCCTCTATCAATGTACCTTCAGCCAGGAAATTTGGAAAATCATTTTAAGTAGGTGGAAGCTGAGTTGGGTCTTCCCGAACTCTTTTGGGGAATCTTGGCAACAATGGCAATGCCCTAATTCCAACCCAAAGATAGTGGAGCTTTGGAAACTTATCTTCCCAAATGTTATCTAGAATATCTAGAAAGAGTGTAATAATAGGATCTTTAGGGATAAAAGTGCCATCCCTGAAGTGGTGATGGATAAAATTTATAGGAGTATCTTTGAATACATCAATGGTACTAATGATGGACTAGTTGCTAAAGAAGACTTCAATGACAGGTGGAGCCTTGCAACTACCAAACCTAGTAAGGAGAAGGGAAGAGAAGGTCTTGTTTGGTGTTTTCCACCTCAGGGATGGATAAAGGCCAACTTTGATGGGGATTCTAAGGGGAATCCGGGTAAAGCTAGTTATGGGGGCATTGTCAGGAATTTTGTTGGAAGTTGCCTAGTGGCAGTTGTTGGCTTTTTGGGGAGTCAAACCAGTCATTTTGCTGAAGCCTCAATTGCGCTGGACACTCTTATTATAGCTAAGGACCTAAATCATGATAAATTATGGCTTGAGGGAGACTCACTTAATATCATTAAGTGTTTGAAGGGGGAAATTGAGCCATCGTGGTCTATTGAAAACATTATTTTTAAATCTAGGGAAATCATTGCTAGTTTTAAAGCTATTATCATTGAACATGCCTTTAGAGAGAAAAATATGGTGGTGGACTATCTAGGGAACCTAGGTGTTAACTCTAATTCTCAAATAATTTGGCACGGGGAAGATATTAATATGAGCATTAAAGAGCTCCTCAAAAAGGATAGATTTATGAGGAAAGAAGGACCGCATAATCATGATAGCTTATATGAGCAATTTATGCTTTGATGGAAAGGTTATGATTACTTGGCAAAGTGGCAGACTCCCAATCAAATATAATATCACTTCGCACACTTTGTGGGTCATCTTTTTCAAAATCTTGAGTGACAACAGGAAGTAAGTTTTGAGTTTGTAGAAGAACAAAGGTGAAAGTCTGAATTTGAATATAGGAGGAGATTTAAGGAGGGAGGAACTGAACAATACATCCAGATGGGAGGACATGCCAAAAGTTGGGGTGAAGCTAGAAAAGGGTTCCCTTACTAGTTTCATGGAGAAGCTAGTTGATTATGACAAAGGTAGGGTTAATCTCGCTATCTCCAAAATCTTTGAAAATTGGTGTAATGGGTCCTTTAAAATCTATGATGTTAGGTTTAAATTGGACGTGGGCCTCATCGTGACTGTGACAAGTATGCCCCACTCTGGGCTTAATTTCTTTAGAGATCTCAAGGTTTCCAATAATGCAGCAAATTTGTTCCCACGTAAGGAAAAGGAGAGGGCTAAAATTGGAAAAGCTACAGGGGGTTATTATGAAGCCTCCAACATCAAGAAAATATGGGGCTGGGTTTTGAATGCCATAATGGAATATATAACTATTGAGGGACACTTTTCTAGGGCCCACACTTATCACTTTGTGTTATTAAACCACTTTAGACATGAGAAACGAGTATCCCTGCCCTACTATCTCTTCAGGTCCCTTTCTAGGTCTCTCAATAAACACAACAAGAATCCCTCAAATCTAGTTCTCCATTGTGGGCTTTTGCTACTCATTTATGAGCACTATAAAACCCTTTCCATATTGGAAAACAAGAGGTTATCCACTTCTCTAGGGAAAGGTAAGAGAATGATGGAGGAAGGGGAACCTAGCAAGGAGGAGGCTACCTCAAGGAAAAAAAGCAAGAGTGCCATTGGGATGAAAGTCCATGAAGATAAGAATCACATAGAGGAAATTGGAAAAGAGGGCAGTGAAATGGAAACAGATGAGTTAGAGGGTGAGGATAGCTGGAAAGATGAGGAAACTAGAGCAAAGCATGAAGAAGGTGAGAACAAGTCTGACAATGATAGCCCAATTCACAGTGCTAGCCCTGGCAACGACACCAACCAACCCATGGTGGATGTGGATGACAAGGATAATGAGGAAAAAGATTTGAATTCTGAGAGGGAGAAGAAAAAGGAACCTGAGAAGGATATGGCAAAGGATAGTTTAAGTGAGGAAAAGGAAAGTGCTCGAGAAGGGTTATTCTTGGATAACCTTAAAAACTTACTGAGGCCAGATTGGGTTATGACAGATGGACTTGTGAACTATTGAAGAACCAGGAGAAAAATGGGAAATAGATGGATGACAAAAGGAAGGAAGATGACGAGGATTAGAAGTAGTGGAAGAAGAAAATGGAGGAGAAAGTTAATAAAATGGCTGCTCAGATTAACTTGCTGGAAGAAGGGAAAGTGGCAATGAAAAACCTACTGGGTATTATCACAAATATCTTGTCTATTATCACTAAAAACCTTGAGGATATCTTAAAGGTCCTTGATAATTCCAATTCTCCCAAACCAATGGTGGACCTTGACATTGATGAAGATGCAATTGAGATTGGAAGTGGTGAAGCTACTCCAGGTGGAGCTGGAAAGAGAACCAGAGCGAGTGTTAAGAAAGTTGTTGTTGTGTTTGCTAAGGAGATCCCTAATCTTAGGGAAAATATCAAAGACCTATATGGGATTAGAAATAACTTGGCTAATGCCTTGAAAAATATTAATTAGTTTCTTTTATCGGGTCTAGCTAGATTTTGCTGGTTTTCTCTAGTTATTTTGCTGGCTTTTCTTGGGTTTGTTCCTCCTGGTTGCTTAATGCTTTTATCTTGTAAGGTCATCGAGAAAATCATTGTAGATCTAGAAACAATCAAAACATTAATGCACCCACCAGTCAGTGTTCCAAATGCAACAAAATTGCTCACAATTCAAAAAACTACAAAATGAATGTAAGATGTTGTGTTTGTGGAAGATTTGGGCACTTATCTAATCAATGCAGAACATAAACCAGCCTAGGATATGGAAAGGCTATTCAGAAAAACAATGTGACTTGTTATACTTGTAACAAGATTGGACATATTACAAAATTTTGTAGAAGCAAGACTTCGTCAGCAAACAATAAAGGACCTAGTTTGAAAGGCAAAGAGAAGGTTGATGAGATAAAGAAAGAATTTTCAAGACAATGGATTAGAAAGACAAATCAGAATGTTGATGAGACTATTGCTTCACCGGTAGAACAAAGTATTACTCCACCAGTAGGAGATTCTTCATCCAATTGAGAACTAACCCTTTAGGGGTATTGCAGCAAGTTGAAAATCATGCAAGTTTACCCTTGGTTAATGGTGAGAAGATGGACTTCTTCTCTACCGACAGATGTTTTAAGTTTCACTTAATCGGCGAGCATTTAATGCAGATGTTGGAGGAAAAGACATTATAAATAAGTGATTTTCCCTCTTTTTCAGTTCACCGAGCATTCAAACTTATAGAGAGTGCAAAATCCAAGTGAGGGCATCCAAGGTGAATAAGTGAAGCAAGTTTTTTCAAGCACTCAAACCTATCAAGCATCTTAAGTTATTTATCAATGACTTCATCCTCTCCTCTGGAATTTATTGCAAACCCTACTGTTATAGAATTTGTGAAATGCCCTAGACCCATTTTTAAGATCATTCCCAAGATAGCGAAATAGGATGATTCCCTAGGTGCTTTTTCAAAAATTCCAAAAGTTGTTGCATATGCTAAAGACCCTAGAATTTATATTCATTTCCATATTGAGGAATTAGGTTCAGAGGAAATATTGAAAATGTTTAAAACTGTTATCTGTGATGAAAGTAGAAATGTGAAACCCAAACACAAGGTTTTTGAAACTTTATGTTTTGTGGAAATCTTGGACATCCCTGATTTTCCTGAGGTAGCAAGAATTGTCCTTAGCAGAGTTCATGGAGAATTCTTTTGGCTAGATTCTATTTGTAAAATCACCAGAGAAGTAGTTAGGGCAGTGATTGGTTTACCCTCCACTAGTAGTAGGCCAGATAAGACTAAGAAGGTTCCTAATAATATGGTCATGACATTAACAGGAGCAACATATGATAGAAGATCCCTGATAGTAAATGATGTTAAAGATGAAAATGTCAGATTCATAAGCATGATCCTAGGTTATAAAACCACACATAAAAACCGACTCAACTCTCTTTCTAGTCTTTGTATTAAAAGTGCATATGATATGGTCAATAATGATGCAAAAATAGATGTATGTGAGTGGTTAAATGATGAGTTGATAGATAATCTGGAAAAGATAAAAGGTGATAAGAAAGGTACTTTTCATTTTGGCAATCTCCTGGTATGTCTGATGTTGTATCTCACAAAAGAGGTTCCTAGTATTGGTAAGAAAGACTTTGGTTATGATATACTGGTAGGAAAACAACTTCTAGAAATCTTCACCGGTATGGCACTGATAAGGATGACAATATAACATAGTACTTCAAAACATTTAAAGAAAAAATGAAAATAAGAGAGAGATTACCACAAATTATTGTAGACAAGTATGAAAAGGAAATATGTTTTGTAATTAAAAAGGATGAGATATGGATGGAGGCGGTTCTTCCTAGAACTATATGGGTAATAGAAATGGGGTATGAGGTAGATGTAAACATAATTGAAACTTATGCCAAAGCCTTATTAGAAGCCCCTAGAGAACCAGAAGAAAAGGTTTTTGGTAGTGCAGAAACAATAGAAAGTGGTGTACAGACATTAAAACAAAGAAAGAGAAGAGAAAAGTACATAAGGAGCGCATCTAAACAAGTTAAGGAAATAAAAGAAAACATCATGAACATAACTGGAATAAAGGAAAGTGACCTAGAAGGATTACAACTGGAGGCACACCTCTCACTGGTTGGTACATCCTCTGACAGTGAAATTCTTGCTGAGTTTAAAAGAGTTGATGGGAAGAGAAAACCTTCACTGGTACCCTCTCCTCCTTCCAAGAAAACAAGAACACCAAGGAAGAAGAAACAGGCAGTGAGACCACCAGCAAAGAAGTTGACACCAGAGAAGAAAAAGAAAAAATAGGTTATACCACCATTGGACAACTTATTGAGTGAGATAATTGATGACGGTAACTTAGCTAATGTTAGCAAACTGTACAATACATTCACTAAAGAAGAAAAAGGAAGTATTGAGAATAGCATAATACTATATCTTGATATATATAAGAAAGTATTAATAGAAGTTGTAGATGATTTGCCAAGTGGTACAAGAGGTTAGATGCAAAGAGAATTGCAGTTATGGAGCTTGACAAGAAACTAAAGAATGAAAAACTACTAGCTATACATCCGGTCAACTCTGTAGAAGAAATTGATGAATTAATTAGTGAAGCTAATAGATCAGTTTTTACAAGTGGACACCAAAATGTATGCCTGATGGCTGGTAGAGTCAATGAAATTGTAGAAGAAACAACAAACAAATGGGATATCTTCTTTGTAGAGAAAGAGAAATAGAAAGAGCCGAACAAACCAAAGAAAAATTTCAAGGTTTATCAGAAGGACAAAGACAAGGGGAAAGGTTAAGTAGGTGGATTACCAAATATAAAAGTAAGTGACAACCTACCACCACCTTTAGTTACTCCACTAGTATAGACTGACAGCACACTGACTACTAATAATGTGGATACACCACATGAGGATACCAACCCTGAGTCAAAAATTTTGTACACTATGAATATTGACACTCAGGAAGTAAACATTGTAGTTGATAAGGAGAACACAGAGGAAAAGAAAAATGATATTGCTACTGAGCAACCGACAGATAATATTGAGGTTGGAACATAGGCAAATAATATTGGGGTTGAGACACAAGCAGAGCAAGCTGAGAATTCAGTGGAAACATTGGACAGTGGAATGGTTACTAATAATATTGATGCAAGCACTAAGAAACCTACAAAGACAGTAACTGAGACACCGATAGTGGATAACATAGAAAAACAAACTGAGAAACCAGCAAAGTCATAGGTACACATTGAGGTAGTGAAACTGGCAATCACAGAGAAACCAAAACCATTGCTAGTGGAAATGCAAACACGGACTGACCCACCAGAGGTCGATTCAGGCAAATTGGTTACTCCCACCGGAAGCGCAAAAATTGTAAAGGTAGTTGGCCAAACATCTGGTACTTCACTAACAAAATTTAGACATACTAATGTGACTGAAGTACTTTTGGACTCAATAAAGAAAATAACTGATTGTAATGCATTGGTCTATAAGGCATTTCATGACACAATTCCTATTCTTAAGAGGATTGCACCCAAATGCAATTTAGAGCATGTAAAGGATTCTTTAGGTCAGTTAGACACATTGTCTAAATATATTACTGGTAATATACTGACAGTTGATCAAATAAATGAAGAAACATTCAAGGAGAAAATGGAAAAGGAAAAAGGAAAATTCTTTGAGGAAACAATAAACAAGTGCACGGAACACATCAATACACTTTTACCAACACTGAATAAGACAACTTTGGAGTATAAGGAACTATAAAGAGATACTTGCAAGACAAATATGTTAACAATTGACATTGATAAGGAAATTAGCAAAGTTCAAAAGGAGATAAATGATATAGCTGATAATATCATTGGTTCATCTAAACCTATATCAGTTATTGAACAAGAAATTGCTAGATTAGAAGAAAAATTGGAGAAGTTAGAGAAAGAGAAAGACAAGATCAAGGCAAAAGCCAGAGAGCTTAAGTGCAAACTCAGTCCTAAGTTAGATAACCTTATCTCTCTAAGGAAAGAAATCTCTGAGGCATTAATTCAAGGTTAAAGGTCACCAGAGGAACATATGCATCATCTCACCGGTACAATTCAGAGAACTGAGGCAGCTATGAAGGATAGTAATAGGTTTATACAAAGCTTAAACTTGGTATTAGTAGACGTATTCTAGATTGTAACCAACCAGTTACAAAGTCCAAGTTGATATTTTTCACTCATTTGACAATTTTTGACAACCTTTGTCATTGATATCAAAGGGGGAGTAGTAGACAGAGAAAAATGGCTATTTAGAGGAGATCATCTGCTCAGGGGGAGCACACATTTTTGGTAAAATTTTGAACTTCACTTTCTGGGATAGATTTTTGGATTTTTCTAATGAGTGTTGACATCAATGCCAAAGGGAGAGATTGTTGGCATTCTGCACTCTAGTGAGAAATGATGGTGTTTCATTGATGGCAACTTACCAGCAACCTTGTGGATACCTTCAAGCACTGACACTAGCAAGCATCGACACCGACAACAACAATAATCTATATTGGCACCCCAGCTGACAGGAATAAAGTTTTGTTTATTTAATTTAATTGTAAATATCTTTTGTAAAGTTGACATGGCATATTGTAATAAGACTCATATATGTATGAGATCCTATAAATAATTTTGATATAGATAGATGGACATATGGTGGATGTAGAGAAGTGATGAGCAAATATTAAGGCAGATTTTGTATAAGGTTTATGGTTATTGTATGAGCTTAACTAGTACTGATCCTAGCATAATAGATGCTGAATTGTAGCAGTACATTCTATTGGATTTTCATAATCCATTTTGTAACTCAGTGAGACTTCCTTTTTGTGATTGAGCAGTGAGCTCTAGGCAGTTGGCCTTCCTGCATGTGCAAGCCCCTCTTGTAATTAATATCCATTCATTGGCCAGTGAGTGAATATTGTGGGTCACAAATCCCACCAAGGTTTTTTCCACAATGGGTTTCCTCATTAAACATCTTGTGTTATGGTGTGTTTTCTATGTTGTCTTTACTATTCCTATTTACTACATTAATTCTTGTTTACCGGTACACTATTTTGAAATGCATAATACTTAATAAGGGTAAATATTCTATTAACCAATTAGATACTGATTCACCCCCCCTCTCAATATCTTTGGGACTATCATTAATCCTAACAATTGGTTTCAGAGCCTGGTCCTCTATTTTCAAAAGTCTAACAGCTTGAGGAAGATTCTGACACCGGTATAGATGGATAACTTAAGAAAGCAATTAGAAGGAGCTCTTGTGGACTATGATGCAGAGAAGTTGAAAAATATCAAACTTGAAGATGATCTGAGGACTGCATATGAATTTATTCAAGGACTTTAGGAGAATCTCACTATTGCTAGAAATAAGAGAAAGAACTTCATGTGAAGATGTAGAGTGATGATGATGAAAAGGAAACTCTTAATGAGCTTGTAAGCAAGATGAGGCAAGAAAACATGACTATGATAAATGAAATGCAAGACATGACTATGAGATTTTCTAAAGACATTGAAGACAAAAAGAAGAATGAAGATGACTTGACTAGGAGACTCAATGATGCTGGAAATGAAAATCTAAGACTCAGTCATGAAAATGATATGTTGAAGACATATTTGATTCACATGGAACATGATAAAACTGAACTTATGAGACAAAAGGGAATTCTAGAAAATGAGTTGGCTACTACAAATCAACATAAAGAGAAATTCAAGAAAAGTTCAAAAGAACTTGATGGTATGCTAAAAAATCAGAAACCTAATGGAGATGCTAATGGACTTGGATTTGAATTTGGAGAAAGTTCCCGTACTGCAAACAATCATGATCACAGTAAACTGGTAAGACAACCTAATGGTTACAAATTTAATGGGAAATACTTTAACTATAACAAGTATGGTCATAGAGAAAATCAGTGTAGATCTAGAAACAATTATAACATTAATGCACCCACCACTCAATGTTCCAAATGCAACAAAATTGGTCACAATTTAGAAAACTGCAGAATGAATGTAAGATGTTATGTTTGTGGAAGATTTGGGCACTTATCTAATCAATGCAAAACACAAACCAACATAGGATATGGAAAGGCTATTCAGAAAAACAATGTGACTTGTTATGCTTGTAACAAGATTGGACATATTGCAAAATTTTGTAGAAGCAAGACTTCACCGACAAACAATATATGACCAAGTTTGAAAGGAAAAGAGAAGGTTGATGAGGGAAAGCAAGAATTTTCAAGATAATGGATTAGAAAGACAGACCAGAATGTTGATGAGACTATTTCTTCACTGGTAGAACAAAGTATTACTCCACCGGTAGGAAATTCTTCATCCAACTGAGAACTAACCCTTTAGGGGTATTGCAGCAAGTTGAAAATAATGCAAGTTTACCCTTGGTTAATGGTGAGAAGATGGAAATCTTCTCTACCAGAAGATGTCTTAAGTTTCACTTAATCGGCGAGCATTTAAGGTGGTTGTTGGAGGAAAAGACATTATAAATTAGTGATTTTCCCTCTTTTTCAATTCATCGAGCATTCAAACTTTCAGAGAGCGCGAAATCCAAGTGAGGACATCCAAGGTGAATAAGTGAAGCAAGTGCTTTCAAGCACTCAAACCTATCAGGCATCTTAAGGTATTTATCAATTACTTCCTCCTCTCCTTCGGAATTTATTGCAAACTCTACTGTTATAGAATTTGTGAGCCCTAGACCCATTTTTAAGATCATTCCCAAGATAGCGAAATAGGATGATTCCCTAGGTGCTTTTTCAAAAATTCCAAAAGGTGTTACATATGCTGAAGACCCTAGAATTTATATTCATTTCCATATTAAGGAATTAGGTTCAGAGGAAATATTGAAAATGTTTAAAACTATTATCTGTGATGAAAGTAGAAATGTGAAACTCGAACACAAGGTTATTGAAACTTTAAGTTTAGAGGAAATATTGAAAATGTTTAAAACTATTATTTGTGATGAAAGTAGAAATGTGAAACCCGAACACAAGGTTATTGAAACTTTAGGTTTTGTGGAAATCTTGGACATCCCTGATTTTCATAAGGAGGTAGTAAGAATTGTCCTTAGCAGAGTTCATGGAGAATAATTTTGGCTAGATTCTATTTGTAAAATCACCAGAGAAGTAGTTAGGATAGTGACTGGTTTACCCTCCACCGGTAGCGGGCCAGATAAGACTAAGAAGGTTCCTAATAATAGTGTCATGACATTAACAGGAGCAACATAAGATAGCATCTCCTATGCTTGAATACAATTTTGGTTAAGCTCAATACCGGAGGACTAAATCCTCTTACATAAACCTAACTCGATCACCAATGATCGACCAAATACTCTACCTAAATGATTATTACATTATTCACTCAATACATATCCATATCCCATTCCCAATTTATATATGATCTATAATGAGATCTTATATCATATATATACAAACCCTCGACCATAAACAATAAGGTCGGCCACCAGATAATAGAACAAGTACATAATTACAAAACATGTCAGCCTTAGACCAAACAAATAATATCCAACCCATAAGACATCCTAAAAACACATTGAGAGGTCTAATCCACATGTTACATTAAGCCGATAACACTAGGACCCAATATAGGTCCATACATGCCAAAGCAATGATCTCAATCCACCAAGTCTCAAACATGATCAACATCAATATCCTAAAACTCCACCAAAAGCTACACCAACACCAATTATGCAATTCATCAAAGACCTTCATCAAAGCTTTTTCGGTGAAACCCTCATTGGAAAAACAAACCAAGCTTTCTAGCAAATGGGACAACATTCGATCACCATAAAAAACTAATTGACTGAACATGAACATGAGTAGCATGAATAAGCCAATTCCATAACCTAACCATACCAGAGCATACCGGATCATATCCAACCAAAAATCAAACAACCTATCGGGATTAGAAGGGTGTTAGTAAAGCATCCAAAGCATCTAGTATTGACAACAATGACAAAACATCAATGCAACACATAATCAATTCCTCCGAATTGCCAACAACAAACCCATCACTTCTTTACTCTTCTTTTGTCTCAGTAGCACAGCATGCCAACTCTTTTTGATTTGGTGCACATCTTTGATTCCATGCACTTGAGGCATCCTTTTGTTTTACCAATAGATTTGGTGTGAGCCTTCAATCACCTACCTTTAACTTTGATGTCTTATCTCCAAGAACTATGATGCATTTCATGCATAATAGGAGATAAGCTCCACTTATCAATGGGAGTGGATCCTTATCATCTGCATTCTGTAATGCACCAATGTGGCTTCCCTATTTGAGAAACATATCTTCAAATCAGCACATGTGATCCGGTTTGGGTACACTCACTATCATTCTTCTCTTCATCTGGTGGGAGTCCTACAAATTGACATCCACACAACATACCGGTGGCCTGTACATACTTCTTCTCTAGTGTTGATGTGATTTAGAAAGAATTCCCCCTCTTCATCATAATCAACCGGCCAACATCTTGCTCTCTTACAGATGTCATCATTTACTAGTTGTTATATCATTCTGGTCTCCTATCCATATATTCAACACAAGTCAAACACTAACTTGTGTACCAGTGACTCCAATAGCCATTGTGCTAAATGACATCCTCACACTTACCAGTGACCTACTAGACTAGTTGACATCAATGACTGCACATCAACTAGAATCTCATACCAATTGTCCTTCTATATCGGTAACATTCTATACCAGTTGACATCAATGACAACTCAATTCCAACAACCTGGTTAAGGGATTTACAATCTAAGGCCTATTATGACCTACCTAGTTAAGGAATTTTGACTACTACAATTGTTAGAGAACAAAAATGAATGATCTGGGTACAACACTTAACTACTTACTTGATGAGATCCAATTAATCTCCAAATTTTCTACTCTCTGGTAGATCTCATACTCTAGTTCAGCTTCACACTTTTCTCAAAACTACTGAAACAACAAACATCAACTATACCGACATAAATAACCTTTTCAATTTAGTCGGTTACAAAACCCTAAGACTTATTGTAAACACCTAAAAATGGTCTGAAGATAATTAATTAAATAAGCAATTATTTAATTAATCCCCCTTCCCAATTTAATTGAACTCACTAAGCAATTTGATTAAATTCCCCCTTTCATCTACTTATTAATAAATCTAAGGATTTATTTAATAGGTTCATTTCAATAATCTCCTTTGATTAATTAATTCAAATTAATTAATTCTTCCCCATCAAATTCATTTCTTCTAAATCCCCTAATTAATTAAAACAAATCAGTTTATGAGTTGTTGAGATTAATTAGCCTTTTCCTATTAATTGAATTTTTAAATTCAAATTCTCCTAACTTCTAACCACCTAACCTAACCTCTTCTAAACCTAACTCATTCCATCTAACCTCGGGTCTAGCTAACTCCATCCTAGCTTGCACATCCTAACCACCATGTCCCCTTTCCTTGAACACTTTGCCCTCTCATGAGCAAAGCTTTGTGACACTTGTCACTAAGTGTTCTCTTTCATCCAACCTTTTCTAGAAGATTCTTGACACTTGTCACCATGGAGATGACAATGTTCCCTTTCATCCAACCCCTTCTCCTACCAACCTCCAAATGTTCCCTTTAATTTGACCTCTTTGCCAACCTCTTCCAATTTCACCATTGATATCTCCAGACTTAATCTTGACTGTTGATTCCTGCCACCTCACCCCTGGCCTTGGAAATCCTATAAATAGACCCCATTTTGGAGCAATAATCATCCCATCTCATTTGCATTCAAGCATTATTACTATAGGCATATAGGTCTTAGTTTATCATTTTAGCATTGTTATCATGTTCAATTTTAGCTTAAATCTAGCTTATTTTCTAGCATAATCATGGAATCATGTAGCTTAATCATGCTATCATTGCTAGCTTATGCATATTCATCATTTAAATCCTCCATTTAAGTGTAGTCAAGTCACTGGAATTTGTATAACTAGATCTGAGAGCAAAATTCATACTCACATTTACTAGGAGGCAATAGATTGATTAGCTATGGTTTTATCTTTCGTTGATTAATTTTCTAACCATTGCTTGTAATGATTTATTGAGTGTTTTGTGTTGCACTTGCATGTATAATAGGTACACTTCACAGGCATGACATTTTGGCGCCCACCGTGGGGCCAGAATTATCATTTTTGGCCTCTCAAGCCTCAACAAAACTTCATCTCTATCGGATCTTGATTCAGAATGTCGTACGTGTTGATTTTCCAACTCGTACACACTTCCTTTTAGGCTAGGACGAAACCTAAATTTGACTCGTATTAGGTGAATTCTTTGTCATACAAGCTCATTTACCTTGTTCTACGAGACCTAAAGTTGTGTCATACGTGTTGTACATGTAAAATTCATCTTAAAAATAAGTAATCAATTAGAAGCAAAAGGGAAATCACAAATCCCTTCTAACCAAAGAATTTAACAATTAAGACAATGGAATACCACAATCAAGAAAATAGGAATTAAAATAATCAAATAAAATCAAAACTCCCTATCCCAAGATCGTGTATTGCTTCCATTGCTCTTCTCCTCTCTATGGTATGATGGCTCTCAGATATTGCGTTGGTAACCTGCAAGTGACACAAAGATTCAAAGTCTATGATTATTGAAAATGGAGATTGGATACCCAATTTATAGAAAATTGGAGAAGATTGATTGAAAGGTGGAACAAATTGATCAAGAGGTGGAACTCAGGTGAGCTCAAATGAAAATTGATAGTTGAACTGCTGATTGTAGGAGTGAAACTTAATAGATTGAATAGATTAATTGAGTTAACTGATTAAGAAAAAGCTGATTGAAGGAAGAAAAAGAATGATTGGTGGAAATAAAGAGGATGACACATAAAGCTTAATTTAGAAAAAGCTAACTGAAAGATGGAAATAGAAGTTGAAGAGATAAATGATTTAATTAATTAATTTAGCATGTGCTTGCATTTAGATTTAGATTTTTAATTTAATCTTTGCATGATATTTATTCAAATAATTGAATTTATTAATTCAATTTAGTATTTGAATATATTTAGAACTTAACTTTGATTTTCAATTTGGTTTTTGAAATCATGCACATGTTATTGAATTTGGAAGAAATTAGAAGAATATGAAATTAAATGAAATTAGAAGAATTAGTTAGTTAATTAAATAATTTAAAGAAACTATTTAATTATGTAGAAATGGAATTTAATTAAAAAAAAAAGATTATTTAAATTAAAGGATAAAATCACAATTAATTAAATAATAAATATTTAATTAATATTTAGAAAAGAGTTAGTGATTGGATGTTTAGAGATAGAAATTGAGAATTAATTTATTTAAATAATAAAGATTATTTAAATTGGGGAATTAATTAGAATTAATTAAATAATTAATATTTAGGAAATAGTTAAAATGATTAAATGATGATAGAATAGGAAATAGAATAATTAGTAAGATTATGAGGAAATATGAAATTAGAAGAAATAGTTGATTAAATAATTAAAGAATTATTTAATCAATTAGAGGAATAATTAGTACATGATCAATGATACATTTCTTGGTGTCTACATTTGCCACTCTTTGAGACAATGTCGGAACGATGTTGTTTCAAAGAAAATGAAAAAATTTATGCCCCAGTATGCCCCGATGACACTTAGGGTGTAAATATACCCCCTCGAGAGATTGTTTGTGCATTAAAGACATGAATGATCTCTCTCGAAAAAAAAAGAATGTGAGATGCAAGAATAGTTAGCTAATTAGAGATAGAGATAGGTGATGTGAATATGATATTGAGATAGAATATGAGAGAATAAACCTTAGAATGAAATAGAACAATGTTAGATGATAGAAAATGATTAAGAAAGAGATGATGAGAGAAGAATCAACAAACTAGCAATAAACAGATGAGATGAGAAATGAAATTGAAAGAATCACAAACCTATGTCACATATTTTATTGTGCCAATATATATTCATCACTGAGCCTTATTATTGAACAATGAAGCTTAGCACATCAGGGTATAAGGAACCAAGATGTAAAGATATCTCATTGTATAAACAAACACATAGCAGACAAGCAACAAACAAAGAAAAAGATAATGCCCATCATAGCTCCTCTAGTCACTTGTAGACATCCTTGAGTAGCATAGGAACAATATCTATCACCAAATGATAAAAGATAAAGACTGACTCGGACAAAATTCAGTAGCTATACTGACCTTGTGCCTTCATTCTCAGTTGCTTGATGTGATGGTTGATAATGTCTGATCTCAGAAAGTTGTGGACCCCGTTTAAGACTAACCTGTCTGATTTTTAGTGTATCCTCTTCTGTTTAAGACAAGATAATGATCACTTTGATATGGATGTGATACGATTGATAAGACAGTTTGATCAGTTGATTGCATATGTTTGACTAGATAGTCGTATCCTTTATTAACTTCATGCGAAGTGTTTGCTGGCTATCTGCTAGGGTATTTGTTTCTCACAAGACATTTTATTACATGTTTTTTTGATTGATCGATTTTTTATTTTTAGTTCTTTTCCAAGAGCTTTTTCTGATGTTTTTGGATTATGTAGATCGATATTTGAATGTTTTTAGATTGATTTCATTTGAAAGTTTTTTGGTTGATTTTTTCAGGACATTATATGGATGTTTTAGGGATCTTATTATTTTCCAATGTTTTTTTTTTTCGAAGGACATTATCTAATTTTTTGGATTTTGTATTTTTCAACATTTTTGAATTTTGTGTTTTTCACTGTTTTTGAATTTTATGTTTTTCACTATTTTTGAATTTTTTGAAGGACGTTATCTGATTTTTTGGATTTTTTCATGACTTTATATGATTTTTTGGATTTTTTCAAGACTTTATATGATTTTTTTGGATTTTTTCAGTTATGCCCCCAGTGTGTAGACCTGTAAGACATGATGATCTATAGAATGTATATGGAGACAAATGAATTTTTGACATGACCTATGTGAATGCAATGTGCAAGATGAAGATGCATTTCCTATTCAAACAAGGTTGAGTGTGTTTGTTCTAGCATTTGCAATACACCAATTGAAATGAAGGTGCAAAACATCTCATAGATAAGCTGTCACTCGATCCCTAAGGTCCCTTGGAACATTCATCTCAACACACTTAGTGACTAGGATTTACAAGTGGAGACGTGGAAAACTTCCCCATTGGTTCTTGAAACTTTGATCTTCTTTTGCCCATGTGTGTATAGATGAGTTAATTCCTTCTCTTGTGCTCACTAAATATCCTTAGCATCCTATATGACTAGCTAGATGGATTATTCTAAATTCAAAAGCATCCCGAATAGAGCCTCTCTGCTAGTAAGCCTTGAGAGCTCCGATGAGGTTATAGACTATAATTTCACAAATATTGCTCCATTGCCAGTAGGCGTTCATATCCCTGATGGAGTTACTTGCATGTTCCCATAGTCAAGCTTTTTATTACACTTTGTATACGTGATATTTCAGTTATATATCATTTCTCTTTTGCCTTGAGATGGATATTTGGCATAGCTCTTTTTCTTTTTATTTTCTTGCCTTGACTTGTAAGTAATGAACCTACTTGGGTGTGACAATTACAGTGGTGCTGAAGCAAAATTTTAGATTTTTCACTAGTCATATGATCAATTAGGTGTCTAGAATGAATTAGCAATTTTGTTAATGTGTTTGAGATATAGCAATTGATAGATTTTGGGTTAACAAGTCTCAAATAGTGAAAGCACTACCCAACCATAAGTAAAGAATTGTCATAGGGTAATGTTGCAAATTAATGACCTTAGGACCTCAAAGACTTCATGTCTGAATATCTAAGAAAGGAGACGACCTTTACTTCTCTTGAATGCAAATGGATGATAAAATTGGACAGTTGCCTTGTTTTATTAATACTGCTATATGTAATTGCCCAAACTTTGAGAATGCAATGCATTTAAAAAAGAAACTATATGTAATGCAGTGTTTTAAATGATATGATATGCAATGCGGAAAATAAAACCTAAACTATATAGCCATTAGGTATAATATCACTTGATCAGGTGCATGTTGTTCATAGGGTTAGAGAGTGGATCTCCCTCCATGGTAGCCAAATTATATGCTCCATTTCCTATGACCCTTGTTATAATGAAAGGACCTAGCCAGTTAGGTTCAAATTTCCCTGGCCTTTCTCATTCCACTAGGTTCCTTTGATTCTCTTTAAGTACTAGATCTCCCACTTGAAAAGTTCATGGGCGGACCCATTTATTATAACTTCGTCTCATTCTATTTTGATATCCTTGTAGATGGTTAAACATTGTTTGTCTTTTTTCATCAAGTGTTTCAAGTTCTTGTAACCCTGCTACCCTGTAGTCTTCCTCTGAAATGACGTTCTGTAAGGAGACTCTTAGAGATGATATTTCTATTTCAATGGGGAGTATCACTTTTGTCCCATAGACCAAGGAATATGGTGTTGCTCCTGTAGGTGTGCATACTCCTATTTTGTAAGCCCAGAGAGTGGGATTTAACTGGAGATGCCAGTCTCATCTTGTGTTAGTGACTACTTTCTTAAGAATTTTCAATATTGTTTAATTTGTAGCCTCTGCTTTCCAATTACTTTGTGGATAATATGGTGTGTCAAATATATGTTGTATGTGGAATTTGTCACCCAACTCTTTCACTTCCTAGTTTTTAAATGGATGTTCATTATCTGTAACAAAGCACATTGGAACTCTATATCTACATATAATGTAGTTGAGCATGAATTTTGCCATCTACTTTCTAGTGGTGTATGTTACAGGAATTGCCTCAACCCATTTGGTAAAGTATTTAGTGGCTGTCAAGATGAACTTGTACCCATTGGAAGAAGTAGGGTTGATTTTACCCACTAGATTTAATCCCCATTGTGAAAATGGCCATGGTAATGTGATGGGTTGAAGATCTTGTGCTGGTGCATGAATAAGGTCTCCATGCATTTGGCATTTTTTACACTTTTGTACATACTTGTAAGCATCCTTTTCCTTGGTTGGCCAGTAATAACCTATTCTCAACAATTTTTTTGACAATGGCGGACCGCTTTGGTGAGCCCCACATATTCCATCATGGACTTCTTTTAAATCAAGGTGTGCCTCATTCTCATCCAGGCATCAGAGAAGAGTTCCATCAAAACCCTTTCTATACAAAGTATCAACTATAATGGTGTACCTAGATACCTGACAAATAAATGTCTTCTTTTGATTCCTGGACAGATCCAGTGACATGTATTGAGTATGTAAATATGTATATATTTCATTGTACCAAGGTGATTCGGGACCCACAATTGCACATACATATTCTGATAGGGGAGTCTCATATGTAGGTAGCATCAAGTGTTCTATGATGAACTCAAATTGAGTTTCGTTAGTAGGCATATTCAGAAGAGATCCTATGGTTGCCATTGCATCTGCTGCCTTGTTTTTTATTCTTGGGATTTGTTTGAAGGTAATTTTGCTGAAGTGCTCCTTGTAATCTTTGACCAACTTCTTATAAAGCATGAGTTTGTCATCCTTCATGTTGTAGTCATCTTTGACCTGGTTTACAATCAACTGAGAATCACCATAGACCTATAACTCTTGTGTGTTCCATTGTATAGTTGTACAAAGCCCTAAGAGGAGAGCTTCATATTCAGCCATATTGTTGGTGCATTGGAAATTGATCCTAAATGACTTAGGTATAATGTCCCCTTGAGGAGTAATGAAGAGAATTCCTGCTCCAGATCCATGACTTGTATATGACCCATCAAAGTATAACTTCCACATTACTGAGGCAATTAATGTAAACATAGATTCATCTGGAAAGTCTATCAGCAATAGGTGACTGTCCTGTATAGGAGCCTCTGCTAATTGATCGGCTACAATTTGTCCTTTGATGGCTTTTATGTCTATGTATTCTATATCAAACTCACTCAATATCATAACCCACTTAGCCAATTGCTCGACCAATGTTGCTCTGCATAATAGGTACTTGAGTGGGTCAAAGTATGCAATAAGTTGTACCTTATGACTCAACATGTAATGTCTGAGCTTTTGGGAAGCAAAGATTACTGCTAAGCATGCTCACTCTATGGGGCTATAATTAAGCTCATAGCCAATCAGAGTCCTACTTATATAATAAATAGCTCTTTCTTTTCCATTTTTGTCATGCTGTGCCAATAGAGCTCCTAGAGCTGAGTTCGTTGCTGATATGTATAACAATAGAGGTTGTCCTGGAGTAGGAGATATTAACACTGGTGTGTTCAAAAGATAATCTTTCAGAGCTTGGAAAGCTTCCTGGCATTGTTCTGTCCATTTAAAAGTAACTCCTTTCCTGAGTAAATGCTAGAATGGGTGACACTTATCTGCCAACTGTGCTATGAATCTCCTTATGGATTGCAATCTTCCTTGTAACCCTCTAAGTTGTTTAAGTGTTGATGGAGGTTGCATATCAATGATTTCCTTGACCTTGGCAGGGTCTATTTCAATTCCTCTGTTTGACACTATAAACCCTAATAGTTTACCTAGTGTTACACCAAACACACACTTCTTTGAGTTTAATCTGACATTATACTATTCCAACCGATCAAATATCTGTGCAAGAACTGCAAGGTGACTTTCTCTTGTTTTTGATTTAGCCAATATATCATCCATGTAATCTTCCATTATGTTGTGGATCATTTCATGAAACAATGTTGTCATGGCTCTTTGGTATATTGCTCTGACGTTTTTGAGACCAAATGGCATCACATTCTAGCAGTATGTTCCCCATGGGCATGTAAAGGCCATTTTATGTTGATCTTCTGGTGCAATTTTAATCTAGTTGTATCCTAAAAAACCATCCATTAAGGATAGCATCTCATTTTTAGCTGTTGGGTCAACTATCATATTGATATTAGGTAGCGGGAAGTCATCCTTAGGACAAGCTTTATTTAGATCTCGAAAATCAGTACAAATTCTTATGCCTCCTATGGGCTTAGTCATAGGTACTAGATTGGATATCCATTCTACGTAGTCAATAGGTCTAATAAAACCTACATCCAACAACTTTTGTAGTTCTATTTTAACCAGTAATGTGATACTTGGATGCATTTTTCTCAATTTTTTCTTGTAAGGTTTAACTCCCAGTATCAAAGGTAAGTGATGTAACACTAATTCAGAGTCTAAGCCTAGCATGTCTGAATAGGACCAAGCAAAGTTGATAGGTCTTTGTTTGAAAAAATGGATGAATCTGTCTTTTTCTTCTTTGCTTAGTGATTTTTCCAGATGAATGTTATGTACAACCTCCCCTTCTGCTATGTTTATTTCTTCTATTTCCTTTGTAAGTAATGTTGAACTTTCTCTTTCCATAGGAAGGTTACCCAAGTCACTCTTGCCATTATGGGTAGTTTGATCCTTATCTTCTGTTGTAGAAGAACTTTCTTCTCCAAATTATGTCATTCTATTTAGGTCTATAACAAACCCTGCTTTATTATCACCTTGTGGAAATCCCTCTCTAACTCCTAGAAATTTTGAAATTGCTTCGTCATTTTCAAACCAATCCAGCGTTGGTTTTCCTTCTTGCCCCCAATCAATCAAGTGTGAATGAACTAGGGGTAAATCATTATTCCCTTCTTTAGTAGACTCTGATAACATGAAGATTTGAGTGTTTGACTGACTTTGTGTATCTTCATCCTATATAAGCCTTATTTGATTCCTTAATATTACACTTTTTGGTGGGCTATAATCATGGAGTGATAAGAATTCGTAGTCATGAGAGTCTGTCTCACTTTCAATATATGTTTCATCATATGAGCTATCATCACTTATTTCTTCTTGTTCATGTCTCTAATTTTGTTGTAGATTGACTGGTCTTCTCTAGACATTAGTTACCCTTCTTAAGCCTGGTATAAGCCTTTGCAATCTTTCTTCATTTGTTTCATTAGGTTGAGCCTTAATGGCTTCTCATGGTAGAAGTAGTGATAATAACCATGGGTGGGATTCGGGTGGTAGTGGTAAACCTGCATCTATTGCCACATTAGCCTATACTATTGTGTCAACAACTACATCATTTTTTAACTCAGTGATAGGCTCTTGTAGGAGTTGTCTCATGTCTTCTCCATCTAATTCTGTACTAGGTGATGTAGGTACTTGATTACTTGTTTGAGACGAAGATGGGATCACCTATGTGGACAAATTCCTTTGTGATATGAAATCTGATGGTTTGCTTCATTGATTTATAATATCAAGGGTACGTTGTCTTGCTTCTATGATATGTTGTACATGCTTGTATCCCAATCCTTGAATCCCTGGATTATCTTTAGGAACAACAAGTTCTAGTATTCCTTGTTTCTATAACCCAAGGCCTATTGTACCATCATATCCATGTCTTTGGAGTATTTTGAATCCATTGCCATACTGATCTGTGTGTATTCTGGGTAATTTCATATGATCTTCTTCTCTCTATATTCAATGGTTAACATCTTTGTTCAGGGATTCTTCTTGTAAGTCACCCCATCTAATGAAAGAGCATGAGTTTGTATATCTAACAATTTCTTTTCCTTTGTCTCACTTTTGCACTGTAGTGTGAGGTTTCCCAAAGGACTTAGGAGAAAGAGACAACTATTTCCCACTTAAAGTATTTGCAATAGAGTACTCTCCACAACCCATATCTTTTATTTGTAAGGAGGATGTTGTAGGCATTTCCTTTTTTGTTTCTATGATCTTTAATGTTTCTAGCTGTGTAGTGAGAGGTGTGGCCTGATTGATAGGTACCTAATTATCCATACTGTCTTTCAAATAATTGCAATGTTGGAATGGATTTGGATCACCCCTTATGGTGATTTCAATACCATTGTATGGGAATTTGACACATTGATGGAACATGGATGGTACTGCTTGCATGGTGTGGATCCATGGGTGACCCAATAACATGTTATATCCTAGCTCTCTATCCAAGACTTGAAAAGCAACCTTTGTCATTATTGGTCCTACTTGTATAGGTAATGTTACAATGCCTTTAGATGGATGTTCTTCATCATCGTAAGCCTTGATATTTATTTTCTTGGCAGAATCAATGTGAAGTTCAAAATACCCTAGTGCTTTGACTAGATTTAAAGTACAAATGTTGAGACCGGCTCCCCCATCTATGAGTACTCTTCTAATTCTTCTCGTATGAATGTAAGCTTCCAGATGTAGAGGGTCATTATGAAGCAGTCTATCACTAGGAATATCTTGTTTTGTGAATGCAATACATGTTCCTTGTGTCAGATTTCCCAGCATAGACTAGAAGGCATTTTCATCTATATCTTTGTTCACTATTGAATCTTGAAGTGCTTTGTCTAGTATAGCTCTATGAGTGGGCAAAATTCACAATATTTTGAATAATGATATCTGTGTAGGAGTTTTCTTAAGTTGGTCAACAACATTGTAAGTTCCTACTGCTGGTGGTTGATTTTGTGGTATTCCTTGTAAAGTTACCTTTGATCTGCGAGTAACTACTATACAATCTTTGTCTCTAGGAGTTATGGTGATCATAGCGATTGTATCATTTGTATCATAGGTTGTTTTATCAAGATTTATGTTAAATCCCTCTTCATAGTCTATATGGGTATGTTTGACATCCATGATATGTTCTATGAGTTCATCCTCAAACCAACCTAAGTGAGATGGTTGATCATGCCCCCAGTCTCTGAGACAAAGATTTCTATCATCATCATACTTCGATGCCTCTAATATCATGCAAATTTGGTTATCATCTGTGTGAGTGTTTTGATATTGGTAATCTTGATCAAGTGTTTCTTGTGAATCATTGTTTGCTACATCTCCTGAGCTAATTGCATGAATAGTGTGGTTGTATGAGACCTTTGTGTAGTTAGTTGTATTGTCTTGGGTACCTGATGTGGTAGCTTTCTTCTTGTCATGCTTAACAAAAGGATCCTTAAAAATCATATCATTTGTGTTTGCTTCTGTTTTATCGGTATCAATTGTGATGTCCCCTTGGTCTATCATATTGTAGACATATAAAAATGACCATATTCCTAAATGAATATTTTATGTTCATTTCTCTATTTGATTAAATCCAATTTAATTAAATTATCCACCTTCCTCTATTTAACTAAGTAAATTACTCAATTTATTTAAATTAAATTCACTATACCATTTAATGAATAAATCATTTTATTCAATTAAATCCCTCCCTACCCACTTTTAGTTAAATTCAAATTTAATTAAATAGTTATCTTAAATTGAATAAATCTAATTTATTTAATTTCCCCAAATTGCAACCAAATTGAATTAAATTACTTTGTTTCAATTAAATCCTATTATCCCTCCATCCACTTGCAAAATCCCAAACCCCTTTCTAATCCCTTCTAGAATCTTCTAATCACTTCTAATTAACCTAACCCCTCCTCTAAACTTTGTCACATCCCTAAGCAAAGGGAAGTCACTTCTCAAAACCTCAAAGTCTTTGATAACAATTAAAGGCTTTCAACCTTCAACCACTAAATGGCTCAAAGTCTTTGATAACCATTGAAGGCTTTCAACTTTCAAAAACTTAATCCCCAAAGTCTCCAATAACCATTAATGGTTAACTCTAACCCTCCTACATGGTTAAAACATTTGTTTTGACTCAACCTTCATCCAACCCAAGGGTCTCATCAAGCCTTTAATGCTTTGACCATGATTATCTCTTAATCATTTGCACAAAGGTTTATCCTTGGATTAACTCTTAATCCAATGGGTAATCCTAACTTAGACTTGACCCTTAGCCTTTAGATAACCATGAGGTCTTCTCAGGCCTTTAATGCTTCCAACCCCTTTTCTCAACCCAACCTTATGTTGACACTTGTCACCATTTCATTGGTGCCAATTATGCACATGGATCCCCAACTTTCAAACTCAACCCTTGATCAACTCTTTCAATCCTGACCATCCATTGCCTTATTTTTGCTATAAATAGAGCTCTCATTCCTCCATTTTCAAAAATCATCCTTCAAATTTGTAGCATCACACTTATGCTCAAATATATTCAAGTTTTCATTTCATATATACTCATCATTTAGCCTCTCTTTAAATCAGGAAGTAGACTAAATATGCATGTTTAGAGTACTTTCTTTATCATTTTAGCTCAATCATAGACTAAATATAGTATGCTAGGATAGTATTCATACTAATCTTGTCATCTTATCATATAGTTTATTGCATTTTAAAATCATACATAGCTTAGCATACCTTTCATACTAAAAACTATCAAAACATCCCTCGTTCTTGCATTTGCCATCCCTGAACCATTTTGCTCAGCGATCTAAGAGCAAAAACATTGGTTTGAGGGACATTGTGAGATAGAGAACCATGGGACCCACCTTAGGAAGCTGAGTAATACCATGTTACTCCATAGCTTGCACCAAGAAGTCCTGTGTGTGTGTGTGGACTAGTATTTCATAATTTTCACATATTGAGTTCTATCAGCCCACTTTTCCCGCATACATTTTTGGCGCCCACCGTGG
This sequence comes from Cryptomeria japonica, assembly GCF_030272615.1. Taxonomy (NCBI): domain Eukaryota; kingdom Viridiplantae; phylum Streptophyta; class Pinopsida; order Cupressales; family Cupressaceae; genus Cryptomeria; species Cryptomeria japonica. The sequence goes on along the minus strand of NC_081405.1, from coordinate 438,500,381 downwards.
GGCTCGAACCCACATAACAAATCGATTTTTCAAATTAATGACTTTTGCAGGTCCATGGGAAATAGGAATCGGTGCATCAAAAACATTCCATAGCACATCTGGTTAACAGTCTAGCGCATCCCACTTACTGTTTAGCGCATGGGGTCTATACTTTATGCACGTGAAGACCCTCTCTCAGCGCATGACTCCCTCTAAAATTTTCCTGTAGGTCTCGACGCAGGCGAAACATAGAGTAGCGCATCAAGTTAACATATTAGTGCATCCAGCTCATAGTTCAGCGCTTGTAGACCATCATCTAGCGCATATGATTAAAACGTTAGCGCATCATATTTCAAATTTTCTTGCAAGACTGAGCACGGGAGAAAGAAAAGGGACAGAACAGTGCTTCCAACAGACAGAGTAGCGCATCTAGAAAATAGTATAGCGCATTAATCCTTTATTTTAGCGCATCCAGGATATATTGTAGCGCATAAAATCTGTTCTGTAGCGCATCACAGATAGAGGACTAAAATTAAAATTGTAACAGCAATAGAATTTAGACTTGTAGAAATCCACCTAAATCCAAATTTTCTAACTCATGGATCACAATTTTGCAAGATTCTAACAGTTTCTTGCAAGTGGAGCAGGAAATTTTATTGTAAAAATGATTTCATTTGTTGACCACCAAATCAAAAAAATTTCTTTGTTGACCAAATTTACATTCATAGATTAAAAAATCATTGATTTGCATGGATAAAAATAAACACCATGTTTTTATGGAGCAACATCTCTACATAGATTTTAGCAAATCACTGATTTAAAAGGATAAAATAAACCAAATTGATTGCTTTGTCTCGAAAGTGGAAGGAATATGCTCTCCCCTTAACTAGGTGATCAAAAATCCAGACCACTCTTACAACTTTCAGTACTTCAAGCATTACATCCTTTAGCAGGCCTGCCTTCCCGAGGAGTTGCAATCAACTCTTAAAGCCATTTATGGTCGGTGTGAAGGGAACGACCTAAGTGGGGAATGACTTTGATGCCAAGAACTCCAACCCACTATAATCAAATATGGAAAGTGATGAAAGTCCTTTTCAACGGTTGCGCGCAGTGATTAGCCTTCCCCCAGTATCCTTGAGATACGTAAAGCTTTTGTTCTAAAGGTTGGGAAGCCTCCTGAGGGAGTTTATCACTGACGGCTAAACGAGAAGCCTGATTACGAACCTTAGAAATGGAAACTTTGAGCCGAGTCAGTAACCAGACATTTATAACATCATAGTGCAAGGGTGGGGAAGAATCCGCCCCCAAGATTACTCACCATATATCTCCCAAGATAACTACTCAACTGTGAAGTAATTCACTTTGAGTTAATTTCTGGCAAAAGGCAAAAAAATGGGCGCCCTCTAGGGGGTGACACAGCTGTTTGAGCTGACGGAGTATCGAGACTAGTGGGCTATGATGTTATTTATGACCCTTGACTAAAGAGTCTTTCTAAAGTGTATTACTTGTATCCAAACCTGTTAAAACATTTGGGGATTTGAACACATCCTCACAGAACATACACTTTTTGTTAGATTAAGCAAAAATGGTTGTACTTTTTGTGTCGTGCTTGCATTTATTACCTCAGAAAATCATCCATCAAGCTTGAAAAATTCACAAAAAATTTCAAAATTGATAAAAATCGAACCAAAGAAAGATCATCAATGCAGTTTAGCGCATCAGAGAAATCTTTTAGCGTGTGTAATACTTCTGTTAGCGCATCCAAACCTCAAGTTAGCGTGTTGGTTCAAAACAGTAGCATTTCATCTTACGACAAAATAGTTTAAAGTCCTTTAGCACATTCGAAAAATAGTCTAACGCGTGGCAGCAATAGCTTAGCGCGTCGGACCAAAACATTAGCGTGTACAGTCAAATAGTTAGCACGTCACAGGCCCAGGGTAGCGCATAACTTTTTCAATAGTTAGACAACAATTTTTAAACAGTCCGAACTTTAGTGTGTGGAAGCACCAGCTTAGCGCGTGGAAACCAAAAATTAGCGCATATAGTCAAACAGTTAGCACATCACAGGCCTAGTGTAGCGCATAACTTTTTCAACAATTAGACAAACAATTTTCCAAAAGTCCAAACTTTAGTGCATGTCTTGGGGCAATCTAGCGCGTGTGCTTATTCTTTTAGCGCATCGAGAAATTTAGGTAGCGCATATAGACTCTATTCTAGCGCGTGATCTAAAACAGAAAAACAGAGAGCAAAAACTGGAAAATTTTTGAAAATTTCAAAATCATTTTTAGAAACCCTTTTCATCAAAATTCATCTTTCATCAAACCAGAGTGACAAAAACAAACCACTAAACCTATTTCTTGAGCTCAATTTGTGTCAAAGCAAAAGTTGTCAGAATCCTAAACGAATCATGCAATAGAGGATGTCTCTCCAGTCACAATCCAGAAATCTCATCATCAGTATCAACAGAATCCTTTACCATCTTACGGATTTCTATCTCAAAAAACTTGTTTAAAATTCTCAAATTGTCAAATCCAGTTTCTAGATCGGGAAGCTTTTATCCATATAATTTGACACGATTTGTCATGAAGGGACATCTAAACCTTCACACTGATAGAGTCAGATTTGAAATTTTCAAAAACAAGAATCAACTGAATCCAAACAAATCAAAGGAAACCATTGATCACTCATGCATGACTAATCCTCTTATTTTGAGAAGAAAGAACCTCTATCGTAACATCACGTTGAAGAAACAACAACCTAGTTTTTCTAAATTCATCAAGAGAAATAAGTTTTTATACATCAATCGTCAACTCTTCAAATCTCATTGGATATTCTTTCATCACATCAAAAAGTATATCCAAAACAAATCTAGCGAATTTGACAAAGAGCCTTTGAAAACAAGAGCATACTATCAAAAGTCTGCTTTTAATCAAACCATAAACCGTGGAGGAAAGATCAATCCAGCATTCTTGCCCGATGAGTGCATCACATACAACACATCTTGACTAGAACCACCAACGCCCGAGCAACATATCAATGAGGCTTTTGTCCCCTTCATCACTGAAAGTTTCTACTAAAATGTATGTTACTCGCTCTCAAAAAGATAAACAAAACAAGGCACATGCTGAGTCCAGTATGAATCGAATATTATCAAATCCCTTCGAAGTTTCACCCATAGAAGAATTGGAAATTACTGAAGCACTTCTTCGGGAATGTCAAGAAAACCCTTCTTTCCAAAAACTTGTAGAAGAGCTCATGGAAAATGACAAAGAAAAGTATCTGCTCATGCTTACCAGTAAAGGCATTAAACTTCCTGAAGATTTTGATGCAAACATTTTTCAAATTGGATCTCGGCAGTATGCCTATCAAGAACAACACAGAGAAGAAGAAACTCACATACTTGAACAACATATTCCAGAGCAACACATTCCAGAACAATGCATACCAGAAATGCGTATACCTGAGCTAGAAACACCAGAGCAACATATACCATTTACCACACCTTTTCAGCTGAGAACCAATATAAGGCAAGAACTTTTTTCTCGACAAGACAATATACCTTTGGTAGCCCTTACTCAACAAATGCAAATGTTGCAAAGGTAAATACAGGATATGCAACAAGGGACAATAGTGCAGTACTCTTTAAATGAAATATGTCCTTATCCATTTGACAGAAGCTTGAACATGGTGCCTTTTCCTCCAAACTCAGACATTCCCAAATTTCATAAAAATTATGGAAAAAGTGATCCCCGAGATCACGTTCAGGAATTTTTCACACTGAGCCTGGAATTCACTCATGATGACACCTATTTGATGAGGTTATTCTCCAGAAGCTTGGGAGGACAAACCATGGAATGGTTATCCAAAATTTCACCACCTGTTAGATCATTTGATGAATTGGTTAACAAATTCATAACCCACTATTCCTACAACATCCAACATGCCATAACCATGCTAGATGTTTGCAACACCAAACAAAAGAACAATGAAACATTCATGGTGTTCCTTCAATGCTGGCGATGCATGGTATCACGATATCCTCTAGATATTCTTGAAAAGGAGAAAATGGAAATCTTCATCGATAACTTGAATGGCAAAATGAGTTATAGACTAAAACTCCAATGCATACCATCTTTTGCTAAATTGATTGAAAATGGCATTCAAGTGGAGGAAGCCTGTGTCAAAAAGGGGACACTCAAATTCTACAAGGAAGGAACAAATTCATCAAACTACAATAACCAGAACAACACCAACCTTGACAAATCTTGATTTTGGACTCGAAACAGAAACGAAGGCAACAATGAAACACATGATCCCAAATCTAAACAACCAGTACTTGCATTATCTGGAAATCCTCAAAACACGACAAATCCTAAAAATGCTACTCCCAGTGCTAACACATATGCGCAAAACACTGATCAAGGACAATTCAACACAAACAACACTAATGATACTCCAAGAAAAAACATGATTCTAGGACCTAACAACAATCCACGCAACAACACGAACAATTTCCAAAAGCGCATCTTCAAACCACTAGGACAATCACTAGAATCCGCATTCAGAGAACTTTTGGCAAACAAGATTCTTTCTTTACCTCCAATCAACAACTATGAGCCCCCGATCAAACCACCTTGGTGGAATGATCTTCACTATTGTGATTTCCATCGCAATAAGGGTCATAGAACAAATGAGTGCATGAGATTGAAACACATAGTGTAGGACATGATTGATCGAGGTGACTTAACGGTGGATGGTCTCAAAACAAATGGTGATCTTGGAGCCTTCAAAAATCCTCTTCCAAATTACAACAAAGATGGAGCATCAACTTCCGATGATACACGAGGAGCTCGTATTAATCACATCTACAACAACACCATTAACCACATATCAGCTGAAGATCATCAAGTAAATGTCATCACTATTCGAGATCGACATGATCATGAATCTGTCAATGTAACAACCCGAACTCAGAAATATGTCTTGAAAGGACATACTACACCTACAACTACCATACCAAAAATCCAATATGACTTGGTCAACCAATTACGCAAAACTCCAGCTCAGATATCTATACTAGAATTGCTGAAACTATCACCAAGGCACAAAGACATATTAGAGAAAGCGCTATTGGAAACAAATGTACCTCAAAATTTGGATACGGACAGATTTCAAGCCATGGTTGCCCATATGACTGGACCTCATAACCTCACCTTCTCAAAACATGACAATGCTTCCTTGATCCATCCACATAATACTCCTCTCCATATCGAAGTCATTGTTTGCAAACACCGAGTCAAAAGAGTCCTAATAGATGGAGGAGCCGGCCTTAATATATGTACTTTAAAGCTTATCCGTGCATTAGGCTTTTCAGAAGAATCTATTGATCCTTGCAAGAAAATTACCATAAAGGCATATGATGATGAGGAAAGGTCCTCTAAAGGCATAGTGATATTACCTATTCAAGTGGGACCATTACAAAAGGATACTATATGTCAGGTCTTAGATATTGATCTAACCTACAATGTTTTGTTAGGATGACCCTAGATACATGAAATGCAAGAAGTACCTTCTACATATCACCAGTGTGTCAAGTTTCCTTATGATGGACAAGAAATATCCATATCCACTGATCACAATCCATTTCAACATTGCAATGCAATGGGGGCAGCCCAAGACAGTTTGGTTCCTCATAATAGAGAAAAGCAGCGATCCTTGACATCAGATCTACAGACAGCAAAGCCCAACTCCTTATGAGGAGACTTCAAGCAGAAAATGCAAATCAAAGACCAAGGTATGGGAGAATACTCTTTGGATCCTTTATGTTTGGCCAAATTTCCAACATCACCTAGATTGCATGGATTGCCTACTACATCAATAGATCTGGCAAATCAGCCCATCACTAAATTTGATGGTACCTTCATCCAATTGGGTACTCTAGCACATGAGTCAGAAGACAAAGATGTTCTTAGCTAGTTATACAAAGATGAAGAAGAAGATCATAGAGCAACCACTCTAGACATTGTTCTGCCAACACACCTATATGGAAAAGGCTGCTTAATCATGAAGCAAATGGGATATGGCAGTAAGGGACCTATTGGCAAATGCAAAGAAGGAGTCACTGAACCTATAGATCTTCCTTCACAACCTAGCAAAAACAAAGCAGGATTGGGTTCTAAACTCATGTTCCTATTAAAACAGCCACCACACCTACCTACCAAACCTCAATGGAAAGTAAAGACGAAGTACAAAGAAGAATCCTAGCAGGAAGCACTCTTTGAATCAGCAAAAACAATCTGCAAGGCACGGGAACGTCAAGATCAGAAGTTACATCAGGAAAAACTTCTATGTCATAAGAAGGCCCTATCTGCAGCAGTAGCTCATATTCAGACACCAATATCTCAAGAACAAATCATGTCATCTCCAGATACCATTCTTCCTCCCCAAGGAAGTACAGTCTATGAACAAATCCAGAAAGTAGAGGACGGATCTGACACAGAATCAACCAAAACCATCAAAATGGTATCCATCATCAAAGATTTGTTTTCACCATACAACATACTTGTTTACAACATAGATAGAATTTGGGATGATGCCTATGAGACTGATTCCAATGAATATGAATGGAGTACTTGCTCCAATGCTACTACAGATATCCCTAGTGATACTAATTCTATATCTATCTCCCAAGAAGAACATAACACAGAAGATAGACCTCTTGAATTTGGACCACAGAATATCTAGGATGTCGAGGAAAGTGAACAGGAACATTATGAGCAAGTATATGTATAGGATAATACCATCGAGGACCTCGACAAAATCTTGAACTTCTTTAAAACCAAGAACAACCACACTGAAAACTCTGTCCTAACACTCACAATAGCCGAGCTTAATCCACCTAATGATTCCTTACCACTTGTCTTTCCTGACCTCATCAACTAGGATGAACCTGAAATCCATGATATACCAATTTTCCCAAATGATGAATCTATTACCCATTACCTATGTACCGTAAATCCAGAAACAGGCTCTACCAGTGAACAAAATAACGATGTCTACAAACCAGGGAGTGCCAAGTCTCTCAGTCGCAAAAATGAACTAAATAAAAGATCTGATGCTGAAAACCAGTCAATGGCAACTCTAGATCATAAAAAAGTAAAAATAAAGAACGCATCTGAGGGTGAAAACCTTTTTAAGGAACCTAACGATGGGAGACTTGACACTCTTCTTGAGCATTTTCATGAGCGATCACCCATATTGATTGAGCCCACTCAATCAATCAACATTGGTACCACAGAAGCAGTTAGGAACCTACACCTTGCAGAATCTCTAACAGAGGCAGAAAGATCAGCATTCATCATTTTCTTCAAAGAATAGCAAATTAAATTTGCTTGGTAATATGCTGATATGCCTGGCGTGTATCCACACTTAATCATGCATCATCTATCCATTTCTACAGGAGTTAAGCCAATCAAGAAAAAACTACGAAAGATGAATCCACAGGTGGCACTCATGGTCAAAACTGAACTAAAGAAATTATTAGACGTCGGATTCATTCGACCCATTGACTATGCAGAATGGATTTCCAACATCGTTCCAGTATCAAAACTAGACGGTAGTATCAGAATATGCACTGACTTCAGAGACATCAATAAAGCTTGTCCAAAGGATGACTTTCCTCTGCCCAGTATTGACATCATTGTAGATCTCATAGCAGGCCATGCAATGCTCTCATTAATGGACGGTTTCTCAGGCTATAACCAAATCAAAATAGCCCCAGAAGGTCAAGATAAAACCACGTTCACCTGTCCTTGGGGAATGTACTGTTGGAATGTTATGCCTTTTGGCTTAAAGAATGCAGGGGCCACTTATCAAAAAGCAATGACCACAATATTCCATGACATGATGCACACATTTATGGATGACTATGTGGATGACTTACTAGCTAAATCTTTCACTAGAGCAGAGCATCTTGGTATCCTAACAAAAATCTTTGATCGATTGGAGAAATTCCAAGTCAGGCTTAACCCTAAGAAATGTGTCTTCAGGGTTACATTAGGCAAGTTAATAGGCTACATAGTCTCAGCTAAAGGTATTGAAGTAGATCCAGCAAAGGTACAAGCCATCATGGACATGCCACCACCAAAGAATATCAGTCAAATCAGATCTCTCCAAGGATGACTTCAATCAATCAGGCAATTCATCACTCAGCTAGCAGATAAAAGTCTTCCATTTAACCATTTACTACACAAAAATGTACCATTCAAATGGGAGGCCAAGTGTGCAGAATCTTTGTACCAAATCAAACAGTACCTGATGAATCCGCCAGTTCTAGTCCCACCAGTTGCAGGAAAGCCTCTTATCTTATATATCTCAACAATAGATATATCGCTGGGGGCACTATTGGCACAAGAAGATCAACAAGGAAAGGAACGTGCCATATATTATATCAGTAGGACATTGAATGGCTATGAACTCAACTATACATTCATTGAAAAGGCTTGCCTAACAGTGGTCTTCGCATCTCAAAAGTTTTGACATTATATGTGAGCACACACCATCAAGTTAGCTGCAAAGATTGATCCTCTCAAATATCTACTTAGCAAGGTAGCTCTTACAGGCCGATTGGCTAAATGGGTCATGATTCTCAGTGAATTTGACATCCAATGCATAGAAAGACAAGCCATCAAAGGACAAGCAATTGCAGATCAGTTGGCCGAAGCACCCCTACCAGAAAAACACACCATGGAGATTGAATTTCCAGATAGGGATGTTCTTACTCTTTCAACTAAACAATGGACCCTATACTTTGATGGATCTTATACACAACATGGTTCAGGTGCTGGCATTCTATTCATCACTCCTGAAGGACACACTATACCAAGATCATACAGGCTTATGTTTCCATGCACAAATAATGTGGCTGAATATGAGGCACTGGTCATAGGCATCAAAATGGTCGTAGAATGGAAAATCATAGAGTTAAAAGTCTATGGGGACTCGCAACTGGTCATTCAAATCAACAATGACTATCAGACAAAGGATGACAAGTTACTACCCTACAAGCGAATGGTGGATGACTTCAAACAGTATTTTATACACATCACCTTCGAGCAAATACCAAGGTTGAACAATAAAGCAGCCGATGCAAAGGCTACTATCGCTTCATTACTACAAATTCCAGAGCAACAGAGTCATTACGAGTTCTTGGTAGAGCAACTATTCTCCCCCGCCTATGACCATTCTGAATCTCAAGTTATCTATGCCTTGACTGGTTCAGATTCTCTGTTATATGGACCAATATACGACTACCTCAAACACAATATCTTACCCATTGACCAATCCCATAACCAAAAACGTAACTTTATCCAACAAGCTACCCATTATACCCTTACCGCTGATACTTTGTATCGTTGAGGTTTCGATGGTACTCTTCTTTATTGCCTTGATCGTAATGATTCCGATTCTGCTTTACATGAGCTTCACGAAGGTATTTGCGGCACACATTCAAGTGGAACTACTCTGGCTAACAAGCTTCTAAGGATGGGATACTACTGGCCTACAATGGAGAAAGATTCGTATCATTTCGCCAAGAAATGTCCTAAATGCCAGATCCATGGTAATCTCATACATGCACCAGCATAGGAACTGCAGCCCTTTACAACATCATGCCCCTTTTGTCAGTGGGGACTAGATTTAGTTGGCAAAATTCATCCGTCATCTTCAAATGGACATAAGTTCATTATAACAGCAACAGAGTACTTTACCAAATGGATAGAAGCAGTTCCCATGACCACAGTAATCAGGAAACAAATTGCCCCTTTTATCCTAAATTATCTAATCTGCAGATATGGTATTCCAAGTTCAATCATCACAGATAATGGACAACCCTTCAAGAATCAAGATATCCAAGAACTATGTGAAAAATTCAAAATCCAACATAGGTTTTCTACACCATATTACCCATAGGGAAATGGTCAAGCAGAAGCATCTAACAAAACAATACTGAAAATCCTCAAGAAAATAGTGAATGATGCAGGCAAAGATTGGCACGTACAACTCAATCCAGCTCTTTGGGCATACAGGACCAGCATCCACACACCTACAGGAGCAACACCATACTCATTGGTATATGGATCAGAGGCTATTTTACCCCTGGAGGTAGAAATTTCATCCCTCAAAGTCTCTTTGAAAGGCTTAATCTCAGATGAAGAGTATCAAGTTAACCGACTGCAAGAACTTGAACTATTAGATGAAAGACATCAGCATGCTTATACTCATCTCAAAGCATATCAGCAGTGTATGTGTAGGAGCTACAATCATAAAGTCATCCCCCGTAACTTCAAAGTTAGTGACCTAGTCCTCAAAGAAAATCCAAGACATCAGCAAGATCGCGAAAAGAAAGGGAAATTTGAACCTAACAGGTTGGGTCCCTATGTTATCATATCAGTCTATGGATCAGGTGCCTATCAGCTAACCAATTCTGAAGGAGATGTGCTCGATGAGCCAACTAACAACATCCATGTGAAAAGGTACTATACTTAAGTGACCTAGTGCACGGACAAAGCCAAAATAAGCAAAAAAAAAAAAAAAAAATCCAGAAAAAGCAAAAACACAAAGTACAATAAAAACAAAGGGTGAAAACCTAGTAAATAGGCGCTCTTGTGAAAGAATGGCTCCTCCATCTCTATCCATACCATCTTATCCATCAAAACACTATCGGCCATCGCCTGACACTTAGCATATATTCATTCAGGATATACTTAATGTAGTCACTATCCTAGGTTATCTATTTGTATCTATCCTCTTACCACATTCCACCATGGCTTGGTAATCACTGTACATGATCATATCAAGAGGCACACTCAGCTAGGGGCATTAATTGGTTCAAAAACTTGCAAACATTCCAAACATCACAACTATTGAAAAACACAGAAGATGACATCCAACAAACCAAAACAACGCTTCATCGCAAAAACCAAAGCAAAACAATTCACAAAAATACCTAGGATGGATGATTTTTTGAAGTACTAAATGTTGCATTCTTGCATAAAGTCTTAACTAGTTTTGCATTTTTGACCTTTTTGAATTATTGGATTCTCTTCCTCGTCTGACTAAATGCTTCACAGCTAGAGATTGTGGGGAAACTCCAATATTTTCTTAGTCTTCTGTCTGGGAGGCGATCACTTGTACTATGTGAATACTTGCCTCGAGACGTGATACATCAAATATCACTGCAGGCCTGCTTCCACTTCATGCATACAAATGATCAAATCTTGTCTATTTACGCAATACGCACTCAGGTCGTTCTGGTTCCATTATACCTTGACGCTTGTGCTATCTTGCAAAATCAAACATCATGTAAATTTTTCTTAGGTCATTATGGCTCAATTATACCATTATGCTTGTATAAATTTTCAACATATCCTAAACAAATCAATGCTCAATGATGATATTTACAAAGAAAGCAAACAAATGGTTATATCGGATGGCAAATGCAGAATGAGGATGCTACCAAAAACATAGTTGCATATCATTTTTACATCATTAATTGCATATCATTTTTTATATCATTAATTGAATATCATTTTTACATCATTAATTGCATATCATTTTACATCATTTTACATTAATCATATCAGTTTAACATCATTTACATATCCAGATACATTTAGCAGCATATTAAAACATACATCTCATTTTCAAGATACATCTCACAGCATATAAAAGCATACATCCTGCATCATACATTACATCATATATTTAAGCATTACATCATCACATAAAATAAATGCATCCATATCAACACATCACATGATCAAAAATGGTGCTGTATATATATATATATATATATATATATATATATATATATATATATATCTCAAAAATGATCAAGATCTACAAAATGTGTCCAAACACTGTGTCCAGTACAAAGAATGACAAATGCTCAAAAATACAATGGAGACCATGTCTCTCAAGTATGACTATCCCCTGATGGAGATGGTCTCGCTCCAGATGCACCCGCCCCTGGATCTCTAGGAGGGTCCTGTCTCGGTGGCCCTATCACACCTCGTCTCTTAGATCGTGACCCAGTGGCTCAAGATCGGCTAGATCTCAACTGACCAAAACGCTCAACTCACTGATCCCTGGGTACTGCAGCCTCATAATGCCACCTTTAATACTCCGCCTCCTGCGCTCTCAGCACCAACTCTCTAAGGGTGTCTCTCATCGGACCACCCACCGCTACCCTTTGCATACTCCCCACCACCTCCTCCGCTCATCCTCATCGCTCTATCTCGGTATCTCTCTCAGTGGTCAACTGAGAAATCTACCGCTGATAGGTCAAAATCTGCGCCTGCAGCTGCTGAACGGTAATCTGCAAAGTCTGGATCTAGGCATCCTCCATATGTCCTGGGACCCAGACCCATAGTGGTACCTATGCTAGAGGAACCCCTCCCACCTGGCTTGTCCTTGGTGCTGGAGGTGGGAGCACATCTATCCTCCTCCTCTGAGCTAGTCGCATGGCCTCCTCTAAGCTGGTCGCATGGCCTCCTCTGCACCACCCACTACAGCTAACACCTCCCCAACTCTCCCCTCTCCCCCAGCTCCTATAGCCAATCCACCTCTCCCCCTCTCTATCCTCCCCTATCTGACTGCTCTATCCACCCCTCTCCTCCCTCTATCTCCCCGCCTCCCTCTGGCTCCTCTAACTCGTCCTCCTCCTCCATCCTCCCCATCATCTCCATCATCTCCCCCATCTCCCTCCTCCTCATCTGAATCAAAGGCTGGCCTCATCTCCTCAGGATCAGATATCCTAGCCACCGCCCACGCAGCAAACAATCGAGCGAACTCATCTGTCATCCCCGCATCCTGGATCTCTGGGGCATAGTCCCAGATCTTCCTGGCCAACCCCACAAACTCCTCCACCGCCACGACACTATCAATAGTCAGCCCCCAATTGGCCACATCCTACTGGCACCATGCATAAAGCCATGCTCCTTGAGGAATACCCTACTGGCACCCAAACTACCTCAAAACTTGGGTCACCACAAACTGTTCAATCACGAACGAGGTCCTCCCAATCAGATACCTCGTCATAAATACAAAAGGCATCTCCAGCCCATCCTCAGCCCACACCTCGCATCCTATGTACGGTCTCCAGGTGACCGTATCTAGATCATCAAAAACCCTCCTCCAATGCTCTAGTTTGCCCAGCTTACGCTGGACAACTAGACCTCTGTATCCATAGGCGTAGGCACATCCTACGGGCCTGTCCCTATCTGCTAGTGGCCTCGCTACTGGAATGTGCTCCCAGCACCATACCTATAATAGGGTCATGGCAGCTAACAAACTGCTGTAACCAAGGTATACTACCTCATGCAGATTCCTGTATAGATGCGCCAGCATCGCTGACCCCCATGCAAACCTCCACCCCTGTGTCACCATCTCCTCCAACACTAACCCCCATCCCACCGAGAATCCCTTTGACCTGCGATTAGGACAAAGGAATCCACCAATAAACCCTGCTAGAATGGATGGTAGGGGTGCATAATCTAGGTCCAAAAACTCCTACCAAGGGATCTCATAACCACAGATAGTATCATCCTGGAATATCCGGCGCAGTGCCTCTGTGCCACCCTCCTCTGACTACTTGTATGGTAGTAGTGCACCTACCACGGGAATGCGCAGAATCCGGTAACAGTCCTCAGGTGTGACTGTCATCTCTCCAGTAGCAAAATGGAAGGTGTTGGTGTCGCTATGCCACCTCTCTACCAAAGCTATCAAAAGCCCCCGGTTCACAATCAACCGAGGCATATCCAAGAGAGAGGTGAATCCACATCTCTCAATAATATCCAGATCTACCTGCGCCAACTGCGATATCAATGTCCATAGTCTGGGGAATCTCTCCCTTGACTGTATCATGCCCAATCGCTCTTGTCAACAAATAAAACAAATCCAATATCAGTTTCCACATCAAAACAAAGATATCAAAATCAAATTTACATCAACAACATGAAACAATTTGCTCATCTACATCAAAGTTCAAAATCCTATCATTTCATATCAACTTGTAAAACAACTCAAGTTATCAAAAACCATATCAAAACTTGTAAAACAACTCAAGTCTCCACAATCCCATAAACTTGTAAAACAACTCAAGTTTCCCACCCATATCAGCTTGTAAAACAACTCAAGTTTCCAACCCATATTGGCTTGTAACACAACTTAGGCTTTCACACACATTGAACTTGAAACAGACCACGCAAATAACTCATATTTTGATCAATACAACAGATTGATATCTATTCATAACTTGGAAAATCACAAATCAAAACAAGTTGTACCAACACTCACATTGGATAAATTCATCAAAACATGACAGGCAAACAAAAAAAATTTTCAAATCGGCCCTTCCTGCAAATTTTTTTCAGATGCGCTAAAATAGTTATTCAATGCGCTAGAAACCTCCCATGCACTAGGCTGTCTCTCTTGCGCGCTATTCTATCTACCCTATGCGCTAGACTGACTCTACGCGCTAATCTTTACTCCCAATGTGCCACCTAGCCCACCCCATGAGCTAGACTCTGTCTACGTGCTAATCTATCCCTCCTAGGTGCTACCCATTTGGCCCTATATGCTAGGTTAGTCCTACGTGCTAAACCCCCTTACCTATGTGAACCCCTGCGACCCCTATGTGCTAGGTCACCCCTACGCGCTAACCTACTAAATGGATGCGCTACCCGACACTTTCTATGCGCTATTCTACATGCACGCGCTAACCTAATAATTTTATGCGCTACCCCATCTTTTTCAGACGTGACCACTTAATTTAAACTCGATGCGCTTCTTCACACTTCATATGCGCTACTATAGACCCTAGATGCGCTAAACCGTAAAACCTGAACTTTGAAATTCAAAAACTGACTAAAAACAACAAAATTAAAAATCAAAAAAGGGTCAAAAACATTGACTTACTGGTGGTCCCCGCACTGCAGGTCTTTGATACCTCCGAACGCGCTCAAATCGGTGTCTATGATACGGAATAGGCATTTTCTCTCTAGAGCAAATTCTCTTTCTCCAAAGTCAATAAAGCACAAATGAGTCTAAATCAAGCCCTTTTCCCCTTTTATAGGAGGAAAATGAAATTAGGGTTAGCCAAATGGACCTGTAATATTGTCGCGGTCTCCCCTATACCATAGCATTTGTAACCTATCAAGAGATGAATCAATTTGCACACTTTTATATGCACGAAATCATACACATCATATGCAACTCATCAAATTAAATCAACATTTTTGTTTTTTATTTTTCCAAATATTGATTCATCTCCTGAAGGGGCATCACCATCAAATATCGAATCTGGGGCATCACATCAAATCTGGGGCACGACTTGCAAATCAAAAGAGCGACACAAAAAAAATTGCATTTGATCATAAATCATGATAATACATCATTTTCTTTGAAATAACATGTGCACACACGTCACTTCAAAGAGGGGCAAAATGTAGACGTATAAAAATGACCATATTCCTAAATGAATATTTTATGTTCATTTCTCTATTTGATTAAATCCAATTTAATTAAATTATCCACCTTCCTCTATTTAACTAAGTAAATTACTCAATTTATTTAAATTAAATTCACTATACCATTTAATGAATAAATCATTTTATTCAATTAAATCCCTCCCTACCCACTTTTAATTAAATTCAAATTTAATTAAATAGTTATCTTAAATTGAATAAATCTAATTTATTTAATTTCCCCAAATTATAACCAAATTGAATTAAATTACTTTATTTCAATTAAATCCTATTATCCCTCCATCCACTTGCAAAATCCCAAACCCCTTTCTAATCCCTTCTAGAATCTTCTAATCACTTCTAATTAACCTAACCCCTCCTCTAAACTTTGTCACATCCCTAAGCAAAGGGAAGTCACTTCTCAAAAACTCAAAGTCTTTGATAACCATTAAAGGCTTTCAACATTCAACCACTAAATGGCTCAAAGTCTTTGATAACCATTGAAGGCTTTCAACCTTCAACCACTTAATCTCCAAAGTCTCCAATAACCATTAATGGTTAACTCTAACCCTCCTACATGGTTAAAACATTTGTTTTGACTCAACCTTCATCCAACCCAAGGGTCTCATCAGGCCTTTAATGCTTTGACCATGATTATCTCTTAATCATTTGGACAAAGGTTTATCCTTGGATTAACTCTTAATCCAATGGGTAATCCTAACTTAGACTTGACCCTTAGCCTTTAGATAACCATGAGGTCTTCTCAGGCCTTTAATGCTTCCAACCCCTTTTCTCAACCCAACCCTATGTTGACACTTGTCACCATTTCATTGGTGCCAATTATGCACATGGATCCCCAACTTTCAAACTCAACCCTTGATCAACTCTTTCAATCCTGACCATCCATTGCCCTGTTTTTGCTATAAATAGAGCTCTCATTCCTCCATTTTCAACAATCATCCTTCAAATTTGTAGCATCAGACTTATGCTCAAATATATTCAATCTTTCATTTCATATATACTCATCATTTAGCCTCTCTTTAAATCAGGAAGTAGACTAAATATGCATGTTTAGAGTACTTTCTTTATCATTTTAGCTCAATCATAGACTAAATATAGTATGCTAGGATAGTATTCATACTAATCTTGTCATCTTATCATATAGTTTATTGTATTTTAAAATCATACATAGCTTAGCATACCTTTCATACTAAAAACTATCAAAACATCCCTCATTCTTGCATTTGCCATCCCTGAACCATTTTGCTCAGCGATCTGAGAGCAAAAACATTGGTTTGAGGGACATTGTGAGATAGAGAACCATGGGACTTGCCTTGGGAAGCTGAGTAATACCACATTACTCCATAGCTTGCACCAAGAAGTCCTGTGTGTGTGTGTGGACTAGTATTTCATAATTTTCACATATTGAGTTCTATCAGCCCACTTTTCCCGCATACACATATCTTGGACCAAGTTTTTCAATTTGTAGCAACTTGCCATTTTTTGACCTTTAGTCTTATGATAATCACAGAAATCATTATCATTCCACCATGTGGGTTTGAAAGGACCTGGTTCATACACTCTTACCTCAGGTAAAGTGATCATGTTTGTCTGTATTAACTTTTTGAGTGCTGACTCAATAGGTTCTCCTAGAGGTGTGTAATTTCTTCTTGGATCATTTACCCTGGGGTATCTTGTGTTCATGTTTTGTGTAGCATTTACTTTTTCTAAGGTTGCATTATTCCATGTATGTGGATTAGATGACATTCTCGTTCCCAAAGATAAAACGGGTTGAGTTCTATTTATCATTTTGACGTCTACAATACCATCATTGGTCACATTTTTGTTTTTTGACCAAAACTTAGATTTGTCATTGTTTTTGGTATTGCCATACTTAATAAGACCTTGTTCTACTAGTCCCTTCTCATATTTGAGTGCTTTTTCTGTGATTTGTTTGAATGTGGTTAAACATTGCATTTGTATCGGATACTTAATCTTAGGAATCAAATTTTCTATGAACATGTCCACTTGCTCTGTTTTTGGGATAACTATCTTGTACCTCCTATAGAGAGCCCTCAATCATTGTATGAAGGATGCAAATGTTTTATTCTCATATTGTTGAGTGGCACACAAGTCCATCAAAGTAACTAGGGTGTCAATGTTGTGCAATAAGTTTGCAATAAATTATTCAACTAATTCTCCCCATGATATGATGGTTGGTGGTAAATGTGAAAACCACTCTAAAGATGGAGCTCCCAGACTTTTAGGAAATAATCTCATTAGTTAAGTATCTTCTGAGGTAACCTCTATACATGTTGTAAAAAATTATTTGATATGATCTCTAGGATCACCCTTCCCTTGATATCTATCAAATTTGGGCATTTCAAAATGTTGTGGGATAGGCGGCATGCTCAATGTGTGATTGAATGGATAAGGACATAAGTCTTGCATTGTGTAGCTCTTTTTATCATTACCAGTTTGCATGGTCATCATTTGTTGTTGTAAATTCTGTATTTGTTGTGTCAGAATATCTTTTTGTGTCAAAGGTATACCTTGTGTTTGTGTATGTCCCACACAAGGATTTGTGGTTGCATAACTAGGAGGTTGTTGGAAGGTACCGAGATTATAACCTTGTGTGTTGTGTGTTCCACTAGGTACCATGAAATAGCTAATATGCGAACCCATGTTTGATTGAGTTGTACTTGTTTTATTGGCAATACCTAGGTTTGCATTTTCTTGACCATATGTGGATCCCATAGAATAGGAAACTGGAGGTTGGGTTGTACTTGTTGCTTGTGTTTGAATAGGTATTGAGACACTTGATATTATCGGTATGCTTTGTGATGGTATACTAGCATTGATTGCTAAAGATGACACACTTGTTTGAAAGTTTGCATTTGTGTTGACATTTGTTTGGATAGGTACGTTTTGAGGAAAACTGGAGGTCGTTGCATGTATTTGTGTCAAGGGTAGTGTTTGACTATTATCTTGACCTAAAGTTTTTCCTAGTGGTAAAATCTTTGTGACATCAAAATCCTCAGGTGGTTTTGCCCCATTTTGTATTAACAATGAAAGATACTTGTCCCTATCACTATGTATAAGTGCATCTAGGATCATGAGGACATATGGGTCTTGTTGTGTGGATTCAATTTCTTCCTTTGTGAAATGTTGTTGTAATTTGTTTAGGGTGGACATTGTCTGTGTACCTGAGTGTTGACCTGTTGACATGTCTAAATTCCAAGTAGGGTTTACAGACTATGTGTCATTCGGGTCCATTATTCCTTTCGCTTTCTATGACCTTGTGATGGGCATCTAAAATTTCTTATATGAGGGTGGTTCTATGCAAGACGATGACTTAACCCTAGAGTGTAGACGTAAATGAAAGGCTATCCTAGCCTCTCTATTGAGGATTTTGATGTGAGACCTTTTGAGCATTCCTAGATTTCTCCAATGTAAGTCTTTCCATTTGTTGACAAAGTTGTTCAGCCTCAATCTCTCTATCAATTATACAGGAAATCCTAGACTCAATGTTTATCTCATGTATGACTCCTATATATTGAGGTGCGCTTCTTCTTAATTCCCAAGCTAAGTTAGCTAGACCATCAATGATTTCTCGTTGACCACCATTTGGAACTAAATTAGGTTACTCAAAGGGGAGAAAACCATCACCTGGGAGACCCATGAAGGGACATGCTATGAATCTATAACTGATAATGAAGGTAGATGTATATGAGGTCTAGATGGTGACGTATATGATAATGTAGGACTATGTAACTGTAGCATCCTAAAATTGCGACACTTGCAATTTCGACTGCATTTCGGTCTTCACGATGGCGACACAACACGCAACCTAAATGGAGACCCCGAAACTTGCTCACGACACCAAAAACTACATTTTTCAAGTACCCTGGCCTGAACCTCCTTGCACCCTGATGTCCCGGGAGGTGGGACCAGAGCGCCCAGTGCCCTGGTCCCTCAAGACCAGGGCGCCTAGCGCGTTGGTCCCTGGGTCCTATTTTGGGCCCGGTCTCCTAAGGAGATTGCGGGTCTTTTTGTTTGCAATTTGGAAATTACATTTCCTGGTCGGCCTAAGGTCGGGAAAATCAGTCTATCAGCCCTAATTGACAAGTATATAAACTACATTTTCCTCTTTCATTCGAGATGATGGAAAAAGCGTGGAAACTATACTCAAGCATTCAAGCATTCAAGCATTCCTTCAAGCAATTGATCATTTCAAATCTCCATTCAAGGCTAAGTGTTGCATTCAAGACAAGGATTCAACCATTGAAGAGGAGATCACATACTACTACAACATACAACATACAACATCTAAACCTTCGCACATAAGGATACAAACATCCTTAGAACAAGGTATTAGTACTTGTTTTACAGTCATTTACATTTATAGCACTTGCTCATTTCTTGGTTAATTCCAAAACCGGGGTTTGACCTAAAGGCAAACCCCTAATCCCTAACCCCCCAATCGTCTTTGCTTTTCTGTGTGTAGGTTGCAGGTACGCGGCTGAGATTGAAGATATGGAATCCTTGTGCAGAGACAAACAGATCCCCCTTCGTTTCGTGGATTTTTCGGAGGACCGTGGTGCTGGGCGCCATCGTCCTGACAACTTTTGCTCAAATTTGCAGGACAGCGCCGTATCGACATTTTATTACTAATTCCAAGTCCGCAGCTTCATACTGTTTTCCTATCTCAGTTTATAAGCGAATCTTTGTCACTTTCTATGCATTCCTAGCTTAATTCTCCTATGCACATTCTTTACAAAAGAGGGTAGCCTTGCTTTCTTAACCCTTGAAACGCATTTAGCATCCAATCTTGCATTGCGTGGGATTGGATCTTGTGGGTTTCAACCCCTCTTTTGAATGTAAAGTCTCTCCCCTAAGTGAAAACCATCGAATCCTAGCGAACCTCCCTTCTCTCTCCTTGGAGTTGGAAGAGGGGAGAGCAACTAGGGTTCGATCACGATTTTCTGCTTTACATTTTGGTGAACCCGACGTGAACATCCTTTCTGATTTTTCATGCTTAGATCTGAAAAAATTGATTACATTTCCATGTTTGATCTTTTGCAAAATTTTAGAGGTGATTGCATAAAAACCCTAAAATTTCTTTTTTGTAATTAAACTTGTGAAATATTTAATTGTTAATGCTTGTTTCAGATCTATCCTTCTATTACAAATTATCAAT
This sequence comes from Cryptomeria japonica, assembly GCF_030272615.1. Lineage (NCBI taxonomy): Eukaryota > Viridiplantae > Streptophyta > Pinopsida > Cupressales > Cupressaceae > Cryptomeria > Cryptomeria japonica. The sequence goes on along the minus strand of NC_081405.1, from coordinate 438,479,678 downwards.
TCATATCTATGTTTTAATTTTGAAAATTAAGCGGTTAAGTGTCAAAACCCTAATTTTTGAAACCCTCTTGATTCAACCTTTGTCCGACAATTTCACTGATCAAAACATCTCCAAATCAGCTATAACTTTGGATTCCGCAATAAAATCATAATATCTTTCATCCCTGAAAATTTGGAAAAAAGTTGCGAGGACCGTGGCGCCGAGCGCCATCGTCCCCGACATTTTTTCTGAAATTTCGGGAGCAAGATCTTACTGTATTTTCCAGCTAAAATCCAGAATTTTGGCTGATTTTATCAATTTTAACACTTTCAAAATTACAGTCAAAGTTGGTCTTGTGATTGCTTGGATTAAGACTTTTAAACATTCAAAAATCATTGAAACTGAAATTTTGTGTCAAAATTATGTTCTTACTGTCCTAAATCTGAAAAGTGTGTTTGCATTCATTAAAAATTTCAGTGCTTTATTCAAATTCTTGCGTTTTGTGACTTTTGAAATTAAGTGCTTAATTACAACAACTTTGATTTCCGCTTTCAAAATTGAATTTTGCGTGAAATTGAGTCAATTTTTAAATTTCAAAATTTGCATTACTCTTGACATTCCCTCTAAAATCATAAAATTCAAAATTTCAGTTTCCCTCTCTTTTTCAAAATTCAAATTTTGCATTTTTCGACAATCTGGGTAAGGTTCAATTTTGAGATTGCAACTTTAATTTGGCCTATCTACAGATCGTAAAACCACTCAATTTTTTCAGATTGGCTTTAAAATCATCATACCTTTCATCCCTGCAAATTTTGAAAAAAGTTGCAAGGACCGTGTTGCACTCCGAGCACCACGGTCCCGGACATTTTTTCCGAAATTTCGGGAGACTGTCGTGATTGCATTTAATAGCTTAAATCCAAAAGATTGGCTGATTTTACTGAAAATTGCTACCTCTAAAATCAAAATTTTCTCTCCTTCTCTAGTGCATGAGTTTTACAACAATAAGCCCTACTTACACTATTCCCGTTAGACAAAGCCGTAGAATTAAGTCTTTCCGAGGTTTAATTACCGAGGAGATGGAACCTAATTTGAATAGCCTTTTTAACGAGGACATGGGTAATTCCTCTAATCCTCCTAATGATGAAGAAGCTCTCCATGAGGTTTCTGAAGAACAACTTTCGAAATTGGATAACCAATTTGACGATTTTCGACAATGGATGTCTCAAGAATACCCTGATAGTCAAGCTCTTCCTTTAATTGAGGGTCTAAAACGTATGCTTCAAAGTGATAAGAATGGAATTGATATTTTGCGTGGTATTTCACACATTGTGAATTCGAACGTGATGCCTATGAAGAGTTGTGCTAAAACTTTAGGTTATACACAACCTCCTACACAAGTCAATCATTCTATTCCTTTGATGACTTCTATTGCTAGCATACCTACCTTTACATCAAACATAATGGCTACTTCTACATAAGACATTCCCCCTGTGATCACTAGTCATGGGGGCAATCCTCCCTCTTCTTCAATTAACCCTATCCCTTCATTCAATCCGACTTCTTCATTCATTCCTTCAATGAGTGTTCCTATTACATCTCCGCAAATGAACATGATGCAAGGGGGCAATTCATTTAATCATTCCATTCCTCCTTGTAGTGTTCCTCCTGTCCAATCATCTCCTATGACTAATTATCATAGAGTCCCACCACCTTACTCTTTGCCTTCTTTCAATAACATAACACCTCCATCTCAATCTAACACATCTAATATGAACTCTTCGACTGAAGCGACCATTAACAATCTTGCACAAACTGTCTCTTCTTTACAGCAACAAATTGCCTCTATGAATCAATCTAAGTTTAGTGTGCCCACATTTGATGTTGTGAGCCCACTTTCTCTTGACATTGTTTGAGCTATCCCTCCTAAACATGTTGAAATCCCGCATTTGGAGCTTTATAATGGTAAAGGTGATCCTCTAACACATGTTAAGACTTTCCAAACAATATGTACTAATTTTTCTTATGACCAAAGGTTGCTTGCAAAACTATTCACGAGAACATTAAGAGACAAAGCCCTACAATGGTATTGCTCGTTGCCTTCCTACTCTATTACTTCTTTCGAACAACTTGCAAATGCTTTCATTCAACAATTTCAAAACAATATAAGTCCTAAAGTTACTTTGATTGATTTAATGCATTGTAAACAAGGTGTTAAAGAAAAAGTGATTGATTTCATTGGTAGATATAAGCATTTGTATGCTCAAATTTCTTTTCCAGTGCCTGACAATGATATTCAAAGAATCTTTATTTCTAATTTACAAAGAGATATTTGAGACAAACTTCTGTTTTCTGAGTTTACTTCTTTCCAACAGTTGTGTGCCACTCTTCACAATTATCAACTGATTGTGAGTCAAATGGAACAATCACATCCTATGGCTCCGAGTGATAAGGGTGATAGCAGTCAACAACCATTTGGGAAGTTTAAACCGAACAGAGATTCCATCAAATTCAATGAAAACATCATCAACAACAATGTGAATGCAGCATCAGGTGTGCCTCCTATTTCTAAATTTTTCAAGAAAGAAAGAAAGTATACTCCTTTGAATGAATCATTGCATAGTATTATGAATAAGTTATTGGAACAAAATGTGCTTACTCTTCCTCCTATAAGGCAAGTTGATCCTGCAAATATTACTTCACCTTATTTTGATAACAAAGCCTTTTGTCAATTTCATCGTCAGCCTGGGCATGATACTGAAAAATGTTTTTCTTTAAAGGGTAAAATTCAAGATTTGATTGATAATAATACTATTTCTGTTTCTGGAGTGAATGATAAAGGCAATACATCTGTAGCTCCTCCTAATCAAAATCTTCAGATTTTCACTGATCCATTACCTTCTCATACCTCTAATGCGATTGAGACTAATGATTCCTCTCTTTCATCTGATGGTCTTGTGTCTATGACTCCAAATGTGATTAACTTTGTAGAGCAGCAAGAAAACCCTAAAGAATCTTCCATCACATTTGATTCCAGTGAAACCATTAGGGCACCTGATGGTCCTTTATACATAGTTGCAAAAGTCAAGAATACACCTTGCCGTGGAGTGCTTATTGATCCTTCGTGCATGGTTAATGTTATTACTGAAGAATTTCTTTTTACTTTGCAATTGAATCAAGTGATTTATGACAAAATAGATGTGATTGTGAAACTATTTGATGCATTTTCTTCTCCCGCAATTGGTTCTATTACATTGCCTATTGAGGTCTATAACAAATCCCTTGATGTGAACTTTGCTATTATTCCATCTTCCGAACAATTTCGTGTGAAGCTTGGCTATCCTTGGCTATCTTCCATGAAAGCTATTGCTTCTCCTATTCATAAGTGTTTGAAATTTCCCCATAATGGTGAAGTTGTTACTGTCAATCATAGCCTCTTTAAACCAGCTGAAAGAACCTCTAGTGTTCCTCTTGATTACTTTTGGCCTAAACAATTCCAATCTCTTCCTCCATGAAGTGATCATCTTTTCAAATCTTATCAAAAGTGGAAAACAGATATGATCCTATCTTTAAGTGAACCTAGAACACCTAAACTTGACATTCCTATCATTCTTGAGAAGGAAGTTCTTCCTTTGAAAGATAAAACTAATGTCTTTCCTCAAGAAGATTCCCAACCCATCCCTATGGATGTGACTATGTCTATATCTAATAAACTTCATAAAAGTAGACCTATCCCTCCTCATCATGATGGACTTGGTCTCCTTCCTAAACCAAATATTCCTCCCTTATATGGAGCAGTTCCCCCTCCTTCCTTTTATAGAGAGAAGAGACCTTCTTCTTCTCCTATTATTCAACCTAAGAGACCACAACCTAAACACCCAAGTGATAAGGATGAGAACATTCCTCCTCCTCAATCTTCTCAACTTCCTACTAAGACTAGACGAAATCGTTCTACACGTGAACGCCGACGAAAGCGTCGTCTTAGAGCTCAAACTTTGAAATCTCCAAAAACACCTTCAACAAGCATTATTCCATTTTCTCCTCAGCCGAACATTGAGCCTAAATCTCCTAAACATAAGATGCATGATGGTCTAGATCCTGTGCGAGTTAAAGACCCTATCTTTATAAATCTTGATGATGATATAGATGAAAATGTTATTCATGATGCAAATGTTACTCCTGTTCATTCTGATAGTGAATATGAACTTGTTGATAACCATTTATCTACTGAATTTTCTAAAGCACTTATCCTAGCTCCTAGACAAGAACAACATGACTCGGAACATGAACATAGCCCTTGTTTGGATCTTGTGATAGCTCCATCTGCTGTGTTGAATGTTCCTCCTCTAGCGTGTTCCCTGCCTTCCCGAAACATTGATCAGCAAGATCGGGGGGTAGATGACGTGCTAGACTAGTTACATTAGCATAGCAGATTCTCTCCCCCTCTCTTTTGTTACTTCTTCTATATGTTATTCTCATTCTTCTATTTGTTGTCCTTAGTGTTGTCTACTTGAGGACGATGCAAAGCATTGAGATCTCTCGATCTCTCTCATGTTGACTCAAAAGACACATGTGTTCCCTTCTTCTAGGTGACCTTCCTTGATTGGGGAATGAAGAACAATTATGCATACATACATATGATATATATACATGAATTATCATACAGCATACTGACCCCGAGGAAAGCGAAGTCACCTCATGCTTTGTGTTTTGTGTCTATTATCCTTGGGTTTATCTCACACTTGGGGGCTAAATCTTTGTGATAATGTGCTCCTTTCCCTTCTTATGTGTATCACTACGTTAAAACAATCACCCCCATTGAGGCGTGTGCGATTGCTTTAACGTAGGGGGGCATACATCCCGGTCATATCTTTTCAAGATACTTGAAAATTTCTTGGCGAATTTAGGTTTGCCTTGAAAATTTTTGATATCTTTCTTGCATGACTCATAGTGAGGGAACCTTACTACTGATAGTCATGGTTCTCCCTCGTGATCTTCCCTTTTACTTTGTCAATCAAAGTCATAAGATCCTTAGTCCACTGGGGGCTTGGTGTATCTTGCCTCCTTGACGTGGTGAAAGTCTTTCAATATTGTTTCCTTGTACTTTACCAGAAGTATGAGCATACATACTCCCACTAAAGTGGGGGCTAAATGTAGCATCCTAAAATTGTGACACTTGCAATTTCGACTGCATTTCAGTCTTCACGATGGCGACACAACACGCAACCTAAATGGAGATCCAGAAACTTGCTCACGACACCAAAAACTGCATTTTTCAAGTACCCTGGCCTGAACCTCCTTGCACCCTGCTGTCCCGGGAGGTGGGACCAGAGTGCCCAGCGCCCTGGTCCCTCAGGACCAGGGCGCCCAGTGCCTTGGTCCCTGGGTCCTATTTTGGGCCTGGTTTCCTAAGGAGATTGCGGGTCTTTTTGTTTGCAATTTGGAAATTACATTTCCTGGTCAACCTAAGGTCGGGAAAATCAGTCTATCAGCCCTAATTAACAAGTATATAAACTACATTTTCCTCTTTCATTCGAGATGATGGAAAAAACATGGAAACTATACTCAAGCATTCAAGCATTCAAGCATTCCTTCAAGCAATTGATCATTTCAAATCTCCATTCAAGGCTAAGTGTTGCATTCAAGACAAGGATTCAACCATTGAAGAGGAGATCACATACTACTACAACATACAACATACAACATCTAAACCTTCGCACATAAGGATACAAACATCCTTAGAACAAGGTATTAGTACTTGTTTTATAGTCATTTACATTTACAGCACTTGCTCATTTCTTGGTTAATTCCAAAACCGGGGTTTGACCTAAAGGCAAACCCCTAATCCCTAACCCCCCAATCGTCTTCGCTTTTTTGTGTGTAGGTTGTAGGTACGTGGCTGAGATTGAAGATCTGGAATCCTTGTGCAGAGACGAACAGATCCCCCTTCGTTTCATGGATTTTTCGGAGGACCGTGGCGCCAGGCGCCATCGTCCTGACAACTTTTGCTCAAATTTGTAGGAGAGCGCCGTATCGACATTTTATTGCTAATTCCAGGTCCGCAGCTTCATACTGTATTCCTATCTCAGTTTATAAGCGAATCTTTGTCACTTTCTATGCATTCCTAGCTTAATTCTCCTATGCACATTCTTTACAAAAGAGGGTAGCCTTGCTTTCTTAACCCTTGAAATGCATTTAGCATCCAATCTTGCATTGCGTGGGATTGGATCTTGTGGGTTTCAACCCCTCTTTTGAATGTAAAGTCTCTCCCCTAAGTGAAAACCATCGAATCCTAGCGAACCTCCCTTCTCTCTCCTTGGAGTTGGAAGAGGGGAGAGCAACTAGGGTTCGATCACAATTTTCCGCTTTACAGTAACTAATATGGATGATAATCCAAAATACTTAGGATGATAATGAGGATGTAAGTGGGACTGTGCAAAAGATGTAGGATGATAATGAGGACGTGATTAGGACTATGCGCAGGACGTAGGACAATAATGAGGATGTGATTAGGACTATGCATAGGACATAGGATGATAATGAGGACGTGATTAGGACTATGCATAGGACGTAGGATGATAATGAGGATGTAAGTGGGACTATGCAAAAGACTATGTAAAGGACTGCCTAGGGTCACAAGTATGTAAGGCCTTTTGAGTTTTGGTTTCAAAATAGACTGTTTTCTATAACTTCGTGTGTGGGACAATGTTTTGTAGTTTTCCAAATCTGAGAACAATTGTTGGTAGGTATGTATAGCTGACTGACTCAATTTTCATACAATCTTGGAAAATTTGGAGATACGTGGGATAGGACCTGAAATAGCCCAAGAGACTGACTCAATACTAGTCTAGCACATTGATACATAAAAAAACATGGAATACAATCTTAGGCTAGATAGTGGACACCATTCAGTGAGGCCCTTTTGAAATACCAAGATGAAATGAATAGATAGAGAGTTTGGCAGCACTGGCTCCACTCCACGACACACACTTCTTGGGCATGCCAGTCTCTCTTACCCTGAAGATCCAAGGATCTTATAGCTAAGGGATTCCTATATCATAGTGTAAGGTACATGAAGGGTGTCTATGGGGTACGATCCGCACTCTCGAAACCACTGAATGTAGGAATTTTGGCAACTAAATTAGTTCTTAGTATTAGGTTTCGAGGGGTCCCAATCCAATGATGGATTCTCAGAGCACACCACTTGAGGCTTTAGTTGAGCTTATCGATGCAGGGAAGGCCCCCACATACATTGAATTCACTCAACACTCTAGCCACCTAACCAATATATTTATATAGCGGCTTGAAAAACCCGCTCGAGAGTACACTGGGAGAGATGATATCCCCAACGCATCCCAATTTGAAGTACCTCTATGGGGTGATGAAATCCCCAGTCAAAGATACCCCTCACTATGTAAAATAAAAGAAAATTTGGATGTCGTTGTCACCTTTCTTCTTTCTCCCAAGACCCCGAAGGCAGGTGGAAAGTTAGTTAGTGCAATAGTAGGTCCACCCCAGACACAATAAAAAGTTCTTTACCTTAAGAAAATGAAAAAATGATTTAATCTAATGCAGCTTGATTCATGTTCATTTTATAGCCCAAATTTAGGTGTTAGATACATATGTGCATGTCTATTTTAAACACCAAATCCAAGTATGAAGGCATACATGTTAATTTTAACCATTTGTTGATTATAAGCACCAAAAACCAAGTGTGAGATGCATGCATGTCAATTTTAAGCACCAACAACAAAGTGTGAGATTATCCATGCATGTCCATTTTAACTGTTGTTGATTTTAAGCACTAAAAATGAAGTGTGAAGTTATCCATGCATGACCATTTTAACTATTGTTGATTTTAAGTACTAAAAATGAAGTGTGAAGTGTGCATGCATGTCCATTTTAAGCACTAAAAATGAAGTGTGAAGTGTGCATGCAAAAATATTAATCTAATCCTCTCTGAAAATCTGCCACAAGCTATAAATAGAAGATTAGTAGTAAAACCAAATTAACAGAAAATAGAAACTCAAAATTTGATAGAGGCGAATGCGTAATTTTACCTGTGTGATTGCGTGATACTTACATAGTGAATGCTTGAATCTGATAGAGTGAATGCATAAATCTAATAGACTGAATGTGTGATGATATCTGGTCGATTGTGTGATGGAAGGCAGACAACAACAAAAATTAAAAAATCAAAAATAAAAGAAAGCTAAACCCAACTAGGAACTTGCAAAACCAATTGTGAAGCCCTAGCCAAATCCCTCATCATCCATTCAATATTGATTAGATCATATTTAACTTGATAAGAAAGGACTAAGCTATTATATCTATCAAAGGCCAGTTGTTCCTTTGAATCTTGTATCAGTGTTTCTGCCTGGAGGACCTTTTGATAGCGTTTGGCTTCTCTTCTTTGTTGTTTCATCCTTGCACCTGAAATCATGAACTGTACTTTTCTTGCCATAAATTGTATCAACCAAATTATAAAATAAAAGCAATTTGATCCTAGATTAACCAAATTTAAGGGAGAATTAAACAGAATAGATAATAGATGGAAGAAAAAATTAAACAACAAAGCTTCCTACGAATGCATGATTCGGAAAGGGTGATTGCGCGATCTGGACAGGGCGATTGCGTGACCCTGTTAGAATGAATACGAGACCCTGAAGGGTCGAATGCATGATGTTGTCTATGCAATTGCATGATGATGAATGCTCAATTGTGTGATGGAAAATTCTTTTCTCAAAATTCATGCAACCTAAAAAAAATGAAAACTCCGCACAATCTGCAAAAATCACATAGAAAAATAAAGAAGGTTAAATTGTTGTTAGTTCACATAGGGTTCACCAAAATGTCGTACATGTAAAATTCATCTAAAAAACAAGTAATCAATTAGAAGCAAAAGGAAAATCATGAATCCCTTCTAACCAAAGAATTTAACAAATAAGACAATGGAATAACACAATCAAGCAAATAGGAATCAAAATAATCAAATGAAATCAAAATTCCCAATCCCAAGATCGCATATTGCTTCCATTGCTCTTCTCCTCTCTGTGGTATGATGGCTCTCAGATATTGCGCTAGTAACCTGCAAGTGACACAAAGATTCAAAGTTCATGATTATTGAAAATGGAGATTGGATGCCCAATTTATAGAAAATTGGAGAAGATTGATTGAAAGGTGGAACAAATTGATCAAGAGGTGGAACTCAGGAGAGCTCAAATGAAAATTGATAGTTGAACTACTGATTATAGGAGTGAAACTCAATAGATTGAATGGATTAATTGAGTTAACTGATTGAGAAAAAGCTGATTGAAGGAAGAAAAAGAATGATTGGTGGAAATAAAGAGGATGACACATAAGCTTAATTTAGAAAAAGATAACTGAAAGATGGAAATAGAAGTTGAAGAGATAAATGATTTAATTAATTAATTTAGTATGTGCTTGCATTTAGATTTAGATTTTTAATTTAATCTTTGCATGATATTTATTCAAATAATTGAATTTATTAATTCAATTTAGTATTTGAATATATTTAGAACTTAACTTTGATTTTCAATTTGGTTTTTGAAATCATGCACATGTTATTGAATTTGGAAGAAATTAGAAGAATATGAAATTAAATGAAATTAGAAGAATTAATAGAATTAGTTAGTTAATTAAATAATTTAAAGAAACTATTTAATTATGTAGAAATGGAATTTAATTAAATAATAAAGATTATTTAAATTAAAGGATAAAATCACAATTAATTAAATAATAATATTTAATTAATATTTAGAAAAGAGTTAGTGATTGGATGTTTAGAGATAGAAATTGAGAATTAATTTATTTAAACAATAAAGATTATTTAAATTTGGGAATTAATCAAAATTAATTAAATAATAAATATTTAATTAATATTTAGGAAATGGTTAAAATGATTAAATGATGATGTCCCAGGAAATAGAATAATTAGTAAGATTATGAGGAAATATGAAATTAGAAGAAATAGTTAATTAAATAATTAAAGAATTATTTAATCAATTAGAGGAATAATTAGTACAAGATCAATGAGACATTTTTAGGTGTCTACACTACAAATTTCTGGCTAGTAAATTCTTGACTCATATTAGCTTGTTTTTGTGTTGTACGAGTCTTCTTTGGCTTGTGTCTGGGATCTAAATCTATGTCGCTTCAACTCATAAATTATGTCGTATGAGTATATGCCTCTAGGACTTTAAAATAAACTGCATTTTAGGGTTTTCTATTTTTAACCCGAGCTTTACTAATGCTAACCCTGACTTGTTTGTGAGATTTTTGGCAGCTTAACTCTTTTCTGTAGGACAATTGATGAAGATACGCTTGTCAAAGACCAAATTCAAAATGCATCAATGACTACTAATGGATCTATTCTGCAGGTTGCCAAAAATAATTCAACAAAACTTTGTGTATTCCTTAAATTTTATTTAGGCACACTTATCTTTTGCTAAAGGAATGAAAAATCATGTATTTTGTGTCTTTGATGATAGGCGAGTATGCTCTCACCTTTCTTAGGTGATTAGAAAGCTAGACTCATCTTTTGCTTTCATTAGTGCATTTCTTTAGCAGGCCTACCCTTCCGAGGAGTTAATAACTCATAAAGCCATTACGACCAGTGTGAGGGGAATGACCTAAGTGGGAACGACCAACGCCAATTAATCCAATCCCCTATAAAATAAACATGATTTGATGAAAATCAAGTCAACGGAAGTGCTCAGGAATAGCTCTCCTTCGTACCTTCGGGTATATCAAACCTTGGTTTTCAATGTTGGGAGACCTCTTAATTGAGTATTATACCCTGACACGTCAAACGGATCCCTTACTAGTGCCGGTTAAATTAGAAGCTACCTGACTCACCTCTGAAAGGGTGATAATCTTTATGCAAGAGAGATAGTAACTCTCCCAAGATACTTTCCATATTGCATCCCCATTAGTGTTTGGAGTCGGATAATATGGTGTTGAGAATCCATTGCGTGAGACTCAGTGGTGATATTCTGATTAGCTATTGGGTGTGTACCTAATCTTGCAAGGAAAGGTTTTCTCTCTTCAGCCAACTTCCTTAGGGTTTAGCATGCTTGGAGTCACTTATCACATCATGTGTTTTTTGTGTATTGATCCCTAAATGAAAAATCAAACATCTAAAACTGGAAAACATAAGCAAGAAACCAAAATTCATCAATCCAAATTCGGCAAAACAAACATTTTTTTTATCTCTGCTTTGTTATCTGTCATACTATCTAGTGATTTTTCGTATGGTTCATAAAGTTTTGTCATACGGGTCTCTTTTTTTTCAAAGGAAATTTTTGATTTGTCATTTGGTTTTATATCTCTTGTCATTTTGGGCTCTATAATCTATCGTACGAGTCTCTATTTTTATCAGTCCAGAGCTACCACTTTGCATGACTTTTTCAGGTCTGTCAATTTGCTTGATCAATTTGTAGTATTCATAAACATCTGTTATCTATTGTTTTGTGGTTAAATTGTCTTCTTGGTTTGCTTGGTCAAGTTATCATCCATCAAAATCAAACTTTAGAGCATAAACACCTTAATATTTTCAAGTGCTCACCCTCAACAAGTTCAAGATCTTAACATCTCAAAGTGCATTATCACCCTATTTGGTAAATTGATCACTCAAACATAGTTTCTCATTAGGATCTATTATCCTTTATTACAAAAATGAAATGTTTGGTTAGGATAATCTTGTCCCACATCATAAGATATATCATTCCTACTGGACTTGGTTCTTATCAAATCATCATCATTGCACTCCAAAATCAAAGATTGAAGAACTTGCAAAACTTTAAACACTTAAACCATCTTTTCGTGTTATATTGCTCTATCACATTTACATTGATAGCTAATCACTTATCAAAACAACTTTTGGACAATCGAACCCCTAAAATGAAAATAGAAACATTTGAAATAGTTGAAAATCATATCAACATGACATACCAAAGCAAAACACAAGAAGAGGACATGACAAACCAACATATCAGAGCAATCAAACAAGTTCAAAATCAAAATCCAACTATGTTAAAACCTCACAAGGATTCAAATACATCTCAAAAGAAAGGTGGCTCTTTTATGTAACTCTTAAAGATATCCCTAAAGGATTTGGCTTAGAAAGATCAAAATCATGCACCTATGTCTAGCCATGGCTCCTCCCTCCATAAGAAAATTGACTCTCCAAAGGCATCTATTCCTACACCTCTTGAAAGCTTGCAAGAATCTTCCATAGTGTTCTCACCAAATAATATACCCATCAAGCCTATTTCAGAGGATCCTATTCAAAGCTCATCTCCTTCATATCCAAGCATTAATTCATTGCAACATCCCCATAACGCTTCCTTGCAAATTGAAGTCCTCATTCATAGAATGCTTGTTAAATGTGTCCTAATAGATCAGGGAGCTAGCTTGAACATTTTCTCTTTGAGTCTTGTCCATGCTTTAGGTTATTCAGAAGATGTAGTTGATCCTATTGGCAATATTACATTATAAGGATATTGAGAAGGTTGTTGATGATTATGGACATAACTGATTAAAGATGTTTTACTATCTTGATATTATTATTTTGTCATTGATGTCAAGAAATTGATTTTCTAATTCAGTATGATGTTGCCATATCTTGAGAACTATGATATGAAGATTATAAAGTAATCGGTAAAGACACAGGAAAGAACATGATGAATAAGGGGATAAGATATGCAATGGGCAACTACTACTGAGTTAGACAATGATGAGATCTTGATGTTTTAGATTGTTTTAACATCATACATATGTTGTAAAATGTAAAGGTTAATACTATACTATGTTATCAAGAAAAGAACCTAGTCGATAAACCCTAAGGAACCTAGTCGGTAAACCCTCAGGTTATCGCAGTCGGTTAACCCTAAGGTTATCGTAGTCGATTAATGAAGACAGAATGTCTATCGAGTGAAGTTTAGTATTCATCAAATTGTAATCAAGCTATAATAGAATGCATTTAATGTTTACATGTGATATTTAATGAAAGAAGCTGATGAGCTGGAGTGGATCAATGATTGGCAAGCCATAAAAGAAGTTTGTTAAATGAATCTAAGGAAATGGAAAGTCGGCAAGAAGATCTATAGCTCAGATTGAACCGCATTACCCTAACACAAGTTCCAAGGTAGGGTATGTAAAATAAGAAACTGTTGATAAATAATGTATGCGGGCATGTGTATGCACAGGGATGCTACATAGTGATTACCGAGCACAGAAGCTTGAAGACCTGTTAGAATAATAGAGTATTGATGCCCAGCAGATAGACAAGATTACTTCTATGTCTAGATTGTATTGAAGAAATAGGAATCTGCTTTAGCATTTTAGATGTGAAGTTGCAGATAGATTGTATTACTGTTATTTTGTGAAAGTGACAAGAAATCTCTTAACTGAGTGGACTTAACAATCTTATATGTAAATCCTCTAACAAGGTGACATTCTGATTGAGTTTTTGAAATCCTTTGACAAGGTCACTTCTAACAAAGTGAAGATCCTAATAGATCTGAGGAAAATCCCTTAACTAGGTCACATCTAGCAATGTGTTTGTAATCTTTAATAGGATTTGCTTTTAACCAAGCATACTCTAGAAGAGTATACTTCTTAGTGGGTCCAAAATCCCACAGTGGTTTTTCCCTATTTGGGTTTCCATGTTAAATCTGGTGTTATGAGGTTTATATTGTTCATATACTTTTGAGTTTGCATGTTTGACTATTTTTGGTTATATGATTGATATATATGTTATCGAGGTTGAATCTGATGTTTTTTATGGATGATTAAGTTTGTATGATTCACCCCCCCCTCTCATCTTGTTGGCTATTGGATCTGTACTTATATTAAGTATCAAAACTATCAATTGGTATCAGAGCTTTGGACTCCGAAAGGAAAGTTTAAAGGCACTTGAGTTAAAGATCCAAAGATGTATAAGAGGGATGCACCTAAGCTGAATAAGTTAAGTTTATCTACATGGCAGAAAAGGATGAAGCTACATCTATCAGGAGTTGGAGAATATGCTATATACTATCTGGAGAATGATTTTGTTGCACCGAGCACCTATCCATTGACTATGGAAGAGATAAAGGTGAAGCAAGAACATATTCAAGCAATGATTGAAATAACATCTGCATTGACCGATTCTGAGTTTAATGATCTAGAAGGATGCAATGATGCAAAGGCAATGTGGACTAAGCTCATATCTATATATGGAGGAGATGAATATGTTCAAAGAGCAAAAGTTGATAGTTTAAGATGACAACTTGAATCTATGAGAATGAATGAAGGTGAGAACATAACCCAGTACAGTACAAGACTAAAGGAGATTGTAAATCAAATCAAAGGAGCAGGAGGAACTATTGAAGAAAAGGATGTGACAAGTAAGTTGTTAAGAACCCTTCTACCTGCCTATGCAATCCGAGTCTCTGCAATCAATGAATTGATGTCTGTACCTAATATGCCAGTTTCCTTGGATGCTACTATTGGTAAGCTACATGCATTTGAGTTAAATAATTTTGATAACAGTGGGTCATCGGTAAATAAAGTTGAATTTGCATTTAGTTCTTTTCATCTGAATGAATCTAATTATTACAATGAAAGAAAGTATAAGTACTCTGAAGGAGATCACAATGGAGCAAGTGAAAGATTTCAGAAGAACATGGAGGAGGTACACAAACTGTATGAAGAAATAAAAAAGCAAGAAGAGTTTGAAGCACTATTGGCCAAAAGGTTACCGAGAGACAAAGATAAGTATAAAGGAAAACTACCTTTGAAATGTTTCAATTGTGATAAAATTGGACATATGGCTTCTAACTATCCTGACAAAGATTTTATTGAAAAGAGAGATTATCGAGATGATAGACAGAAAGATAATCATTATAGAGGACACCGAGACTTCAAGAGAAGAGATAGAAAGACATGCTTAATTGTTGATGAGGAATCTGAAGATGATAAATCAGATGAGACTAATACAGAAGAAGTTGTTTATGTGGCTATCAAGGATGGATTAGATGAAGAAAGGTATGAAGAAAAAGCCCTAATATCTCACATAAACACTAATGATTCTTGGATTATAGATAGTGGATGCTCACATCATATGACAGGAGATAAACACAAGTTCGTTATGTTAGAAGATTATGATGGAGGCTATGTTAGATTTGGTAATGATGCACCATGTCCAGTGAGAGGTAAAGGATCCATAACACTTCTTGATAAAGCAAGATGCAATGATGTTTATTGGGTTGAAGGATTGAAATATAATTTGTTGAGTGTAGCATAGCTAAACAACACAGGTTACCAAATAGAATTTCAGAAAGGAATTGTCAAAGTTCATGACAAGAATGGAAAGTTAGCTGCTACCAGGACACAAACAAAAGGTAATACATTTCACCTTGACTCAACTCACAATAAGTGTTTGCATGCAAAGATTGATAATACCTGGTTATGGCATAAAAGGTTTTGTCATGTTAATTTTGATAATCTGATCAAGATAAGTAAGAAGCACAGAGTAAGAGGTCTATCGAGTCTTGAAACTAAGAATGCTATGTGTCGAGGATGCTAGATGGGTAAAATGACAAGATCAAGCTCTACAAGTAAGTCCTACACTTCTAAGGGAATTTTAGATCTTGTGCACACTGATCTTTGTGGTCCTATGAAAGTTCAAAGTTATTATGGTGATAAGTATTTCAAATTTTTAGTGGATGACTATTCAAGGATGATGTCAGTAATGTTTTTAAAAGAAAAATCAGAAGCTTTTCAAATGTTTAAGTGGCACAAGGCTAGAGTTGAAAATGAAATAGAAAGACAACTGAAATGTCTTAGATAAGATAGAGGAGGAGAGTTCACATCTGATGAGTTCAACCTATTTTTCAATGATCATGGTATTAAAAGACAAGTCTCTACATCGAGAACTCCATAGCAGAATGGAATAGCTGAAAGAAGAAATAGATCTATTGTGGATTGTGCTAGAACAATGATGATTGAGAAGAAGGTCCCACAAACATTTTGGAGAGAAGCAATAAGCATAGCTGTTTACACCTTGAACCGAGTTCAATTGAAGAAAGGTACTTTGAAGACACCTTATGAAATCTGGTATGGCAAGAAACCTAATGTAAGTTATTTTAAGATCTTTGGAAGTAAATGCTATGTTCATAAAGATAATAGAAATGGCAAGTTTGATCAGAAAAGTGAAGAAGGAACATTTCTAGGATATTCTTCTAGAAGCAAAGAATTTAAATGTCTGATCAAATCATCTAACAAAATAGTAGAAAGTGTAAATGTGAAAATTGATGAATTTGCATAAAGAACTAATGAAGGGAATTCCAAAGAACCAGAAGACTATGATGAATTTGTCTATGTGCAACTGAGAAGTCCTACCAAGATAACTATAGAAGGAAATGAAGAAGATATCTAGTTACCGAGTGATGAAGAAGATCATACAGAACCTACCGAGCTTGTATTAGCCAAGTATGTCAGAAGACACCATGCACCAAGTCAGATTATAGGAGATAAGGATGATCCAGTGATGACAAGGAACAAATTGAGACAGAACACATGTTTGATATCTAAATTTGAACCGAGAATTGTGAAAGAGGCATTTAATAGTGAAGATTGGATAAATGCTATGACAGAAAAGATTGATCAAATCAAGAAGAATGACACATGGACACTGGTCCCAAGACCGAAGGACAAAAATGTAATCGGTACAAAGTGGATCTTCAGAAACAAGCTAAATGAAAAAGGAGAGGTCATTCAGAACAAAGCAAGATTAGTTTGCAAAGGTTATGCTCAAGAAGAAGGAATTGATTATGGTGAGACTTTTGCACCTATTGCTAGACTTGAAGGAGTAAGAACATTGTTGGCATATGTTGCTTTCAAGAACTTCAAGGTATATCAAATGGATGTCAAATCTGCATTTCTGAATGGAATATTAGAAGAAGAAGTTTTCATTGAACAACCTGAAGGATTTGTTGAAGACAATAATAAAGATCAGGTATGTAAATTAAACAAAGCTTTATATGGTCTGAAACAAGCACCTAGAGCATGGTATAAAAGATTGCACTTTTATTTGATTAAGATTGGTTTTATAAGGACAAGTGACAACAACAACATGTACATGAAGAATGATGAAGATGGAATACTAATCTCAGCCATATTTGTTGATGATATTATATTTTGTGGAAATGACTCTTTATGCAAGAACTTTGGAAATGAAATGAGCAAAGAACTTGAGATGTCATTAATTGGTGAGATAAAGTATTTTATAGGTTTAAAGGTACTACAAGTGAAAAATGAGATTTTCATTACTCAATCCAAGTACATAAAGGAAATCTTGAAGAAATTTGGAATGGAGGATTCAAAGCTAGTAAGTACTCCTATGATTACCAACTGCAAACTATCAAAGAATGATGAATCTGCATCTGTTGATGAGACACTCTACCGATCCATGATTGGAAAACTACAATATGTTGTTCACAACAGGCCAGATATAGCACATGCAGTAGGTATTGTTGCAAGATTCTCTGCAGATCCTAAGGAAATACACATGATGGCAATCCAAAAGAATTTTCAAATACTTGAAAGGCACTGAAGACTATGGCTTAGTATATCAGAAAGGAAATGATTTTGATTTAAAAGTTTATACTGATGTTGATTGGGTAGGCAACATTGATGACAGAAAAAGCACAAGTGGAGGAGCTTTCTTCTTAGGAGAAAGACTAATGAGTTGGCTTAGCAAGAAACAAGGATGTGTTTCTCAGTCAACAGCTGAAGCTGAATATGTTGCAGCAGCACTGAATTGTACCAACATTGCATGGATCAAACAACTGTTGGAAGGTATAAATGAGAAAGTTACCGAGCTAGTAACTATATTCTATGATAATACTATTTCCATTAATATTTCAAAGAACCCTGTTATGCACTCTAAGACAAAGCACATATCTATCAAACATCATTATCTTAGAGAAGAAGCTCAAGAGAACAAAGTGGTGTTGAAATATGTTAACACAAAGGAGCAAATAGCTGATATCTTCACCAAGCCACTACCAAAGGACACTTTTGAATATCTCAGAAGTAAGTTAGGGGTCCTACCCCTATCTTTTATTCACTGACCAAGTTCGGTGAAAGCATCACTTTGATGACTCTATTGAATATCTTTTGGGGAGCTGATGCTGGATTGATACACTTTGGAATGTTTTTTTTGAAGGTGTACTAGAATTACTACTGGAATTAATACTAGAATAATACAGAAAATGATACAGGGAATAGGAATTGTAAACAAGTGCTCTGACTGAGACTTAGTTGATACGCAACAGCAAGAAATAACTTCTTACAGAAAGAAATTATGTTTTAGTTCTATTCTTTTGGCATTGTTGTCAAAGGGGGAGAAGACCTACCCAGGGGGAGAAGACTTAAAGGGGAGAAGACCTACAAAGGGGGAGAAGACCTAAGAAGACTGAGAGAAGACTACAGATTGAAATAAAGACTGAAAACAAAAGAGAAGTCTCATGTATGGGGGAAAGCATTTCAGCATTTCAGAATCACAACTATCTGAATCTTTTAGAGGTCAAATCAATTGGTTTTGCCATCAATGCCAAAGGGGGAGATTGTTGGAAATATTACATTATAAGGATATTGAGAAGGTTGTTGATGATTATGGACATAACTGATTAAAGATGTTTTACTATCTTGATATTATTATTTTGTCATTGATTTCAAGAATTGATTTTCTAATTCAGTATGATGTTGCCATATCTTGAGAAATATGATATGAAGATTATAAAGTAATCGGTAAAGACATAGGAAAGAACATGATGAATAAGGGGATAAGATATTCAATGGGCAACTACTACCGAGTTAGACAATGATGAGATCTTGATGTTTTAGATTGTTTTAACATCATATATATGTTGTAAAATGTAAAGGTTAATACTATACTATGTTATCAAGCAAAGAATCTAGTTGGTAAACCCTAACGTTATCGTAGTCAATTAATGAAGACAGAATGTCTATCGAGTGAAGTTTAGTATTCACCAAGTTGTAACTGAGCTATAATAAAATGCATTTAATGTTTACATGTGATATTTAATGAAAGAAGCTAATGAGCTAGAGCGGATCAATGATTGGCAAGTTGTAAAAGAAGTTTGTTAAATGAATCTAAGGCAATGGAAAGTTGGCAAGAAGATCTACAGCTCAGATTGAACCGCATTACCCTAGCACAAGTTCCAAGGTGAATGTGCAAGTTCCAAGGCAGGGTAAAATGTTTTCAGATCGAAAGATACAATGAACCTGGACAAGATTAAAGATTTGATGGCTATGATTGATCATTGGAAATGTGATCAAGGAGATTAAGTGGTTAGAAGATTGTTTATAAATAAGAAACTGTTGATAAACAATGTATGCAGGCAAGTGTATGCACAGGGATGCTACATAGTGATTACCGAGCACAGAAGCTTGAAGACTTGTTAGAATAACAAAGTATTGATGCCCAGCAGATAGACAAGATTGGTTCTATGTCTAGATTGTATTGAACAAATAGGAATCTGCTTTAGCAAATTAGATGTGAAGTTGCAGATAGATTGTATTACTGTTATTTTGTGAAAGTGACAGGAAATCTCTTAACTAAGTGGACTTAACAATCTTATATGTAAATCCTCTAACAAGGTGACATTCTGATTGAGTGTTTGAAATCCTTTGACAAGGTCACTTCTAATAAAGTGAAGATCCTAACAGATCTGAGGGAAATCCCTTAACTGGGTCACATCTAGCAATGTGTTTGTAATCTTTAATAGGATTTTCTTTTAACCGAGCATACTCTAGAAGAGTATATTTCTTAGTGGGTCCGAAATCCCACAGTGGTTTTTCCCTATTTGGGTTTCCATGTTAAATCTGGTGTTATGAGGTTTATATTGTTCATATGCTTTTGAGTTTGCATGTTTGACTGTTTTTGGTTATATAACTAATATATATGTTACCGAGGTTGAATCTGATGTTTTTATGGATGATTAAGTTTGTAAGATTCACCGCCCCCCTCTCATCTTGTTGGCTATTGGATCTGTACTTATATTAAGTATCAAAACTATCAGATCCCAGGAAAAGGATAAAAATCAAAGCATATGGTTAAGAAGAACATTACTCTAAAGGAATTGTGATGTTACCAATCAGGGTGGGACCTTTATAAAAAGACACAGTATGCCAAGCTCTAGACCTGGACCTACCATATAACATACTCTTGGGAGGACCATGGATACATGATATACAAGCTATTACATCAAAATGTCATTAGTGCCTGAAATTGACCTACAATGGGCAGGAAATCACAATATCAACAGAATCAAATCTAGTGCAGTATTGTAATAATCTAAAATCAGCTTGAGAGGTCATAGTTTCACATAACAAAGAGGCAACATCTTCAAGAACACAATCCAAGGAACAATCATTCGCATCAATTTTATCAAACATGGAAAAACAAATGCAACTAAAAGATCGAGGGAGTGGAGAATATTTGCTATCATGGAAAAATAAGCAAGAGCAAATTGAAATTGAGAGGGATGAAGAAGCAGATATAGGAGTAGATGTAGTTCACATGTATGTAGGACAAATATTAGGAACTTGAATCAGAATCACATTCGGTTGACATGGACTTAACTGAGGACAATCAGGAGTTTCTTATGCGAGGTCATTCTGACGAGAGTATCATTATAGACATGGAAATACATATTGAAATCTCTGATATCTCTATCATGACCCCTAATATCTTTGACATAATTCAACATGAAGGCCCTTTATCCTTAATCCCTCCTAAACCTATGGACTGGGAAAATGAAGGACATACCATTGATACCTTTCCTAATGACCAGGCCATATCCTTATATCTTAATGAAATAAAACCCACAACAACTTTCACCAGGGATTCTGCTAACATATCTTCATGTCAAGTGGGTGTTAAATCTCCTAGTCACAAAAGTGAAAATCAAGAAAACAATATCAAGTATAATGTTGAAAACCATTTATTGGTAACATTAGACCAGGAAAAAGTAATAATAAAGGATGAATCTAATGGTGAAAACCTCCTAAAGGCGCTGGAAGATGGGATATGACACCTTACCTAGATTTTATCAAGAAAGGTCATCCATTTGATAGAACCAGCAGTGACAATTATCATTGGCACAATTGATCTACATCTAGCAATCTCTTTATCAAAACTAGCAAGATAGAAATATTTGGAACTCTTCCAAAGATGCCAAATGAATTTTACCTGGTCATATATAGACATTCTAAGATTTGATCCATATCTTACAATACATCACCCAAATATCAGTCCAGGAGTAGGCATCAATAATGGAACACAACACAGATCAGGATAAGGTAATCTATTTATCACACCACAAGGTCATACAATCCCAAAAGCATACAAATTAAGCTTTCCATGCACCAATAACACAATAGAGTATGAAGCTTTGGTTACAGATATCAAAATGGCTATAGAATAGAACATTACACAACTTCAAGTCTTTGGGGACTCTCAGCTCGTCATCAATCAAATCAATGATGACTATCAAACAAAGGAAGAAAATTAATGCCTTATAAAAAGATGGTTTATGATATCAAGAAATACTTTGTAGAAATAACTTTCCAACAAATTCCAAGAAATGACAACAAAGCAGTAGATGCCATGGCCACACTTGCTTCTCTCCTTCAAACACAGGAAAATCAACAGCGTTATGAATTCCCAGTGGAAGAGTTGTTTTACCCTACCTATAATTGTCGTGATTCCCAAACCATTTGTCAACTTATTTGACATGATTCCTCCCACTATGGCCAAACTTACACATACCTGAAAGATAACATCTTACCTCCTGACTTATCGAAGAACCAAAAGAGAAACTTTATTTGCCAATCCTCCCATTTTACTCTCATCACGAATACCCTATTTAAACGACGTCTAGACAGTACCCTTTTAAGATGTCTTGAACAAAAAGAATTTGAGAAGGCCTTACATGAAGTCCATAATGGCCTTTGTGGCACTCATTCAAGTGGCCTTACCCTTTCAAAAAAACTCATACGCTTGGGCTATTATTGGCCAACCATGGAACGAGATTCTTTTCAGATAGCTAGAACATGCAAACAATCTCAGATCCATGGAAATTTGATTCATGCACCAGCACAAGAACTTCATGATGAATACTAAGAGGGGGGGGTGAATTAGTATGCCAAAAATCTCTACACTTAAACACTTTGCAAGACTAATAGTAAACCGGTAAAATAGTTTAGTAGACAAACCGGTTAACACACATGCAAACCAAATAGCTAATAATGCATTCACCCACAGAAGCAAAAACACCATAACACAAGAGATTTTGACATGGAAACCCAAATGGGAAAAACCATGGTGAGATGGAACACAAGTAACTATTTGCAGAATAGGAACCAGATCAGTTAAGGTCAGACCGGTTAAGGTCTTACAATGTTCTTTATCAAAATAGATCCTGTTAGGAATCTCAATCTCTGTTAGGAGATAAGTCCGATTAAAGACTACCGTGCTAGAGGATTTTAGATCCACAGATGTGAACCACCTTGTTAGAGGATTTACAAAAGGCTTTTGGGCCTACCCGGTTAAGGGCTATAGACTTGTCAAAGATGTGAGTAGTCAACAAGTGTTTGATCTAGCTAATAGCACAGACTGCTCGGTTAGATCCTTGATAGCTCATTCCTAATGCATTCCAGCATTACTTCAATCTTCTACACATTCATATTCTTTCTAAATCCTCAATCACCTTGAACCCTAGAAACAACATAAACTTTTGCTATATCCACATCAACAACCTAAAACCCTAGACATGATGTCCTTATAAAGGAATCTAATTTCATGTCGGTCCAATAGGACTACATAACAATTTCCTAGGTTCAATGAACCTGGACATACTTGGTAACACAACACAAAAAGCACCTTTAATGTGTTGGCACCATTAAACAATCAATGAATGGTAACTCATCACTAAATGCCGGTTGGTAACTCATCACAAAGTATTGCCGGTTCATATAAAATGTCGGTTGCTGGTTTGATAAAAATGAAGACTGGTAAAAATGTGTTATGCCACTTTAATCCCTCGTATCACTTGGGGTCAATAGGCCACTTCAAACTAGGAAAGACATTTTGCAAAACACCAATAGTCTAAAGACTATAGTACAACATACCAGTTGGAACAAATACCGGTTGTGCTCTAACTCATACATATAAAGGAGATCTCAATGCAAGTGTGTGTCCATCAATGACAATCACAACATAAACATAAAAAATGCCAACACTTCATGCTTTTGCAACATCTTGGGCTTTCTGTCAATGGGGTCTTGAACTAGTAGGAAAAATAAATCCTTCTTCATCTAATGGTCACCAATTCATCCTTGTAGCTACATAATATTTCACAAAATGGATTGAGGCAATACCTCTCATAAATATCATAGGAAAACAAACTGCTGCATTTATATTGAATTATATCATCTGTTGCTATGAAATACTAATAACTATTATCATTGATAATGGGTGACCATTTAAGAATCAGGATGTACAATAGCTATGTGAGAAGTTTAAGATCCAGCATAGATTCTCCACACCCTACTATCCACAGGGAAATGGGTAAGCAGAAGCATCAAACAAAACTATTCTGAAAATCCTCAAAAAGACAATGAATGATGCTGGAAGAGATTGGCATATCCAATTAAATCCTTCTCTATGGGCCTACCGCACTAGTATCCGTACACCAACATGGGTGACACCTTTCTCTCTTGTCTATGGATTAGAAGCAATATTGTCAACCAAATTAGAGATACCCTCTCTACATGTATCATTAAAAGGTCTCATCCCAGATGAAGAACAATGAGTATCTAGATTACAAGAGTTAGAACTGATCCATGAACAAAGACAAAATGCCTTTGATCATTTAAGGGTATATCAGCAAATAATGTGCCAAAGCTATAATCACAAGGTCAAACCATGAATCTTTCAAGTTGGGAAAATAGTACTAAAGGAAAATCCACACAACCAGGCAGATCGAGAAAAGAAAGGAAAGTTTGAACCAAACTGGTTAGCTCCATTTGTGATCACAATAGTATTCGAATCAGGAGTATATCAGCTATCAACATAGGATGAAGATTAACTTGAAGAACCCATAAATAGCACGCATCTAAAGAAGTTTTATGTCTAAACAAGAAAAAAAATAAAAAAAAATAAAGTAAAAAAAAAAACAATGAAAAAAAAATCAAATATGAGAAAAAGTGCAATAAAAACAGATGGTGAAAACCTGGCAAATAGGCGCTATCTATCAGCTAGCTCTTTGATCTATTAGTTCATGCATCTTTCTGCTTGCATTCATTCATTTTTCCATCAATGTTGTTCATATGCATAATAAAGCTTTTGCACATATGCAGGCATTGCAGCTGCTCTCTCGCCATGGTTTGGATCATTGGGTATATCATAATGAATTTGTTTCTAGGCTTGGGGCAAAATTCTGCACTTAGTTGGGGACAAACTTCTTAATCATTTTGAGCTTAATCAAACAGGTAGAATAAATAGTTAGACAACTCTTCACAAGAGAACACTGAGACATATCCAACATTGAACACGAGATCAAATTATCAACCATCACACTATCACAAAGTTAGTCTGAACACATGGATGATATCTTTTGGATAATGATTTTAACATGATTGTTCAACTTTTCTATATTGATTTTCGCTATCATGATTTCTGAGTGACTCCAGGATGTCTTTGACTAGAGGAACAAGGAAGAAACATGATATTTTTCTTGTCTGTTGTCCAAAAATTAATCATTAATATGTGTAAATTTGTCTCAAGACATGATCAATGGAATATCATTGAAGACATTTCCAATTTGTGTATTGAAATGATTAATACTGTCTATTTTACGCAAACAACACTTAGGTCATCTTGGTTGAATTATACCTTGATGCTTGTGTTAACTTGCTATATCAAAATCCAAGAAAGTAATGCTTAGGTCATCATGGTTTAATTATACCATCGATGTTTGCACTCACTTCCCACATTTCAAAAAGCTCAATGATGACAAAACACAATAATTTAGTGACTGGTCTGATCGTAGTTTGCATTTCATTGCATTTGCATTTGCATTTAGCTTGCAATTCATTCTTGCATGAGATCCTACAAGCTCATCTTATCCAAGGCTAAATATATCACAGGAATCAATGAAGCATCATCAAAGGTGTATACACAATTAGACTGATGACTCATCTCTCTCATGATGTTGTCAACCCAACCCAAATCTTATGTTATCCCCTCAACAAAACTACCATCAGCATATCTAATTGGTCCTGCACCTGATATCAATGAATCTGTCAGTTCTTTATCTAATCAACCTTATCAATTATGTCAATTGATTGCATCTAATATATCTGATTATGCCTTATATAGGATGTATCCTTCCTAAAACTAGACATTCAGATCTAGTCTTATACAAGATGTATCCTTTCTGAAACCAAACATTCAAATCTAGTCTTATACAGGATGTATCATTCCTAAAACTAGACATTCAGATTTAGTCTTATATAGGATGTATCCTTCCTAAAATGAGACATTCAGATCTAGTCTTATACAGGACATATCATTCTTGAAACTAGACATTCAGATCTAGTCTTATACAGGATGTATCCTTCTTGAAACCAAACATTTTGATCTAGTCTTATATAGGATGTATCCTTCATGAAACCAGATGTTCTAATCTAGTCTTATATAGGATGTATCCTTCCTCAAACCAGACATTTTGATCTAGTCTTATATAGGATATATCCTTCTCGAAACCAGATGCTCTGATCAGCTTTGTCTTATATAGGATGTATCATTCTTGAAACCAAACTAAATCTCAATCAATCTTATCATATCAAATCAAGCTTTATCAATCAATCATAATTGTATCATCGAGATCAAAGAATGTGCATTTTTATCAATCAATGTTGCAGAATCAAATCATAATCTATCAGGAAATCAATTTTGCAATCATCCAAAAAAAAAAAACCTCCAAAGATCAATTATCTTAATTGATCTCCCAAGGGGGCATCATCATATCAGAATTTATCAATCAAGAGCTGGGGCATCCTATCAAACCAATATCATCATCAAAATGAGATTATTCTTTGAATCAACATGTCATCACACCTCACTTCAAAGAGGGGCAAAATGTATACACCTAAAAATGGTCTGAAGATAATTAATTAAATAAGTAATTATTTAATTAATCCCCCTTCCTAATTTAATTGAATTCACTAAGCAATTTGATTAAATTCCCCCTTTCATTTACTTATTAATAAATCTAAGGATTTATTTCATTTCTTCTAAATCCCCTAATTAATTAAAACAAATGAATTTATGATTTGTTGAGATTAATTAGCCTTTTCCTATTATTTGAATTTTTAAATTCAAATTCTCCTAACTTATAACCACCTAACCTAACCTAAACCTAACTCATTCCATCTAACCCCAGGTTTAACTAACTCCATCCTAGCTTGCACATCTGAACCACCATGTCCCCTTTCATTGAACACTTTGCCCTCTAATGAGCAAAGCTTTGTGACACTTGTCACTAAGCATTCTCTTTCATCCAACCTATTCTAGAAGCTTCTTGAAACTTGTCACCATGGAGATGACAGTGTTCCCTTTCATCCAACCCCTTCTCCTACCAACCTCCAAATGTTCCCTTTAATTCAACCTCATTGCCAACCTCCAATTTCACCATTGATATCTTTAGACTTAATCTTGACCGTTGATTCCTGCCACCTCACCCCTGGCCTTGGAAATCCTATAAATAGACCCCATTTTGGAGCAATAATCATCCCATCTCATTTGTATTCAAGCACTGTTACTATAGGCATATAGCTCTTAGTTTATCATTTTAACATTGTTATCATGTTCAATTTTAGCTTAAATCTAGCTTATTTTCTAGCTTAATCATGATATCATTGCTAGATTATGCATCTTGTTGGGACTCATTAAATTTGAGTATTTTGAGAGGCCCATTTCAAAAATTTTGCTCTACATTTCATAATTACACCTAATGAGTCAATTTGAATGGTTTAGTTTGGGGCATGTAAAATGGAGCCAGTTAATCATCAAGACGTAAAGCTTTGAAATGTGTCCTACACCTTTCATTTAGCTTATGCAGTGTGTTAAAACTTTCAAAATTTAGTTTGGATCAATTTATCAAGTACCCATTTCAAGGGGTGAGCTGAAAGTCCATGTTAGGTACAAATGCAAATTTTATTAAGTAGCCTACTTTGAGTGCCTATAACTTTTGCCCAGATGATCATCATGTTAAAATTCGAGGTGTATTGAATTGTATGCATAAATGTGAGTCAACATACAAAATTTCAAGTCCTTGTGAATCCACTTGCTTAGTTTGGTAAGCTAAATCCATTTGTAGTTTATGGTTTGCACAAGTCCTTGTTTCGATAGCTAGTCAGAGCCTTACTTTGCATAAGTGTAAAAGTTGCCCAGGTGAATGTCATGTTAGAATATTTCTTCTGGACTATTTTTGGTATAAAAGACAAGTTGTGTTTCAAATTTCAAGCTCTTGTCAATCCGTTTGATCAATTTTCAAAAGGGTTTCTTGAGCCACCTTATTCAGTGTTCCGTATTTGCATTGCTACATCAGTTAAAGTGGCTATTTTCATGAGTGCACTATTTGTACCCTATCAGCTTCCCAATCAAACTGAGCATTCTAATTTTTTATCTATACTTGAAGGTACCTATGCCTCAGATTTGAGGGTCTACGAAGATCGTTTGATATTTTTAAGAAAGGCATCATGAGTTCCCTGCGCATTGACTTTATTAGGTTCATAGTGCTGACAGAGCCAGTTGGTCATCTTTGACCATTAATATTTCTTCACTTGGGATTCATCTTGAGAAACTACTTGCCAGAGTTCATGTTTGTATATCAGAGTACATACCTGTCAGCTTGCAAAGTCCAAAAAGTTGTTTCGACCAGTTTGAAAAATACGTCTTTGGGATTAAATGCGAAAATGTGGCGCAGGCACCTGGAAGTCGTGAAACTCAGTTTAATGATTAGAAAATGGTGTTGATCAATTCTAGAGGTATGTTAAATTTTTGTGAGGCATTTCAAAGGTCAGTAACATGAAAACGATCTTTTTTTTAGTCGGACCCACTTTGGGGCCTGACCTGGCTCATGCCCTTGCAGTATTAATTTTATTGGCAACTTGGTTCATTTGGAGATGATTTAGTTTCATTATGTGGGCATATAACTGAGAGGTTATTGTATGGTCCATTATGGTTTAAAAGTTGAAAAAACCATGGGTAATGTGCTTGAGCCAAGGGATCCTATGGAGAGGTTTGGATCTGATGATGTTAGATATTTCTTCCTGAGAAAGGTTGAATTTGGTAATAATGGAGATTATTCAAAGGAATGGTTTATCAGTATTGTGAATGTCCATCTTGCCAACACAATTTGAAATCTACTAAACCACACACCTAGCTTGTTGAAAAAGAATTGCCAGTCCACCTTAGCATTTGATGTTAATTCTGCTATAGAGGATAATACATGCAAATAACTCATCGTCAATTTGGTTGAGAAAGCAAAAAATATAATTATGGATCTTTCTTTCTCTTCAACATGTGCAGCTTTTATAGATATTGGTAATAAAAAGGGGGGAATGAGGATACCAACGTCCATATCAAAATAACACAAAGGGAGAGCAGTTTGGTGGCAAATGCTAAACATTGGATTGTTGTAAATGACAACAGAAAACCCTTAGATAGTAACATTGATACAATTTAGACATCGAAAACTCAAACCAAGATCTTAAGATTAAGAGTGAAGAAAAACCTATAAAACCATTTATCACAATGAAACGTGTAAAATGTGAAGATTCAGTGAAATGCATAAAACCAAATTTAGAGAGTCTAGCTATAGAGCCAATTATCCTCACTAATCTTGAAGATATTTCTATCAGTCAACAGGTGTAAAAATTAGTTTCAAATCAACCGAAGATGAGAGTGTTGTTGTTCTGGATGGACCATCCAGTGAAAGTGTAAGCATAGCTACAACAATCATCTAAGGATGATGGTGAAGAATTTTGTAAAATTGAGACTAGTGCACATCCAGCAGATGAAATTTTTGTTGTAAAAGATGTTGTTGCAGTCAAGTTCAATGTTGAGGATGAGCTTGTTGGTGAAGACCGATATATGGGCTTTGTTGAAAGCCTTGTTTGTAACAATATTCAGCAATACAAAATTGACATGGCAGATGAAGTCATAAATGCAGGGTGTTTTGATCAAAGGATGACATAAGAGGAGAGGCATTTTAAATCACAAGCAAAATGTGTTGTGCAGGTGTGAGCCAAAGTCCACAGCCATTGCCAAAATCCTGCTTCTGCATGGTGTTTGGGGGGCATAGAAAATTCTAGAAAATTCATCCTGCATGGTATTGTGGAGTATGGGTAAGGGGTACCAAAGAAGCTTCAAGCAAATGAAAACTTTCCAGCATCCTCTCATGTGAGTAAAGGCAAAAAATTTTTTAGGCAAATGCATTTGACAGGCATAAAGCCCAGACAACTTACCTGCCCTGCGTGGATCCTGTGTGAATGGCGTTGAAGAGCCATTAAAGTTTTATACAAATGACAATTGTTGAACAGGAAAGGCTTAGAAATTTTAAAGCATTTGCAATTAGCAGAAGTTCAATTGCCAGTATCCTCCCTGCGTGGCTATTGAAGAGACAACGAAAGTTTCAAGCAAATGCTTCTGGAAGGTGTAAAGATTGATTCCACGACCTTTCCAGCCTCATTCCTAGCCATGGTGTTCTGAAAAGGTATTTTAAATCTTCAGTGAATGCAATCTATAGAGAAAACCTTCAAAAAATGCATAAACCAGGCTAAGCAATTATCCCACATTAGCTTTGCGAGAAAACTTTTTGGTATTTAAAAGTAAAGCTCCACACAACCATAATGTCAAAGCCTTGAAGGATTTTGAGAGAAGGCTTTTGGTGACCCAGTGGACCCCACACATGTGTGTGACTCTTGGGGCAAAAAGGCTAGCTAGCGACCAGGTGGACTCCACATGCATGATTCTCGAGGCAAGCAAATTTTGTAGTGGTAGGACAAGTTAACAAGTGTGCAGGTTCATCACAGATTGACAATGCGCATTGTTTTGTGAAGCGAAGTTGCACACCAGTTACCCTTCATGTGAAATAATGAAAAGGGTGGTGGGCCCAACAGGTAAAGCAGCTCCTGAGGTAAAGATCGAGCATCTTGAGGATGATCGGATGGTGGGCATTGTTTTGTGAAGTGAAGATGCATGCAAATTACCCTTTGCAAAATGGTGAAAGATTAACAAGTGAGCAAGTTCCATGGTGATCTACGGCTGGTGCTATTTCGCGAAGCGAAGATGCACACCAGTTATCCTTCGTGAAATGGTGAAAGATGATGAGGTGGTGATGTGGTAGACAAGTGGCAAATCAATGAGGTGTCATCCCAATGGACCCCATGAGTGAATCGCAGGTCACCACGTGGTAGGGCACAAGTTCAAAATTGGTGAAAAATCAAAGTTAAATTGCATAGTCTTGACTATTGAGGAAAAGATGAAAATTTAAGTGATGGCCTGCACATTCAAGATTAATTTGCTTAGTAGTTATTTTTTGCCCGAAATAGAAAGTATCATATACCATTGGAAAGCTCCCGGGATGAGGAATCTAGTCATGTAGTTTGTTTCAAAAAATCTTAGATATTTTGAGAGCAGTTTCCATGGGAAGGAGAAAGGAAAATATTCAGTTGGAGAAAGGGGACACTTGGCAATGTGTTATGCAGACCTAATCTTTTTCCCTCCTCTTTTTATCCTCTATTCTTCTCATTTTGGAAGGCATCACAATAATTTTGTAAAGAAACTCTGGCAAAATATATTTAGGGTTTTTTCTAGTTTTTGGAATATCATTCTGAGTTATATAAAGATTTTGATGAAGGATATCAATACACAGACCAAAGTATTTTGAGCCTAGATTCCTATTGTCTTCTTGTATGTATAATTGATTTACTAGTTCGGTTAGATAATCTAGAATTGTTTAATTGAATGAGTTGCAAGGCAATTTTACAAAGATGTTTTTAGGTTTTTCTCTCAAGGAGGGGGATTAAATATACTTAAAATCTTTCTATTAGTAATCTTTAATTCTGCTTGAATTTGATAACTGGGTTTAGCACAAAGGTAAAATTTATATATGTCAGACATATAAATTTGGTGAAGTCAAAGTGATTAAATGTATGTGGATTTCCTATTTAGAATTCTTATCTCGTCTTAGGTGACTCTGAAGCCCGGGATAAGGCACTAGTATAGTTTGTTGTTTTATAACATTCTTGGAGATCAAAATTGAAAATGAATATGAATCTTTCCTTTATGTTCAGTTATGTTTAAGGTGATAAGGGTTTGTAGAAGTTGACACTAGTTTTCTGTGAATCTTCTGTCATAATTGTGAAAAGTGTTCACAAATAGTATACCCACCTAAGCTTAGTATAAGCTTGAAGTGTGGAAGGTTTTTGTATAAACCTTGTTAAATGTTGTCTTGGACTTATATTTTCCTATTCTCTCCATATGCAACAAAGGCTTGAAAATTCTTATAGATAAGATAAGGAGATCAAAAATTGGGAACAACACATCTTCATCATTTAAATCCTCCATTTAAGTGTAGTGAAGTCACTATAATTTGCATAACCAAATCTGAGAGCAAAATTCATACTCGCATTTACTAGGAGGCAATAGATCGATTAGCTATGGTTTTATCTTTCATTGATTAATTTTCTAACCATTGCTTGTAATGATTTATTGAGTGTTTTATGTTGCAGCTGCAGGTATAACAAGTACACTTCACAGGCACGCCACTTACAACATAGATCATCACATATCTTTTATAACTCATTACAGATCATCATTAATCATCCTATGGATCAATATAATTAATTACAAGTCAATTATAATTGTTGAATGATCATCGCGTCTTGATCTGATACAAAGTCAAACCCTTAGAACACTCTAATAAGCACTTTGCATATTCCAAATAAATTCGCTCTCCAAACGCACCAAAAGATCTTTCAAACACTTCATGTGGTTTGTGCCATGTCATCACCAACATTTGAACTTGATGTAGATCACTGCCAAACCAAAAATCATTACTAGTTAAGAGAATTCTTTACCAGTCCTTAAACCCTTCTTAAACCCTAGCAAAAATATAACAGAAATCATAAACATGATTTTCGATAACCAAAACATGATGTGGTTTCATTTAGATACATATTACAATAATACAAGCTCACATTCCAAACTGCAACACTTCAATCATTACCAATCACCAGATCAAATAAAAAATTTCCTCGTTTATCAGTTTAAGGTCCTAATTCCTAGTTCACTGTCTATAATACCGATAAGGCATTTTCGGTAGACCAAAAAGACTTCGATGACAATATACAACATAGAAAACATCAATTTCCATCAATGACAACACATAACTGATCAAAGTCATTCGATAATGCAATCTCAATCTCTTCATCACCATGTCATCACAAACATTCCTTTACCAGTTCAGTCACCATTCTTCATCTGCATTAGTTATGCCAATCATGTCAACACATATAGATGTCATAGCAAAAGATTGAATAGGATAATGGAGAGAATAATTGTCAAGGTGGATGAGCAGGATAACAATCAGATAAGACCATATGACTATGGACCAGAAGATGAATTTGTCAGATCAGAACTGACAGTGCAAGAATCAGTTCAGAGCATAGATCCAATTGCTCTGGTAATATTAGAAAAATCCATAGTGACTGATGAAGGGTAGAAAGAATCAGAAAGTCAAGACATTCATAAAACACCCAGGTATGTGAAGCTGAATCATTCTAAAGATCAGATCATTGGAGATAAGGAAAGGTGTGATGACTAGAAGAAGGTTAGCTGTTGAAGAAGTATTTTAAATTTCTCAAACTAAACCAACATGTTTTATTGAAGCAAGTAAAGTTGAGAAATGGATGAAAGTAATGGAAGAGGAATTAGATCAGATAGAAAATAATAAGACTTGAGAATTGGTTCCTAGACCTAAAGATAAGAATATTATTGGAACTAAATGGGTTTTCAGGAATAAGTTAAATGATAAAGGTCAAATTGTGAGAAATAAAGCTAGATTGGTTTGCAAAGCTTATTCATAGGAAGAAGGAGTTGATTATGATGAAACTTATGCTCCGGTTGCAATAATTGAAGCGGTAAGACCTTTTCTTGCCTATGTTGCACACAAGAACTACAAGGTATATCAGATGGATGTCAAATGTGCATTTCTGAATGGAGATCTTAAAGAAGAAGTCGACATTGAGTAGCTTGATGGATTTTCTTTATTAGAAGACAAGGACATGGTTTGTCGATTGAAGAATGCTTTATATGGTTTGAAACAAGCCCCTAGAGCATGGTATGATAGATTAGATAAATATCTTTCAAAGCTTGGCTTTAGTAAAGGTAATGTTGATAGTAACTTATATTATAAGATTGAGCATGATCATATACTAATCATTGAAGTATTTTTGGATGATAGCATTTTTGGTGGAGAAGAAAGTTATGCATGAAATTTGTTGATGATATGAAGAATGAATTTGAAATGTCTATGATTCGTGAGATGAAATTTTTCTTAGGTTTGAAAATTACTCATACTGGTAAACGTATTTTCATTTGTCAAACTAAGTATGTGAAGGAATTTCTCAAGAAGTTTGGACTTGAGAACTCCAAACCTATCGGTACTCCTATGATAACCGGTTGCAAATTGTCAAAGGATGATGAATCTCCTAGAATAAATCCAAGTAGATACAAATCAATGATTTGTGGATTGTTGTACTTAACTCAAACTAGACCTGATATAATGGATGTTGTTTGTATTGCCTCTAGATTTCAATCAATCATAGAGAAACTTATGATATTGCTATCAAAAGGATATTCAGATATTTAACAGGTACAACAGACTATGGGTTATGGTATCCAAAAGATGATGATTTGGAACTATGTGCATATACAGACTCTGATTGGGAAGGAGATGTGGATGATTGGAAGAGCACTATAGGTGGTGCATTATTTCTTGGAAAGAAATTGGTTTCATGGCTTAGCAAGAAATAATCATGTACTTCATTATCTACTGTTGAAGCTAAATATGTAGTTGGTGCAACTAACTGTACTTGGATTTTATGGATGGAACAAATGTTGAAAGATATAAGGGTAATTTATAATGATCCTATTGTTATTCACTATGATAATTCTATTACTATCAATATTTCAAAGAATCCAAATTTTCATTCCAAATCAAAACACATTTCTATAAGGTATAATTTCTTGAAGGAAAATGTTGAAGCAAAGGAAGTCAGATTTATTTATGTGCCTACTAAGGAATAGATTGCAAATATTATAACAAAACCATTTCCTAAAGATACTTTTGAATATCTCAGAGATCATTTGGGGGTCACCACCCCTCTGGAAGAGACTTAGAGATGCAAAAATGCATTAATCCGGTGAGCTTATCAGACATACTTTCTAATCCGAGTTGATGAGATGTTGTTGCTACTACTTAGGGGGAGTATTCAGTCATTTGGTTCATTTTCTTATTGGTTTGGTATTCATCCTTTGTCATTGATGTTAAAGGTGGAGATGGTGCTCATGTGAAAAATAGTTAATATTTGAGGGAGATGGTATTCATGTTAATCTTAGGGGAGATATAATTCATATCATTCTTTGGGAGATTGTTGGCATTCCTTGGCACTTGGATGATTTTACATTTGGTGTAGCCATCAATGCCAAAGGGGCAGATTGTTGTTAATATGTTGGATTTGGTCAAGTGTTGTCATTTATGTCAACACTGTATCCTAGTTAGACCTATCCCAGTTGGACTTGGTTTTTATCTTTGTTTTAGCTATGATTCTGCTCCGATATGATTAGGTCCAAAGTTTTGGTTTTGGATGATTATTTAGGATGGTTATATGCTTGTCATATTTAGTTGGTTCATGATTTGGTGCTCCAGAAGCTATCACTTATATTCCTGATTGGTATTCCTGGTACTAGTTAGCTTTACTTGTTAGTGATATTTAATGTTATGGTTTAATTATTTTGGTCTGCCTTATGGAAATGGTTTCTAATGTGCTAAAGGTGTTTCTTGATCGTGTCCTAATTGTTTGGTGGATTTGCATTGGTTGGTGTGCTATTATGGTGGTCCTATTTGGATTTGGTTAGAAATTCTGTGTTATTGGACTGAAGGTTAGTTGGTGAAACGTGTTGGATATTGGTCTTAGCGTAATTTTCGATGGATGTAATTATTTGGGAATTTGTTTTAGGTCCATTCTATGTAATGTAAATTATAATATTGGTCCGATGATATCATGTGATGTAATTTTTGTAATTTTGGGTTTATGGGTTGAGGGTTTAGTCGACCTTATCATAAGGTTGATGATCTATATTTATGTTGGAATCCAAGAACATTGAGAGGGGGGTGAGTGAATCAGTGTTCTTTTAGTATAATCAATTTTAACCTTATTAACAATGCAGTTCAATAACCAATAAACATGAACAAATATAATAGAAAATAGAAATGAAGCAACCACAAGAGCATACAACATATACGTGGAAAACCTCAAAGAGGAAAAACCATGGTGCAATTTGAGACCCACAATATCTATCCACTGGCCAAATGAATAAATATTACAATAAGGGCCTACACATGTAGGAAGGCCAATGAACTAGAGCACACCACTCATCACAAAGGGAGCCTCACTGACTACAAACACCAAATATGGAGTTACAAACAAAATTTTGAACTCTGAGAATTTATCTGCTATGCTGGATAAGTTCCAGTTAAAGCATAGTCTCAACCAATTTACACTATGTTCTTCCTTACCAGTATCTTGCTTCACTTCCCAAACCTCTAAACCAATATCCAAGACTGACTATAGTATATTACATTTGCATTATGTCAATCAAGATCGCTCACACAATATCACATCACTATATCCCATTACATACTATTCTATTCTCAAAATAACCTAACTGGACTGACTTAAATACCCTTCCCAAACACAAACATAAATGCCTTATGTCGGCTTGCAATGATATTACAATTTATTTACATGTCAGCCTAAACAAAAACAAATTCATTAAACTTTGACACTAATGCCTTTGATCGTTGTCATGTAAACCTGTTAGATCAATCTCCTATGTCAACCTCATATATTGGTTCCTAGTTTGTCGGTTTCCTTTGACTCTTGGTGCTGGATGACTAAAATGTCGGTTGCCAGAAAATTTATATCGGTGAGTACTGTTAAGTGACCAACCCAAAATGGTGTGTGTTGCCATAAATGACAACACAACTAAGCTAGATGAGTGTCAATTGCCAATAATCTCCCTCTTTGGCATTGATGAAAACACTCATGTGAAAAAAATGGATCGCTGAAGTGTTGTTCCGGTTTCCTGCCAAAAACTCCAAATTAGATCTCAAAAACTGTTGGAAGACTACTACCCCTAAGCTATACATTACTTCTTATGTCCCAATCATTTTTCATGTCAAACTCTCCCCCTTTGGCATCAATGACAAAGCCAAGGCAAATAAATGAAAGAATGAGAGCAAAAATGTGATTATCAGATCTAGATGTTACTTGAAAATATCCAGGTAAGCATTTTTAAAAAATCCTAATTATGCATCCCAAACTGTCTTCAATGTGCTCAAAATGGATACAAAACCATTAAGAATATACACATGAAGCTATTCTCATGATAGGTCTATTGGAGTAGGTTTATTCATTAACTCTATGTTTTCCCTCTTGTGAAGTAACAGAGTGTTCAATTGGGGACTCACCAAACCTCTTAATTCCCTTTCATGCTAGATTAGCCTATCCATGTCCTTCTTTAATGAAAAAAAATCACTTTGTAATCAAAATTTAACAGAGTGTTCAATTGGGGACTCACCAAACCTCTTAATTCCCTCTCACGCTAGATTAGCCTATCCATGTCCTTCTTTAATGAAAAAATATCACTCTATAATCAAAATTTGACCATCAATGGTACTAGCCAGTGTTTGAGTACCATCAAAACTATTAGCCAAATGTTCTAATGAGGCCTTTGCCACCTTCAATTTCACCTCAAGCTCTGTTGTTAGTTTGTCAATGTTAGTATAGGGTCTATATATATTGCTACACTCATTTAAAGCCTCATCAATATTTGTTATCTCATCTGTCAGCTTATCTTTGTCAGATGAAATCATGTTATCACAAGTCACCTTCTGGGCTGCATTATATCGCTCAATCAACTATCGATTTGATACCTATTGAAGAGTTTTAAACTCTTTGGAAATATGATCTACCAAACCTTTCAGTTTGTCATATAGGCTTCCAATCTAATCTACCTTATATTCTAGTGCAAGTTGCTGCAAAACCGGAATGACCTACTCAATAACCTGCTTATCTTCAATCCCTTCCTTAACTTTTGAGATGCAACATACATCAATTCAAAACTGCTTAGCTGCTCAATATTCTTCTATGCAAAATCAACTTGACCAAATGAGTCAAGTGCTAACAATGAATGACTATCCAAAATATTCCTAGAGGATTCAACCTCTTTACTTGCACTGGTGGCTTTGCCACTTGGTGCAATATCGTTTTCAACCTTAACCTCTTCAGTATGTACATTTGGTGTCAGAGGTTCAATATCCTTAACCTACTTTTTTTTTGTATCCACATCAATAACCTCTATATTCGGAATGGCCTATTCTGGTGTATCTTGCTTATCCTGTATAGTTTCAATGTCATCTACTGCTATCTCTATATTAGGTACAAGTGGTTCTACTGGATGAGTATCCTTTTATACTTTTTATTAAAAACCGGTGTATCCATTCCCAATATACCTTTCCCCTTATCATCTACTAAGATGTCTAGAGTGTTATATTTTTGAGGGACTTCCATTGACGTAAAGAATCCAGGTCTATCTACAAATAATTTTACCCAAGCCTCATATGTCTCCTTGACTATCTCATTTATTCTACCTACCATGAGACTTGCATGTCGGTGTTTTCTTCAAAAAATTGTTTTATTTGCGAACTCTAAACACTGCTACATCTCTTCATCAGTTATAGCACCAAAAATAGTTAACAATTCATGTATCTTTATATGTCTATCCTCTTCAACCACATATAACCTTCTAGCATCTAGTTTACTATACAAATCTATCAGTATCTTTTTTTCAATCTTTAAAAGTGCTTTCTTATATATGTCTAAATACAACAAAATTGATTCCTCTCTCTCTATTTGCTCCTTATCATCCATATGTACATAGTAATATTGTATATTACTCAAAATTCCATCTTTAGTTATTTGATCTATTAACTTAGCAATTGAGAGAGGAGGAATGACTTTAATACTCTCACCAGATTTGAGAGCTATATCTACATCTGATTTCTTCTTCTTGCTGGAAGTAGGAGTAGACTCCTTAACTAGTTTCCTCTTCTCTGTGGTCTTCCTCTCTTTTAAAATTTTCTTAGGTGTTTCTAGAGGGGTAACCTTCACTTTCTGCTTCTTTACTTCCTCAGCCTTCTTCGTTGGTATCCTGATGAAAGTATTGGGAATCTTTGTGGACACAACATCAGTATCAGAACCGGATGTAACAGGGACAATATAAGTCTTTGGTTTCTTCCTCTTTACTACACCCTTGCCAGTTGTTGTTGTCGGTGGAGCTTGCACTACTGCCAGAGATGACCCTTCAACTAGTCCAATAATCTACTTTATCTCAGAGGACATCTTCTATACAACTTCCCCAACCTTCTTGATCTTTCCTTCTCTTTTCTTTTTACTAAATCCAATTTCAACTTCAGTTTCTTCCTTCTTTATAGTCCCAAAGGCTTTCTTTGCTTCATCAACTGGGGCATCAATAAGAGCCTTGGCATATAAGTCCAATATCTCAACATCTACCTCATAGTGCATCTCTATTATCCAGATCTTCCTAGGTTGCACTGCCTCCATCAGTGTTTCATCCTTCTTTACCATAAAATAGATTTCAGTTGAATATTTATCTACAGTATGCTTTGGAACCCTTTCTCTCTTCTTCATTTCTTTTTGGAATGATTTGAAATAACCCCAAAGAATGGAGTCCCTATCCTATCCCATATTCCTTATAGAATCTTTAATTTGTTTTTCTACCAGTATATCAAATGCCCATTAGGTCTTACCAGTTCTAGGTAACTCATTCAGAAAGAATAGCATTAAATAGACAACAAGGTTTCCATACCAAAAATTACCCTTTTTCTCACCCTTAATCTTCCCTATGTTTATTATCAATTCATCACACATCCATTGACATATATCTATCTTTTCATTCTCCTTAATCATTTTGTGAACATAGTAAATGCATGAATTTGAAATGGATTTCAAATCGTCTGATTGGGTTACCTTGTAACTAATGATCATGCTTGCAAATTGAACTGCTTGGTCTCTGATAGTGCTAATTCTCATTGACCGGTTGTCAGATGTTGCACTAATTAACATCTCCACCTCATTGTTAGATATCTTCTTTCTTCTAGGGGTTGGATTGGTCTAGGGTAAACTAGTGATCGTATGAATAGCCTCCTTGGTGATTTTGTGAGGTCAGTCTAGCCATATGAATTTGTGATGGACTTGGCTCAGTGCATACCAGTTCAATTCATCTTTAAATTTAGACATCTCCAAAATTAGTAAAACCACGATCCTTTAGAATTTGAAATTCTAGTTTCATCAACCCATCCTGGTTCAACAAGGTGCCAATATACATGTTCTTGATCTCAGCAGAACCCAACTCCTCTAAAGTGTAATGAATATATGCACAAAAATCTTCGACATACAAAACTCCTTTGGGAACCTTAGAAAATGTGCCGACTAAATCATTGACCTTCACAATATGAGGGTATTGCTTGAAAATAGGGCATGGACGGTCCTTGATGTTGACAACAACAAGGGTAGCCACACTTGTAAGAGCAGAAGATGATCCAGAAGTAATTGCAAACAAAGATAGCTCAAAAAAATGATAAAATACCTCACAACCTTCGTTGGTGAAAGCTCTTGAAAATCCGCTTGTGAATGCACTAGAATTCACTTGAAATGCTTTTGATCACCTTGAATCACCTTGAGCCCACTCTATTTCTCTCTAAATGTTGTGTGAATGAAAATGAGCCAACATTTCCCATTTATTCTGGAAAAACCCTAATTTTTCATTGTCATCAATGCATGCTGGCATATGATACTAGATTCAAAATCCATTATCTCAACACTAGTGAATCTCCAAACTAACTTCTCTAAGATCTAAAACAAGCTTTAGACCTCTACCAAGGGTAATGCAAGATTCATCATTAATTTTCCTCCCCCTAAGGCTAATGCCTTAGTTACCAGAAGAGTTTCCCGTCGGTGCTGGAACATTCTGCTTTGTCAGTTGAGTAACCGGGCTGATTGTCTCTATTGATTGATCTTCAAATTTCCTAACCCATTTCCTCACGTGCTCCTTCTAGATATCTTCAACCTTTTGTTTTCCTTTTTCATCATTTCCTACCATATTTTTCTTGCTTTTGCAATATTTGGCAATATGTCCTATTTTGTTACATGCATAGAAAGTAATATTTTTCTTATGAATTGCCTTGTTGAGTCCTTGACTATTCTTCAACCTACATTGATTAGCCATATGTCCAAACTTTCCACATGCATGACATCTGACATTCATTCTACAATGTTTTTTCCTATGACCATACTTATTACACTTTGAACACTAACTGATAACAACATTATTATTCTGATTTGCTCTATGACCAAACTTATTATAAATAAAGAATCTACCATTAAATTTATGTTCATCTGGTTGCCTTACCGATGATTTTTTATTCTAGTTGTTTGGTGGATTCTCCTGATTTACAATATTGGGGCTTTCTCCATGCTCAAATCCAAGACCTCTAGTGTCTATTTGATCCTTCAATAATTCATCAAGCCTTGCAAAACCTTGAACTTTTTTTTGTATTCATTTGCAACATCCAAATCACTTCTTAGGATTGACATTATACTTTCTAGCTCTTTCTCATTGTTATGTGATTTCACCAACTCAGTTCTCAACACATCATTCTCATGTGTCAACCTAATGCATTCCTCAAATATGTCTTTCAAAGATCTGCCAAGATTTTCTTCATTCTTCTTCCAGTCTTTAATCTCCTTGAACATCCTCATAGTCATGGCTTGCATTTAATTCTTCATGACACCATTCTCCTAACTCAACTTCTGACATTGTTCCTTAAGGGCATCCTTCTCTTCATCATCTAGATTTTGTAAAAGTTCCTTCTTTTAGCTTGAACAAATGACCTCTCTTGTAGGGTAAGAATGAATTCCTTTGCAGAGTTCAATCCATCTTGAAACTTCAAGTTCTTCATCCTTTTAGCATCATAGTCCTCAAGTGCTACTTCAAGTTGTTCCTATAGATTCATCTCCATGGATTCTGAATTTAGGGTCTTCCTTAAGCTATTAGACTTACTCCAAGGCACCAAGCTCTGATACCAGTTGATCAAATCTAAGAACACTGAGGGGGAGGGGTAAATCAGTGTTTTGCTGGTATAATCAATTTTAACCTTATTAACAATGCATTTTGGTAACCGGTAAACATAAAAGAATATAACAACAAATAGAAATGAAGCAACCACAAGAGCATACACCATAACACAAAGAGTTATACGTGGAAAACATCAAAGATGAAAAACCACAGTGGGATTGGAGACCCACAATATCTCCACTAGCCAAATGAATAAATATTACAATAGGGGCCTACACATGTAGGAAGACCAATAGCCTAGATCACACTTCTCATCACAAAAGGAGCCTTACTGACTACAAACACCAAATATGGAGTTACAAACAAAATTCTAAACTTTGAGAGTGCATCTGCTATGCTGGATGAGTTCTGGTTAAAGGACAATATGTACCAGTTTACACTATGTCTTTCCTTACCGGTATCTTTCTTCAATTCCCAAACCTCTAAACCAATATCCAAGACCGACTATAGAATATTACATTTGCGTTTTGTCAATCAAGATCGCTCACACAATATCACATCACTATATCCCATTACATTATATTCCATTCTCAAAATAAACTAACCAGACTGACTTAAATACCCTTCCCAAACACAAACATAAATGCTTTATGTTACCTTACAATGATATTATAATTTATTTACATGTCGGCCTAAACAAAAATAAATTCATTAAACTTTGAGACTGATGCCTTTGATTATTGTCGTGTAGACCTACTTGATCAATCTCCCATGTCGGCCTCATATACTAGTTCCTAGTTTTTCAGTTTTCTTTGACTCCCAATTGCCAAACAATGTATATTGGTGACTATTGGTTAAGTGATGAACCCAAAATGGGGTGTTTTTTCATTAATGCCAACACAACAACGCCAGATGAGTCTCAATTGCCAACAATTTATAGGTGACTTATTCATATAATTTTGGTATCGATGGTATGGGATTGTATCAATGGCTATGTATGCATTATCAGAGGAAGGTTTATGTGTGAACAAGTGATATATCATTTGATAAAAGGTTTTTGGTGTTGTAGGGCAGACATATGTGCTTAATTGAAATTGTATCAAGCATTAGAAGATGCTACTTTCATAGTTCATTCGTTTCAGATTGTATTATAATGCTTTTGTAAGTTAGTGAGACTTCTCTTTTGCGATGAGAAGTGATCTCTAGGTAGTTGGCTTTATTTCAAGTGCAATCCCCATTATAATTAATTCACATACTATCACAAAAGTATAATCTGATTGTGGGTAGGGTTTCCCTCTGTGGTTTTCCCCTTTATCGGGTTTTCCCTGTTAAAAATATTGGTGTCATGTATACTATGCTTTCATGTTTTTATCTTTCATTGTGTTGGTTTCCTTATGCTCCAGTATAAAGGTTTTAATCTACAATAGTTCTTATTGTAGATAGAAAAATGATTCACCCCCCCTCTCAGTTTTCTCCTGGTATCAAATTTGTCTAACAAATTAAATATATCTTTATTTATTTAGCTAATTCATTAGATTTTCTCTCCATGACACTTGTCATTCCTCTCTTAATACACCTTTAGCCACCTCTCTAATATTTTACTATTTCCTATACCTACATGTTGTCACAAAAGTTGTACCCATTTGATGAGCAACCTTGATCATCAACCTTGTGCAATATGGAGACAACCTCCCAAGTGTGGGACTTGCAAAAGTGAGGTTGAATCTTTGGAGAAGGCTGAGTTCCTATTAATTTGAGTGCAAGTGTTGGACCAACTTAACATTGATAAATCCTAATCTATGATCTGGCAAGGAAAAGGGAGAAAGAGG
The DNA here is from genome assembly GCF_030272615.1 of Cryptomeria japonica. Classification (NCBI taxonomy): domain Eukaryota; kingdom Viridiplantae; phylum Streptophyta; class Pinopsida; order Cupressales; family Cupressaceae; genus Cryptomeria; species Cryptomeria japonica. The sequence goes on along the minus strand of NC_081405.1, from coordinate 438,436,262 downwards.
GATGTTTGAAAGAAAGGAAAATAAGGTTTTCACCTAGAAGGAATTTGGTCTCCCTTCCTATAACAAATAAAACCACCCAAAATATGTATAAGGTTCTACCTAAATCAGCTCCCTAAGTATGAGTGAAGGTTGCAATTTTAAAGAATGGCAAGAGGAACATAAATAGTTCTCAAGTGCCACCCAATGATGGGATCAACACAATCACTTATGGAAAGAAATAAGATGAAGATGCATTCAAACAAAGAGGTAAGTACTATAAATATTGCTCAAACTAAAACATGACAAGATAAATGGTTGTATTAATGTAGAGGCAAGGCAAAATTTACAAGTGCAGAGAAATAAAGTTTTTTGCAGAATAAAAGAAGATCCCTAAATAGGGCTATTGCCTTTGTAGTTCAGGCATAACTTGGATTGAACTATAGTTTAGAAACCCTAACCTTAACCAAGATTAGGTTACAAAATATCTAGGAGGAGGAAGATTAGATCAAGGATGATCTGATGGCATGTTGAATTCGGTTTTGAGAGCATCCTCTGCCTCTAGAAAAGAAAAATATCTCTATAAGGAAGATATCTCTGCATAGAACACATCTCTGATAGCATGTCGGGAACAAAAGTCTTCATACTGCATTGAATGATCATGGGCGGCATCTAAAATCAGCTATAGGAGTCACCTATGGAGTTATGACCATGAATTTGGTAGTTGGGATGAGATTGGATTTGACTCGGTGCACTGACCAAGGCAAAACTCAGATTCAACCACTTGACCGACAACCACTGTGCGCAGCGATTTAAATATTCAACAACCCTTACAAAATTGAACCTTGACCCTTCAATCCTCTAGATCATGCAAAGATGGACATGTGAGATTGAGCCATGTAGTCCCTCTACATGGCTCAATAAAGCTTTAAAACATGGTCATCAAAACAGGCAATTATGAAGATCTGATGGCCATTGATGACTGACATGGAGCCTGTTAGACAATTCAAATAAATGGAAGACAACTAAGAGGGGGGGTGAATCCATTGTCACCAGATTATCAAAACCTTAAGAAACTAAAACTTTAATACCGAAACCCAAAAAATCAATACCGGAATGCATAAACTAATTACCAAAATACTAAATAAACCAATGAAGCACAAGCAAGAATTAGAGAATAAATACCATCCACATGACTCCAATATTTGTATATGGAAAACCCGGTACAGGGAAAAAACATAGTGAGAAGCCTACCCACAGTCAGATAATACTTCTATAGTAAGTATGTGATTACAATTGAGGGACCTCCACTTGCAGGGAGGCCAACAACTTAGAGCACACTGCTCATCACAAAAGGAGTCTCAATGACTACATAAATGTCCAAACTACAATCTAGAAGAAAGAATGAACTACAAAGATAGCATCTCCTATGCCTAAGTACAGTTCTGGTTAAGCTCAATACCAGAGGACTAAATCCTCTTATATAAACCCAACTCAATCACCAATGATCAACCAAATCCTCTGCCTGAATTATTATTACATTATTCTCTCCTATTCTATTCCATATCCCATACCATATGATCTATAATGAGATCTTACATCATATATATACAAACCCTCGACCAAAAATAATAAGGTCAACCACTAGACAATAAAACAATTACATAATTACAAAACATGTTGGCCTGAGACCAAACAAATAATATCCAACCCATAAGACATCTCAGAAACACATCGAGAAGTCCAATCCATGCATTACATTAAGCCGATCCATAACCTAGATAAACTGGGACCCAATTTTGTTCCACACATGCTAAAGAAATGATCCTAATCAACCAATTCTCAAAAATGATCACCATCAGCATCCTGAATCTCTACTAGAAGCTGCCCCAACACCACTTATGCATATCATCAAGGATCTTTGACAAAGCTCTTTCGGTCAAACCCTCGCCAAAACAACGAACCAAGCTTTCCAGCATACAGGATAGCATCCAACCACCAGATCAAAACCAACTCATTGGACATGAATTTGAGTAGCATGAATAAGCCAATTCCATAACCCAAACATACTAGATCATACCAGATCATCATAATCTAATCCAACCAAAAACCAAGCATCTTACTGGGACCAGAAGGATATCGGTAAAGTAGCCAAAATAGCTAGTATTGACATCAATGACAAAACATCAATGCAACAGATAATAAATTCCTCCAAATGGCCAATAATCTTCCCCTTTGGAATTAATGGCAACACTAGATGTGAAAAACATCCAAGTGCCAAGAAATGCCAAATAAGTCTCCTTCAATGGAAGACAACCAACAATCTCCCACACAAAGATATAGAAATGAAGTTATAAAACAAAGACCAAACTCCCCCTATGAATGATATCTCTATAAAGCTCTATTTTTCACATGAATATCTCTCCCTCTTTGACATCAATGCCATAAATCTGACAAAAATATCAAAGCAAAAACAAAAACCATTGAATCACAAGAATAACTACTCCTCGTGAGCAGTAGCATCCCCACATCAATTCAAAAAGAATGATATCTCTAATAATCCATACCAAACTAATGCCAAATAGCATCAATTAGTTTTCTATCAGAGGGGCAAAAACCTCTAATATGTCTCTGAGGTACTCAAATGATTCTTTAGGCAAAGGTTTAGTGAAAAAAATTGCAATCTGCTCTTTAGTGTTCACATAAACCAGTCTAACCTCATTTTCTTCCACCTTCTCCTTCAAAAAGTTATACTTGATAGATATGTGTTTTTTCTTAGAGTGAAATACCAGATTCTTTGATATGTCTATAGAAGTAGAGTTATCATAGTGAATAAATACCAGTCCAATGCAATGCACTTTAATGTCCTTCAACATTTTCTACATCCATAAAATTTGTGTATAGTTAGTAGCAACATCAACATACTCAGCTTTAGCAATAGATAAAGAAGTACACGATTGTTTCTTGTTGATCCATGAAACCAACTTCTTTCCAAGAAAGAAAGCTCCACCAGAAGTACTTTTCTGGTCATCAACATCAGCTGCCCAATCTACATTTGTATATGCACATAAAGTAAAGTCATCATCCTTAGGGTACCACAAACCATATTCAGATGTACCTTGCAAGTATCTAAAAAATCTTTTCACCACACTCTCATGATTTTCCCTAGGATCACTTTGAGATCTAGATGCAATAAAAATAACATTCATTATATCAGGCCTAGTTTGAGTCAAATATAGTAGACCTCCAATCATAGACTTGTATCTCATAGGATTTACCGGTGCAGATTCATCTTTCCTTGACAATTTCTCATTTGCAACCATAGGAGTACTTACCAGTTTAGAGTCTACCATACCAAATTTCTTCAAAAATTCCCTAGCATACTTAGTTTGATAGATGAAAATGCCTTTATCAGTCTGAGTAATCTGCAAACCTAAGAAAAATTTCATTTCCCCAATCATAGACATTTCAAATTATTTCTCCATATTTTTAGAAAATTCCATGTACAACTTATATTCACCTCCAAAAATGATGTCATCAACAAAAACTTCAATAATCAATATATCATCATCAGTGACTTTATAATATAGATTATTGTCAGCATTACCCTTAGTGAAACCAAGCTTCAAAACATATTTGTCTAACCTTGCATACCAAGCTCTAGGTCCCTGTTTCAATCCATATAAAGCTTTCTTTAACCTACAAACCATGTTTGTATCATCTAAAAGTGAAAAACCATCAGGCTGCTAAATATAAAATTCCTCATCAAGATCCCCATTAAAATAGGCACACTTAACATCCATCTGATAAAACTTGTAGTTTTTATGTGCAACATAGGCAAGGAATAATCTTACAGCTTCAATCCTAGATACCGGTGCAAAAGATTCACCATAATCAATTCCTTCCTTATGAGAATATCCTTTACAAACCAATCTAGCTTTATTCCTTACAACTTGTCCATCTTCATTTAATTTATTCCTAAATACCCATTTAGTTTCAATAACATTCTTATTTTTAGGCTGGGGAGCTAAAGTCCGTGTGTTATTCTTCTCTATCTGATCTAATTCTTCTTCCATAGCTTTCATCCAACTTTCATCTTTACAAGCTTCAAATACTGATACCAGTTCAACTTGAGAAATTAAACATACCTCATTAGTTTCCAATCTCCTTCTTGTCATCACTCCATTGTTCTTATTCCTAATGATCTAATCTTTTGAATGATTCATCCTTACATACCTAGGAGTCTTCTAATTCTTTGTTCCTCTTCCTAGGTCTTCAATTACTATTGAATTTTTTGATACTACCAGAGTAATCAGTTCAACATTTTGTTCTGATAAAGGTGTTATCGGTTCAGTTATGATCATTTCTACTACCAGTTCTTACTCATAAACTCTTATTTGACTTCTATTCAGCTCATGCACCTTGACATTAGCGCTCTCCATAATTCTCTGCAATCCCTTGTTATAACATCTATATGCCTTTATTTCATTAGAAAAACCAATAAATATTCCTTCATCACATCTAGGATCAAATTTTCCAATGATATCATCTCTCCTGATATAACATTTACTACCAAAGATTTTGAAATACTTAACTGTAGGTGCATTGCCAAACCATAATTCATAAGGTGTCTTACCAGTTTCTCCTTTGATATGTACTCTGTTGAATGTATAGACTGTTGTGCTCACTTCTTGTCTCTAGTAGATATGAGGTAAATTAGCTTCCATCATCATGGTTCTAGCAGCATCCAAGATAGCTCTGTTCTTCCTTTCCACAAATCCATTCTGCTGAGTTTTCTGAGGAGCATAAAATTGTCTCCTTATACCATGCTTCTCACAAAAGTTGTTAAACTCAGCGGATGTGAATTCTTTACCATGATATGACCTTAAACATTTAACCTTCAATCATGTTTCAGTTTCAATTTTAGCTTTAAATATTTTAAACTTTTCAAAAGCCTCAGATTTCTCCCTTAGAAAAGTAACCCACATCATTCTAGAATAATCATGAATGATTAGCATAAAATATCTATCACCTTGAAAATTTTTAACTCTAGCAGGGCCACACAAATCAGTATGAATAAGATCAATAACATCATTATATTTGTCTTGTATACTCTTGAAAGAGGTTCTAACCTATTTTCTCATTTGACATTCCTTACATACCAGATTATAGGGCTTCACAATCTTAGGTATATCTCTAACTAGCTTAGTTGAACTGATCTTTACAATGCAATCAAAATTCACATGACATAGCCTTTTATGCCATAGCCAAATCTCATCAGTTTGTGCAATCAAACATGTCTTCTCATTGGAATTCAAATTAAATATATTACCTTTTGTTTGAGTACTGGTTGCAATCTCCAAACCAGATCTATTAATGATTTTGCATTTTCCCTTCTTGAACTATAATTGATATCCCTTGTCTACTAATTGTTCTACACTCAAAATATTATGCTTTAAACCTTCAACATAATAAACATTATCAGTATTGTGCTTACCATCCAATGATATAGTTCCTTTTCCCTTGATCATACCTACTTTGTCATCTCCAAATCTAACCAGACTGCCATCAAATTCTTGCAAAGATAGAAACTTCCTTTCATATCATGTCATATGATGTGAACATCCACTGTCAATTACTCATTCATCCTTATCTTCAATTTTAGTAGAAAATGCCTTCTCTTCAAGTACATTCTCTTTCAGTGCCAGAACATCTTCCTTGATAGCCAGGAACACCCATTCCTTTCCATTGCTGGAACCACTAGCAGAGTCTTGTGTCAGTTCATCATCAGAATCAATCACACCTTCCTCATTCACAATATAGCATAATTTATCTTTTTTTTTCATATACTTATACTTCTTCTGATATCCAGGGTTAGGCTTAAAAGATCTTTTAGCTCTTTCATCAAATCTTAAATTCCTTTCAGGACATCTAGATGCAAAATGACCTATCTTATTACATGCAAAACATTTAAAATGTGATTTTCCTTCATACTTACTTCCTACCAGTCCTTTAGGTACTCTTGTAGAAAATAGGGCTTCAATTTGTTCAAATTCTTCATCTTCTCTTTTCATATCATCCAATTCCTTTGCATACAAAGCTTTCCAAACTTGCTTGTTAGTTTATGATGTAGTTGCATGAAAAGAAGGTTCAGACTTCACAGCTCCAAAAGGTCCAAATTCTTCAAGCTCAAAAGAAGATAATTTCTCAACCAAGGTATCTCTATTGAAAAAAGTATTAGCCTTTGTTCTTAATTCATTAATTGCAATAGCCTTCATCTTGTAAGCTAGTGGAAAAGCTCTTAGAACTTTAGAAACTATTTCATCTTCACTCAGAGTTCCACCACAACATTGAATTCCCATAACAATCTCATTTACCCTTTCCATGAATGTAGTAGTACTTTCATCTTCTTCCATCTTCAAGTTTTCATATCTCACCCGATAACCATCAAGTTTAACAATCTTCATAGTAGGGCCACCTTCATTAAGAGTCTCTAACTTGTCCCATATATCCTTTGTAGATGATTTGTTAGTTGATCCCATTAGTTAGCTTGAATTGTTAGTCACCATAGGATCTTCCTCAAGCAGTTAAGCTTCTGGAGAGAGGACCAGAGCTTTGATACCAATTGTTAGATAGTTCAAATAACCAAAAGACAATTGAGAGGGGAGGGGGGTGAAACAGTTGTCACTAGATTACCAGAACCTTAAGAAATTAAAACTTTAATACTGGAACCCAAAAGATCAATACCGGAATGCATAAACCAATTACTAAAATAGTAGATAAACCAATTAAGCACAAGACATAATCAAAGAATAAATACCATCCACATGACACCAAGATTTGTATGTGGAAACCCAGTAAAGGGAAAAACCATGGTGGGAAGCCTACCCAAAGTCAAATAATACTTCTGTAATAAGTATGTGATTACAATTGAGGGGCCTTCACTTGTAGGAAGGCCAATATCCTAGATCACACTTCTCATCACAAAAGGAGTCTCACTAACTACATAAATGTCCAGACTACAATCTGGAAGAAAGAATGAACTACAAAGATAACATCTCCTATGCCTGAGTAGAGTTTCAATTAAGCTTAATATCGGAGGACTAAATCCTCTTACATAAACCCAACTCAATCATCAATGATCGACCAAATCATCTACCTGAATGATTATTACATTATTTAGTCTTATTCTATTACATATCCCATACCATATGATCTACAATGAGATCTTACATCATATATATACAAACCCTTGAGCACAAACAATAAGGTCGGCCACCAGACAATAAAATAATTACATAATTACAAAACATGTCAGCCTGAGACCAAACAAATAATATCCAACCCATAAGACATCCCAGAAATACATCAAGAAGTCTAATCCACACGTTACATTAAGTCGGTCCATAACCTAGATAAATTGAGACCCAATTTTGGTCCACACATGCTAAAGCAATGATCCCAATCAACCAAGTCTCGAAAATGATCATCATCAGCATCCTAAATCTCTACTAGAAGCCACACCAACACCACTTATTCATATCATCAAGGATCTTCAACAAAGCTCTACTGATGAAACCCTTGTTGGAACAATAAACCAAGCTTGTCAACATACATGATATCATCCAACCAACTGACTGAACATGAATCTGAGTAGCATGAATAATCCAATTCCATAACCCAAACATACCAAATCATCATGATCTAATCCAACCAGAAACCAAACATCTTACCGGGAACAGAAGGATACCAATAAAGTAGCTAAAACATATAGTGTTGACATCAATGACAAAACATCAATGCAACACATAATCAATTCCTCCAAATTGCCAAGAGGCCCAACTCTCTACATGGGATAGTGGAGGATACCCTATCCTTGTGTATTTCTTACCTCGGACACCATTCTGATGTGCCTTTTCCTTGGTTTAGGATAACAAAGAACCAAATCTTCATCACCTTTACTTACCCCATACGACATTCTAATTTATCACTTTCACCATGGGGGATGGAGGGGAACATTTCCCACACCATCTATTTGTTACCTCGCACAACCTAATTGCATCCCAAAATCCCTTGTAGGATGGTGGGGAAGCCCTCTATTCTCTTTTCTTTGTTACCCCATGAGCCACTCAAATGTACTTTCTCTTCAACGTGGGGTAGTGGAGGTGGAAAACTTCTCCTTGCATGTGTTACCCTACAACACACCCTCTTTAGCACTTTATTCTTTACGGGATAGCAAGAACATCACCCGCACTTAACTTTATCTTATCCCACAAGCATCATTTTCTTTGATCTATCCCTACATGGGGGAAGAAAGGAATTGACTTCCTTTCCTTCCCCACCATCTCACATGGGCAAAACCTATAGGTCAAAACTTGTGTGGCCAAAACCTTAGCCCACCAGAACTTGCTCCGACGAATAACACGCTATGACCAACACAATGCAGTGAATAACACGATGTTTTATTCACACAAGATGCTAGTGAAACTATAAGAAACAAGTTAATAATCCTCATGTTATTGGCATATCACATAACCCTTGTGTTATGCATTTTCTGAAAAATAAAGAATTATTGGTATTTTGGATATGTTGATATGGTTTTGTCATTGATGTCAACACTTGTCAACCTTATCAGCACTTGGAGATCTTTGGTTTTGTTCACCGGCAAGTCAGTGACTTATGCACAGTCACCGGTAGGTTATATTATTCACCGGCACTTGGAATGACTTGGAGACTACTTGGTTATGTTGAAGACATTATTCAATCACTTGGTTTTGGCGATTTGGTTATTGGCTTATTCAGGTTTGCATATTTGTTGTTACCGACAAATAGGTCTAGGTTATGCACCGACAAGCATATCTAGTCCAGATCAACACAACACGTTATGGAGATGATTTATTATTATTGTAAATAAATTGATCCGACATCATGCATCTGATATCGATTTATTTGTAATTGATTTTATTGTAATATCTTTTAGTGATCTGACCTATTCAATTGGTCTTAGGTTATGGTATAAATGTAAGATCTCATTTGTGAAATTGATATGTGAATGGAAAAAGGATTGTAATAAGGTATGTGTGAAAATAAGTAGAGATACACACACATGCATCATTTGAAGATTGAAGGAAGGTTTTTGTGAAGGCAATCAAAACTAAATCGGTACTAAATCCAACATATGAAGATGCTATTTTATGCAGTACATTATCATTGGATTTAACCATCCAATTGTAGTCAGTGTGACTCCTATTTTGTGATTGAGCAATGAGCTCTACGCAATTGGCCTTTCTACATGTGCAAACTCCATATTGTACACATATACTATCTGCAGTAGTATCATTTGATTGTGGGTAAGGTTTCCCACCATGGTTTTTCCCCTTACAGGGTTTCCACATACAAATATTTGTGTTGTGCGTTGTGGATGTTATTGTCTTTCTGTTTCATGCATTAATCTTTACCGGTACTGTAATTAACTGATAAAACTATCTATCGGCATTAAGCATTAAGTTTTGGTTAAGTTAATTTTGGTTGAATTTATTGGACAATTGATTCCCCCCCCTCTTAGTTGTCTCTAGGACCTAACAATTGGTATCAGAGCCTAGTCCTCTTTTTACAGAAGTTTAATAGCTTGAGATCCAATGTCTTCTAACTATTTCAGGAAGGACAGTCCGAAACTTGATGGAACCAACTATGGCATATGGAAGATCAGGATGGAGACAAATTTGAATTGCATTGGAAAGGACATATGGGATGTTACAAAGAATGGTTATACTACTCCTACTCAAAGTCAACCTAATCCACCTAACTTGGCTAAAGATGAGGAAAATGATTGCAAAGAAAGAGAAGAATTTTTTAGCGCATTATCAGATCAACAAGTCATGGGATTATCAGATAGATCTACTACTAAAGCTATTTGGGACAAATTGGAAACATTGAATAAAGGAGATTCCACAGTCAAAAATGCAAAACTTGATTGCTTCCGGGTCAGGTATGAAAATCTGAAAATGGAAGAAGATGAAAGAATTTCTACTTTTATGGAAAGAGTAAATGAAATTGTTTTGGGTATGCAGTGTTGTGGAGGAACCTTAAGTGAAGATGAGATTGTTTCTAAAGTTTTAAGAGCATTTCCACCGACATATAAAATGAAAGTTACTACATAAATGAATTAAGAACAATGCCTAATGCATCAGTATCTAGAGACACTTTGGTTGGAAAACTTTTAACTTTTCAACTTGAGGAATTTGGTCTCGTTGCTACTATTAAGACAGATCTAGCTTTCAAAGCATCATCATCATGATCTAAGAAATCTGATTGGAAAGCCTCCTATGCAAAAGAACTTGAAGAAATAAAGAAGGAGAATGAAGAACTAGAAGAGCTTGAAGCACTATTTGTAAGAAAAATGCCTAAAGGTCTAGTTGGAAGTAAGTATGAAGGTAAAGAACCCTTTAAATGTTTTAACTATAATAATATTGGTCATATGGCTTCTAGATGTCTTGATGGACATGCAATATTAAGAGAAGAAGCTAAGAGAACATATAAGCCTAACCCTGATTATCAGAGATACAAATTCAAGAAGAATAGAGACAAATCTTGTCATTATGTTGATGAAGGAGTTACTGATGATTCTGATGAGGAACTGACAGACACTAGATGAGATTTTGTTGCTATAATAGAAGATCAACTGACACCTACTATTCAACCAGTAGAGTAGGCCATGGCAGCTAAAGTTGAAGATAAGTATGAATGGATTATTGATTCAGGATGTTCACATCACATGATTGGTGATAAGAGTAAATTCTTAACCTTTCAGGATTACAATGGAGGTCTAGTGAGTTTTGGAGATGATAAAGCTTGTATGATCACAGGAAAAGGAACTATATCTTTTGATGGTAAGAAAAATACTGATAATGTTTATTATGTTGAAGGTTTGAAGTATAATCTTTTGAGTGTTGTTCAATTAGTTGAGAAGGGATTTCAGTTACAATTCAAGATTGGTAAATGCAAAATATTAAATAGAATTGGTTTGGAAATTGCAACCAGTAATCAGACTAGAGGTAATATCTTTCATTTGAACAACAATGAAAAAGCATGTTTGATTGCACATATTGATGAAAGTTGGTTATGGCATAAGAGAATTTGTCATGTAAATTTTGATTGCATTTTGCAAATCAGTACAACTAAGGCAGTAAGAGATTTATCTAAGATTGTTAAACCTTACAATCTAGTAGGTAAGGAATGTCAATTTGGAAAGAAAGTTAGAGAAACTTTCAAAAGTATTCCATATAAATCTGACAATGTTCTTGATTTAATTCATACTTAATTATGTGGTCTAGCAAGAACTAGAAGTATACAAGGAGATAGGTATTTTATGCTAATCATTGATGACTATTCTAGAATGTGTTGGGCTACCTTTCTCAAGGAGAAATCTGAAGCATTTGGGAGATTCAAACTATTCAAAGTGATGGTAGAGAATGAAACTGGCAATAAAATCAAATGTTTGAGATCAGATCAAGGAGGTGAGTTCACATCTAAGGAATTTAATACATTCTATGAAGTGAATGGGATCAGAAGACAGTTATCAACACCCCAGACACCCCAATAGAATGGAGTTGTTGATAGGAAAAACACAACTATCTTGGATGTAGCTAGAAGTATGATATTAGAAGCAAATCTACCTCATATATACTAGAGAGAAGCGGTCAATACAATAGTTTATACATTCAATAGAGTACACATCAGAGGTGAAACTAGTAAGACCCCTCATGAACTATGGTCTGGAAATACTCCTACTCTTAAATATTTCAGAATATTTGGAAGTAAATGCTATATTAGAAGAGATGAGTATATTGGAAAATTTGATCCTAGAAGTGATGAAGGAATATTTCTTGGTTATTCATCTAAGAGCAAGGCATATAGATGTTTTAACAAGAGATTGCAGAAAATTGTTGAGAGTGCAAATGCGAAGATTGATGAACAATTTAGAGGAAATTCAAGGTACATGGACTCTGAACTGGCAATAGCGATAATAAAAAATGAACCTATTGTGAATACACAAGTACAAAATGTTAATCCAGTTACATCGGCATCATCTGAAGATTCAACGGTCACTGAAGACCAACATCAAGTAAAAACACCCAGGTATGTAAGATTGAACCACTCCGAAAGTCAAATAATTGGAAACAAATTTCAAGGAGTTATAACTAGAGGAAGATTGGCAAATGAAGAGGTATGTCTTATTTCTCAAATTGAACCTACATCAATTAATGAGGCATGTGAAGATAAATATTGGATTAAATCTATGGAAGATGAATTGGAACAAATTGAAAGAAATAACACTTGGTCATTAGTTCCCCGACCTAAAGACAGAAATGTAATTGGAACTAAATGGGTTTTCAGAAATAAACTTAATAAAGATGGTAAGGTAATCAGAAACAAAGCCAGATTAGTGTGTAAGGGATATTCACAGAAAGAAGGAATTGATTACAATGAAACCTTTACACTGGTAGCTAGAATTGAGGTAGTCAGTCTTTTATTGGCTTTTGCAGCACACAAGAACTATAAAGTATATCAAATGGATGTTAAATGTGCATTTTTGAATGGAGATCTTGAAGAAGAAGTTTATATTGAACAACCTGATGGATTTTCTTTGACAGATAACAAAGACATGGTTTGTAGGTTAAGGAAATATTTATATGGATTAAAATAAGCTCCTAGAGCTTGGTATGCTAGATTGGACAAATATCTTTTGAAGCTTGGATACACTAAAGGTAATGCTGACAGCAATACATACTACAAAGTAACTAATGATGACATCTTGGTTATTGAATTTTTTGTTGATGATATAATCTTTGGAAGAGAAGATGGGTTGTGTAAAGACTTTTCTAACAAAATGCAGTAAGAATTTGAAATTTCTATGATTGGAGAGATAAAATTCTTTTTAGGATTGCAGATTTCATAGATAGATAAAGGTATATTCCTATGTCAATCTAAGTACTTGAAGGAATTACTAAAGAAATTTGGCATGAAAAACTCTAAACCAGTAAGCACACCTATGACTACAACTAATAAATTATCTTTGAAGGATGAATCAACACCTGTTAATCTAACTAGATACAAGTCTATGATAGGAGATTTACCATATTTGAAATAAACAAGACCTGATATTATGAATGCAGTATGTATTGTTTCAAGATTTCAGAGTAATCCTAAAGAAAATCATGAATTGGCAGTGAAAAGGATTTTTTGGTACCTACAAGGCACTACAAATCTTGGTTTATGGTATCCTAGAGATGAAAATTTTGATTTATGTGCATACACAAATGCTAATTGGGCAGGAGATGTAGATGATAGAAAAAGCACCACTGGTGGAGCATTTTTTCTTGGTAGCAGACTAATTTCATGGTTGAGCAAGAAACGAAGTTGTACATCACTATCAACAGTAGAATTAGAATATTTTGTAGCAACAACTAATTCTACATAGGTATTATGGATCAAACAAATGTTGAAGGACATAAAGGTAAAATGCAAGGAACCTATAACTATTTACTGTGATAATATGGGAGCAATTGATATATCAAAGAATTTGGTATTTTACTCTAAGACTAAACATGTTTTTATCAAATTCAATTTTTTAAAAGAGAATGTTGAAGAAAAAGAAGTGAAATTGGTTTATGTGAATACTAAAGAGTAGATTGCAGATATTTTTACAAAGCCTTTGCCTAAGGAGACTTTTGAATATCTCAAAGAGAAGCTTGTAGTCCTACCCCCATCGGTAGAGACTTAGACAGTTGATGTTTGTCAGCAATCGGCAAAATTAATAAAGAAATTGTATTCTGGCTTCGATGAGGAGAGCTACTTCTTAGTGGGAGTAGTTGGCTAAATTGGTTAATTGGGAGAGATATCTTTTGGGAGAAATTATTCCTGGGGAGAGAAATTATGTATTTTGATTTCTGGTTAATGATCTCTTTGGGAAATTGTTGGTTTTTGGTTTTTAGAATTTCTATTTTGGCACTTTGATGGTTTTTCCATCTTGTGTTGGCATTAATGCCAAAGGGGGAGATTATTGGTATTTTGGATATGTTGATATGGTTTTGTCATTGATGTCAACACTTGTCAACCTTATCAGCACTTGGAGATCTTTGGTTTTGTTCACTGGCAAGTCAATGACTTATGCACAGTCACTAGTATTTGGTTCACCGGCAGGTTATATTGTTCACTGACACTTGGAATGACTTGGAGACTACTTGGTTATGTCGAAGACATTATTTGATCACTTGGTTTTGGCAATCTGGTTATTGGTTTATTTAGGTTTGCATATATGTTCTTACCAACAAATAGGTCCAGGTTATGCACCGACAAGCATATCTATTCTAGATCAACATGACATGTTATGGAGATGATTTATTATTATTGTAAATATATTGAGCTGACATCATGCATCAAATATCGATTTATTTGTAATTGATTTTATTGTAATATCTTTTAGTGAGCCGACCTATTCAAGTGGTCTTAGGTTATGGTATAAATGTAAGATCTCATTTGCGAGATTGATTATGCGAATGGAAAAAGGATTGTACTAAGGTATATGTGAAAATAAGCAGAGCTACACACATAGACATCATTTGAATATTGAAGGAAGGTTTTTGTGAAGGCAATCAGAACTAAACCGATACTGAATCTAGCATATGAGGATGCTATTTTATGCAGTACATTATCATTGGATTTAACCATCCAATTGTAGTCAGTGTGACTCCTATTTTGTGAATGAGCAGTGACCTCTAGGCAGCTAGTCTTTCTACATGTGCAGACTCCATATTGTACACACATACTATCTGCAGTAGTATCATTTGATTGTGGGTAAGGCTCCCCACCATAGTTTTTCCCCTTATAGGGTTTCCACGTACAAATATTTGTGTTATGTGTTGTGGATGATATTGTCTTTCTGTTTCATGCATTAATCTTTACTGGTACTGTAATTAACTGATAAAACTATGTAGGGTCCACCCTTGACTTGACTTGTTTGACTGGAGTTGACCTTTAATTCATGCGTGATGGACACTTTTGGGCATAGGCTATTTCATATGATTTATAGGATGTTGATACTATCATTAATGATCCTGTGATTTATTAGACACTATATTCTTATTATGTGATTATGTTTTTATGTACTAACCATATTTAATGATTATCTGTGATGAGTTGATCTTATGGTGTATTTGATTGTTGTATGATTGTCTTCGGGATAGAGACAATTCCACATCACTCATTGTGAGCGGGATGTGTCGTTGCAAATCTCTAACCCTTGTTTGTTATAATATATATATGCATATGTCGTATCGTTGCTTTGTGGATGCAGGTTTTGCAAGTACCAGACATCGACTCCACCTGGCTCCACAGGTCTGAGTGTGTCTTTAAATCCCAATGGTATGTGGTTCAGAGTTCGCACAATTTCCCCTCACATACTCTAGGTCTAAGTTGTTCAATGTGAGTCGTCTATGTCTTGGCGCAAGTCATCATGATAGTTAGTCAGTTGGGTTTGTTCTGTGTTCTGAGTATGTAAGTATTGGTTGATTATTCCTTTTATGTTGAGATTGACTATTTGATTATTGATGCGAGATTAAATAATTAATGATGTTTATTTTAATTATTTTGATTAATAGCGATTTGATTATTTGGTTATCTAATATTTAATTTAATTTATTGGATTCTTTCCTTTTTGGTTATTTGATTATTTGATATTTAAATGTTTATTTATTTTAATGGTGATTTAATAGTTATTTAATTTTTATTGTCTAGCTTATGATGTGTTTTATATTTATTTGTGATTTGACCTTTATTGGTATTTATTTATTTAATCGCCTATGGTTTAATATTTATTTGGCTTTTAATGTTATGTAGTTCATTAATTCATTTATGAGCCTTTGGTTTATTTAATTTAATTTCCCCAATTGATTTATTTAATTGTGGCTCATGTTTTATCTATTAATTTGACTTTTATGTTAAGTGGGTTGTATAAATAATAAAATGATAAAACATTCCCACCGAATTGTAAAAGTATGATTTATATTTACCTTACCTACCCTCTTCTCTTATTGGTTGAATTTAAAAAAGGGAGGTAAAATTATATTATATGGTGGGGTTGGTAAAATATATTATAGATTGGAATATTTTGATTGGCTAAGATTGACGCTAGGGTTTTTGGTAAATGTTTGTCTTTTTATTTTCTTTTTTGTGAATTTTTCGTGGGTTGGTTCCTCTTGGAAAATTTTCTCCAACAAGTTTTTTTCTTGGTTTTGTTTTTATTCTCTCTTAGATTTTGGTTGGAGCTTGGGTTGGATTTGGTTTGGCTAGTGGAATCTCTTCTTCAGCTTCTTCCTTTACATGGGTTGCAGGTTGGAGATGTATTCTATAGTTTGTGGGAAATATTTGTATTTCTAGGTTTGTTGAAAGCCTTATGTCTGTGTCGTGCATGGAGTTTTGGTTTAATATTGGCCTTCAAGTGTTTATTATTTATTGGGTAATATTATTTTAGCCATTAAATAATTAAAAGGGGGTAATTTGTATTCTTTTATTTAAAAGTTATTTTCACCCCAGGTCAATGGTTTAATTTATTTTACCTACCCTTGGAATTGATTGGCTGGAAGTTTATGGTGGGTAGAAAATATATTTTATTTTCATGAACTTTGGGAAGGTAGGTATGGAATATAATATTTTTGAAATATTTTGATTAGAGCATGGTTTTGCTTGATTTTGTTTTGCTTTTTTTATTTTTGATAAATAGGCCTTCCTGTGCATTCACGAGGGTTGGCATCTTTGGTGAATGAATTTCTGAGATTAATTTGGAGATTTCTAGTGGTTGGATTTAAATTGGTTTAAAGGCTTGGACTAGTTTTTTCTATAGGTTAATTTGCTAGTTGTTTGATTGTGTGGTACTTTCCAGATTAATTCTTGTACCAGAGGCATTGTTGAGGGTGTTGATGATTTATTGTTTTATATCTGATTTTGTTTGATGTATTTTGTTGGTTTCAAGCATATTTACCTTCCTATGTTATTGGGGAAGGAATTGTGCTTTCATCCATATTGATGTGCTATGGCTAGTGAGTTGGGAGTGTTGCTATTTTGCGGCAGCAAGTGAGTTGGCCTTGCTATGGTTTTACTTTCATTAATGACAACAAATTTAATGGCTTGATATGCCTTTGTTGATTGCTAGCCAAGAGGATCATTTTGTTATATTGATGTTGTTGTAGCCTTGCATATGTTGTGAGAGTATGTGTGGAAGTTATTGGCTGCATTGAGTATTAACTTCAGGTATTTATGTTGGTAGAGCCTCTTGTGATGTCTTGTTGGGCCATGTTAGGAGGAGTGGGATTCCTTGTAATGATCTAGGTCATGAGAGATAGATTGGCATGAGGTTCCTTGTAAGGATGCATGAAGTCTAGACGACTAGGGCACATTGGAGTTTTCCATGATTTGTAAGCAAGTGATAACATTGATAATGAATTAATTGGGATGGGAAAATTATAACTCATTTAAACAAGATAATGAATAGTTTTCAGCCTCATGGCTTAGTCCTAGGGAGAATGTTTTAGGATAAGCATGAGAAGGTCATGAAGACAGTAAGCTAATCTCCCTTGGTCTCTCATAGGTTGAGATGGCTCCACATGTCCATCAGGCTAGTGCCTTGTGTTATTATGTTATGAGGATGGCATGTGATGACACTCCACTCCTACATGTGTTCCCCCTTTATGATTTATGATTATGCTTATTGGATGCATTTATGTCCTGATGAGTTTTATGCCTCTGGGAGTTTTTTCTTGTGTCTCTGTGTGAGTTCTTGCTTGAGAGTCCTTGTTGGTTAGTCTCTTTGGTTTTGAGTGTTAGCCTAGATGTAGAGTGTGTGTTGGGACCTTGTGTCATCTCCTAGCATGGGGGGTGGTTCCTTTGGTTCCACATGGTTGGGCGGTTGGTGCTTTTAAACCATTGGGATGTTCCTATCTTTGGATTCTTTTTGTGTGGATGAGGATGCTTCTTTACATAGTTCATGGATAATAATTGCAGCAAGAATGGAAATGATGATGTGATTTATGTAATGAAATTCTTATGTAATGGTTGTAAAAGAAGCCATGCTTATGAGAAATTATTATGTTGTTCTAGCTATAGTAATAGCATTTGGTTATGGTATGTGATTGTAATGATGAACCTTGAGTTGTATTGTAACATATTTATATTAAATAAAATGGATGCATGAGATGTGGACAAGTATTGTTGTTAAAACGAAATGATGTATTTTGTATTCTTCATGAGCCATGTTAAAAGTAAATTGGGTAAATGTTATGATAATGGTATTAGATTTGAAATGATGTCTTTAACTAATGATTTAAGTAGAAGAAATGTTATGTCTTGATAGGATGTATGAGTTTGAGTAATTTTGGAAGATATCTTAGGACATGTTTATGAGTTGTGATTAAAGAATTTGAAATTATATCATCATACTTCATAGTTAGTGATCTAATGGTAGGATTGAAAATCTTATAATGCTTGGGATGTAGTTGAATGTTCCTTATGAAAATATTGTATGGATGTTCTTAATGAATGAATTACTAATATTATTAATTGAAATTACTAGTAAGTGTATGGAAGACGATTAAATGAGTTCTTGTATTTTAGGAAAGGATTAGAATGTATCATGTGTTATAGTTTAAGAATTATATCTACATTTGGTGGATGCTATTAGTTGTTATGGAATTAGGATATTGTACCTTAATTTGTGTTGAGATGAATTCGTGTAGTTACTTAATTTGTAATGAGATGATTGTTGGTTAGTTGATATTGTAGTACCCCTACCCTAATCAATTTCTAATCTTGGTTTAATCTTGGTTAGTGTATCTTAATATAATGTTATAGTCAGATGTTGATTTAACGCATAGCTGTTGATGTGGTTTTCACACTAGTTGTATGCAAGTTATTCAGTGTTCCTATTTCATGGTATGAATATCGGGCTAATGCTTTCATTAAATTTTATATATGTATGCATGTATGACTCTTGGTTGCAGGAGATTTTAGGTACAACGCCGCATGAGTGCGAGGTTCGTCTTCACCTGGATTTGCAGGTTTGAATGTACCTCTTTTATCCTTAGAGTTGGATTAGGTGGTCGTAAGACCCTAGTCGACCTTAGTCATGCTCAAGTGAGCATCGTCAATCGTCATCGGTATCCCTTTTTGTTTGGGTTTGCGAGTCGTCCGTTTGGTT
Organism: Cryptomeria japonica; assembly: GCF_030272615.1. NCBI lineage: Eukaryota > Viridiplantae > Streptophyta > Pinopsida > Cupressales > Cupressaceae > Cryptomeria > Cryptomeria japonica. Next base: position 438,417,037 of record NC_081405.1, on the reverse strand, counting down.
GACCTTCTCGATTTGCGTGCTTGGTGTGTTTGGTTAATTTGATTAAGTAGTCCTTAGTAATTATCTTGATTAAATATGTAATTGTGCATTAGAGATTAATGGACTAGATTAATCGGGATTTCGTTATGCGATTTTCGTTGTTATTAGATTGCTCGTTTTAAATTGGAAGTAAGTTCGATTAATGACTGATTTTGAATATTAAATGCATTTTATATGCTGTTGAAAAAGAAAGTTTTGTATTTTATCGCAATAGATTGATTGTATTCTGTTGGCTTTTGAAATTAGAAAGATTAAATTTTAGTTGATTGAGAAATCGATTTTGGAATTGAAAAGCAAGTTAATTGTTGCTAACCGTTTAAAAAGGAATTATTTGGAGAGTTATTTGGAAATAAAATTTTAAATTCCAAAAATAGAATTTTTTGGTCAACTCTTCCATATAACGCAAAATTTGGGGAAAATTGGGAGGATGGACATTTTTGGGAATTTTTGGTTGGAAAATAATTTTGAACAAAATTGGGGGTTTTGGAGAGAAAGAAATTTCTTCTGGATCTGGCAGGATTGGGCTCTCCTTCAGCTATTCCAGGAATGCGTATGGAGGTAGGATTTACCCTAACTATTCTTCTTTGTTGTTTGAAATGATCTGTTGGGTGAATTTGATTGTTGTCAAAGCCAATCTTTTAATTGTTATCAGATTTAAATTTGGATTTGTGGGTTAAAATCCATGCCTTAGTTTGTGTTCTTCAAGAAGATTTTATGGCTGTATCATTGTGTTAATATGATCCCTTTTGCCATGCCTAGTTTTGTTAATAAAAATCAATAGATTTAATGGAGGTGTGTTATTCCTCACAGCTGTTTGGGTGTTTGAAACCCTTTGGTATTTGGGATGAATGTATATCATCAAAAATATGTCACTAAACTCAGTTTGTTGAAACCAAAATTATAGTAAATCGAAATTCATAACATATTTGGTGGCGTTTTTGTTTATTTCGGACTGTGTGTCAAATAAAATAATAGTGTAAACATTTTTTTTAAACTGGGCGTGTGTTTTTGTTTAAGTCTATTGGTTTGGGGTTGGAGGGTGGGGAGCGGAGCTCCACCCGCTCCTCCTCCCCTCCCCCCCTCGCGTTTTCCTTTCTCTTGCTCGCTGCATGCTGCGGCCGCGGCTCACGGCGGTGGCTGCAGGGGCCGCGGTGGCCGCATGGCGTCGCGGACTTGCGGGCACCACAGTGGCGCCGCCCGCATGGGACTTCCCTGCGGTTTTTGTGTTGAACGGCACTAGGGTTAGGGCACGGCCCGCCCTCACCTCTTTCTTTTTAAATGCATTTTTTTAAATAGTTTTTTTTAAATAGTTTTTTTTAATGTATTTTTTTTATTATTCAAAAAAAAATGCATATAATATTTGTAAATATTATTTTAATGATTAAGTTTTAATTAGTTCTTGATTATGATTAAGGTGGCATTAATCTTGATTAATGTTAATTTGATATTGATTAAGTTTGTAATGGAGTTTATAGGTTGATCATTATTCAAATTCATTTCATGATTTATGCACCCCTTCTAATTAAGTTCTACCATGTATTTTCGCAATTGGATATTATCGATTATTTTCTGATTGATCTTGATCTAGGAAATTTATATCTTACCTTCTAGCTGACTAGAGCATTTGGCTAATTAAGGTAGTATTGTTTAAAAACAAAATAGAGAATAATATGTTATTGGAAAATCGTTGAAATACGATGTAATTACTAATTGATGATGTTAAATATTATCATAAAACATATCATTTGAGTAATTGAGAAATAATACGAAACTGTAGAGGTTGGTTTTAGACCAGTATGTTAATGATGTTTTGCTGGAGATTAAATATCTTGATTGATTGATTAAGGGTTGTCTGAATTTTATTAACATGAATTTGGTTTAAAAACTCATTATGACTTTATATGTCTGTTCGATGCTTTGAACCTTAGAGAGTTAGAAAACCAAGAACAACTTATCCCTAGTTGAGATAGATAACTGTAATCTGATTTGGATCTTGTAGAAAACTTGATCGACTTTTAATGATTAAATCAATTTGAGAAAATATTGCCTTTTCTGATTATTGCCTATGCAAGTTTAATTTCTGTATTCGCTTTTGCTTATGAAATGGCAAGTCGTGCTTGATTTGATAGGACCCTGTCGTATGGAATGATATGGGGTACCTGTTTTAGCCCAGGGTTCTGAGTGGACTGTTGTTTGTGGTAGTGTCGTATTTGGTCCTATCCTCTTTGTGTGAGTCGAATGATGTTTTGTGGTTGACCATTGTTGGTCGAGTCTCTAGTTAGAGTACCGTTAGTAAGTGTTCATCTTTTGAGTCGTGTTTGACCTGATGGTTGTCTCTCCCTTCTTGAACTCCATTCGTCTGACCATGCCTATTCCTTGGTTTTTGAGTTCGTCTGAGTTTGGTCTAGTGTCGTATGGGAAAGTGGCTTTCGATTGGGGGCCGCGCCCAAAGTGGCTGCTGGGTAACTCGTCGAAAGTGAGTCTAATAAGTGATAACCTTTTCAGTAGATTAGAATGTAATCTCTAAGTAAGATAATTGTGCCTCACACATGGGACGAGTGCTATCATAGACTCGACATGATGTGAGAAGGCCTGAAATGGCAAACCACCATCCTTGTCTTCACGAGAGGATGTGTGGGTCCACATGAGGCTTGGATGGGCTGGAAGCTCGGATTAGGTTGCCAGGGTAACCCAGTGTATGGGGCCGGGACCTATGAAGACTTGCCATGGTATCCATACCAGGTTGTGTGATGACACTTGTCCCTGCGTTCGCTAGTGTGTTGTCGTTTTGTCCTGTTAGGAGTACCTTTGTGGGTCATCCTTTTGTCTCTGCCCTTGTGAGTATCGGTTTCATGTTAGTCCTTGGGTGGTGATGACTCAATTTTTTGGATGCTCTTCTGGACCTTTATATTAGCTTGATTTTGTTCAGCTAGATCCTGTTCTTTTCAAGGATCGTTTATGTATTAATTGACCGATGTGGTCGTTTGTATATTGCTTATGTATCGCCTTGATGGCTAGATAGTAATTGGTGTAACCGCTTGTATTCTTAACTTCATTATTTATCAGAGGGGTCTTGCAGTTGAGCAGACCCGGAGATGTAGCCCTTTAGGGGTGAACTCCGAGATCATTATGGTGTTATGTGATGTATTCTCTCATGTTTCCTTTATTCAGCTTTATCATGTATGAATAGCTTATGTTAGAATGGATAAGTGGATGAATGGAATTAACTTTAAATGTTTATATGTAGTTCTTTCTTGAATGCCATGTTGATCGAATGCATAAGTGGTTTAGATGAGATTTATCGATGATGCATGTATGTAATCGTCTTTTAAAATGCAATAAATTGGAGTATGAAAGAATGTATCTTAGAGTGATGGAATATATTCAGTTGTTGTTAAGGAAATTAAGTATGCTTGAAAAGATCTCTTATGTTTATGATGGAATTCTAGTGTTTTTGAATATTAGATGTATGGCTTGTTTTTTTAAATGAAAAGCTTGAATGAAGATTATGAATAGATCTTAATGGATGTGTCATTGCTTGTGATTTACACTTCCATCTTTTAAAAGAAATTATCCTGAATATGAATTATCTCGTTATTAAGATAATCAGCTTATTGGATTAATTGTGTGAGTTAAGTGAATTGTGAAATTTAAGTAATCTCGTTGGGAAACTCTTTAGGTGTTAGTTGATGTCTTCCGCTATGTAATCTGAATCTTTGATATCTTGTTGTATCTTAATGTGGTGTAACTTTTTTTAAAAAAAAAAATTGCTCTCTATTCTTGTGTTATGGCTTAATCCCTTCGGGGTTTCCTGGCGGGGCATTACAGATATAGTGTAAGAGATTTTATGAGTACTAAATGAGCTATGGGTTAAATGTTTAAGGAGACTTTGTGAGTATTGCATTATGTGCTTTTGGAATCATGATGAAATAATAAGTATGCTATGAGCATAGAATTATAAATGACTATGTAGAAGTTAATTGTAAATGGAAATCATGTTAACGCAATGTAAGGGATTAATCTTGGTATGTGTATGGCAATGTTTATAGTAAAAGGTTGGTTAATGGTAATAGGAACATTTGGACTTTGTGTATAAAATGAATCTAAGTGAAAAAAGAAATAGTGGTGCTTTGAAAGATAGAATCTCATATTAAATCTAAGATTAAGAAGGTTGCATATCATGAGTGTTAGGTATTTCTATGTTGCACCTATGTGTGTATAATGATTAAGATTATGATGTATTGAACTGGAAGAAAGTAAATGCTTATTCCTTATGTAGGTAGATTAAGTAATGTTGTTGAGATAGCCTAGGGAGTAGTAGAAATGATTTATTGTATTCCGCTTGCGTAATTGTTTGAATAGCTTGGGTGAATTATTCTATGTTCATAAGACTTAATTGTTGTTGTGTGCTCACTGCATTGCTTAAGTGATGTTATGTGTTGTATTGTTTAAAAAAAAAATTAAATTAGCATGTTTTTAACTATATTTCTTTGGGGTATTTTGGCGGGCATTACATTTGGTATCAGAGCCCATGTTGCAACACTGGGATCTTTGGTTAAGGATGTTGCTATTAGTCCTGTGAATGTGCCTTGATCTTCCTTTGAATCAAGTTACTATTTGAAGTTTGTGTTAGAAGAAAAGTTGTTCGAATTTTTGGAATCTTAGATATTTATGCCTTGTGTTTCTCTCTAATTCCTTTTAGGAATCATAACTTTAAGTAAAGTGTGTATTTCTTCCTTATGCATGTCTCTAGAATAAGAGAAGTGTCTATATGTTCTTACTTGCTCTATAAATTTCTAGTGCTTTCTTGGATTATTATGGTTGTTTTCCTTATACATAATTAACTATAATATAGAATGAGAAAAGAATGTGCATATCCTCTTAACTAATGCGATGATCATAAAATTAGTCTGTTATGTTGATCTTCCTATGAATAGAAAGATGAAGTCTTTGTATTATACATTTAGGAAGAATTTAATATAGATCACAATGTGAAAATCGAAGGAATTGTATGTGGTGCTTAATAGAAGTAGTTGGAATGCATTTTTCCTTATTTTAATCTCTTATGTGTAATATAAGGAAATTAGTTGGTAATGTAATGATTACCCCATACAATTATTGGTTGTTTTGGTATATGTGTGATTTTGTATGTAATAAAATATTGTTTGAGGAAATCATAGCTATCAAAGGATTTGGGATTGCTAGTTGCACATGTATTGGTAGGAGATCTTATGGAAGTTGAAATTGCATACCTTTAAAAGCGGTAGCTGCATTTGGCATGACTAGGAAATTCAAACTAAGTTTGCATAAATTTGTGTGTATTGATTTGTGTGGCAGTATCCCTTCCTTCCTCTTCTCTCTTTGGGGTAAAGGATTCAAATACTTGGGGTTTATTGATATTAAGAAGAACTATTTGATAATGATTTATGAATATGACTTGTAAACATTAGAGGGGAAGATTAGACGAAGTTAATTTGCATTGGAGACTGAAATTTAGGTATTACATTCATGATCCTTGTTCTTTAAGGGAAGAATTGATTAAATATAATATTCCATCATTTAAATAGGAAATGTATTAGGAAACTAAAGGGAGATATATATGTTTACTGAAGCAAGGATTGGTGCATTGCATATGTAGAAATCAAAATGATACCATTGTGTCTTTATTTGGTTTGGCAAGATAAAAGTTTTAGCTTTGTGTAGGAATTGTGTGATATTGAATAAATATTTCTCTTAACTAGATGGATAAATTAAGCAAGGTTACTATGTCATTGCCTTATTTGAATTTTAAGAAGTGCTTCCTTAGTGAATTCTAATGAGATAAAATAATAATTAGTTATATGGAATTGTGTTGGGATTCTAAATGCCAATTTTTCTTGAAATGTTGAAAATACATAGTCTATGAATGATAGTAATCAAGTAATAATAGGAAGTGATTTTAAATAGAATGATGTGTGTGTTCTTGTAATTTAAGTGGTATTAGATGAAAAGAAAAATAAGTTCTGGAAGTGGGACTGAGATATTCTTAACTTAGATAACTAGATGTATGTCGGAAGATTATTATTGGTAAGAGTAGAAAGTGATATTAAACTTTGGATTTTGTAATGAGACCTATTTTTCTTGTTTAAATATATGATTGACTAAATTTCTTAAATACCTTATGAAGGAATTTCTAATCTTCTATAGGTTATTAGTTGTGCATTAACGAAAATAATGTGTGTTGTAGTTTACTATCAAGTGAGTAATTGAAGCTCTAACCTCTGTTTCTGTTATAACTTAGTGAATATGATCATGGTATAGATAAGATATCATTAAAATTAGTAATGGTATGAGTATATTGCTTGTGCATGTGTGAGTGCATAGTTGCTTTATCTCTTCCTACCTATGTTGACTTTCATAAAGGATAATTGCCTAGATTTTCAAAAATATTGAATTGCATAAAAATAATGAAAAGAATACAGACATACAGATTAAAATGAAAGTCTTAAAATATGGCGTGCACTCTCTAACAGATTCAAGGCATTTCACCCTTGGATGTTGTGTAGCAGTTACTCCCTTTGGTGTGACTAATGTTGGTCACCTCGTGATATGGGTTGGATGAATCATTTATTTTGCCTTGAATTAATTTATGATTTATGTGATGTGTTGTAAGGATTAATGTGTATCTTTTTTTTAGATTTATTTACTTTTGGATGACCACCAATTTCTTCTTTCTTTTATTTTTCCCTTGTGGTGGCACTTGTCACATTTCAATTTCTTGATTGATTTCGCCGGCAACTTTTCTTCTCTTTTAATTTAATGAATTGATTTGAGGATATTTCCTTTGACCTCCTCTTTTGTTGTCTATGCTGGTCATTTTGAGTGTCAATGTATTGTTCGCCCATATCTTAAGCCCATGTTGTCTCTATCATGTTCATTTTGAACCTCTTATGGTGTATGCGAGGGAGGACATCGCGTAAAAGTGCACTAGACTAAGAAAACAAGTAGATAATGTTGTTATCAGTTGAGTAAATGAAAAGTGTTAATAAGGTGAAATTTATTGGTAAGTTTCTAAAAGTTTATAGTAGATAGAAGTGCCTTGGAATTGTGAAGTTTGAAATTATGGAATAGTTAAATAAAAAGCAGTTGCTGATTTCTTGCCTTCAAATATTTGTGTACACATATTGGATTAAGGATGCCCTTTGAATGATTTGATTGGATAAGGATTGCATCTAATGTTTGTATAAAGTGTAGCACAGTGTAAGCATGGTGGAAATTAGGACATTTGAATGTCATGAAATTTGTTCTTTTAAATAAATAGGTTATTTATGCTTGGTTATTGTGTGAGGTCTTGAGTACATTTAATTTGAGGAAGCTTAGTTCTAAGCAAATTTCACTCATTTAGGCTTATGACATGATTTGTTCAATAATATAATAGGTGCATATGTGTAAGATATTATTGTAGACACCTAAAAATGGTCAACACTTGTGGAGTCATACTTTAACATTTACGCATTGCCTCATTTTAGGTTGTGTGTCGCATTAACATTTCTCCTATGTCATGCACTTGGTCTTTATCATTTGCGAACATCGACTCATTCTTCTACATTCTTCATTTATCTCACTCTTGAATTTGGTCTTGTCAACAATACTATCCAGTCATGATTTTGATCAATTTTATCCTATTGCATCAATGAGCGTGCTTATTTGTCATCATTTTGGACATCATCAATCCTAATTAGGGTTTTGTCCTCCTATCAATCTTGCGATCAATTTGTCATCGATCGTTGTCCTCTTATCAATCTTGTCATCTGGCGATCAATTTATCATCAATCCTTCAATCTTGTCGTTTAACGATCGATTTGTCATCGGTCGTTGTCATGTTCGATCTTGTCATTTTGCGATCAATTCGCCATTGATCGTGGTCATTTTCAATCCTGTCATTTTGCAATCTATTTATCATCAACTCTTGTCATCTTGTTCGATCTTGTCATTTTGTGATCGATTTGTCATCGATCATCATCCTTCTCAATCGTGTCAATTTGGATCAATTTGTCATTGTTCCTCGTCAATTGGCGCATTTTCTCAATCAAATCATTTATCACATTGGTCATTTATCAATCCAAAATCAAACCATGATCGAGTCAATTATCTTTCAAGACCTAATTCATCTTCTAGGGTTTTATGATTTAATCATTTAACCTTGTGTGTGTCATTTCTTCCTTTAGGATTAATAAATTGTTTATTTATCCTAAGTCTTCTCATTGCAATTAAATGTTCATTTAATTGGCTAATTATTCCTCTTTGTGAATTAATTAATAAATGACAAATTATTAATTAATTTACCTAATTTCTAATTTCCATCAATTTCCTAATTTTCTAATTTTCTTAATTCCTAATTTCAATTTCCTCCTATTTCTCTCCTAAATTCATGGAAATGACATAGAAATTTGTCATAATTTGTCATAATTGACAATCAATCAATTCTTGACATAGAAATTTGTCATAAATTGTCATGAATTATCAATCAACAAATTGTGCATAGAAAGTGCATAATTTGTCATAATTTGTCATAATTGACATAATTGATTTGCAATTTCCATTTGAATTGAATCATGCTAATCTTGTCATCTCTCCAATTTTTCTATAAATTGGATGATCTTCATCAATCAAGGCTAATTGGTAATTGATAATCAGGCTATTGAATTTATGCTTCTAGTACTCTTGATCAATAAATCAATGTCAATCTTGCTTTCAATGATGTGTGTGCACTTGTAGGTGAGATCCACAACCCAACCATTTGAAGAGGAAAGAAGAACAATGGAGCCGCATGGAAGGAGTATTTAAATCGTCATCTAGTTTGCACAATCATTAGTTTTGTATGCTTTGTTTTCATGTCTCTATTGAATGTGTCTTAGGATAGATTCATTGCAATGAATGCATTTGTAATCGATTGAGCTAGATTATTACGTTTATATCTTGTCTTGTGATGATTTCCTATTTCCTAACATACAATGATATATATATATATATATATATATATATATATATATATATATATATATATATATATATATATATATTGCATGCAACTAGATGTTGAGGGAGTATTATTATGAATACTAGTATGAAATGTAGTGATTTCTTTGTATTGATGCTTGAATCAGTGATTGAAAGTACAACTTTGTATTGCAGGTGTGGTTAAAATGAAGTTCCCTTGTAAGTATTTTAACAAATTAGTATACATATCATAATTAATAACAATTGGTGGTTCATTTACCTCTTGCATAACATGTTTATTTCAAATAATTGAAGCATAAAGAGGAAATTTATTTGCCGTTATCTTTATTGGAGTTAGAAAATATTATAATGTGTTTGTGTTAAAAGGAAGTTTTTCATTTATGTGTGCTAGTTTTCACCCTCACTCTGATGACTTCCAGGAGTAAGTCGAGTCTAAGGGGGGGAGGATGTAGGGTCCACCCTTGACTTGACTTGTTTGACTAGAGTTGACCTTTAATTCATGCGTGATAGACACTATTGGGCATATGCTATTTCAGATGATTTATAGGATGTTGATACTATCATTAATGATCATGTGATTTATTAGACACTATATGCTTATTATGTGATTGACTATCAAAAGATTATATTGATCATGTGATTTGATGAGCATAATTGTTGATGGATTTTACATGCCTTACTATAATCGTGAATTATACTAATCATGCACTGGATGATGTTTTTATGTACTAACCATATTTAATGATTATCTATGACGAGTTGATCTTATGGTGTATATGATTGTTGTATGATTGTCTTCGGGATAGAGACAATTCCACATCACTCATTGTGAGCGGGATGTGTCGTTGCAATTCTCTAACCCTTGTCTATTATAATATATATATGCATATGTCGTATCATTGCTTTGTGGATGCAGGATTTGTAGGTACCAGACATCGACTCCACCTGGCTCCACAGGTCTGAGCGTGTCTTTAAATCCCAATGGTATGTGGTTCGGAGTTGGCACAATTTCCCCTCACATACTCTAGGTCTAAGTTGTTCACTATGAGTCATCATGATAGTTAGTAAGCTAGGTTTCTTCTGTGTTGTGAGTATGTAAGTATTCGTTGATTATTCCTTTTATGTTGAGATTGACTATTTGATTATTGATGCGAGATTAAATAATTAATGATGTTTATTTTAACTATTTTGATTAATAGCAATTTGATTATTTGGTTATCTAATGTTTAATTTAATTTATTGGATTCTTTCCTTTTTGGTTATTTGATTATTTGATATTTAAATGTTTATTTATTTTAATGATGATTTAATATTTATTTAATTTTTATTGTCTAGCTTATGATGTGTTTTATATTTATTTGTGATTTGACCTTTATTGGTATTTATTTATTTAATCGCCTATGGTTTAATATTTATTTGGCTTTTAATGTTATCTAGTTTATTAATTCATTTATGAGCCTTTGGTTTATTTAATTTAATTTCCCCAATTGATTTATTTAATTGTGGCTCATGTTTTATCTATTAGTTTGACTTTTATATTAAGTGGGTTGTATGAATAATAAAATTATAAAACATTCCCATTGAATTGTAAAAGCATGATTTATATTTACCTTACCTACCCTCTTCTCTTATTGGTTGACTTTAAAAAGGGAGGTAAAATTATATTATATGGTAGGGTTGGTAAAATATATTATAGATTGGAATATTTTGATTGGCTGAGATTGAGGCTAGGGTTTTTGGTTAATGTTTGTCTTTTTATTTTCTTTTCCATGAATTTTTCGTGGGTTGGTTCCTCTTGGAAAATTTTCTGCAGCAAGCTTGGGTTGGATTTGGTTTGGCTGGTGGAATCTCTTCTTCAGCTTCTTCCATAACACGGATTGCAAGTTGGAGATGTATTCTACCTTTTTTATATTTTATTTTATAGTTTTCCTGTATGCTCCGTGTCTGCAGATTGAATGTGTGAGCTTGGGGAAATGAATCTAAAATTTGTATAGTGAGGAAGGAAATATATGAAGGCATAAATTTGTTGTAAGGTTTTATTCTATAGTTTGTGGGAAATATTTGTATTTCTGGGTTTGCTGAAAGCCTTCTGTGTCTTTCTGAGTCTGTGTCGTGCATGGAGTTTTGATTTAATATTGGTCTTCAAGTGTTTATTATTTATTTAATGTTGAAGTGAATTTTATTTAATGGGTAATATTATTTTACCCATTAAGTAATTAAAAGGGGGTAATTTGTATTCTTTTATTTAAAAGTTATTTTCACCCCAGGTCAATGGTTTAATTTATTTTACCTACCCTTGGAATTGATTGGCTGGAAGTTTATTGTAGGTAGAAAATATATCTTATTTTCTTGAACTTTGGGAAGGTAGGTATGGAATATAATATTTTTGAAATATTTTGATTGGAGCATGGTTTTGCTTGGTTTTTTTTTTTTTTGATAAATAGGCCTTCCTGTGCATTCATGGGGGTTGGCATCTTTGGTGAATGAATTTCTGAGATTAATTTGGAGATTTCTAGTGGTTGGATTTAAATTGGTTTAAAGGCTTGGACTGGTTTTTCATGTAGGTTAATTTGCTATGATTGTGTGGTACTTTCCAGATTAAATCTTGTACCAGAGGCATTGTTGAGGGTGTTGATGATTTATAGTTTTATATCTGATTTTATTTGATGTATTTTGTTGGTTTCAAGCATATTTACCTTCCTATGTTATTGGGGAAAGAATTGTGCTTTCATCCATATTGATGTGCTATGGTTGGTGAGTTGGAAGTGTTGCTATTTTGGGGCAGCAAGTGAGTTGGCCTTGCTGTGGTTTTACTTTCATTAATGACAACAAATTTAATGGCTTGATATGCTTTTGTTGATTTCTAGCCAAGAGGCTCATTTTGTTATATTGATGTTGTTGTAGCCTTGCATATGTTGTGAGAGTATGTGTGGAAGTTATTGGCTGCATTGAGTATTATTTTCATGTATTTATGTTGGTAGAGCCTCTTGTGATGTCTTGTTGGGCCATGTTAGGAGGAGTGGGCTTCCTTGTGATGACCGGGGTCATGAGAGATAGACTAGCATGAGGTTCCTTGTAAGGATGCATGAAGTCTAGACCACCAGGGCACATTGGAGTTTTCCATGATTTGTAAGCAAGTGATAACATTGATAATGAATTAATTGGGATGGGAAAATTATAACTCATTTAAACAAGATAATGAATACTTTTGAGCCTCATGGCTTAGTCCTAGGGAGGATGTTTTAGGATAAGCATGAGAAGGTCATGAAGATGGTAAGCTAATCTCCCTTGGTCTCTCATAGGTTGAGATGGCTCCACATGTCCATCAAGCTAGTGCCTTGTGTTATTATTTTATGAGGATGGCATTTGATGACACTCCACTCCTACATGTGTTCCCCCTTTATGATTTATGATTATGCTTATTGGATGCATTTATGTCCTGATGAGTTTTATGCCTCTGGGAGTTTTTTCTTGTGGCTCTATGTGAGTTCTTGCTTGAGAGTCCTTGTTGGTTAGTCTCTTTGGTTTTGAGTGTTAGCCTAGATGTAGAGTGTGTGTTGGGACCTTGTGTCATCTCCTAGCATGGAGGGTGGTTCCTTTGGTTCCACATGGTTGAGTGGTTGGTGCTTTTAAACCATTGGGATGTTCCTATCTTTGGATTCTTCTTGCGTGGATGAGGATGCTTCTTTAGATAGTTCATGGATAATAATTGCAGCAAGAATGTAAATGTTGATGTGATTTATGTAATGAAATACTTATGTAATGGTTGTAAAAGAAGCCATGCTTATGAGAAATGATTATGTTGTTCTAGCTATAGTAATAGCTTTTGGTTATGGTATGTGATTGTAATGATGAACCTTGAGTTGTATTGTAACATATTTATATTAAATGAAATGGATGCATGAGATGTGGATATGTATTGTTGTTAAAATGAAATGATGTATTTTGTATTCTTCATGAGCCATGTTAAAAGTAAATCGTGTAAATGTTATGATAATGGTATTAGATTTGAAATGATGTCTTTAACTAATGATTTAAGTAGAAGAAATGTTATGTCTTGATAGGATGTATGAGTTTGAGTAATTTTGGAAGATATCTTAGGACATGTTTATGAGTTGTGATTAAAGAATTTGAAATTATATCATCATACTTCGTAGTTAGTGATCTAATGGTAGGATTGAAAATCTTATAATGCTTGGGATGTAGTTGAATCTTCCTTATGAAAATATTGTATGGATGTTCTTAATGAATGAATTACTAATCTTATTAATGGAAATTACTAGTAAGTGTATGCAAGACGATTAAATGAGTTCTTGTCTTTTAGGAAAGGATTAGAATGTATCATGTGTTATAGTTTAAGAATTATATCTACATTTGGTGGATGCTATTAGTTGTTATGGAATTAAGATATTGTACCTTAATTTGTGTTGAGATGAATTCGTGTAGTTACTTAATTTGTAATGAGATGATTTTTGGTTAGTTGATATAGTGTAAGAGATTTTATGAGTACTAAATGAGCTATGGGTTAAATGTTTAAGGAGACTTTATGAGTATTGCATTATGTGCTTTTGGAATCATGATGAAGTAATAAGTATGCTATGAGGAAAGAATTATAAATGACTATGTAGAAGTTAATTGTAAATGGAAATCATGCTAATGCAATGTAAGGGATTAATCTTGGTATGTGTATGGCAATGTTTATAGTAAAAGGTTGGTTAATGGTAATAGGAACATTTGGACTTTGTGTATAAAATGAATCTAAGTGAAAAAAGAAATAGTGGTGCATTGAAAGATAGAATCTCATATTAAATGAAAGATTAAGAAGGTTGCATATCATGAGTGTTAGGTATTTCTATGTTGCACCTATGTGTGTATAATGATTAAGATTATGAGGTATTGAACTGGAAGAAAGTAAATGCTTATTCCTTATGTAGGTAGATTAAGTAATGTTGTTGAGATACCCTAGGGAGTAGTAGAAATGATTTATTGTATTCTGCTTGCGTAATTGTTTGAATAGCTTGAGTGAATTATTCTATGTTCATAACACTTAATTGTTGTTGTGTGCTCACTGCATTGCTTAAGTAATGTTATGTGTTGTATTGTTTAAAAAAAAAATTAAATTAGCATGTTTTTAGCTATATTTCTCTGGGGTATTTTGGTGGGCATTACAAACTGTCTACTGTCATAAAGTTTGGTTTATCAGCATTAAGCATTAAGTTTTGGTTAATTTAATTTTGGTTGAATTTTTTGGACAACTGATTCACCCCCCCGCCCCCCCCCCTTTGAGTTGTCTCCAAGATCTAACAAGAATTAGCTAACTCTGCTGAGTATGATAACATGACATGTTAGTCACACTAAAATTCTAGATTTGATATCTACAAAGGTTGGCACAAAAATTGCCAATATTTCTAGTGACTCAGAGGGGATGGAAAGCTTGCTTGGCATAAAGATAAGTAGTCTGAAGAGTATCCATTGGGCACAAAGTCAAGGTATAGGAAAAATAGATAGTCTTTTGCCCCTACAACTTGGACTATATCAAAATTTTCTACTATTTTGAAAGAGTAGAGTGTGCACATGCACTTATTACAACAAAAAGAGAAATAATTGAAATAGAAAACACTGTGCTAAGGCACTTGGAGGAAAGAAAACCTAACCTACCCTACTCTAACCAATGAATCTTGAAGCTATAAAAAAAAACCATTCACAGATTGGTTAAAGTAGCTTCCCTTCCTAAACAACAAGGGGTGATTTTCATGTATCTAAAACAAAATACAGAGTTGGAAGATGAAGGGCAAAAAATACCAGTTGCAAGAAGCCCTGCATCTCACATACAAGCATACACATCCCAAAAGCTTGATCAGATATATTGCTGATTTTTCCTCCACTTGTAGCTTGGGTATGTGGCTCTACAAATTCATGCTTTGTCCCAATCATGGAGAGATATTTTATTGGGAAACCTTTTGATATGCCAAAATTGAAACCTTCTTTACTATCTTTCTCAGGTTCAATCATCTACTTCACCAAAATTTGATCACGCTAACTATAATACTCCTATCCCAAGGGCACGAAATCATCATTGAGGTTGAAATAGAAAGAGTTAATGATATGTGAAAACATATCATCATCCAGCTCATGATCAACACTTTGTTCTGAGATAAACTCTACCTCAGCTTCAAAACTATGAAAATCAGAGATGTCAAATTTTTTTACTTCATCGGTCAACTTTGACTTATGTCCTTGCTTATTTTGATCAACAACCTCTTGCAAGTCCCCCCCTTGGCCATCCAAAGGCTGAAAGTTCATATTTGTCTACTCTTGGACTTGCACATGATATGGTGTTAAAAGAGGTACCTGCATGATTTGTTCCTCCTATTGCTTAATAATCAACTCATTGTGAGACGTTGGCTTGATCTCCAAATCTAAACAAAAGCCCTCCAAATCATCCCAAAAGAAGCCCTCTTGCAATTCTTCTTCACTTTTAAAGAAAATGGGATGGATTTGAGCATTGCTGCAACTCTCTTGAAGCTCTGCAAATATGGGAATGGGGGCATAATTGATATCTCCCATTATCCCACAGTCCTCATGATTTTCCTCATCTAATTTAGGATCCTACAGGGTATCCACCATCGGTATAGGTGAAGAAAGCTCTTATTCATCCTCAATGAAGGAGGGAAGATGATTAGAGATGACCAAGACTTCCTCCAAATTGCATATTGTCTATTGTGTGGTGATTTGTGGCTGCAACTAATCATTCTTGATTTCTTCCTGCAACATCCTAAGCTCCTCAACTCCATCCTTAGCAAGATGCTCCTCCAATATCTAGGGATGATGAGCTCCATCTACCCTCCATACAACATGTCCATCCTTTCAAAGGCGAATTTCAGCATGATAATAGGATAAAGCCAAAAAATGTTGTCTTAGGGCCTCCCATTCAGGTTGCTAGAGCTGAGCTTAAAATTCAAACTCTTCATGAAAATAAGGAGTGGGCAGGACTTCCTCTAGAAGGGGCTCCCTATAAGGATGTAATTTCTCAAGGATAGGCTCCTCCAGAAGCTTGAGAGGTATGTCCTACCTGAAGCTTGGAATTTTTCTTTTAGGGGAAGTAGAGGCATAAGCCTCCGCCTACATAATTTTGACTTATAGGGCTGCCAATTGTCTAACCCCTTCCCTCCTAGAAAAAGCAATATACTCTACAAGGAAGGTCTCATGCTATTTTTGAGCTTCAAAATCTTGTTTTTGTTGATAAAAGGCCTCCTCCTACTGCAGCTCCCAGAGTTGTTGTTGCTTGATCTCATAAATTTGTTGTCTAAAAACTGAGTATCATGATTTTTATCTCAATAGAAACTATTTCATCACTTTGGGGCTGATTGGGAGGCAGAGAAGGGGTGGGTGGGTGGTAATCATTAGGGAAATACCCACATGCTGCTAGAGAAAAGTCACTATTTGGGCTAAAACTAGGAGTAGTCCTAGTTTGTTCATATTGGTGAAATGGGGAGGGATGATTTGCATTTTCATAGAATGGGGGTGAATAGAAGTTACACCCATGATAGGAGATCATATTGAAGCATTAAAAATATGATCCTTGTTTACATAAAATGCTATGAAAAGGGAAAAAGATTTGGCCTATTGGAGAGAAAAAGTGACATACCAAGATTACCAGAATTTGTTTGAAGTCGGGTGCTTAAAGAAAGTTGCCTCTAAAGGCTTGAAATTGAAGATCTCATTAAATATTCAGTTGTTTTGAGATTTGGACTACTATAACTAGTAGATATTTGATAAAGTTATAAGGCACTGAGAGGGGGGGGGGGTGAATGAGTGCAAGAAAAAACAATAACACAAATTTGATCACCACTTTTAACAACTTGAAACTTAACAAGCATGCAAGGAAAATAATAACATAAGCTAACACCCAATAAAACATGCACCACATGACACAATATTTTTCACGTGGAAACCCAAATGACAAAAACTATAGTGGGAATTAGTACCCACAAGATTTGCACTATTTTGAAATGTGCCCTGTTAAGAGCCTAGCCTAGTTAGGAGCTTTACAACAATGACCGGTTAAGAGAAGACCCTATTAGGAGTCATCCAATAAAGGGATTTATAGCTTAGCTCTATTAAGAGTAACATCACTACAGGATCCAAATTCAAATTAATGAGGTACCCGATTAAGGGATTTACACATTTAGGCATGTTAGGACCTACCCGGTTAAGGGATTTGGACTGCTGTAACTGTTAGAAAACAAGAGATAGTTGATCTGCATATAGTACCTTTATGCTTGATTAGATCTTCTTCATTTGTGCAACTAACACAAACTAAACATCAATATAAAGATTCAAATTCCACCACACAATCAAATCCTCATTCTAGATTCTTCTTCTGAAACATCATCACACAATATTCATCCTTTTATAAACAACTCTGCTAAGTCGACAAACAATCTTCAAACAATTTCCTAGGTTCAATGTATGTGGTCAATCTTTCTCAACACACTTCACTTATATCGGCCATAAACAAAAATTAAACATTAATTCTACCACTTTACCGATCTAAGTGTTTCTACTCTACCAACTAACTTTTCTTCTTCATTGACTGCTCAATACATCATATCTGTTGATGCGGTAATGGTAAAAGACTCCTACCAATGTTATGAATATACATTTCAAACCACAACACTTAAATCTTCACTAATCATTTGTACCAGTTGCTTGATCACAACACTACCCCTACTTACCAGTTTGTTGTCCTATTTGCTAGTTCACTGTTTAACTATTTCCTCTACCGGTTAGACTTTACCAATTGGTCTAAATGACTCAGATGACTGACAAAACATGGTTTCCATCAATGACAACACAATACAAGTCATCAATTACAACTCAAACATCATCATCAAGCCAACAATATCTTTGTGTAGAGTCACTAGGTATGTGAAATGCTACCTCCAAAGGCTGAATTTACTAATAGACACACCAACCACCAACAAGATGATAAGAAATCTTGAACCAAGATAGTTCAATTTTTCCCACCGGGCATGTCAAAAACTATGGTATGGATGGTGGATTGAGATGGGACTGGCTTTTCTCTTTAATTCTCTAAATGCTTGTCCCACCGAGTGTTCCAAAAAATATTGTCACAAAAGTTGTACTCGTCTAATGAGCAACTTGATCATCAACCTTATACAACATGGAAACAACCTCCCAAGTGTGAGACTTGCAAAAGTGAGGTTGAATCTCTAGAGGAGGCTAGCTTCCTATCCATCTGAGTGCAAGTGTCAGACCAACCCAACACTAATAAATCCTAATCTATGATCTGACAAGAAAAAAGGAAAAAGAGGGATGCTTTAAAGAAAGGAAAATAAGGTTTGCACCTAGAAGGAATTTGATCTCCTTACCTATAACTGCACAGAACACAAATAAAACCACCCAGAATATGCACATGTTTCTACCTAAATCAGCTCCCTAAGTATGAGTAAAGGTTGGAATTCTAAAGAATGGTAAGAGGAATAGAAATAGTTCTCAAGTGCCACCCAAATAGGGGATCAACACAATCACTTATGCAAAGAAACATGATGAAGATGCATTCAAAAAAAGAGGTAAGCATTACATAAATTGCTCAAATTGAAACAAGGCAAGATAAATGGTTGTATTAATGTAGAGGCAAGGCAAAATTTACAAGTGTAGAGAAACATAGTTTTCTACAAAAGAAAAGAAAAAAGATCCCTAAAGAAGGCTACAAAATTGCCTTTGTAGTTTAGGCATAACTTAGATCGAACTATAGTTTAGAAACCCTAACCTTTGTTAGGGTTAGGTTACAAAATATTTGAGAGGAGGAATGTTAGATCAACGATGATCTGATGACATGTTGAATTCAGTTTTGAGAGCGTCTTTTGCTTCTGGAAAATCCAAATATCTTTGCAGGGAAGATATCTCTATGCAAAACACATCTCTAATAGCATGTAGGGCACAAAAGTCTTCATACCACATTGAATGAGCATGGGTGGCATCTAAAATTGTCTGTAGGAGTCACCTCTAGAGTTATGACCATGAATAGGGCAGCTAGGATGAGATCGGATTGGATGCAGGGTGTTGAACAAGGCAAAACTTAGATTCAACCACTTGGTGGGTAACCACTGCGTGCAGAGAATTAAATTTTCAATAACCCCTTAAAAATTGAACCTCTACCCTTCAATCCTCTAAATCGCACAAAGATGGACACACAAGATCAAGCCATGTATCCCCCCTATAGGGATGAATGGATCTTTAAAACATGGTCATCAGATTAGGCCATTATGATGATCTGATGGTCGTTGATGACTGATGTGGCACCCCGAGCTCGCATTCCTATCTGCTATGTGATTATTGAGAGGCCCAACTCTCCATGCAGGATAGTAGGGGACACCCTATTCTTATGTATTTCTTACCTCACACACCATTCTAATGTGCCTTTTCCTAAGTGCAGAGTAACAAAGAACCAAATCTTCATCACCTTTAGTTACTCCGCACAACATTCTAATATAACGCTTTTGCCCTACTGGATGGTAGGGAACATCACCCACACCATTAGTTTGTTACCCCACATGACTCAATTGCTTCCCAAAATCCCTTGCGGGATGGTGGGAAATCCTTTTGTTCTCTTTATTTTTTTACCCTGCAAGCCACTCAAATGTGCTTTCTCTTCAGTGCAGGGTAGTGGGGGAGGAAACTTCTCCTTGCATGTGTTTCCCCAAAACACACCCTCTTTAGCACTTTATGCTTTGCAAGATAGTGGGAACATTGCTCGCACTTCAATTTCTCTTATCCCACAAGCATCATTTTCTTTGATCTATCCTCGGACAAGGAAGAAAGGAACTGACTCCATTGCCTTCCCCACCATCTCACTCAAGAAAAACTTGTTGGTTAAAACTTGTACAACCCAAACCTTAGCCCGCTGGAACTTGTTGTGACAAATAACATATTGTGACCAACATAAGGTGGTGAATAACATGATGTGTTATTGGCACAAGATACTGGTGAAACTATAAGGTGTGGGTCAATAACCCTCATGTTATTGACATATCACATAACCCTTGTGTTATGCTTTTTCTAAAAAATAAAGAAGCAACTAACTCTATTGAGTATGATAACATGATGTGTTGGTCGCATTGACTAACATGATGTGTTAGTCACACTAAAATCCTAGATCTGATATTTGTAATGGTTGGCACAAAAATTGCCAACACTACCCTCTAATTTGAGTCAACCATTTAACCACCTCTTAATCCTATGCCTCCATTTCTAGGGCGCTCTCTATAAAAGAGATCTCTTTCCCTTTCCTTCCATCAATCAATCAAGTCAAGTACCCACACTTTGGAAAATTGTGTACTCAACCACATCCATTCACCATTAAGCTCTAGTGCATACAAATTTGAGAGCAACCATATTATCAAGCAAGATCAATGGAGATAGGAGGACAATAGAGATCAAACCAATGGAGCATGTGAATAGTATAATTTAGTGAATTTATTTATTTGCATGTTTATGGTTCTCTATTGGTTTTATGTTGGATTCCATTGTAGAACTAGAGTTTAGAGGTTGAATCTATTAGGTTTTATAATAATTTTGATATCCAATTTCAACATAAAAAATCCTAGGATACATGGTATCACTATGAGGCATCAAGGTAGATCAGCTAAAATAAATGCCTCCTCCAAAGAAAATCAATCAACTAAGGCCACTACAAGGAAACTCTTAGTGGCAACAAGCTTTTTAGTTGCTTAGGGAGCTTCTCATAAATCCACTAGCACTTATGCCACCAATTCAAGGAAATCCTTTGTTACTCTACATATTAGCAACAACAAAAGCCTTGGGGGCACTTTTGGTACAACATGATCATGAATGAAAATAATAGGCTATCTACTACAACAATCACACTTTGGTAGGGAATGAGCTTAATTACACTCCTATTGAGTGTGTGTGTCATGCACAGTTTTTGCTTCACAAAAATTATGACATTATATACTCTCATAAAACTAAGATCATTACAAGAATTGATCCACTTAAATACCTACTCAGCAAAGTGACTCTTACAGGGAGATTGGCTAAGTGGGTTATGATATTAAGTTAATTTGACATTGATTACATCAACAAAAAATCCATCAAAGGAAAAATGATTATAGATCAACTTGCAAATGCACTAATGATCAATGATTCTTCTCTCATATCAGAATTTCTAGATGAATCCATCCTCATAGTGGCACAATAAAGATTATGGTAACTTTATTTTGATGGATCCTTCATATAGCATGAAGTAGGAGTAGGCATACTCTTCATTACACCTCAAGGATATTATATTTAGAAGTCATTATTAGCACCCTTAAAATTATCAAGAAAACTTTGGTGCTCAAGGTGTAAACTAGAATCATACAAATTGATATTTCCTTGGAAAAGCTTCTGCAAAATGCCTTAGGATTTGGTCTTGAACTTTATTCTGGTTATGAAGTGTATTAAAATGTCCATTTGGTGGGCATTTTATGATTTTTTAGTGACTTTCTATTTTGGCCAACCATGACTCAAATTCTTTTCTCCTAGATTTATTTCTATGTGAAAAATAGTATCAAGGTTCTAATGTTTCTTTTCAGCTGGTAACTTTAGGATTTAATTTATCCTAA
The DNA here is from genome assembly GCF_030272615.1 of Cryptomeria japonica. Classification (NCBI taxonomy): domain Eukaryota; kingdom Viridiplantae; phylum Streptophyta; class Pinopsida; order Cupressales; family Cupressaceae; genus Cryptomeria; species Cryptomeria japonica. The sequence continues at coordinate 438,395,348 of NC_081405.1, read as the reverse complement.
CTATTTGGCCCTACTCATTTGACATCCTATGAGCATGTGTTATATGCACATGTTTCAAAGTTATTCTAAAGTAGGCCATAGTTTCAAAGTCCTTGGAATGTGTTGAAATGGTTTGTAGACCTTGTCGAGACTCCAAGTCTTGTCTGATGTGGCAATTTGGTTGTGTTCTATAAAATAACTCAGGACTTGGTGAGAGGAAGAAAGATGTTTCACTGAGTCTTGAGTAATGATTTTTGGCCATGAGGATTCCATTTGTGCAGCTCGAGTGCTTGGCAATTTGTTCCAAAGATTTGTCCAAGTGTCAAGTTTGTGTCGCAGGACATGGGAGTTAGTGTAACTAGAAGCTTGATGAAGTTATTTATGTGCCTTGGTGAGTTTCCAAGGAAGGTGGTCATGTAATGATGTGAAGATTGAATCATCACTTGTTAAGAGGCTTTCCTTCTCTTGGGTGAGTTTTTGAGTAATCAAAGATGAAAGGGATCCAATGTGTCAAATTGGGATGTGGTGAGATGGATTAGAGGATTTCAATGAGTCCCCAAGTGAAAAAAAGAGAGATTGATGATGTTGAAGTCGAAGAGAGGTGTACACTCAATAAAGCTCAAAATGACTTGCATCAAGTTAAAATGGTAAATCAAGAAGAATCAGTATTTTAATTGATGGTTGTTGATGCCATTGATATTGGTGGATAGGAATTGAGAAGATTATCATGTAGGAGAGTCAAAAATAAAGGAACCAAGAATGAGGTTTTTATGACTAGAAAACAAGAAGATCTTGGTGAATCACCTACAAAAGATCATCACCTAATTGGATAATTAGAAGGATTTATGTGTGTTAAGCCTAAGGAAGGAAATTGACAACATCAAAAGTTGCATGGGTATGGGTGGTAGATTATTTTGGAAGAAAGAACTGAACCAGTGGCTAGGTAATTATAGAGGATAATTTTTAATCCTTTGAAAAGACACAAAGCAGAAAATATGTCTTATAAGCATGGTATTGAATGCTTGGCTATGTTTAGAGCTTCTAATTCTAGAAGCTTTAAGTTTTCTTTCTTAAGATAGTAACTAATTCATTGGTAAATAAGTGTTTTAGAAACTTCCTTCTATGCTTTCTTGAAAATAATTTCAAAAATGGAGTGCTCAAATGTAGAAATGGATTGTGTGTTTGCAAGGTGCAAAAATACCCTAGAGAAAACTAACCAACTAATAAGAAAATATAGAGATTTTTTATTTTATCCTAATAACACATATAACTTAAATAAACGTAAATATTATCTAGGAATGATCTCAAATGTTTCATACATAATCTAAACATGCACATAATCATCTCCAACATGATCATAAGAATATAAGTACACAAGCAAAAATATCAACATCACATAGATCAACCTTCCCTAAGATATCTCAATGCCATCACTTAACATGACACTAAGAATATAATTACATCATATAACTCAAACACAACTATTCCTACAATAGTCTTACAATCCATTTCATCTAAGAACATATAAAATTTCCATTTTCTAGCCATTATGAAAATACCATTATTACCCAATTTACTGTTGGATATTGTTGCTGCTAGGATATGTTGTTGTCATTGATGTCAACATACTCCTATGCTTTGGTATTGTAGAGAGTTTCTTTGGTGATCCAGTGATTGCAGTGAGTTGATCTGGTTAGTTTATTTGTTTTCTATGTTGAATCAACTAGATATACTTCATTCTTTATTGATTTCATGATGATGTGTGGTGATTTGATCAAGTTATGGATTCCGGTATGGAGAATGGTTTTGAGTGTTCCATGATGCAATGTTCTGGTGGTTGATCTGTTGTGCTCCGATATGACTATATCTTTGGTTGCAGATTTGGGAGAGTGTTTGGGATGTTCATGTGTATCTTCATTTCAGATTGTTCATGATTTGGTGCTTTGCAAGCTATCTTTCTCATCCGAGTTGTTGTTGATGAGTATTCTTGAGTGTTAGCATGTTGATCAATGAAGATTTAACAAGTGGTGTTGGTGCAACTATTGTGGATGGTTCTAACATTCTTTTTGGTGTTTCCTGACCATGTCCTTTTTGTTTTAGTGGTCCACATTGATTATTGTGCACTTTCTTGAAGATCTTATGGGTCCGGTGATATTCTTCATGTTATGTAGTATTTTCAGTGGTGTAGTGTGTTGTGGTTGATCTTGGCGAGATCTCCAGTGGTGATATGCATTTGAGGAATTGATTTAGATCCATTCTATGTTGTCTATGGCATTATATTGGTCCAATAGTTAATTTATGTATTATGTGATGTGAATTTATGTTTAGGTGTTGAGGGTTTGGCCGACCTTGTAGTCAAGGTTGATGATTTGTATAGATAGTCATTATATTAATTTAATTTGGATATGGATGTTGTGTCTACATTATCAGAGAGTGGTGTATGTGCGAATAAGTGAACTCATCTTTCGGTGTGGTGTATTGAGTAGAGATTGTTGCAGGATAGACAAATGAGCTTAACCAAAACTATCATCAGGTATTAGATGATGCTATTCTTTCAGTTCATCTTAACCGAATTATAATCTAAACTTTATTGTAAGGTAGTGAACCTTCCTTGAGGGTTGGATCCTTCTAGGTTATCTTATTTTGAGTAGTGAGTGCTAGACACAATGCACCACTAAGAGGGGGTGAATCAATGGTATTAAAACTTTTCCCTTTAACTATCCTATGTGACTATACCAGTTATCAGATCTAACTGAATGGAGACTTATCAGTTAGTGGGGAGACTAATCACAAATGCATTCACATAGAAAAGGGACATCATATAACACCAACATATATGAGGAAATGTTGTTGGAGTCTACTAGTCCAATCCAGCCTCACAATGAATCTCTTATTACAATTTTTAGGGAACCAACCCAAGGAGCACCAACCCCTAATTTAGGGCACCAACCCAAGGAGCTACAACCCCTGCAACGAGCTCCAACTCAGTGAGTATAAAAACATATTTTCATACCAAAGTTATCTTCTTGTTACAAATGGACTTTTTAACTCTTCTTCAAATCTCTCTACTAGATCTTCTATCCAGTTCATTGTCGGTTCTCTGCTAACCCTCACACTACTTCAACCTTCCTCTCTGTTGCATTCTTGTCTTCTCCTTCTCTGTCGGTTCTACTCTTTGTCAGTTCTACTCGCTACCAATTCTGCACTTTACCAGTTCTCTCTTCTCTCTGCTACACCACTGCTCTCCACTGATACTACACTCTTCTTGTTCTATGTCTACCTTCTCCATAGTCTCCTTCACTTCTTCTCTGCTAGTATGGTCATTGTCAGTTCTGCACTTCTCTGTCAAAATCAATGGATGACTACCGGTTGCCCCACTATTGCCAACTGAACCCTTCAACCTAATTCTCTCTCTCGCTCAGTCTCTCCTCTGATATTTGTGAGCACTTGAATGATTTCTTCTCACATGTAGGAACACTCTCTATTTCAGTGGCAACCTTCATTGATTTTGTCTTGCATATTTATAACATGGTTTTCCCACCAAAAACCAATTCAAACTTTAGGCAGTTAGGGTTTTCTCATCAACCTCAAGGCTAACCAAAATCAATCAGATCTCATTCAATTTGATCACCTGGATTGATGAACTATAACTCATTAATCAATCCTGCCATTGTCATGCCTTCCTGATCATGCCTTCTATTTTTAACAATCTTCTTTTAATCTATCGATGGACATCTTGGTCGATCACCAAGAATGGCTTTGCGGTTTCCTTCTCCAGCCGCGATCTTCTCTGTTAGCATTTGCATGAAGATTGTATTAATGATATGTTATGTTGTCATTGATGTCAATTAAACTGGTAATGATATTGTTGATATTATTGTAATATTGTTACTGTAATCGGTAGGAAGAATTTGTTGAGTGAACCGGTAATTGGTGTAAACGTTATTTATTGTTGTAACTGATAAACCCTACCTGTTGTTTTTTATAAACCCTAACTGCTTAAGTTTGGTGAATTGGTTATATTCATTTATGATCTGATGATGAGTGGTAATGATGATGACACACATGATTATGGTATGAAGACAATTCCAGGATATTTTGGCAAGTTGTTGTAATGGTTTTTGTCTAGGGAATGAGAAAATGTATTGCATCTAATGTAGAGCGCATGATGAGTTACTAAGCTCAATGAAGCGGTGATCAAGGAGTGATCAAGGTTTTCTTGATTGATGTTAAAATATTGCTATGTAAGCCAATGGTCATACTTGAACCGAATTTGTTTGTAATCTCGATGAGAGTTAGGTTTTTTTGTGTTACCAACGTGATTGATTTGTATTTAAGGTTGATAAATTTGTTTAGTTTTAGAGAGTTGGCAAAGAGATAGACATAGTTCAGTTGAGTGTGTGGTTGCCGAACCGAATGATGTATCTACAATTTGAGTAAAGGCAGATAGGAGCATGAAATGGATCTGATCAAGAAAGTGTAGTGTTATTCAAATAGATCAACAAAAACCTATTGTTTTCTAACAATTACAACAGAATTGAAATCCCCTATCTGGGTAAGCTCTAGCAAGCTTGGTGCTATTCAAATCCTCTAACAAGGTGGTCCAGTAGATTGGATTTTCAAATCCTCTACCGAGGTTACTCCTTACAGGGTATTTCTTCTAACAAGGTATTTGTAGTCAATCCCTTAAGTGGGTGATTCCTAATAGGATCAGTTCTTAAGAGGACTTTTTGTAAAGCTTTAACAGGCTAGGCTCCTAACAGGATGAACTTCAGAAAAGTTTAGATAGTTATCCTGTGAGTCTCATCTCACCATGGTTTTTACCTATTTGGGTTTCCATGTCAAAATTATTTGTGTCAAGTGGTGAATTGTTTTGTGGTTATGTTTTCATGGTTGATTTACTTAACTACTTAACTATTTTTTATAAGTCATGATAACTAGAAGCATTGAGATATAAAGAAGTTGTTTATTGTTAATTTGTTGTAAGAGACAACTGATTTATCTTATGAGTTTTTATCTTGATAGAGTTATTGTTCTAAGTTTACTTTGAGAGATTGATTGGTGAAGTTTATATCTATTTTTCTATCTATTGATTCACCCCCCCTCTCAGTAGTTGACTAGATACTTATTCTTTCATCATACCATCATGCTCAATCAGTCTAAGATGGATCGCTATTATCTATTTGACCTTAACCCACACACCTCTATTGTGCATCCCATGAATCACATAGTTGACATAAATATCAACCTATCACCATCTACCTCACCACCTGATACTTCATCGACTTAACATGCCAACCTGTGCATGCATGCCACTTCATCTCCATGTGGCAACTATGTTGGCATCCAACTTTGCTTGATGATCTGTGTTGGTATGTATTGGATCAATGACCAACTCCATTATCGGGTTCCTCTATCGGATTACTATCCCTGCCAGTTAAACCCTTAAATAGTCTGCTTTCAACTTTGCAGTCTTCTTCTCTCCTAGTGGAACACACAATTGGTCAACACTCTTTCTAACCTACCTTATGCACATCTTCATCAAATGGGATTCTTCTACATCTACACCTTCTCTGCATTACCAGTGGACACACTTACTGGTAAAACCCTTGATGACACCATGCCATCAACCTTCAACTGACTCCATCTTCAATCCAGCCATTGTCCTTTATTTTTCAGATGCTCAACCTTACCTTCTTCATCATCAACCCAGACCATATCTCAATCAGTTTGTCAAGGTGACAAACCCATCACTCTTCATTTGTATTAGCAACTTGACATGCCTTTTCTATTGGTCTAGTGCATATCTCTGATTTCATGCACTTGAGGCATCCCTTTGATTCACTGGTAGATTTAGTGTGAGTTTTTAAACACCTGCCTTTACCTCTTCTTCCTTATATCACAGAACTATGTTGCACACTATGCATAATAGGAGATAAGTTCCACTTACCGGTGGTAGTGAATCCTTGTCATCTACATTCTATACTTCACTCATGTGGTTTCCTTGTTTTTGCAACATAACTTCAAATAGACACATGTGATCCAGTGTGGGCACATTCATTGTCAGTCAACATTTCACATGGTGACCACATCTTTATCCAGTGGGAGTCCTATTTTTCTGCATCCACACAGCATATCAATGACCTGTACATCCTTCTCCACCTGTGTTTATGTGATTTAGGTAGCATTTTTCCTCTTCATCACAAACAATAGAGCTTACTCATCCTTCTTCTACACTGGTCATAAGCTTGCCAGTTGGAAACTACTCATCCTTACTCATCCTTCTTCTACACTGGTCATAATCTTTCCAGTTGGCAACTACTCATTGTCAACACAACTCTTACTAGTTGACATCATTTCCTTACCAGTAATAGACTATACTAGTAACCTGTCCATTTCATTCACACAAGTCAAACACTAAATTATGTACTTGTAACTCCAGTGATCATTCCTTTGAATGACATTCTCTTCCTTATTAGTGACCTGCAACACTAGTTGACATCAATGACTCCACATCAACTGTATTCCTATACCGATTGTCCATCTATGCCGATTGAAATCAATGACAACACAATGCCAACAATCTCCCATGGTATTGATATTAACACATGTAGTATCCAAAATACTACATAATCTCTCTCCCCCTTTGTGTGATCCAACTCTCCCTCTTTGGATAATCCATGGATTCTCACACATGTAGTATGTGGTATACTACAAAACCTTTCTCCCCCTTTGACAACAATGGCAAAGGGCACTGCCAGGATATCATTCCTCCTTGTATTTACTAGTCACTAACATAAATATTTCTCCCCCTTTATCTTTATCTAATGCATCTCCTCTTTTGATACCAATTGGTACAATTTCTCAAGTTACAACTCTTGAGATGGAGGACTCCACCATCAATTGACACCAATTGAGCATGTAAACCTGATACAAATTGTTAAAGCACTCAATTTTCATAAGGATGTGTCAGTGAATACTGCTCACTTGCTGATCAAATTGCATCACCTCCCATTTGATCCCAAATTTCTTTAGAATCAAGTGTGATTGTACTATGAATACAACCAATTGAATGAAGCATAGACACCCTTAACCATGAAATTCTCTTGGGTATTCCTACAACAATTTCCATCATCTACATTTTAGGTAGTCATTATACTCACAAGTTCAAGCATGCTGACTCTACTTAAAAAACACTTGAACTTCCCCTGAGTTATGCATCTCAGGTCCACATTGCTAGCCAGGTCCAAAATTGGGGCTCTAATCAACTCCATATACCGGTTGAGTTGTGTATATGTGATCATATGATGATATTTCAACTCCATCATATCCACCATAGCCTAGGACATGATCCTTAATGTACACAATGTCATACAATATCATCATCATGCCAAGAGTTAAACTGGTTAGCCCAAAAACATGCATGCCTACATGATCAACAACTAGGCCATCATATTTCTTTTAGGTCTTCATCAACACCACCCAAGACATAACTTCCCCATTTCATGTTACTAGGGCTAATACAATGATAACCTACATGTACCTATTAGTATTCATGCTAATAATATCCTGCACATATTGGTTTCTTGTACCAGTCCATCATCACTACTGAAGCACCTTCCTATGACTCCTGACATTTTGTGTCACTATGTATCTGATTTCAATTGTTAATCTCCATCAATTGACACATGCAGTAGTGATCCAACTTTGATCTGTGGGTGTGTAGCCAAGGCAGCCACTACACACTTTCATTTTCTTCCTTCATACCAACAACAACTTGTTCCTCCATGTGTCCTTCTCCATTGAGGGGGTGAATGATAAGTTTAGTGTACTACTCCCCCAAATATCGAACATCTCCTTTAAGACTTAGGAGATATCACATGTGCATTGAAAGCATAGTGCTGATCCATGATTGCATCTTCTTGCTTCTCCCTCCATACCTGCTTGGTAACATTCTTCTTCCCATTTTCAGTCTTGGGAGTAGGCCTTAAATTCTTTTGTTGATGGGTCCTTCCATTTCTAGATTTTGTATCATAACCAAAAGAAGTGCTATAGTATCACACAACATCCATGCCAATCTCATGATTCAAGAACCTTCTACCATACCAGTTTGACCATCTTCTTCTGGTCATGTTGTTGTGACTAGTAATCAGAACCAGTGGGCCTTTTGATCCTATAGATACATTTCTCCTTTGGTTCCATGCAGGTCTATGACTTCCATATGCTATGTATCCACTTCTATTCTAAGCATAGTTCCTATACCAACTTCCATATGACTACAAGTCCTTCTTCCTGCATTCATAGCTTCTATGGCCAATTCCATTGTAGTTATAACTAACATTATTTGCATAACCGGGAGAGGGGATATGCATGTATCAACTCCTTGATACAATTTTCTTGTTTACATGAAATCTATGAGATCTTAAACTAACCATTCTAGATCCCTTTCTACATTATTATGCCCTATGCCCATAGCCATTATATGCAAAGCAATAACCAAAGAAGGATAGCATATGACTTACAAATTTATTCTGCCATGCATGGGGAGATCTTACTGGTTTAGAATCTTCATTTCTACTTCTCTGAGGATGGATCATAGGTTGTCCATTCTCAATAGTTGTTCCATCTGATCTCTTCTTCTCCCACACTTTCTTTTTCCTATGGGCAGTAGAATTCCTTTGTCCTCTACTAGTAGGAGGTCTTCTTTGTTGTCTTCTCATGTTCCTACTTCTGGTGAAGTTATTTTCTCACATCTTCCCTTTTCCTTTGGGATCTGCATTGATCCTCCTTCTTCCAGCACCATTCCTCATCCTTGTCTCCATGTCTTCACCAGTTGTGGTTAGAGCAAACTTCTTCCGGGGAGCATTTATAACTATGAAGGTGTGTCCCTTGTTTTCTCCATTTGAGGAGACAAACAAAATGTCATAGTGGGAGACATTCTTGTTGGTGGAGCATTCACCGGCACCACTACCTAGTCCTTCAGTGTCCTTGGCATGCTTTTTATTTTTCAATATTTTGTCCAAGGCATCACCGCTACTATCAAACTGGATTCTTACCTTGAGCTCATCCTGATATTTCTCAAGTTCATTTCGAAGAAACTCCATTTCTCCAAGCATTTGTTGATATTATTTATCTTTTACTTCTAGCCCAGAGGCTAGATCACTGCACTGACACTCCTTGGTGTCTCCTTGTTGAGACTTCAACTCTAAGATACATTTCTTAGATTCTTCCAAGCATTTTATCAACCAGTTTTGCTCCATTATAGCAACATTCTTGAATAACTTGTATTCATTTCTTACTCTTCTAAGTTCTTCAAGTGCATTTACAAGCTCTCCTTCAAGATCAACTTCTACTTCCTCTTCTTCTTCCCCTTCACTATCACTGCCAAACACATCTTGCCAGTAGGAGTGATCTGTGTGATCATTCTCAGATGAGTGCCTCTCATCTTATAATTCTTGAGCTATGAAGAGGTGGGTTCCTTCTTCATCAATCCTATAACTATTAGTAGATCCACCTTCATCATCTGCAGATACATGAGACACATTTCTCATTCTATCTTTACAAACTAGTTCTGCAGTAGTAGGCTCATTTCCATAGAGCTTCTTTAGTTTGTCCCATAAGGTTTTTTCCAATCTACATCTGTCCACCTATGAGGAGATATCATCTAATAACCCATAGAGTATAGCCTTCATTGTTGCATCATTACACTGGTTTCTTCTTTCTGCATATGAATCAATGGGTGGGCTGACTTTACTAGGGCAGCCATTTACAATAGACATCCACACATCAAACCCTAGAGAGGATAGGACTTCCATTCTACAACTTCAAATAGAATAGTTTGAGCCATAAAAAACTGGAGTAGGGATTGGCACTAAACAAACCATTGTGTCCTTAAGACAGAAGCTACCCAAGCTGGATAAATCTTATCAATTGGGAACCTAGGGCTCTGATACCAATTGTTAGACACAATGCACCATAGAGAGGGGGGTGAATCAGTGGTGCTCAAACTTTTCCCTTTAACTATCCCATGGGAGTATACTAGTTATCAGATCTAACTAAATGCAGACTTACCTGTTAGTGGGCAGACTAATCACAAATGCATTCACATCTAAAATGGACATCACATAACACTGACATATATGAGGAAAACCCAAGATGGGAAAAACCCTGGTAAGAAATGTTGTTGGAGTTTGTTGTTCCAATCCAACCTCACAATGAATCTTTGATTACAATGTTTAAGGCACCAACCCAAGGAGATCCAACCCCTGATTTAGGGAACCAACCCAAGGAGCACCAACCCGTAATTTAGGGCACCAACCCAAGGAGCTACAACCCCTGCACCGAGCTCCAACTCAGTGAGTATAAAAACATATTTTGATACCAAAGTTATCTTCTTGTTACAAATGGACTTTGTAACTCTTCAAATATTTCTTCTAGATCTTCTATCCATTTCACTATCGGTTCTTTGCTAACCCTCACACTACTACAACCTTCCTCTCTGTTGCATTCTTGTCAGTTCTACTCTTTGTCGGGTCTACTCTCTGCCAGTTTTGCACTTTATCTATTCTCTCTTCTCTCTGCTATACTGCTGCTCTCCACCGGTACTACACTCTATCAGTTCTATGTCTACCTTCTTTGCAGTCTCCTTCACTTTTTCTCTACCGGTATGGTCACTATCGGTTATGCACTTTTCTGTCATACTCAATGGCTGACTACGAGTTGCCTCACAGTTGTTGGTTGAACCCTTCAACCCAATTCTCTCTCTCACTTAGTCTCTCCTCTGATATTCATGAGCACTTGACTAATTTCTTCTCACATGCAGCAATAGTCTCTCTTTCAGCAGCCTTCATCAATTTTAGCTTGCATATTTATAACCTAGTTTTCCCATCAAAAACCAATTCAAACTTCAAGCAGTTAGGGTTTTCTCATCAACCTTGAGGAAAACCAAAGCCAATTAGATCTCATCCGATCTGATTGCCTAGATTGATGAACTATAACTCATCAATCAATCTACCATTGTCATGCCTTCCTAATCATGCCTTCTATTTTTAGCAATCTACTTTTAACCTATTAGCGGATATCTTGGCCGATCACCAAGAATGGATTTGCGGTTTCCTTCACCAACCTTGATCTTCTCAATCAGTTTGAGCTAGATCGCTATTGTCCATTTGACCTTGAGTCACACACCTCTATTGTACATATCGTGAATCATTTAGTTAGCATAAATGTCAACCTATCACCATCTATCTCACTGCCTGATACTTCACCGACTTAACATGCCAGCCTGTGCATGCATGCCACTTCATCTCCATGTGGAAACTATGTTGGCATCCACCTTTGCTTGATCATCCATTTTGATATGGATTGGATCACCAACCAAATCCAATATTGGGTTCCTCTATCGGATTACTATCCCTACCGGTTAAACCCTTAACTAGTTTGCTTTCAACCTTGCAGTCTGCTTCTCTTCTGGTGGAACACACAACGAGTTAGCACTCTTGCTAACCTACCTTATGCACATTTTCATCAGTTGGGAGTCTTCTACATCTACACCTTGTCTGCATTACTGGTGGACATACTTACCAGTAAAACCCTTGATGACACCATGTCATCAACCATCAACTGACTCCATCTTCAATCCAACCATTGTCCTCTATCTGCAGCCACTCAACCTTGCCTTCTTCATCATCAGCTTGAACCATATCTCAACCGGTTTGTCAAAGTGACAAACCCATCACTTTTCATCTATACCAACAACTCAACATGCCTTGTTTCTCAGTCCAGTGCATATCCCTAATTTCATGCACTTGAGGCATCCCTTTGATTCACCAGTAGATCCAATGTGAGCCTTCAAACCCATGCCTTTACCTCTTCTTCCTTATCTCATAGAACTATAATGCACACTATGCATAATAGGAGATAAGCTCCACTTACCAATGGTAGTGAATCCTTATCATTTGCATCTTATAATGCACTCATGTGGTTTCCCTATTTTTGCAACATAACTTCAAACATGCACATGTGATCTAGTGTGGGCACATTCATTGTTAGTCAACTTTTCACATGGTGACTACATCTTTATCCAGTGGGAGTCTTGTTGTTTTGCATCCACACAACATATCGGTGACCTGTACATCCTTCTCCACCTATGTTGATGTGATTTAGGTAGTATTCTACCTCTTCATCACAAACAACCTCTCAAGAACCTTTCTCATCCCACTTGTACACTAGACATAAGCTTGCTAGTTGGCAACTACTCACTATCAACACAACTCTTACCATTTGACATCCTTTCCTTATCAATAATAGACTATACCAATAACCTATCTATTTCATCCACACAAGTCAAACACTAACTTGTGTACCAGTGACTCCAGTGATCATTCCTCTAAATGACATTCTCTTCCTTATTGATGACTTGTAACACTAGTAGACATCAATGACTGCACATCAACTATATTCCCATACCAGTTGTCCTTCTATGGTAGTTGACATGAATGACAACACAATGCCAACATTGAGATCTAGGTAGTGTGCTTGACTGCATGTGCATTCCCCATTGTAATATTTTCACATACTACTAAAGAGTATCATCTTATTGTGGGTAGGTCCCCATCGTGTTTTTTCCCTTAACCGGGTTTTCCACGTCAAAATCTTGGTGTTATGTGTGATTGATGTTATTTTGTTTATCTTAATTCTTGTTGTAGTTGTTTAGATATGAGATTGTGCTTAAATTATTTAATCCAGTGAAAACTGATTCAACCCACCCCCCCCCCCCCCTTCTCAGTTTTACTTCATTGTTGTTGCCAACATTTACTTATAGGCCATAGGTTCATTTTCTACCAAAATCCAAATGTTCCTATTCACTTATTTTATCCAATAAATATCCATTGCCATTTCTAAGATATCAATTTTCCTAAACATATTCCCATTCTTAAGTAGAATATTTCACACAAGTCCAATTCATAATTCTCATTCCAATGTCATAAAATATACATCTTACTAATCCATATAGCATATATTATTACATCATGAATCTCAATCCCCATTCACAAGAATAATTAATATCCAAGGTACAATCATATCTAGCAAAGAACAACAACATCTCCTAATACAAGAACCATAGTCTCAACTACCATTACATTATCCAAATTACATATGATTATAATTATGTCTTCAATATTACAAGATACATGAAATCTTCTCCAAAAATCCAATAAACATGCTAAAAAGATAAGAATCCACATTCACACTCTTGAACATCCAATGAAGAGAAAAAATCCTAATGGAAGAAGGCATCAAACAACTTGACCATGTGGAACCATAAGGAACCACCCCCCAGGCTAAAAAAAATGACATGAGATTCTACACACACTCCAGATCTAGGTCAAAACCTAATAACCAAAGGACATAAACACAACAACAACCTCAACTCAAAAAAACAACCACACGAATAACGATCCAAATCACATCACAAGGTTAAATCAAAAGTATGAGACTCCCAGAGGCTTCTCAACAAAATAAGGTATAAGGAACTAGGGCCTACATGTAGGGAAGAGTGTCATCACATGATATCCTCACAAAGAAGGGAGATCCATGAGACTTTTCCCCAACACCCCTGATACTATGCGGAATCATCTCAATCTTTGAGGAAATCAAGGGAGTTTGGTTTCCCTGGATCACCAAGGCATTCCCAAAGCTCATCCCAAGTTTGTACTAACACTCCAGGGCTGTAAGTTGGGGCACGAAAAATCCATTTCTTATCTTATTAATGTAAAATACTACTACCCATCCCACCTAAGATTCATTTATTAAGTTATCACTTGATTACATAAATAAACTCTGAATGAGAATTCTTGGCAATCTAAAGCTCGACACCTATCTCAAGGATTTCTTTGTGGTCTATTCCTTATGACTCTAGCACTCACTTGGAAGCTCGATCCCCCTATCATGTTCTTAGACCTCAGGGTAACAACATACACATCATATATAAACAAAAGAGCTCTCAAATAATCCTAACCCAGTTGTCCAAGGTTTTTAATATCAAAATGCCAATAATCTAGCCTCATACATAGGAAACATGGAAACCACATAATTTCCAATGATCACAAAATCACATATATCCAACATGAGTCCAATAATCAACAACAAGGCATATCCATCTTGCTAAATTCATAAATAATGTAAATATCCATTTCTAATCCAATAAACCAATCTGGAAACATCTTAGGAAACTCAGGAAATCTGAAAACAACCTTTGCAATCCCAAATAGAAAGCCAATATTGACTCAAAGCACTCAATACAACATATCAACAAATACACAAATTGATGTAACACATATGCAAAAATCAACAATGCTTATATGGACTAGTTCAATGCATATGGATTGTTGGCATATGGACACTCCAATGAGACATTGTGTGTGATTGAAGGTTTTGTCATTGATGGCAACCTTCGAATCCTATGGCACTGGCAAGACATTATACCAGGTAAGCATTACATAGACAACCTTGCAATCCTATGGCACCAGAAAGACATTATACCGGCAAAGCATTATTCAAACAAGACAATGCACCAGCATCAGCAAGATCAATCTACACTGGCACCAGCATAGAAGATGTACATCGGCACATAAGAGAACATGTATATCGGCACAAAGGCTGACAGGATTTTTGATATGTAATATTTTGTTTATTATTGTAAGCCGACTTGGCAAATTGTAAAATGACTCTTGTATATAAAAGAGATCATTGTAGACATTTGTAGGATATGGATAGGAAGCATAATAAATTATAAGGCACACCTAATGTGTGAATTGTAGGTCAAGGGTATATGTAAAGAATAGAGCAAGAACCGGTACTGAATCTGGCATTGAAGATGCTATGGTAAAGTAGTACAGAATATTAGATTTGTGTAAATCCTCATTGTAAGTCAGTGTGACTTCTTATTGAGCAGTGAGCTCTAGGCAGTTGGCCTTCCTGCATGTGCAAGCCCCTATTGTAAGTAATATTCTCTTATTGGCTAATAAGTGAATATTGTGGGTCACAAATCCCACCAAGGTTTTTCCCACACCGAGTTTCCTCATTAAACATCTTGTGTTATGGTGTTTTTTTCATGTGGATGTTTTTGATTCTATTATTTACATTAATTCTTGCATACCGGTATACTGTTACTTTAAGTTCTGCATATTCAATTTTAAGAAAATTACATTACCGGTCAGATACTGAATCACCCCCCCCCCTTAGTATCTGTGGGAACCCTAACAATTGGTATCAAAGCCTGGTCCTCTATTTTCAGAAGCCTAACAGCTTGAGGAAGATCTTGACACCAGTAAAGATGGAAAATCTGATGAAGCAACTTGAAGGAGCTCTTACCGACTATGATGCAGAGAAGTTGAAAAATATTAAATTAGAAGATGATTTAAAAGAAGCTCGGGACATTATTCAGGCACTTCAAGAAAATCTTGCTATTACAAGAAATAAGAGAAGAGAACTTTGTGAAAAATTGTAAAATGAGAATGATGAAAAGGAATCACTAAATGATATGATAAGCAAATTGAAACAAGAGATCATGACAACAAAAAATGAAATGCAGGATATGACTATGAGATTTTGCAAAGAGATTTAGGATAGAAAGAAGAATGAAGAAGAATTGACTAGAAGACTAAGTGATGCAGCAAATGAGAACACAAGACTTAGCTATGAAAATGACATGTTGAAAACTAATCTGATGCATACTCAGAATGACTCAAATGAACTAATGAGCCAAAAAGAAATCTTGGAAAGGGAATTGGAAATTGCAAATCAACACAAAGAAAAATTCAAGAAAAGCTCAGAAGAACTTGGTACCTTATTAAAGAATCAAAAACCCAAAGGTGACACTGCTGGAATTGGATTTGAAGTTGGGAAAAGCTTCGGTATTGCAAATACCCAAGATCATAGCAAACCGATAAGACCTTCTAATACTTACAAATTCAATGGAAAATGCTTTAACTGTAATAAATTTGGTCATAGGGAAAATGAATGTAGATCTAGGAATTATCAAAACATCAATTCTCCCACCGGCCAATGCTCCAAATGCAACAAAATTGGTCATAACTCTGAAAATTGCAGAATGAATGTAAGATGTTATGTTTGTGGAAGATTTGGTCATTTATCAAATAAATGCAAAACACAAACCGGCATAGGTTATGGGAAAGCTATTCAGAAAAATAATGTAACCTGTTATGCATGTAACAAGATTGGTCATATTGCTAAATTTTGTAGAAGTAAAGGTACACCAGTGGATAACAAAAGCACTAGTTTGAAAGGTAAAGAAAAGGTTGAAGAAGTTAAGCAAGAATTTTCAAAGAAATGGATTAGAAAAGGAAATCTAAATATTGGGGATACTCCTCCATCAGTAGAACCAACAAATGCTCCACCGGTAGGAGAATATGATGCTCCACCGGCAGGACAATATGATGCTCCACTGGTAGGACAAAGCAATGCTCCACCGGCAGGATGTTCTTCATCAAATTGAAGAAAATTATCTTGAAGGTTTGGCAATCAAATGACACGTGCTATTATTCCCTCAGTTAGAGAAAAGAAGTTGAAAATCATACATTACCAACAAATAAAGTTAAGCTAATACATTATCGGCAAGCAATTAATGTGGTAGGTAGCAGAAAAGACTTTATAAAATAAGGTTTTTGGCTCCATTTCATTTCACCGTGAATTCAAACTTTCAGAGAGCGTGAAGAATTTCGAGCTAAAGCATTCCGAGCAAAGAGGCAAAGCACTTCAACAATCAATCCATCCAAGGGTAGAAAAAGGTACTTATCATCATGGCATCTTCCTCTGCACCTGAATTCATAGCAAACCCTATAGTAGTCGAAGTTATAAAATGACCTAGGCCCGTGTTTCAGCTAGTTCCCGAGGTAGCTAAGAAAGATGACAACACAGGTGCTTTTTCAAAAATTCCAAAAGGTGTTGTTTATGCAGAAGACCCTAGAATGTATATTCATTGTAACATAGAGGAATTAGGTGATGAAGAAATAAAAAACATGTATAAATTTGTTATATGTGACAACTCTGAGAATGTGAAACTTGAACATAAAATTGTTGAAACCCTAGGATTCACTGAAATCCTCTGCATTCCTGAATTTCCCAAGGAAGTGGTTAGCATAGTTTTAAGCAGGGTACATGGTTCATTCTTTTGGCTTGACTCAGTGCATAAAATCACAAAGGAAGCTATGAAAGCAGTAACAGGGTTACCTTCCACCGGTAAGAGACCTAACAAAACCAAGAAGGTCTCCAATGACTTAGTAGCAAACTTAACTGGTGCAACATCCGACAAGAGATCATTGAGGGTTAATGATGTGACTGATACAAATATTAGATTTGTTAGCATGATTTTAGGTTACAAAGCAACTCATGCTAATAGGCTTAACTTGGTTTCCAGTTTATGCATAAAGAGTGCTTATGACATGGTTAAGGACAATGTAAAAATTGATATCTGTGAATGGTTAAAGGATGAGTTAATTGACAACTTAGCAAAAATCAAGAAGGATAAGAAAGGAACCTTTAGATTTGGAAATCTAATTGTATGTTTAATGCTAAATATAACCAAATAGGCTCCCAGTATGGCAACAAGGATTTTGGATTTGACATACCGGTAGGAAAACAATTATCTGACTTATTCAACAACATGGGTGAAAATAGAGAAAAGAATGTCAATGAGTATTTTCAAGCACTAAAGGTCAAAATGAATAAAAGAATCAGACTATCATAGGAAATTGTCAACAAATACAAGGATGACATATGTTTTGTAATAAAAAAGGATGAGATCTGCATGGAAGCAGTCATCCCAAGGACAGTCTGGGTAACAGAGATGGGGTATGAAACAAATGACCACATAGTGGAGACTTATGCCAAAGCACTTCTGGAAGCCCCCAATGAACCAAAGGAAGAAGTATTTGGTAGTGCTGAGACCATTGAAAGTCAAATTCAACCTAAAAAGAGAGTGAAAAAGGTTGAGGCATTTGTGAGAAAAGGAACCAGACAAGCAAAAGCCATAAAAGAATATGTACTAAACAAAACCGGCATAACTGAAGATGAGTTGGCAGCTCAACAACCTGAAACTCATCTATCACCGATATGCACTTCCTCAGAAGGAGATATGCTAGCAACTTTCAAAAGAGTTGTCAAGAAAAGAGACCCCTCACCGGTAACCACTCCTTCACCTAGAAGGACAAGATAAAAGCAACAAACCGTGAGATCTCCAGTCAGGAAAGTCACACCTAAGAAGAAACTGACCCCCAAAAAGAAGAAGAAAACAAACACTGACTTGGCCCCTCTTGACATATTACTAAATGAGATCACAAAGGAAGGAAAATTGAAAAACATAGAGAAAATGTATGACACCCTATCAGATGATGAGAAAGGACAAGTTGAAGAGAGTGTCATATTACACATGGACATGTATAAAAAGTTTTTGTTGCAAGTCCTAAATGAAATTCCTGATGAACTATATAAAAGACTTGAGGCCATAAGGCAAGGAATAGTTGAGTTGGATAAGAAAATAAAAATAGAAAAATTACTTGCAGTATACCCAGTCAACTCTCCTAAGGAAATTGATGATCTGATAGCTCAGGCCAACCAGACAATTTTTTCCACTGCACACCGGCAAATATCACTAATGGTAGGTAGAGCTACTGAAGTTTCAAAGGAAACAGAAGATGGTTGGGATACATTCTTGGTTGGAAAGGAAAAACAAGAAGAATATAGGAATCCCAAGCCCATTCTGGTATATCAAAAGGACAAAGGGAAAGGTAAAGTTGGTGGACCACCAAGTATCAAGATTAGAGACAACTTACCCCCACCTCCTTTAAATACTCCACTGATAAAAACAACAACTGCAGAAGATCAACCGGCAGCTGAGAGTATGGACACGGAGGATAATAATCTTAATCCTAAAGTCCTATATACTATGAATGTTGATACTCAAAAAATCAACATAGTGGTAGATAAGGATACACCAGATAAATCAGGAAAAATAGAGCAACCAGTAGTAGATTCAGAGAAAAAGATGGAATCTGGAACACAAACAAAGAAACCAATAGAGTTAAAGGCTCCAGAACAGATGCCACTGGTAAGAAATGATGTAGGAAAACCAACGCTTAAAGAGATGGAGACACAAACAGACCTACCAGAGGTCAATACTAGCTAACAAAGATTCTTTAGGCTAGTTGGATACACTTTGTAAATATATTTCTGGAAATTTTGAGCAAACAAAGGTAGAATCTGTAAAGGAAAGTGTAGAAAAAGAGAAACATAAATTCTTTGAGGAAGGAATAAAGAAGTGTAATAGGGAATTTGACACACTTCTACCGGAACTATGCAATTTATTGAAAGAGCACAAAACTTTGTACAAAGACACCTGTAAGATAAAATTTTTAACCATAGATGTAGACAAAAAGATGAGCAAGGTGCAGGAAGAGATAAATAAACTTGCAGATAATTTTGTTAACTCACCCGATGCATCATCAATTTTTGAGGAAAAGATAACAAATTTTGAGGAAGAATTGCTCAAATTAGAAAGAGAGAAAGAGAAAATAATAAACAAGGCAAAACTCTTGAGATCTAAACTAAGTCCAAGATTGGACTATTTAGCATCTCTACGGAAGGAAATCTCAGAGGCACTAACACGGGGAAGCAGAACACCGGTAGAGCACTTGCAGCATCTCACTGGTACAGTATATAGAACTGAGATAGCAATAAAAGATAGTAAGAAGTTTATGGATGGAATAAACTTAATTTTGGGAGATATTCTTTAGATAATAACCACCCAGCTACAAGGTTGAGGTTATGAATTGGTACAACTACAAAATCTGCTAACCTTTGTCATTGATGCCAAAGGGGGAGTAGTAGGATGAGAAAATTCAAAGCACAGGGATCACATGCTTAGGGGGAGCTCTCACATTTTTGGTAACATTTTTTTTGGTCTATACATTTTTGGATATCTTTTTGAAATTTCTCATGAGTGTTGCCATCAATGCCAAAGGGGGAGATTGTTGGCATATGGACACTCTAATGAGACATTGTGTGTGATTGAAGGTTTTGTCATTGATGGCAACCTTGCAATCCTATGGCACTGGCAAGACATTATACCAGCTAAGCATTACACTGGAAACCTTGCAATCCTATGGCACCGGCAAGACATTATACTGGCAAAGCATTATTCAAACAAGACAGTGCACTGGCATCAGCAAGATCAATCTACACTGGCACCGGCATAGAAGATGTACACCGACACATAAGAGAACATGTATACCGGCACAGAGGCCGACAAGATTTTTGATATGTAATATTTTGTTTATTATTGTAAGCCGACTTGGAAAATTGTAAAATGACTCTTGTATATAAAAGAGATCATTGTAGACATTTGTAGGATATGGATAGGAAGCATAATAAATTATAAGGCATACCTAATGTGTGAATTGTAGGTCAAGGGTATATGTAAAGAACAGAGCAAGAACCGGTACTGAATCTGGCATTGAAGATGTTATTGTAAAGCAATATAGAATATTGGATTTGTGTTAATCCTCATTGTAAGTTAGTGTGACTTCTTATTGAGCAGTGAGCTATAGGCAGTTGGCCTTCCTGCATGTGTAGGCCCCTATTGTAAGTAATATTCTCTTATTGGCCAGTAAGTGAATATTGTGGGTCATAAATCCCACTGAGGTTTTTCCCACATCGGGTTTCCTCGTTAAACATCTTGTGTTATGGTGTTCTTTTCATGTGGATGTTTTTGATTCTGTTATTTACATTAATTCTTGCATATCGGTATACTATTACTTTAAGTTCTGCATATTCAGTTTTAAGAAAATTACATTACTGGTCAGATACTGATTCACCCCCCCCTCACAGTATCTATGGGAACCCTAACATGGATAACAATGCAGTTCGTTTATTAATCAGATTAGCACATACAAGCTACACAATAGTGCCTTTACTCATTTTTGTAGTGCATTTACTAGGATAAACAACTCTTATACAAAATGTTGCAGCACATACAAAGTATAAAATTATGCATACAAGGTAAAGACTCATGCATATGTCTTTTAGACTAGCACATTTACACATTACAATAGCATATGTACCAAATCATTTAGCACATTTTTCATACAATCTAACACATATAAGACAAAAAGATGAAAGTCTATGAAATAGAAAACAAAATTTATGATCAAGGCTTAAAATCATTGCATGGACCAAAGACGACATTCAATATAGATTCCAAGGTGCAAAACAACCTTACACAAATTCACAAAATTAAAAGCACAAATCCAACTCTCAAAAACTAGGATACATATTGTCCCAACCACATCACATAAAATTTTCAAAGAACAAACTTTTGAAAGAATCAAGGTTCCAAATATCTCAATCACAACATTGTGAAATAGGATACAAAAAGCAACGGAGAAATTGACTCCTTCACAACAATGGGTAACCAAAATCTCCCATAACAAAATAAATCCAAGAAAACTCTAGAATTCTAATTAAATAAAACCATATTAACAAAATATTTTTCATAGACATATCTTAGTCACACAACAAGATAATTTCCCTTCATAGGCATAGAGAAGACAAGCTTTTCAAATTAAAAATGCAAAGAAGGCTAAAGATCCTCCAACCTAGAAAATAGAAGTTACGAAATGCAAAATTGTTGCAGAGAGTCCCAACGAAGCGCAAATCCTCATAATCTCCATGAAAAAATTCATGAATCCAGACCAAGCTTCAAAGCCAAATCAATTGTAGAAAAAAATTGCATCAACCATTGGAATTCAAAAATTTCTCCAACCAAGCCACGTCCTGGAAAACACAAATCTCCACATAAAAAAATAATAACAAGAAACCATGCAACCTTTCCAGCCAATCAAAATAATCTAAAATATTACATTTCTTACCAACCATCCCAAAAATTAAAACAATAATATTATTTCAATCTTCAAATCTCATGGCCAATAATAAGAGAGGGGAAGTAAGATAAATAATAATTAAATAAATGGGTAAAAGATTAAACAATAATAAATAATAAATAAACCCATTAACCAATAAATAAAATAGAAAGGGCTAATAAATAAAATAAATAAATCAAAAGCCCAATATATGTTAAACCACAAAAATAATATTGTTTCCATGCTTGAATGTCATAAATGCTGAAATAGGGAATAAGGATGATCACAAGATCCTTAACTATCAAAGAAATTTCAAACACAAATCAATGAAATGAAATGCACAAATGAAAGAATTAAACAATTATCCTAATTGAAAACCCCCTCAATTGTATTGTAGCTTCCATTGCTCTTCTCCTTAGTTGTTGTTGAATGACTCTCAGGTATTGCACTGATTTCTTGCATAGATTAGCAACTATTTTCAAGATTGTGATCTAGCTTGAAGATGAGAAAAGGGATTGAATTTATAGATTTTCAACACAAAGGAGGTGAGAATTTGAACTCAAGTGCTGATTGACAGTGAACTGAAATTGATTGATTAGTGAACTCAATAGTTTGATCTGTTAATAGAATTGATTGATTTGTTAACTCATTTGATTGGAGAGTGAACTCAATTGATTAACCAGTAGACTAAATAGACTAGTCAATTGACTAAATTGATTGATTAGTCAGAAAAAGCTGATTTTGAGTGAAAATAGGAGATTGAGGAGTTAACTGATTTGATCAATCGGTTTGATTTCAACATGTGTTGTAGGATTTTAAAATTGAATTTGATTGTCATTTTCAATTTGGATTTGAATTTGGACTTTCAAATACTGAAATGCACATGAAATTAACTAAAATTCAAATTTGGTGAAATGCTAATTTCAAAGAAATGAAATTAAGTGAAATGAAGTGAAATTCGAATTTGGGGAAAATGAAATGAAATTAATTGGAATTGGAATTTGGGGAATTAGAGGAATAATTAATTACTTTAAATAATTTAAATGAAATTATTTAAACATTAGAAATGGAATTTAATTAAATAATAAAGATTGTTTAACTAAGGAAAATGTCTCAATTAATATTTAATTATTATTTGAGATGGGTTGATTGATTAAATTGATTTGAGAATAGAAATTGAATAATTAGCAATGTTGAATGTTATAATCAAAAGAAATAATTAAAGAATTACTTAATTAACTAGATGAATAATTAGTATGCGATTAATGAGACATACTGCCCCAGTGATGCTTAGGGTGTAAATATGCCCCCTTAGAAAAAGTGGTCGAAAAATTGTGAAATTAAGACCAATTTTTTGAAAATATGCTAGTAATTGATCATGTGAAGTTTGGTGAAGTTTCAATCTTGTTTGGTATGGCTATGGCTATGTTGAAGTTTGAGGGGACCATGGCTGTTAGGGTGGCAAAAACCCTAATTGTGAGCTATAAATTGAAAATTGGTTTTTATTTTAGCTCATTTGTACTCATTTGCTTTGTAGGAGTTCCTTTGAGATTTTAGTGCTTTCAACATCCTTGGATTGAGATGGTGGGTTACAGAGCGAGGTTGCATTTGTCTGAGTAAGTGCGATCATATCAGAGACCTCTCGGCATTGGTGACATGGTGAGTCATTCAAAAAAATTGCACATTTTTTACTGTTTTTTCCAAAAAAAATCAATTTTTTCATCGTTGTCTAGATGGGTCAAATTTATCTTATTCACAATTGCTTATCGATTTATTCGCATTTGTGAATAATAATTCACAATTGATAAAATTAATTCACAATTGAGAAAATTTCCCACAACTAAAATTATTAATTCGCACTTGCAAATTTTAGTTCGCACTTGCTAATTTTAGTTCGCACTTGCAAATTTTAGTTCGCACTTGCTAATTTTAGTTCACACTTTCTTAAACCAATCCACAATTGAAAATTTTAGTTTGCATTTGACATGATATGAATTTTTTTGTGTTTTCTTGTGATGTGAATGATGTATCTAATTCAGTTTTCTCTTTCTCAAATGCAGGAGAATTATCCAGTCTTGGTTGCAAGATAGACGAGGCCAGATGGTCTTGATCAACATCATGAGTTAGATGTCAAGGATACAACTCTACTTTGATAGGTTGGATCATAGTTCATACCATATAGTGCACTTGCATAAGGTTACAACCAACAAGACCATGATCACTGCCTTTTTTGAGCGATGGCATTTAGAGACTTGCTCATTTAATCTTTCGACATGTGAGGCATCCATCACACTTGAGGATGTGTGGCATATTCTACACATTCCCATATTTTGTGCATGAGTTACTTTTGATCATAGTGATGGAGTAGTTTCCTTGTGTACTTTGTTTGAGTATTTTGAGGATGATCTTCATATCTGAGGTTTTTATTAGATTCATTGGGATATTTAGATTATGATGATCTCACCGTTGTTCTTTGTTGCACTATTGCTGGATTATTGATCCCGGATAGACATACCCATGGTTTCCCTATTGTATGGGGATGAGTGATCCATGATATGGTTATTCATAGATGAGTGTTTTCTTGGGGTCCCTATATTCTTTCCACTTTATATCATCAGATACATGGGATTATATATTTGTAGCAGAAATCCGTTGGTTGTGGTATTACTTTTCTCGAGATATGGGCTTGGGAACACATTGCTATATTTTGGCCTATGATACATGTTGATTTACAACTAGTACAACCATATTCTTATAGATATACTATTGGAGTGATACATAGGGCATCAGGTAACATTTTGTATCGACATCATTAGTTTGATACATTACAGTACTTCTCATGGAGACCTTATCTTACTTGTCCTTGTTGGATTGATGATGCCCAACATCTTCCTTTTTGCCGACAACAGAGATACCTTATTGGGCAAGATATTGGTGGTCATAAGGTTATTGATATGCATCTTCCTGGTCATGTACTCTGATAGTTTGGGGAGATACAGGGTGTTCCAGATGTCATAGCCTATTTTTCTTGTACTACTCATGAGATCGGTGATTGGGGTACATGTGTGCAACCTCATGTTGCTATTGCAGAGTTCAATGCTCTTGCTCATATTTAGTAGGGTTGGTTAGTTGGTGTTTCAGATCTAGGGACTACAACATGGTATAGTATATGGTGGATACAACATAGGCCCATACCTTTGATAGATCCTACAGTTCTGATTGTAGCTCAGTAAATTAGGCATAGTAGGAGTCCTATGGGGAGAGGGAGAGGATGTGGTAGAGATGGAGGAGGGATAGATGGAGGAGGGAGAGATGGAGGTTGAGGAGGATGGGATAGAGGAGGGAGAGATGGAGGTTGAGGAGGATGGGATAGAGGAGGTAGAGATGGAGGTTGGGATAGGGGTCAAATAGATCTGATAGCAACAGTTGTAGAGCAGGTTGGGAGTGGAGAGGAGGATGTGGATGTCAGTGGAGACACTGCATCTATGAGTAATTCTGGTGAGAGTGGGAGTGATGAGTCAGTATTAGGTTCATCAAGCAATAATGGGGATGAGGGTGGGGATGGTGGACAAGATATTGATATTGTTGGGATCCAAGAACACTAAGAGGGGGGGTGAATCAGTGTTCTGCTAGTAACACAAGATTTTATCCTTTTATACCATACACATATAAACTGATAAACAAATAAACATACAACATGAAGCAAATAAACCATCCACATAAATGAACACCATAACACATAGGATTTATATGTGGAAAACCTCAAAGAGGAAAAACCACAGTGGGATTTGTGACCCACAATATTAGTTCACTAGCCATATGAAAGGAAATTACATATAATGGGGGCCTGAACATGCAGGAAGGCACATTGCCTAGAGCATATTGATCATAACTAAAGAGTCTCACTGACTACAATCTTTTTCTAATGTAAAACAATAAAATTGAACTCAAAAATGCATCTGCTATGCCAAATAGAGTTCTAGTTCTAGCTCTGCTCTGTACTGATTCATAAACCCTGAACACTACTACCGATATCTCTTCTCCTCTAAAAATGCTTTCCAAACTATCTACAAATCATTGCATGATATAACATTCGCATACAAATGATCTACATACATATACTTCACATTTTGATCATAGTGATGGAGTAGTTACCTTGTGTGCTATATTCTCCTATTCATTATCAAAATGACCTACCAGGCTGACCTATATACCCATTACAAACAATATGCCTTATGTCAGCTTTACAAAAGATATTCAATGTTGACCTCGACAATAATTACAAAATGATTTTCTAAATAAGTATTCCTTGATGTCGATGTCAGTACCAGTATAATCTTGGATACTCCAATGTCGGTGTTTGTCGATATATGCCTCCTAACACCAGTAAATGATTTCCATCTAATCTTGTCGCCATCAATGACAACAAAATGAATCTGATGAGTGTCAATTGCCAATCTCTCCCTTTAGCATTGATGGAAACACTCATGTGAAAAATGGATTCCATGTTGGTTCAACTAAAATATGTCCCCCTGAGCAATACACTCTTTTTGATATCTTGATATCCTTCCCATATGATATTTTATAATATTTTTCACATATATACATACTCCCCTTTTGGCATCAATGCCAAAAACCAGTGAAAGAATTAAAAGAATTCAGAACAAAAGAATAAATGAATACTATTAATTTCACTCGAGCTTGACAAACTTCAAAATTTTGGGGTAAGCCTTATCCAACAATTGAAGATATGTATCCAACTAGTTTTCAAAGTTTTAGAAATGGATGCTAGACCACTTAGTAAGTGGGCAAGTGTTTCCTTCTCTTTGACATCTATCAGTGTCGGTTTAGATATCACGTCCATGCACTCTCTCTTATGAACACCCAATGAATCTAACTTGGGATTCATCAGTCCTCTAAGACTTCTTTCTCTCCTAATGAATTTATCTCTCTCCTTCTCAAAAGAAAAAAATTGGTTCTCCAAGGACAAAATTTGTCCATTAACAAATGTGGTTAGTGCGGTTAATCCATCAAAAGAGTTTGCAATGCTAAATACCTTATCATGTAACTCCTTTAGTTTGTTAGATTCAATGATAGTCCCAAAGACAATGAGAGGGGGGTGAATTAGTGTCTAACCGGTTGAATGAATATTTAAACTTATTTATAACTTTGCAACCCAAAATAGTGTACTGGTAAACAAGAACTAATGCAGTAAACACAAATAATAGAGACAACATAGAAACACACCATAACACAAGATATTTTAACAAGGAAACCCAATGTGGGAAAAACCTCAGTGGGATTTGTGACCAACAATATTTACTCACTGGCCAATGAATAAATACTACTTACAATAGGGGCTTGTACATGCAGGGAGGCCAATAACCTAGAGCTCACTACTCAATGAAGAGTCTCACTGACTACAAAATGGATAATTAAATCCAATACAATGTACTACTCAAAATAGCATCTCTAATGCCAAGTTCTGTACTGGTTTAAGCTCAGATAGATACCTTAACCAAAAACCTTCACTGCCACTAAACAATTATCTTCTACCATACATCTCTATCATTCATTTCTTCCTCTATCCCAAAATGATCTATAAGATCTCATACATATATGAGTCTTTTACAATATACCAAGTTGGCTTACAAATAGTTAATTATATTTACAAAACAATTATCATAAACAAATCTTTATCCCATGTCATCCTGAGTGCCAGTATGCTTTGTTTCTGGTGTGAACTAGATGTTGGTGTAAGTGCCTACCGGTGGCGGTGTCTGTCGGTGCATGTAGAAACCTATTGCCAGTTGATTTCTAACTGGTTTCCATCAATGACAACATCAACTATTCTCATATGAGTGTAGAATGCCAACAATCTCCCCCTTTGGCATTGATGGCAACACTCATGAGAAAAATCAAAACTGTTATCCCAAAACTGAAATCCAAAAAGATGTGCTCCCCCTGAGCAAGTGATCTCGTATGTACATGCATTTTTCTCTCTACTACTCCCCTTTTGACATCAATGGCCAAGGATCTCACAAATAATAGAAAGATTACAAAAATGCTACCTCAAGATCTATAACCGATTGGTTACTATCTGAAAAATGTTCACCAAAACTAGATTCAAACTCTACATAAAATTGTTGTTGTCAGTTAGTGTTGCCTTAGTTTGCTGGATCATACTAGTGAGACAGTGCATTTGCTACTCCGGTGATCATTCTCCAGTAATTGTTTCCTTATTAATTTCACCTCTCTAAGTAATCAGACTATGTAACCTCAGACCAAGTTTATTCTTTAGTTCTCGGGCTTTGGACCTTATTCTTGTCTTTTCTTTCTCAAGTTTCTCCAACTTCTCCTCAAAAAATGTCATTTCCTGCTAAAAAATGGAGATAAGTTCAGATGAACCTATCATATTATCCGCAATGTCAACAATTTATTTTTGTGTCTTCTTAATCTCCTCATCAATGTCCTTTGTCAAATAGTGAGGTTTACATGCTTCTCTATATAACTCCTTATACTCCAAAATTGTAGAATTAAGTATTGGTAAAAGTGTGTCCAAGTGATCGGTACATTTATTTATAGTGTTCTCAAAGAATGTATTTTTCTCTTTGTCAAGTCCCTCCTTAATGGTATCCTCATTCACCTTTTCTAGAGTTATGACATTATCAGCAATTATTTTGGACAATGTGTCCAATTTACCTAAAGAATCATTAATGTGCTCTATCTTATAGTTAGGTGCAATCATCTTTAGGATAGGTAATATGTTATCAATTTCCTTAAATGCTAAGGCATTGCAATCTATAATCCTCTTGATGGAATCCAATAGAGCCTCTATTATGTTAGTAGGTCTAAATTCACCTGTAGATGTGCTCGGTTCTGCTATGAGTTTCTTCTCAACAGATGTTTGACCAATTACCTTCACTATATCCTCTTTATTTCCATCAGATGCATCCACTTTACTTACATTTTCTTTTGGTGGATCTTTCTATGTATGTGCCTCTGCCTTTGATGTTTTCTCAGTTTGATTAAGTACCTCTGCAACTACCGGTTTCCTAGACTCAACATGAACCTCTTCCTCAGATTGGTTCTCAGTCTATACAACTTCTGGTTCCTCTAGTTCTAGTTTCCCTATGTTAGTTGTCTTGTCCTCTGTAGGTTTCTCAGTCTCCAGTTGCTCTGCTTGAGCTGGTATCTTAGTGTTTTGAGAATCAATAGTGTGTGCCGGTATCTCAAAGACCTTCCAGTCTTTGACATCATATGCCTTAGCCTCTATAGTTTCTTTGTCCACAACAATTTTTATATCTTGAGTATCTACACTCATGGTAAAAAGTATCTCGGACTCTGGGTTAGTATCATCATGATTTATACCTTCAGTGGCCATAACCAGTGGATTAGCTGTATGAACCGATGATGTTGAAGTTAATGGAGGAGTGTCCTAAGCCAGTGGAGGGATGTTATTGGTTACTTTTATAGAAGGTGCACCACCTACTTTACCTTTTCCCTTATCTTTATGATATACTTTGAATGTATTTTCCACTTTCGGTCTATTTCTTTCCTCTTGATTTTCATTCTCAACAAAAAATATGTCCCATTTATCTACAGTCTCATCTGCAATTTCTTTAGCCATCAAGCTTACTTGCCAATGTCCACTAACTGATCAGTTTGCTTCAGATATAAGCTCATCTATCTCTTCATTAGAATTCACTGGATGTACAACCAAGAGTGCTTCAACTTTCAACTTCTTATCTAGATCCAACACAGATAGCCTTTTACCTTCTAATCTCAAGTATAAGTCTTTGGCTAAATCATCAATTACTTCTATCAAAACTTTCTTGTAGATATCCAAATGTAAAATAATGCTTTCTTCAATAGTTTGTTTGTCAAAATCCTTAAAAGAATTATACCATTTATTTACATTTTCCAGATTACCTTCTTGTGTAATCTCATTCAGTAGATCATCTAGTGTAGGGGTAACCAGTGTTTGTTTCTTCTTTGGTGTAAGCTTCTTTTGCAATTCCCTAACTTCCTATTGCTTCTTCCTTAATGTCCTTGTTTTCCTAGGAGGAGAAGGTACCGATGGGGTTTTCCTTTTCCTTTCCACTCTCTTAAACTCAACAACCTTGCCATTATCAGTATTAGAAGATGTTACAACTGGTGAAACATGTGCTTCTAGTTGCAGTCCCTTAAGCTCACTAGATGATATACCACTGATATTCATGACATTTTCATTAATTTCACTGGCCTTCTTAGAGGCATCTCTGATAAACTTGTCTCTTTTCTTCTTTTCTTTTTGCATAGATACATTACTTGTAATAGTTTCTGCATTTCCAAATATTCCTTCAAATGGTGCCTTAGGTGCATCAAGTAGCGCTTTAGCATATGTTTCTAGAATAGGTAGGTCTACCTCATAACCCATCTTAGTAACCCAAATAGTTCTAGGGCTTACTGCTTCCATCCAAGTCTCATCTCGCTTAATGACAAAACAAATTTGCTTGTCATATTTATCATCTATGGTCTATGGTAATATCTCTCTTGCTCTCATCTTAGTTTGAACTATTTTGAAGTAATCTGCAATGTTCTTATCACAATTAGTGCCCATACCGGTGAAAGCTTCGTATATCTATTTTCCTACCGGGATGTCATAACCAAAATCCTTATGACCTATGTTGGGTATCTCTTTGGTAAAGTATAGCATTAAGCATACTAGTAGGTTCCCAAAATGGAAAGTACATTTCTTATCTCCCTTAATCTTCTTCAAATTGTCAATTAGTTCATCTTTAAGCCATTCACAAACATCTATCTTAGCATTATTGTTCACCATCTCATATGCATTATAAATACAAAGGCTAGAAACTGAATTCAGTCTATTGGCCTGTGTTGCTTTATATCCAAGTATCATACTAATATATCTCACATTTGTATCCTTGACATCATTGACTCTAAGTGACCTGCTATCAGATGTGGCTCTGGTTAACTCCATAACTCCCTTGTTAGGTATTTTCTTGGTTTTATCAGGCCTACTATCAATTGAAGGTAAACTAGTAATTGCCTTAATTGCCTCCTTGGTTATCTTGCAAACTAACTCTAACCACATGAACTCTCCACAGAGTCTGCTCAATACAAGTCTTACAACTTCCTTTGGAAATTTGGGAATGTTTAGTATTTCTACAAAACCTAAGTCTTCCACAATCTTATGTTCAGGTTTAATCATGCCTTTTTCATCGGTAATAACCTCATTAAACATTTTATTCAAATCCTTAGTCTCTAGGCTTTCTATATTGCAATGTATGTAGATTCTAGGGTCTTCTGCAAATGCTACACCCTTCAAAATTTTTGAAAAGATCTAACAGAATCATCCTGCTTTGCAATCTTAGGGATAATCTTAAACATGGGTCTAATAAACTCAAGAACAGAAGATGAGGTTGCCATTTTGATAAATACCTCTTAACTGAAGTTCTCTGAATGCCTGAAAATCACTTTGTAGCTTCGCCTCAAGATGCCCTTGCTCATTTTTGTACTCTCTTATTATTTGAATTCTTGGTGAGTCAAAATGAGGGTTTTCTTGATGCTTTATAGCCAAAAAGGTTCCTTAAAACCGTATTAAATGCTCGTTGGTTAAGTGAAAACTTAACACATCTACCGATAAAGAAGAAATGTATCTTCTTAGCATCAACTAAGGGTAGAATTCATGATTTTCAATTTGCTGCAATACCCCCTAAGGATTATTCCTTAGTTAGGTGAAGAATCTCCTACCGATGCAGAGATATATTCATCAACTTTCTGATTTACCTTCTTAATCTATTGTTTTGAAAAATCTTGCTTTATTTCATTTACCTTTTCTTTTCCCTTCACACTAGATGCTTTATTGTTTGTCAGTATAGTCTTGCTTCTACAAAATTTTGCAATATGTCCAATCTTGTTACATGCATAATAAGTTACATTACTCCTTTGAATAGCTTCTCCATATCCTTGACCGGTTTGTGATCTGCATTGATTAGATAAATTCCCAAATCTACCACAAACATAGCATTTTACATTCATTCTACAATTTTCTGAATTATGACCAACTTTGTTGCATTTGGAACATTGACTGGTGGGTGAGTTTGTATTCTAATTATTTCTAAATCTACACTGATTTTCTCTATGACCATATTTATTGCAATTGAAACATTTCCCATTAAATTTATAAGCATTAGGTTGTCTTACCGGTTTGTTCTGATCTTGATTATTTGCAGTACTAGAACTTTCTCCAATTTCAAATCCAAGTCCAATTGTATCTCCATCAGGTTTCTTTCTTTTTAGCATGTCATCAAGCATTTCTAAACTTTTCTTGAATTTGTCTTTGTGTTCATTTGCAGTGATCAACTCAATTTTCAGAATTCCAACTTGTCTCACAAGCTCATCTTTATCATGTTGCATGTGAATCAGATTTGTCTTTAGCATATCAATTTCATGACTAAGTCTCAGATTTTCATTTCCTGCATCATTAAGTCTCCTAGTCAAGTCTTCTTCATTCTTCTTCCTATCTTCAATATCCTTACATAACCTCATAGTCATATCTTGCATTCCATTCTTCATATTGTTGTTCTCTTGCCTTAACTTATTTGCAATATCTCTAAGAGTTTCCTTTTCATCATCGTCATTCTGCATTTTATCATGAAGTTCCTTTCTCTTATTTTGTGCAATAACCAAGTTCTCCTGAAGTCCTTTAATTAATTCCTTAGCAATCCTTAGATCATCTTCAAGTTTGATATTCTTCAATTTTTCTACATCAAAATCTTTAAGAGCTCCTTCCAACTATTTTCTTAAGTTCTCTATCTGTACTGGTTTCAGAATCTTCCTCAAGTTGTTAGGCTTTTGCAAATAGAGGACCAGACTCTGATACTAATTGTTAGATTCAATGACAGTCCCAAAGACATTGAGAGGGGGGGGATGAATCAGTGTCTAACTAGTTGAATGAATATTTAAACTTATTTATAACTTTGCAACCCAAAACAGTGTACCAGTAAACAATAATTAATGTAGTAAACACAAATAACAGAGACAACATAGAAACACACCATAACACAAGATATTTTAACAAGGAAACCTAGTGTG
Organism: Cryptomeria japonica; assembly: GCF_030272615.1. Lineage (NCBI taxonomy): Eukaryota > Viridiplantae > Streptophyta > Pinopsida > Cupressales > Cupressaceae > Cryptomeria > Cryptomeria japonica. The sequence continues at coordinate 438,362,331 of NC_081405.1, read as the reverse complement.
GGAAAAACCTCGATGGGATTTGTGACCCACAATATTTACTCACTGGCCAATGAATAAATACTACTTACAATAGGGGCATGCACATGCAGGGAGGCCAACAACCTAGAGCTCACTACTCAATGAAGAGTCTCACTGACTACAAAATGGATAATTAAATCCAATACAATGTACTTCTCAAAACAACATCTCTAATGCCAGGTTCAGTACCGGTTCAAGCTCAGATAGATACCTTAACCAAAAACCTTTGCTACCACTAAACAATTATCTTCTACCATACATCTCTATCATTCATTTCTTCCTCTATCCCAAAATGATCTATAAGATCTCATACATATATGAGTCTTTTACAATATACCAAGTCGGCTTACAAATAGTTAATTACATTTACAAAATAATTCTCATAAACAAAACTTTATCCCATGTCAGCCTGAGTGTCAGTATGCTTTGTTTTTGGTGTGAACTAGATGCTGATGTAATTGCTTGTCGGTGTAAGTGCCTGTCGATGTCGATGTCTATCGGTGCATGTAAAAACCTATTGCTAGTTGGTTTCCAGTTGGTTGCCATTAATGACAACATCTACTATTCTCATATGAGTGTAGAATGCCAACATAGTTTGCTATCTACATTAGCGGTAAGAGTTCCTATGCTACAATAGACCTTGTAGATATTTGTACACTATTTTAAACAAACCTCAATAAGAATGAGTTTGGCCTCAATTTTCTTTTTCTTTGTTTCTATGATGTAGTCAAAGGTTTCTCTTTTAGCTGTAGTGAATCTTTCTAAATCTTGTCGGTCTACAATCTGCCTCAGTGATTGAAAATCGTTAGAAATATGTTCTATTAGAGTCTTGAGTTTGCCGGAAGGGCTTGCTCCATCTTCAATCTGACAATCAGTTATCAATCTATGCAATATTATAACTGATTGATCAATTATTCCCTTGTCTGTAGTACCCTCCTTTAATAATTTTTGAGTTGTCATCATCATCAACTCAGTTGGACTCATCTGGATTTCTTTTCAACATGAGAAGTGTCAATTGCCAAAACCTTTGCTGAGGAATCAGTTTTAACTATCGGCATAGACTCAGTTTCCTTTACCTTATCCTCAACCTCTTTTGCACTGATTGCTTTGCCACTTGGTGCAGTGTCAATTACTACCATTGGAGTATTTTCCATAATATTTACAATATCCTATACATTTCCATCCTCAAATATAGTTTCAGCCGGTATGGACTATACACTCACCTTAGCTGGTTGTGTCTGTATATCTATAGTTACTGCCGGTGTAGTCAAAATTGGATTTCAACTACCCAAAATACCTTTCCCTTTGGATTTATTTGGAATGGTGGAAGATTCAGCCTTTGTAAATTCTTCTTGAGATGTAAGAAAATTTGGATTCTTCTGGAGGAATTTGGTCCAACCCTTATTGGTCTCATTTATCACCTCATTTACTCTACCCATCATAAGGCTTATTTGTCGGGGTTTACTATTGAAAAATTGTCTTATTTGCAACATCTATGCATCTTTTCATTTCCTCATTGTTTATTGAACCACACATTTCCAAAAGTGCTACTTCCTTAATCCCTCTATCCCCCTTGACAACGTCAAGTCTTCTAGCATCAAGTTTATTGTACAAAGATAGAGGTATCTCCTTCAAAATTTCTACTAAGGCTTTCTTATATATATCCATGTATAAGAAAATTGCCTCTTCAATCTCATTTTTCTCATCATCCTCTAAATCTTCATCATACTTAGATACTTTTTTTAGCATTCCATCCTTTGTAATTGCATCAATTAATTTAGCATAGGTCATTTTAGTCTTACTGGTTTTAGTATCATCACTCTTCTTCTTTTAACTTGGGGTTGCCGAAGTGGATGAAACTAGTTTCCTCTTTTGTATAGGCTTTCTTTCTGGAGGTGGTGGTGCAGTAGGTTTAGTTGCCTTTCTAACAAGTCTCCTTCTAGGCTCCACCTTCTTTTGCTGTATCGGTGGTTGATCTTCGTTCTTCCTTTATACCCTTCTGAAAGCTAGAGGTTCATTGTCCTCAGGGTCAAAATCAAAAGTGATGGTAGAAATGTAAGCTTTAGGATTCTTCACCTCTGCAGTACTAGCCATTATTAGTTCTTCTGTCAGTTTGGATCCACAACCCAGTTGAGTGTCTATCTTATGAATTACATCCTATACATATGCAGACATATTTTCTATTTTCTTCTCTCTTCTCTTCCCGTTGAAGCCAGTTTTGACTTCAAGGGCCTTCTCTTCTACTATACCAAAATGCTCTTTTTTGTCATCCAATAGAGCTTCAAGCAACATTTTTGCATAGAGTTCAAAAATGCTATCATCTACCTCATATCCAAGCTCTGTAACTAGGATTGTCCTAGGTTCAACTGCCTCCATAAGGGTTTCATTGATTTTCACCATAAAACAGATATCAGTGGAGTACTTCACAATTTTTTTTGATATTCTCTCCCTCTACCTCATGTTTTCTTGGAATGTTTTTAAATGCCCCTAAAGTTTCTGATCTTTGCCAGTACCAAGATCGATGATTGATTCCTTGATCTACATACCTATTGGTATGTCATGAGCCCAATGCTTCTTGCCAAGACTAGGTAGCTCATTTAAGAATTAAAGCATCAGACATACAATGAGATTACCATGTCTAAAAGTTCCTTTCTTGATTACCTTGATCTTTCCAAGGTTCAATATCAATTGAATCCTCATCCATTCACATAAATCATACTTTGCATTATTCCTCAGCATCTGATATGCATCATGAATGCATGAACTAGCAATAGAATTCAATCGATTAGATTGAGTTACCTTATAACCTATTATCATGCTTGCAAATTTCACATCAGTGTCGGTGATTGTGCTGATCCTCATTGATCTTTTATCAAGAGTTGCACCAGTGAGTTTCTCGACCTCTATGTTGGAAATTTTCTTGCTAGGTTCTTGTCCAACTTTGGGTAAGCTGGTGACTGCTTGAATAGCCTCCTTTATGATCATGTAAGGCCGATCCAGCCAAATAAACTTGATGTGAACACTGCTCAAAATGTTTTTGATGAATTCATCCTTGAATTCCAGTATGTACAAAAAATCGATTAACCCTAGGTCCTTAATTTATTTGTATTCTAGCTTGATGGTTCTGGAGTCTCCTAGTATCATAAATTGATACATTCTTTTGATGTCCTTTGTGCCTAGATCCTCCAGGGTGTAGTGAATGTATTCCCTCATGTCTTCAACATACATCACACCATCAGGAACCCTAGAAAATGCTCCCGCAACATCTTCTTTCTTAGCAATCAAGGGAACCTCCTTGAATAAGAGTCTTAACGTATCCTTTACTTCAACAATGGTGGGATTTTCAATGAAAGTAGGAGCTGAAGGTCTAGATGCCATTTTCAAAAAATACCTAAAAATGAATGCCAGTGGAATATTTATAACTATAATACCCTAAAACTGGTCACCTAGACCAAATGCCCCTAATTTCGACAACATCACCAAGGTCCTAACCAAAGGCAATTAAATCAATCTTGAGCACATTAATTAATTCTTTAATCATCAAATATTACATGGCAAATCAATAACTCAATATTAATTAAATATTTATTTAATTAATTAAATCATTCCAAAAATCATTTTGATCAATTATCCTACTTAATTTATTAAATAACCTAGAATATTTAATTAATTAATAAATTTGCCATTTAATCATGCAAAAAGGAATTAATTTATCACAAAAGAGGAATTAATCACAAAGCAAGAGTTAAATTGAAAATAAAATAAAAGAATTGAATTGAGAGAGAAATCAAACTTGAGATATTATTTCTTTCTTCTAAATTGAGAACTTGAAATCAGAAAAGCAATTAAAAGGAATTTAATCATTCTCTAAAATTAGAACTCAAAGCTTTTGAGAAAAAGAACTTCAGTTGCATTGAAAAGACTCTTTTCTTGAATAAATCAAAGAATTACCTATTTTTATCTCAAGTGCATGGAATTAATTAATTATATCACCAATGCAACCTCAAACTTCTTTTCTGAATGCATTTCAATTAAACTATAATTGGAATCTATTTCAAGGTTAACTAAATCTGATTTCTCAATTATTTTAATTATCCTAAATTGTGCTTTTTCTTGATCTCTCTTGTGATTCTCTATAAATTCAGCCTCTAGCTCTCATTCAAATCACCCTGGAGATTTGTTATTATACACTTTTTGCTCTGGAGTCATTGAATATATTGTGCTTGCTTTTTGATATTATTTCATCTTAGTTTATCTTTTTCCATATTGCTTGAATCTTTCATCCATCTTCCATCCATTTAGCTTAATATCATGCTCATATAGATTAAATCCTTCATTTTGGTGTAGTCTAGTCACTGGTATTGCTTATACAAATCTGAGAGCAATCTTATACTCACATCTTTTAGAAGGCAATTGGTCAATTTGTTATGGTTTTATTATTCATGCTTATATCTATCTAATCATACATGTAATGAATTAATTGAAGTTTTGTGTCTTACAACTTACAAATACTTATTTCACTTTTTCACACACACATTTCGGGTGCCCACCGTGGGGCAAAAGACTACTTTTTTTTTGACCTCCAAGACTAACTTTTTATTTTTATTTTTTTCAGATTTTTGACTTTCGGATTTTTTTCCATATAGTTTCTGTGTAATATCGTATGACATTTCCTATATGCCAGAATGACAAATTGTAGGTGTCGTATGATCTGGTATGGTTTACCGTACGATTATATATTCTTTTGGTTAAAAAGCAAGTTTCTTTCTTTAGGTTTTCTATTCAATTTTGATTACACTGACGCTGACCTTGGCTGGTTATCTGTTTATCTGAAGAATTTTCATAGCCTAATCAGTTTTTGCAGAATGCTTGTTGAAGACTATGCTTGTAGCACAAAGACAATATGACTACTGATTCGTTGTCTTTGTAGGTTCCCTGAGGAGAATCAACCAAACATCGTGTATTCTTTAAATTCAGTTTTAGGCACCTAAATTGCTAACTGGTTAAAGAACAAATCTATATTTCATGTTTTAAGAAAATTCTAAGAGGTAGGAGAGTATGCTCTTATCTGTATAGACAATCATAAATCCAGACCCTTGAGGCATTTTCTTGAAGTTTGAGATTTGTATATCTTTAGCACGCCTGCCCTCCTAAGGAGCTAATAACTCTATAGCCATTACGGTTGGTGAGAGGGGAACGACCCAAGTGGGAATAGCTAAACACCAAGTACTCCAACCCACTATAAGATAAATGTGATTTGATGAAAATCAAGTCAACGACAATGCTCAGGAATAGTTCTCCTTTGTACCTTTGGGTATATTAAACCTTAGTTTTCAAGGCTGGGAGACCTCTTAATTGAGTTTATACCTCGACGCACCGAAAGGATCCCTTACTAGTTCCAATTAAAATTAGAAGCTACCTAGTTCACCTCCGAAAGAGGGGATAATCTTTGTGCAAGAGAGATAGTAACTCTCCCAAGATAATTATCATTTTGTGCCCCCATTAGCATTTGGTTGGCTAATACAACGTTGAGAATCCATTGCGTGAGACTCAGCGACCGTATTCTGATTATCTATTGGGTGTGTACCTGTGTCTACAAGAAAAGGTTTTCTTCTCTCACCAATTTCTGTAGGGTTTGCATGCTGTGATTGGAGTTATTATTCATATTACATGTTTTCTATGTTTTCATCCCTAAAACTAAAACTAGAATACCAAAACTAGAGAAAACGAGAAACAATTCAATGATTGAAACTCTGTCCATGTCAAAACTAGTTTATCCTAGTCAAAACTCTATCTGTGTCAAAACTCTGTCTGTGTCAAAACTAGTCTATCCTAGTCAAAAATCTATTTGTGTCAAAACTAGTCTATCCTATTTGAAAATCTATCTATGTCAAAAACTAGTCTATCCTAGTCAAAACTATGTCCATGTCAAAAACTAGTATATCCTAGTCAAAACTTTGTTCGTGTCAAAACTAGTCTATCCTAGTCAAAACTCTATCCATGTAAAACCTAGTCTATCCTAGTCAAAACTTTGTTTGTGTCAAAACTAGTCTATCCTAGTTGAAACTTTGTCCGTGTCAAAACTAGTCTATCGTAGTTGAAACTCTGTCTATGTCAAAACTAGTCTATCCTAGTCAAAACTCTATCTGTGTCACAAAATAGTCTATCTTAGCTGTCAAAATCTCAATCCACCTCAACACTAGTCATCTCCAGTCAGTCAAAAACTCAGTCCATCTCAAAACTAGTCATACTCAGTCATTGAAAACTCATAATTTTGCCTATGTCCAGTAAATAGTCATATGAGTCTTCTGATTTATCATCCTATTTCATATTCTATGTCATACGATATTTCATCAATCTTAACAATTTGTCATTTGATCTTGCATTCTATGTCATATGAGTCTTGATTATCTATCATCCTATTTAGGGAACTGTCATTTGAGCCTACATCCTATGTCATACGATAAACCATTGCATTGATCAGTTTGTCATTTTAGAGATACCCATCTATCATACGGTCTTAGGCAGCAACTCATATGAAATACTATTGTTATCGTCTAGTCCTGTAAAACCTATCGTATGAATCTCTGATTTTGATAAGGTAGAATAGTCAAACTTACCTAAAATAGTCTACAATGAGCATAATACTAGTTATCATCATCCTGAGTATAAATAGATCAAAATAGTGCACCTCTGCCATTTGTGTTGCATGATTTTGTCGATCATCTTTTAGCTAGTTCAATCAACTACTTATCAAACTTAAGTCACTTAGATAACGTCTTATATAGGATAGATTGTTCCTGAAACCAAATTGAATCTTAGTCACTTCTCTTGAATCAACTTAGATAAATGTCTTATACAGGATAGATCATTCCTAAAACCAAACTGAATCTTAGTCACTTCTCTCGAATCAATTTATATAAATGTCTTACACAGGATAGATCTTTCCTAAAACTAGACTAAATCTTAGTTTCTTCTCTCAATCAATACGTTAATTGAACAACTAGCTCTGAATTTGATCTTGACTTTTGCATCACAAACAACTTTAGGTCACATCAGTTAATAAAAATGCCTATTTAAACCAGAAGTTCTTGTAAGAAAAATGCCAAAGGCAAAGGGGAATCCTTTTCATATCAAGATAACTCATTTTATGTAAAGGACCCGCTCACTGATAAACCTTCATCATCAGATGTGCTAGTTTTTTATCAACCTTTATCTCACACTATACCTAGAACAAAACAAAATACCGAAGACAACCTCAGTATTCATGATACCGACAATGATTCCTCATTAAGTAAATCTAAAGATTCTAAACCTCTAGAAAAATATATTCATAGATGTCAAAAGGATTAAATTTCCAAAAAATAATGAAGGTTATCATGGCTAGAGAAGAAGAAGACTATTTTCTAGAATTAGCAAAACAAGGTGCAAAACTTCCATATGGCATTCACTCTTGTCACTAAAAAGGAAGAATCACCTATAATAATGGTACATAGAAAACTACAAGCCTTACAGACTAAGATCACAAAACTAAAAAACAAGGATAAATCCCCAAAATAATATTCTCTAGAGACAATATGCCCATTTCCATTTGACAAAAACCTATACATGCCTCCATTTCCTTCACGAGTTGAGATACCAAAATTTGATAAATATGATGGTAACTCAGATCCCCAAGACCATATCAGAGAATCTGGTGCTTTATGTATGGATTTCATGCATGACCAAATGTATCTCATGCACCTTTTCCTGAGAAGTTTGGGAGGGAAAGCTATGGAATGGTTCTCAAGTCTACCTAAGGGAATAAAAACTTTTGAAGAATTAATCCAACTATTTCTACAACAATACTCCTATAACATTCAACACATCATTACTATGATTGAGCTTTGCAATACCAAATAGAAAATAGGGGAGCCTTTTCTTACTTTCCTCCAATGTTGGAGAAAGATGTTCTCTAGATATTCACGACCTATTCCAAATTCTAAGAAAATGGATATATTCATCAACAATCTGATTCCTGAATTGAAATATAGTACCCAAATGCAAGTGCACCCATCATTTAACAAAATAGTAGATAATGCTATCTGAATGGAAGATGTGCTTATAAAGAAAGGAGATATCTCACCTTGGAAAGAAACACAACAAGGATCTAACTCTAAAGAAAAGAACAAGTATTGGAAATATGGCAAAGACAACAACAAGAACGTTGTTAATAATGGAGTGGTAGACATTGTTAAAAGCAACTCAAAGCCCATGATATTTAACTTGGCTAGTGGCACGCAAGCACTCAAAGCAGCTGAAACCACAATAGAAAATCCTCTGAAGAAAGTAAAATAGTGGTTTAAAGAGAAACCTTGGCTTTCAAAACCTAGACACAAATTCACTCCTTTGGAAGAATCATGCGAATCTTCTTTCAAAACTTAATTGGCAAACAACCTGATAATGTTACTAGATAATTCTAGGCCATATGATCCAGAAGTCAAACAAAAATGGTGGAGAGAAAATGGATACTGCGACTACCATCAAAACAAAGTTCATAGCACAAACAACTGCATGAAGCTCAAGCATGAGATTCAAAATCTCATAGACATTGGTAAAATTATTGTCTCAAATCACCCAACAAATGTTGATCACAAATCATTTAAAGATCATTTACCTGTTTACGAACAAGGTGATTCCTCAAAAACAAAAGGAGGTGCCAAAGTAAATTGCACTTATACCAGCAATGACAACATCATTAACATGATTGAGTCTTCTCAACCTGAATATTGCAATGTGATTATAATCAAAGACAAACAACATGAATCATGATATGCAAAGGCTATGACCTATTCTCAAAGGAAAGTCACTCTCCAAGGAGCTAGTTCTTCAACTCCTGCTCAAACAACATCAAACCTACCAACCTCTTCAAACAAACAAAAATAATCAACATTTGATAAATTTAAATAGCTAACCTCATCATCATCCTCTAGATATAGCATTGTTGAACAACTGAAGAGGATAAATGCTCAAATTTCCATCTTTGAATTACAAAAAATCTCTTTTGCTCACAAAGAGATCCTTGATAAAGCGTTGCTCACAACTAATGTTCCAAAAGATTTAGATATTGATCAGTTTCAATCTATGGTGTGTCATCTGACTTCACCTTACCATCTGACCTTCTCTGAAGAAGATGACAACTCGCTAAATCATCCACATAACCAACCATTGTACATTGAAGCCATGATCCATAAACATAGAGCTAAATGTGTTTTGATAGATGGAGGCGTAGGGTTGAATATCTATACTATCAATCTGCTTACACAACTAGGATTTTCTGAAAATGTCATTGATCCAGCCAAGAAAATAACAATTAAATCCTATGATGAAGAATAAAGGACCTCTAAAGGTCTGGTATCATTACCAATCAGGGTGGGACCTATAGAAAGATATTATTTTCTAGGTACTTGATCTTCCTCTGTCATATAATATCTTACTGGATGGGTCATGGATTCATGAAATAAGTCAGTTCCATCTACATACCATCAATGCTTAAAATTTCCTTATAACAGAGTTGAAGTCAGTATAGGTGCTGATACCTTTGTGCCTCATAATAGGGTAGCCTCTACAAATGAAAGTCCAAAAGCTCTGATGAAAGACTTAGAAAAGAAATTGAAGATTACAAATACTAGCATGGATGCCTACAAGATAGAACTGGTACTTTCATTAGTCTCTCTCCCTCCATCACCAAAATAGTTGGGCAAACCATCAGAGGCTATGAGAACACAGACTTTAACTCCAAATATCATATTTGATGATCTTTTTATATAGTCTTCTACTTCCTTGATTGATGAAATAGAAGAGGATGTTGTTCTTAAGTGGCTTTTCAAAGAAGATAGTCAAAATGAGGAAGTGCGACATTGTGAGACTTCCCCCAACCCAATATGGTCCCGACTACAAAATGATCCAATGCATGGGATATTTAGGTACTGGTCCCTTGGGCAAACATCAAGAAGGTATTATTGAACCGATTTAGCTACAAACAAAATCTACAAATGATAAGGCTAGACTGGGATACAATCCAAAAAAGACATTAGACCAAAAACATGCTTCTAAGTCTAAGTGGAAGAAAAGGATATCGCCTTCAACATCACAGGAAGTCGACACTCAACACTTTCAAGTAGAGTGTTGAAAAGAAAAAGAGGAACTACCAATCAAGAGAGAAGAAACAATCAATACTCAAGTTTTTATGGTGTTAGCTACAACAATACAAGGAGTTGAAGTTCCAGAATATATGAGAGATGAAGTAGAAAGAATCAGAGAATTGTTTGCACTAGTGAAAGTTCCAGTCACATACACTAGTAGGCAACAAGTAGATGATTCAGAGACTGACTCAAATGAGTATGAATGGGGTCTAGACCACCTCTCAGATACATCCAGTATAGAAACTCCAGAAGAGTCCAGTGATATCACAGATGACACTCAAGAGCGGATGCACTTAAAGCTAGAAAAGGAGATACAGGAAATTAGACTAAAAAGACAAGAAGACTATGAACAAGGGCTGAAAGAAGGAAGAATACCAGAAATTTTTTCATCTATTATATACCCCTCTAATAAGATAGAAAAAATCAGGTATGGGACTATGTTAGGTCTCAGAGATAACTGAGAGGGGGGGGGTGTGAATCAGTTGTCCAATAAATTCAACCAAAATTAACTTAACCAAAACTTAATGTCTAATACTGGTAAACCAAACTTTATGCTGGTAGACTGTCTTAATAGTAAATTGCAGTACCGGTAAAGATTAATGCATGAAATAGAAAGACAATAACATCCACAACACATAACACAAATATTTGTATGTGGAAACCCTGTAAGGGGAAAAGCCATGGTGAGAAACCTTACCCACAATCAAATGATACTACTGTAGATAGTATGTGTGTATAATATGGATTCTACACATGCAAAAAGGCCAACTGCCTAGAGCTCACTGCTCAATCACAAAATGAGAGTCACACTGACTACAATTGGATGGTTAAATCCAATGATAATGTAGTGCACAAAATAGCATCTTTATATGCTGGATTCAGTATCGGTTCAGTTCTGATTGCCTTCACAAAATCCTTCCTTCAACCTTCAAATGATGTCTACGTGTATAACTCTTCTTATTTTCACATATACCTTATTGCAATCCTTTTCGCAGTTACTTATTAATCTCACAAATGAGATCTTACATTTATACCATAACCTAAGACCAATTTCAATAGGTTGGCTCACTAGAAGATATTACAATAAAATCAATTACAAATAAATCAATATCCTATGCATGATGTCGGCTCAATGTATTTACAATAATAATAAATCATCTCCATAATGTGTCGTGCTGAGTTGGAATACATATACCTACTCATGCATATCTTGGACCTATTTGCCGATAAAAGCAAATATGCAAACCTGAATAAACAAATAACCAAATCGCCAAAACCAAGTGATTGAATAATGTCTTCGACATAACCAAGTAGGCTCCAAGTAATTTCAAGTGTCAGTGAACCAAATACCAGTGATTGTGCATAAGTCTCTGACTTGCCAATGAACATAACCAAAGATCTCCAAGAGCTGATAACTGTTGACAAGTTACGACAGGTGTTGACATCAATGACAAAACCATATCAATATATCCAAAATGCCAACAGACTACACAAGAAGAATTGGAAGCTACATAAGAATAACTGGTCATTAGTCTAGAGGAAGTTGAATGGAGTAGACGACAGGGACTCACAGAACCATCAAGGTCATGTCAATAGGTATGTCAGATACAAATGATAAATGAGCCAAATATTGAAGGAACTTGCAGCATTAAAGATGTAGGTGTTGATACCATACAAACATTCACTCAATCACTTGAAGAAGACTCAAAAAATTCATCTGATGACTCTGATGACTCTGACAACAATCGTATTTATGACAATATCTACTCAACATCAAACTCTGAATCATCTTATGTAAATGATGAGAATTTGTCTACTGATCTTGTTACTATCGAGCCATGATATGAAGTCCACTCTAGCGTACAGAATGATGCTACAAGTAGGTCTATTGTATTAGGTCAACTAAATATCAACGTGCACTTTAATAATCATGTTTTGACTCTTCCTAGTCTTGAGACATTTACACAAGGTATTCTTCTAGAACCCGACTTTTTGATTCATAGTTATGATGACAATATCGTGAACTCCCGCAAACCTGTCCATACTCTATCCTTGGTACATCCTGAATTAATTAACTATAGTCTACAAGACCAACCCATCAATGTACCTACTTGCCAATAACTACATGCTAGCCTATTACCTTAATGCAGTTGAACCCATGGACTCTTCCACTAGTGAACGAAGTGAAAACATGACTGAAACAGATATCAAGTATCTTACTCACAAAAATTAAAAAAATTAAAAATAAAAGATCGGATGGCGAAAACCACATTGTGGTGGTGTCAAAATCTAAAAAAGAGAAAATAAAGGACGTACCTAAGGGTGAAAACCTCTTTGAGGTGCCTAAAGGTGAGATAATTGATATACTGCCAAGTCACTTCAAAGAGAGGTCTTCTATATTGATCGAGCCAACTCAGCCAGAGAACATTGGGAGTCAAGAGACACCACACATCATTCACTTAGCTCAATCACTATCGATAGAAGAATTGAAAGATTTCACTCATCTCTTTTCAGAAAAGAAGATCAATTTTTCATGGACATACTATGATATGTGAGGCTTGGATCCTGATCTTATCATGCACCATCTTTCTATCACACCAGGAGTTAAACCAGTCAAGCAAAAACTTCATAAGATGCACTCTCATGTTGCACTGCTAGTCAAGGTTGAGCTAAAAAAACTGCTAAAAGATGGATTTATCAGAACTATAGACTATGTGAAATGGATTTCAAACATAGTACCTATGTCAAAGGTAGACAAATCTATTAGGGTTTGCATAGAATTTAGAGATCTCAACAAAGCTTGTCCGAAGGATGACTTCCCATTGTCAAACATTGATATGATAGTCAATATGAGATGTAATCACTAATGGACAAATTCTTTGGCTATAATCAGATCAAAATAGCTCCTAGGGATCAAGAAAAGACAACTTTCACCTATGCATGGGGAACCTTTTGCTGGAATGTCATGCCATTTGGGCTAAAGAATGTAGGAGCAACTTACCAAAGAGCGGTAACAACTATCTTTCATGATATGATGCATAAAAATATGGAAGACTATGTTGATGACACTGTAGTGAAGGTTATGAAGAGATCCACGCATATTCAAGAGCTAGGCCCTACACTAGACAGAATGGAAAAATTTAAACTTCGGCAAAATAAAAAAAAGTGTGCATTCGGGGTGACATCAAGGAAATTACTTGGCTACACCATTTCAAAGAAGGGAATCAAGGTTGATCCTGAGAAGGTCCAAGCTATAATGGAAATGTTGCCTTCGAAGAACATCAATCAAATGAGAAGTTTACAGGGATGTCTCCAATCAATCAGACGCTTTATTTCTCAACTGGCAGACAAAGCTCAACCTTTCACAAAAGTATTGAGGAAAGGAATAATATACAACTGGGATTGAGAATGTGAACAACACCTTTAGAAAATCAAAGAATACATGTCCAATCCACCAATATTGATGCCACCAATTTAGGGTAAACCATTTATCTTATACATATTAGCTACTGATTCATCATTGGGGGTACTTCTGGCATAGTAGGATGAAAATAAAAAAGAGAGAGCTATATATTACATCAATAGAACATTGGTGTCTTATGAAATGAACTACACTATAATAGAAAAAGCATGCTTGGCATTGGTCTTTCCATCACAAAAATCACGACACTACATGTTAGCACATTCCATCAAGCTAGTAGCTAAGATTGATCTGCTCAAATATCTTCTCAACAAGGCAACACTTACTGGAAGATTGGCAAAATGGGTCGTGGTCCTTATAGAGTTTGATATTGAATATGTGGAATGCAAAGCCATCAAAGGATAGGTCATTGCAGATCAAATTGCTAAAGCTCCACTTGAAGACACACAACCACTGCATATAGAATTTTCAGATGAATCAATAATGCACCTTACTCAACAATCATGGAAGATGTTCTTTGATGGGTTTTTCACTCAAAATGGTTCTGGTGCTGGAATACTTTTATTAATCCTCAAAAGTATTCAATCCCAAAGGCTTATAAGATTCGCATCCCTTGTACAAACAACATTGCAAAGTATGAAGCTTTGGTAAATGGGATCAAGTTGGCTATCGAATGGAAGGTTCTGGAATTACACATCAATGGATATTCTTAGCTAATCATCAATCAAATAAATGATACATATCAGACTCAAGATGAGAAATAGATGACTTATAAGAGAATGGTGGATGATCTCAAGAAATATTTTACTTTTATATCATTCCAGCAGATTCCCAGATCAACAAATAGAGGAGAAGATTCTATGGCCACCTTGGTATCCATACTAGAGTTACAAGAGTCTAATTTTTGCTTTGAATTCCTGGTGGAAGAGTTACATTACCCTTCCTATGATTCTCCTGATTCCTAGATAGTCTATTCTATTATCGGACACAACTCATCCCACTACAGCCATATTTACTCTTATCTATGTGACCAAATTATCCCTAAGAAACTTTACCTGTAATGAGAAAAGGAACCTAACCCGAAACGCTTCACAGTATGTCATCATTGCTAATGATTTGTTTAGGTGAGGTTTAGATAGTACATTGCTTAGGTGTCTAGAAACTAAAGAGTCCCAATGTGTATTGTCAGAAGTCCATGAAGGTATTTGTGGATCTCATTCGAATGGTCTTACTTTAGCTCGAAAACTACTAAGGGATGACTACTACTGGCCAGACATGGAGAAAGATGCTATAAAGGTTTTTAAAACTTTTGAGAAGTGTCAACTACATGGAAATCTCATACATGCTCCAGCTAGGGATCTCATACCCTTCATTACACATTAACCTTTTCAGCAACGTGCATTTGATCTCATTGGTCAAATATATCTTACATCATCCAACAGACACAAGTTTATCATAACTGCCATTGAGTATTTCACTAAGTGGGTAGAAGCGGTTCTGCTCATCAAAGCAACTGGTAAACAAGTAGTTCTATTCATCCTAAACCATATCATCTGGAGGTATGGGATACCTTCATCCATCATGACTGACAATGGAGGACAATTCAAGCATAAAGATCTAGACAAGCTTTGTGAGAAATTTAAAATTAAATAGCACTAGTCATCCGTATATTACCCTCAAGGTAATTGACAAGCCGAGGCATCTAACAAAAACCTATTGACTATCTTACACAGAACAATGAACAAATCTGGGAAGGATTGGCATCTGTAGCTCAATCCTACATTATAGGCTTATAGAACAAGTATTAGAACATCTACTGGGGCTACACCTTTCTCTTTGATGTATGGGTCTAAAGTAGTATTACCTATTGAAGTGGAAACACCATCTCTAAGAGTTTCTTTGCAAGGTCTTGTTACTCATGAAGACTACAAAATATCTAGATTGCAAGAACTCAAATTGCTGGATGAACATTGACAAGTGGCGTTTGATCATGTAAGAGTGTATCAAAAGAGAATGTTCAGAGGATATAACAAGAAGGTTCAATAATGAGAATTTCAGGTTGGTGACCTAGTTCTAAGAGAAAATCCTAAAAATCAATAGTTTTGAGACAACAAAGGAAAGCTTGAACCCAACTGGCTGGGTCCCTACATCATTACCACAGTCTTTGGCTCTGGTACCTATCAACTCTCAAGATCGGAAGGAGAATAGCTCCATGAACCGATCAACCCCATCCATTTGAAGAAATTCTTTACTTAGCATTCTCTACTCCAACAACCTGTACAGCTGAAAAATGTCCTTAAAAAATCATAAAAAGTCCTAAAAAAAGAAAAAAAAAAAGGGAAAAAGAGAGAAAATGCCCTAGTGTAAACCTAGTAAACAGGCACCTTGGTAAAAAAAAAAGAATCTCTGCCAAGCAGGTGAAAACCTAGTAAACAGGCGCCTCTTGTACTAAAACGCTCCATCTATCAATGCAACATTGACATTTCCCACTTTCATGCATAATTGCTTTCGCTTGTACATATTTTAGTTGCTTTTGTGACATGCTAATTCATTGGAACCCTCATGGCTTGAAACTGACTAATGTCCTAGTCTTAGGGTAATCAATAGAGAACATTATATGTCTTAAGTAGTATCAACCAAATCAACTTTATGTCAGTGAAACCTGGTCATCCAATCCGAGTCAGTCACCTATCTCCTAGCTACTGAAGAGTTTTATCATTGAGTACACAAGAAAAACAACATTACTAAAAATAATCATTAAATAGTTTGAGCTATGCATGAAATTTTATTTGTGTGATGTCTTTTATATTGATTTTTTATTATTATCCCTCTGAGTAACTCGAGGAAGTCTATCTTGACTAAGAGGAGCAAGGATTGGGGGCATAATATTTTCTTTGTTTTCTGCTTGTAGGAATGATTCTGATGATCTACAAACATCTAATCAGCTGGGTGTCTGTGATAAGAGACTTCACATCAAGGTGAAATCACCACACATACCTTGACTCTGCTTATTTGTATGCTATAGGGAGGTTCTCATCATTTCTTTATTTTTTTTGAGGGAATTTATTTATCATGCAATCTGAGTCCCTACGAAATCTGTCCAAGGATATGAATGAAAAAAGGGTCATTGCGGACAAGATAATTAATATTTCACATGAAAAGAAAGGAATTGTAATTTGCTTGCTATGTTTGTTAACGCTCAGTGATGAAACTTAAGCATTTTATTTTGCATCTCATTTTGCATTTTGTGAATTTAGATTGATTTTGGTATGATAACAATGATCTCTTTATCTTTTGAATGAGAGTTGGAAGCATCATCATTTCTCCGATCGAATACTTGTGTATTGAGATGTTAGTTGCATACATAAGCATTTTAAATAGATCCATACATTCATTATCACTCATTTACATTCATATTATCACATAGAAAAATAAATAAATTTGCATTACTAGTTGTATATGGTGAAAATGGAAACAACAATATTGAAAGACTAAATGAATTCAACCACAAAACCCTAGCCTAACAACAACAAAGATCCACCATAACATATGAAAATTACCTAAGACAATGCAAATCAAATGAAATCACAAAGATTATACCATCACATGTCCAATAGGGTTTGAATCTCCATTCTTCCTATCTCCATTGATCTTGCTTGATATATTTGCTCTCAGATTTTATATGTGCACAAGAGCTCAACAAAGAATGGAAATGTGGTTGCAAGTAGGAATGCATATGAAAGTTCAAAAGCGTAGTGTAGTCAATTGATCAGTCCGTTAGTTAGTTGGGGGTTGATAATGAAGGAAGCATCTCCTTATATAGAAGACACTATAAGAAATGGAGGGATAAGATTGAGAGGTGTAAAAGATAAATGGTCAGCTATGATTAGAGGGTAGGTAAAGGAAATAATAAAATAATGAGAGGGTAGGTAGTGTATGAATTAA
The DNA here is from genome assembly GCF_030272615.1 of Cryptomeria japonica. Lineage (NCBI taxonomy): Eukaryota > Viridiplantae > Streptophyta > Pinopsida > Cupressales > Cupressaceae > Cryptomeria > Cryptomeria japonica. Next base: position 438,344,763 of record NC_081405.1, on the reverse strand, counting down.
GAGATGAATGACATGTGTCATGGGTAGAAAAGGTTAATGAATTAATTAAATAAATAAAGATTTATTTAATTAATAGAGGAAGTGGGATCAATTAAATAAATAAGATATTTATTTAATTTAGGAAAAGGATAATTTAAATAAATAAATGTATTTATTTAAATGAGAAATAAGGCTAGAAGAGGATAAATGAATTAATTAATTAAATTTATTTAATTAATAGAAGAATTAGGCCTAGATAATTAATTAAATATAAATATTTATTTAATTAGACATGACAATTTTATGTGTCTACACTAGTAACTAATTTTCATCATTTATTTGCATATGAAAAGAAACAAAAACAAACATTCATATTCATTTTCATTACATACATCCATACTGAATAGATATGCATACATATAGAATAAAGCATATAGAAAAATATCTCATAAATTAATCAACACAAGTACGATGAAATCAAATCAAGAGCTCACAAATCAGCTGTCTTGAGTCCATTTTCAGGATCGAAATCGAAATCTGCCGTCAATTCTCTCATCAAAATTTCACGATCTTGAGCACTTAGCACTTTCATCCTCAAGTCAATTTTTTGAATCATTTTGCGCTCAATGCTAAATATCAATTTAATTCTCAAATCAACTTTGTGCCCAATTTCTCATAAATCATTGCCAAATTTTCAAATATTCCTCTGTATCACTTTTGTGGTCAAATAAAAATCATCGTCAAAAATTGCCTAAAATCGTGAACCCTCGCTATCTTTCGATTTCGCTCATGAGGGGGCATACTTATGACCTCATGACCTCACATCTTCAAAGTTGATAAGTTTTTCAAATCTTCATCAAAAGTCGAGAAAAAATCTTTTTCAACTAAAGAAAATCAAATTCTTATTGCTAAGGGGCATCTTAGCTTCATCGCTTCATATCAAGTTGAGATCTCTCGATCATCTGAATCAAATTAATCGCTAGGAGCATATCAGTTTCATCACTTCATATCAAGTTGATATTTGTCTTCATCTAAATTAGTCTCTTAACGTTATTCAGTTTCATCACTTTACATCAAGCTGATTATTCGTTTAAACTCAATCAAAAGTTTAAATAATATCTTTGATCACATGCTCAATCTAAGTAGGTGTTCAGTTTCATTGCATCAAATCAAGCTGGACAATTTATCTTCACTCATTGTGTCTTGATCCATCAAGTTCAAGACTGGTTTTATCTTTGCTCACTGTGTCTAGTTCAATCAACTTCTAGATCAGTAAGATCCACTTCTTGATCATTCCTAGTTCAATCAAGTTCAGGACCGATATCGCTTTAATCAACTCTGTTCAGCTTCATCACTTCAAATCAAGCTAAACACCTTGCTCTTCATCTGGTTCATGATCAATCAAGTTTAGAACTGGTATCTCCTAGACATCAACTATTCTTTGAACCAACACTCTGCTCGCACATTAATTCAAAGAGGGGCAAATGTAATACCCTAAAATTGGTCACCTAAACCATGGGCCCCTAATTTTGACAACATCACCAAGGTCCTAATCAAAGGCAATTAAATCAATCTTGAGCACATTAATTAATTCTTTAATCATCAAATATTACATGGCAAATCAATAACTCAATATTTATTAAATATTTATTTAATTAATTAAATCATTCCAAGAAAATCATTTTGATCAATTATCCTATTTAATTTATTAAATATCCTAGCATATTTAATTAATTAATAAATTTGCCATTTAATCATGTAAAAAGGAATTAATTTATCACAAAAGAGGAATTAATCACAAAATAAGAGTTAAATTGAAAATAAAATAAAAGAATTGAATTGAGAGAGAAATCAAACTTGAGATATTATTTCTTTCTTCTAAATTGAGAACTTGAAATCATAAAAGCAATTAAAAGGAATTTAATCATTCTCTAAAATTAGAACTCAAAGCTTTTGAAAAAAAGAACTTCAATTGCATTGAAAAGACTCTTTTCTTGAATAAATCAAAGAATTACCTATTTTTATCTCAAGTGCATGGAATTAATTAATTCTATCACCAATGCAAACTCAAACTTCTTTTTTGAATGCATTTCAATTAAAATATAATTGGAATCTATCTCAAGGTTAACTGAATCTAATTTCTCAATTATTTCAATTATCCTAAATTGTGCTTTTCCTTGATCTCGGTTGTGGTTCTCTATAAATTCAGCCTTCAGCTCTCATTCAAATCACCTTGGAGATTTGTTATTATACACTCTTTTCTTTGGAGTCATTGAATATATTGTGCTTGCTTTTTGAGATTATTGCATCTTAGTTTAGCTTTTTCCATATTGCTTGAATCCATATTGCTTGATTCCATATTGCTTGAATCTTTCATCCATCTTGCATCCATTTAGCTTAATATCATGCTCATATAGATTAAATCCCTCATCTTGGTATAGTCTAGTCACCGGTATTGCTTATACAAATCTGAGAGCAATCTTATACTCACATCTTTTAGAAGGCAATTGGTCGATTTGTTATGGTTTTATTATTCATGCTTATATCTGTCTAACCATAAATGTAATGACTGAATTGAAGTGTTGTCTCTTTTAGCTTACAAATACTTATTTCACTTTTTCACACACACAATAACTACTCGAAATTATTTCACAATGCTTCTGCATGGTCTTAATTCGCCTGAAATTTGCCTTTTCTTCACTCTAAATGCTTGAATGCTCGATGAGTGAAAATGAATTCACTTACCCTCTTTATCAATGAATAAAACCCTAATCTTTCTCTATAATAAATGCTTCACGAACAACCCTACCGGGTACCAGTTTCACAGTTTTATGCCAAGTGAACCTTTATGTATGATGAACACAACTCTCTAGATCTCTTTTAGATCTACTTAGATCTCCTCTGGGGTAATATGCAAGATTTTGCGATGATTTTTCCAACCCCTAAGGCTTATGCCTCAGTTACTGACGGAATTTCCTGCCGGTGGAGGAATACCCCATTCTACCAATGGAGTTACCCGTGTAGATCCATATCCACTTGGTTCTTCATATTTTCTAACCCATCTCTTGGTGTGATCTTGTTGTATTTCATCTACCTTCTTCTTTCCTTTTTCATCATTGGTAACCAGTTGAGTCTTTCTTCTGCGGTATTTAGCAATATGATCTATTTTTCTGCATGCATAACATGTAACATTGTTCTTTTGAATTGCTTTGACAAAACCGGTATCATTCCTTGACCTACACTGATTACCAAAATGTCCAACCTTTCCACATGCATGACATCTAACATTCATTCTGCAATCTTCTGATCTATGACCATATTTCTTGCAATTTGTGCATTGACCAGGAACATAATTGTCATTTTGATTTTCTTTATTTACACATTGTTTAGCCATACACCCAAATTTATTGCAAACAAAACATCTACCATTGAATTTATAAGCATTAGATTTCCATACTGGTTTCCTCTATTCTAATGAGTTCTACATACCAGTTGTTTGATCTTCATTTGCAGTACCAGAGCTTTCACCTTGTACAAATCCAAGTCCTCTAGAATGATCAATCTGCCTTTGTCTTTTCAATAAGTCATCCAACTGTGCAGCACTAATCCTAAATTTTCTTTATACTCACTTGCAGTAGTCAAATCATCTCTTAGAGTAGTTATTTGTCTTTCAAGTTCTTGTTCATTGTTTCGGGAGTGTGCCAAATCATTTCTCAATAGATTATTCTCATGAGTCAATCTGCCACATTCATCAAATTTGTTTTTCAGAGATATAACAAGATTATCTTCTTTCTTCTTTTTGTCCTCAATATCTTTTGATAACCTCATAGTCAGATCTTGCATTTCATTCTTCATGAGCATGTTTGCTTGACTTAGTTTTTGACATTGTTCCTTAAGTGCATTATTTTCCTCATCATCCGGGTTTTCAAAAGTTCCTTTATCTTGGCTTGAGCTGATGATAACCTTTCTTGCAGGATAAGAATGAACTCATTAGCTGAATTCAATTCATCTTGCAATTTCAAGTTCTTTATTCTTCTAGCATCATAATCCTCAAGAGCCATCTCGAGTTACTTCTCCATAGCCATGTTCAAAGATTCCAGTTTCAGGATATTCCTCAAGCTATTAAACTTCTTTTGAGGTACCAAGCTCTAATACCAATTGTTGGGATCCAAGAACATTGAAGGGGGGGGGGGTGAATCAGTGTTCTATCGGTAACACAAGATTTTATCCTTTTATACCATACACATATAAACCAGTAAATAAATAAACATATAATATTAAGAAAATAAACCATCCACATAAATGAACACCATAACACATAGGATTTATACATGGAAAACCTCAAAGAGAAAAAACCATGGTGGGATTTGTGACCCACAATATCAGTTCACCGGCCATTGAAAGGATATTATATATAATGGGGGCCTACACATGTAGGAAGGCACACTACCTAGAGCATATTTCTCATCACTAAAGAGTCTCAAGGATATGAATTATAGATTCAGATGACAACACCTAAGTGAGAACCTACGATATTATGGATGAACAAGATAAAACAGAATTGAAGCAAGCCAAAAAGTGATCTATTCAATTCAAAAATTCAACATATAGTAGTTTAAGAGATTCCAAGGGTCACAAAAAACCCCTTGAGAATCGAAACCCAATAGTCACATCTGTTTATTATATAATAAAATCTAAAACTACAAAAATTTCAAAAAACTATATGAAATTTTGTCCTAACTTTAACTAGGGATAACTTTTTTCTCGGGACTCAAAATTACGAGTCCTTTAACTCATTGGAAAGGTCTCTAATAGTTGGAGGTGAAATCCTAAAAGAACCTGTCTACAATAATGTTCTAAAAGATAGGCCAAACTTTCAAGCGCTGAAAATGCCCCGAAGGCCTTCAAAAATGACAATTACTAACATATAGAAAAACTAAAAAAAATATATAAAATATTTCAAATTTGCTTATGATCATTACTCCCCCCTTGAAGAGAAATGGGCTCCATTGCATCAACACTTTGAATGAGATGAGGGAAATGGAGCTGAAGCTTCTCTTTGGTAAACCACTTTCCTTGTTGAGTGATCTACTCTGCTCGAATCACTTTGTATAGATAGATCTGTTGTTGTTTGAGTGTTTTTACCATGGTGTCCACAATCTGATCACATTGGAATGGAGAAACTGCACTTAGATTCAATTTTATAGTGGAAATTTTTTCTGCCACATCTGCAATATCTAATAGTAGAGGAAAATATGACTTCAAGAGTTCCACATTGAAGACTTGATGAAGACCCAGAAATGGGGGAAAATTAAGCTCAAAAGCATTATCACCAACTTGCTTGATGATTTTGTATGGCCCATAACGCAAAGGGCAAAGCTTCCTATTGGAACCCTACAATTGCTCCTTCTGAATATGTAGCCACACCTTGTTCCCAACTTGAAAATTATGAGGAGTGCGATGTTCATCATGTCTCTCCTTATATTTCTTATTGGTGTGCTCCAAGATTCATGAACTTGTTGTTGCAGATAATAAATTCTATCAATGAACTAGGTTGCCTTATCTTCCTCCTATGTGTGAAAAAATTAAAAGGGTCTGATAGCTACAGGCACAACACTTCAATTAAGTCATTATATGTATTGTTAGTAAATCAATAATCAATAAATAATAAACAATAATAAAGAGACTAATTGCCTTCTAAAAGATGTGAGTATAAGATTACTCTTAGATTTTTATAAGCAATACCAGTGACTAGACTACACCAAGATGAAGGATTTTGATAGTTCTGATACTTAAAGATAAGTACAGATGCCAAGCTAATAAGATGAGAGGGGGGGTGAATCATACAAACTTAATCTTCCATAAAAACATCAGATTCAACCTCGGTAACATATACTTCAGTAATATAACCAAAATTGGTAAACATGCAAATTCAAAAGCATATAAACATCATAACACTCATAACACCAGATTTAACGTGGAAACCCAAATAGGAAAAAACCACTGTGGGATTTCAGACCCACTAAGAAATATACTCTTCTAGAGTATGCTCGGTTAAAAGCAAATCATGTTAAAGATTACAAACACATTGCTAGATGTGACCTGGTTAAGGGATTTCCCTTAGATCTATTAGGATCTTCACCTTGTTAGAAGTGACCTTGTTAAAGGATTTCAAACACTCAATCAGAATGTCACCTTGCTAGAGGGTTTTACAAATAAGACTGTTAAGTCCACTCAATTAAGAGATTTTTTGTAACTTTCACAAAATAACAGTAATAAAAAATCTATCTGCAACTCCACATCTAAAATGCTAAAGCAGATTCTTATTTGCTCAATACAATATAGACATAGAACTAATCTTGTCCATCTGTTGGGCTCTATACTCTATTTATTCAAATAGGTCTTCAAGCTTCTGTGCTCGGTAATCACTATGTAGCATCCCTGTGCATACACTTGCCCGCATACATTGTTTATCAATAGTTCCCTATTTATAAACAATTCGCCAACCGCTTAATCTCCTTGATCACATTTCCCATGATCAATCATAGCCATCAGATCTTCAAACTTTGACCAAGTTCAATGTATCCTTCGATCTGAAAACATTTTACCTTGCCTTGGAACTTGCATACATTTCTTGGAACTTGTGCTAGGGTATTGCGGTTCAATGTAAGCTATAAATATTCCTGTTGATTTTCCTTTGCCATAGATTCTTTAACAAACTTCATTCACATCATACCAATCATTTACTCATGGCCATCTCATCAGCTTCCTTCATTAAATAATGCTTCTAATCATTTAATGCATTCTGTTACAGCTTGGTTACAACTTAGTGAATACTAAACTTCACTCAGTAGACATTCTGCCTTCATTAACCGATAGCGATAACCTTAGGGTTTACCGACTAGGTTCTTTGCTTGGTAACATAGTATAGTATTAACCTTACAATCAATAGCATATGTATGATATCAAAATAATCTAAACATCATGATCTCATCATTGTCTAACTCGGTAATAGTTTCCCATTGAATAACTTATTTCTCCCCTTATTCATCATATTCTTTCTGTGTCTTTTACCAACATCTTTATACTCATCAAATCATACTCCTCAAGATATGGCAACATCATACTGAATTAGAAAATCAATTTCTTGACATCAATGACAAAATAATAATATTAAGATAGTAAACATCCTTAGTTAGTTATATCCATAATCATCAACAACCTTCTCAATATCCTTATTGAAATGCCAACAATCTCCCCCTTTGGCATTGATGGCAAAACCAATTGATTTGATCTAATTGATTCGGATTGCTATGCTGAAATGCTCTCCTTCTATCATCAGAATTCTTCCCTATACATTAGTCTTCTCCTCTTTTCTTAGTCTTTCTTTTCTGCTTTTCTCCAGTCTTCTCCAGTCTTCTCCCCCTTTAACAACAATGCCAAAAAGTAAGGAACTAAAACATAATTTCTTCCAGTATGAAGTGATTTCCTGTTGTGATGTGTCAATTTTAGTCTCGGTCAGAGCATTTTTTTTTCAACTCTTGTTCCCTGTATTGTTTCCTATATTGTTTCCTGCACACCTTTAGAAAACCTCCTAAAGTGTGTAAAGCAGCATTAACTCTTAAAAGATATTTGATAGAGTCATCGAATTGATGCCTTCATCGAACTTAGTCAGTGAGTAGAAGATAGGGGTAGAACCCCTAACTTACTTTTGAGATACTCAAAAGTGTCCCTTGGCAATGGCTTGGTGAAGATATCTGCTATTTGTTCCTTTGTGCTAACATACTCCAACACCACTTTCTTCTCTTGAGCTTCTTCTCTAAGATAATGATATTTGATAGAGATGTGCTTTTTCTTAGAGTGCATAAATGGATTCTTTGAAATGTTAATGGCACTAGTATTGTCACAGCATATAGTTACTAGCTCGGTAACTTTCTCATGTATACATTCCAATAGTTGTTTGATCCATGCTATGTTGGTACAATTCAATGCTGCAGCAATGTATTCAACTTTTGTTGTTGACTGTGAAACACATCCTTGTTTCTTGCTAAGCCAACTCACTAGTCTTTCTCCTAAAATGAAAGCTCCTCCACTTGTGTTTTTTTTGTCATCAATGTTGCCTGCCCAAACAGCATCAGTATAAACTTTTAAATCAAAATCATTTCTTTTCTGATATACTAAGCCATAATCTTCAGTGCCTTTCAAGTATCTAAAAATTCTCTTGATTGTTGTCATGTGTGTTTCCTTAGGATCTGCAGAGAATCTTGCAACTATACCTACTGCATGTGCTATGTCTGGCCTGCTGTGAACAACATATTGTAGCTTTCCAATCATGGATCAGTAAAGTGTCTCATCAATAGATGCAGATTCATAATTCTTTGATAGTTTATAGTTGGTAGTCATAGGAGTACTTATTGGTTTTGAATCCTCCATTCCAAATTTTTTCAAGATTTCCTTTATGTACTTAGATTGAGTAATGAAAATCTCATCTTTTATTTGTAGTATCTGTAAACCTATAAAATACTTTATCTCACTGATTAATGACACCTCAAATTCTTTTCTCATTTCATTTCCAAAGTTTTTACATAGAGAGTCATTCCCACAAAATATAATATCATCAACAAATATGGCTAAGATCAGTATTCCATTTTCATCATTCTTCATGTAAATATTGTTGTTCTCACTTGTCCTTATAAAACCAATCTTAATCAAATAAGAGAGCAATCTTTCATACCATCCTCTAGGTGCTTGTTTCAGACCATATAAAGCTTTGTTCAATTTACATACCTGATCTTTATTATTGTCTTCAGCAAATCCTTCTGGTTGTTCAATAAAAACTTCTTCTAATATACCATTCAGAAATGCAGATTTGACATCCATTTGATATACCTTGAAATTCTTGTAAGCAGCATATGCCAACAATGTTCTTACTCCTTCAAGTCTAGCCACAGGTGAAAAAGTCTCACCATAATCAATTCCTTCTTCTTGGGCATAACCTTTGCAAACTAGTCTTGCTTTATTTCGAATGACCTCTCCTTTTTCATTCAGCTTGTTTTTAAAAATCCATTTTGTACCGATTACATTTTTGTCCTTCGGTCTTGGGACCAGTGTCCATGTGTCATTCTTCTTAATTTGATCAATCTCTTCTATCATAGCATTTATCCAATCTTCACTGTTAAATTCCTCTTTCACTATTCTCGGTTCAAATTCAGATATCAGACATGTGTTCTATCTTAGTTTGTTCCTTGTCATCACTGGATCATCCTTATCTCCTATAATCTGACTTGGTGCATGATTTATTTTGACATACCTGGCTAATACAGGCTCGGTAGGCTCTGTATGATCTTCTTCATCACTCGGTAACTGGATATTCTCTTCATTTCCTTCTGCAGTTTTCTTGGTAGCACTTGTCGGTTGAACATAGACAAATTCATCATAATCTTCTGGTTCCTTGGAATTTCCTTCATCATTTCTTTCTGCAAATTCATCAATTTTCACATTTGCACTTTCTACTATTTTGTTAGATGAGTTGATCAGACATTTAAATGCTTTACTTCTAGAAGAATAACCAAAAAATGTTCCTTCTTCACTTTTCTGATCAAACTTGCCATTTCTATCATCCTTGTGTACATAGCATCTACTTCCAAATATTTTAAAATAACTTACATTAGGTTTCTTGTCATACCAGATTTCCTATGGTGTCTTCAAGGTACCTTTCTTCGGTTGTACTCGATTCAGGGTATAAATTGTTGTGCTTATTGCTTCTCTCCAAAATGTTTGTGGCACTTTCTTTTCAATCATCGGGGTTCTGGCACAATCCATAATATATTTGTTTCTTCTCTCAGCAATTCAATTTTGTTGTGGAGTTCTTGGTGCAAAGTGTCATGCCCAACCTTTTGGGCAAAAAATGGAACAACAAATTTTTTTTTGAACAACATAACTCATAACATAGTCTACATCAAAGGGGATCAATAGAGTTTTGTCTTATCTAGGATGTAAATAAAATTGTTTACTAAGGATGGGTTAATTAGCCAACTCGAACGAGCAACTCTATTTGGTGGAGATTAATTAGTGTCACGGATTAGTTAGCTAGCTCAATTACCTTAATTAAGTTGTTGCTAATTAAAAATGAGGGTTAATTGGTTATCTAAATGGATTGAATCATTCCCGACCATATAATGATAATGTTATTAAATAATTGTTGCACACGCAAATTTATTAATTCAAATCCAACCAATAAGGGTTCAAATTCCTATAATGCCATTTGCCCACTAAATCCGATATTACGCTAAAGCCAATTCTAATTTCCCTAAACCCTTAATTTTGACGATTTAATTTTAATCCGGCCCAAACCAATCTCAAGGGCTTATGGTTCATAAAATCAATTTACAATTTCTCCTTTTAAATTTTCCCCATGCACAATATAACCTAACGTCCACAATTAAATTGAGGAAAATCTCTTGATTAATTAAATAAATTAATTTGATTTAGAGTATAGTGTTCCAACTATATTAACTCTTCATTTTCAAACCCCTTTGAATTAACTATATTAAAATTTTAATTCTCTAAAGAATAAAAGCATATAATAATTCAATTATTTAAATAACCCTAATTTTTAATTAAAATATTAAAACTTGAAATCAAATTTCAAAATCCTTTTAAAAAAAAAAGAAATTCCTTAATTCATAAAATGCTAACCCTAACCCGAAATTGGGTTAGGGTTGCATTTTTATTTATTTCCCACTTTTATTTTAATTTAAATTATACCCTAACCCGAAATGGGTTAGGGTTTGTTGCACCAAATTATTTCTTTTATTTTACCCTTCCCGAATGGGTTAGGGTTTGTTTTTTTCTTTTCTTTTTGTGGTTTGGTGTGACTGTGCAGGTATGGGGATGGGTTAGGGCATGGCGGCCATGGACATGGCAAAGGTTTTTTTGAAGGGGGAAAGACGGAGGAGGTGGCGCAGGCTCCCCCGGATGCCACTGTGCGTACACACAGTGGCGGGCAGCGCTGCCCACTGTGTGCACATAGTGGCGGGGCGCCGCTCACTGTGTGTAGCACAGTGGCGGCCATGGCCATTCCACTGTGTCTACACACAGTGCGGTGCCTCCTGTGCCGCCCACTGTGTGTAAACACAGTGGCTTGGCCGTGAGCCATCCACTGTGTTAACACATAGTGGCTCGATCAGATTCCCCTGATTTCCCTTATATTTTTTTTTTTGTTTTATTTTTTTTATATGATGTTTTTTTTTTAAATATAAAAGTATATATAAATATATATATATATATGTATATATATATCTATATATAAATATATATTTATATGTATATATTTATATATATACACTGCCATGTCCAGAATATATACATATATCTCTTTTTTTTTTAAAAGGTAACCATTGAGTATGTTTTCAGATGCAGGGATATATATATCAACCTAATAGGGTTAGGAAGCTTATTTTGATTAATTTTAACATAGAAGCATGCAACCCCTATATATTTTTTTGTAACAGAAATACACATAAGTCTTACTTTTCTTTTTATATTTAAAAACTTTGCAGGAAGGGTTAAAATAATGACAACTTAGGCTTTGACTGAATATTTCATTTCCTAGGTGTATATTATTTCAATGTGCAGCATTTAGAAGATATCTCTTTTTTTTAAACAGTCATACAACATGTTTTCTACAACAATCTACTTGTGTTTAAATACTAGTTTTTAGCTATGCCTAAACAAAGATAAAAGTAACAAAATAATAGTATTCAAATACTACAGAAATTTACTTATTCACACATTTCATTTCTCCCATCTTCTCTTTTTTTTTTTAATACATATTTCTTTACTTAAAATTGCAGAAATAAACAGAATACCGAACTCATTATGAAACAGAATTAAATTTATTTACAACAGCATTGTAGATTTCAGAAATTTATAAATTGCACTCTTCACATAGTAATTTCAAATACAAATTCATCTATTACAATGGGAGGGAATAACTCAACTGATTCCCTCATTCCAATAATGAGGACTCAAGTACAATAGTACATTTCTTTATACAGAAAATGAAAGAAAACAACATAAAGCTCTTTATTTACATTTTTTTTTTGTAACAATTCATAAGATTACATTTTTGCTTTTCTGCATTTAAATAGGAAATCTGAATCTGAATAAAAATCTACAACTCCTAGGTTCTTTTCCCAGCAACCTGCATATGAAATTTTAGGGTTGTGACCATGGGATGCTCACCTCCCAGCCTAGGCTTACCAGAAGCCACCCCCAAGCTTGGAGAATCAAGGCCTAGACGGGGTTACAACCAAGCAATACAACAAGCAAAGGGGAAAAGAAATCAACACAACAGACACATCCCTTCCCAAGATGAAACTCCATCACAAAATGTGATGCCTTACTAGGGTGGAAGTGGACCAAGTACCCTAGGGGAGAAATCTACTAGATAGAACTTACAGCCAACTCATGGCATCCATGAAAACATAACCAAAAATCCTCCTTAATCCCTACACCCTTATGACCCCCAAAAAGGCAAACATGCCATATTTGCACCCCCTTATGACCCCTAAGTGCAATAACACAAAAGAAAAGTAGCAAGGGTCTCATGGACAGACCCTTGAGATCACTCTCAAAATGAGAGCCTCTCACCCTAAGGGTTGTCAAGCTCCTTCCACCCCCAAGACCAATCTTTCCTCCCAAGGAAAGGATGGTCTTGAACACTCCCCAAACACAACAATACATAAAATAGAAATAAGCAAGAAATCACATAGATTTTTACAAGTATAACACAAATAAAGAAATAAAAACAATTTCCATTCAAGCATTCTAGAACATTTTTTCACATTTACATAAGAGGGAAAAGTAAAACCAACCTTGACCTACCAAGAAAAATCTAGGGGAAAGCTTGATGAAGAGTTGCCCAATCCTCAAATCTTTTTCTGCAAATCCTTAGCCCCAAATTTTCTATCCTAAAACTGGTTTTTTTCTCCAAAATTTCTCCAAAAATCTCCAAGGATGGAGAGTGGGTGATTAGCTCACTAAGCTTCCATTCTTAGCCTAAGAAGGCCTCTCTCACTCCTTCCAACCTCTTGGATAGAGTGAGGGATCCCCCATTGGATTGGTCTTCCCTAGGTCTTACACACTCCCTAACCTAGGTACCTAGAGAAGGGAAAAGGAATGGGGAAGAGGGATTACTCCCTTCAAGAAGGTTATCCTACCAAGGATGGCACTCCTATAGATGGAATTCGTCCATCTTGGGAAAACCACTTTTTTGGGTGGTTAAACAAGTCCTAAGGGAAAGACACATGGCCAATTTTGGCCTTCACCCATAGGTACACCATGAGGCCTAATAGAAATGCTCTAAAATTGACTCTAGGAGTTGATTTGACTCTCAGAAAGTCCACCTAAAGTTAACCTACGGGTCAACTCTGAGTTGACCCTCCTTGTGGCTCACTAACCTAGATTTCTTGGTTCCTTCAAGGATAATTAGGAGATATAACAATTAACAAAATAAAACTCTCCAAAAAGGTGACATGACAAATTGCCAACACAACATACTACATAGGTGTCAAGTGACACTACAAAATAATTCCACATCAATATACACATGTGGCAATTGTCCCTTAAATGATTTAAACAATTCAATAAATACAATTTACACTCATGCAACATTTTACATTTACGAATAAAATACAATACATATGGGGTGTTGCCTCTCCAAATAGACAACCCCTGGTTTTACAAACGCACATAGGCCTAGGCTTGATTCTCCATAATATTTCCATGGTCACGTGGATAATTTCCTACACATCTCAATTTAAACATTAGTACTTCCCAATAGCCTCATATAATATAAAACACATAATTAGAGTACAATGCATTCATTCTGCAAAGACTTGTCATTATAAAATACGATTTGTCACAAATCAAAGCAATTCATCATAATCCTCAAAATTTGATCCATCTACAAGATATGCAAACATATTTCTAGCATTATAACAAATCCTGAAATTCAGAAAATAACATACATCATCACAATGTTACCCTAATCTAAAATCATATAATATTCTATAACCACAAGGCATAGAAATGAAGCATCAATATATATCATTATTACCAAAATCGTGGGACCATATAAAGTTCTATATCCATAGTGTGTCAAAACTAGCATCCAAAATAGTTCCAATATGAAAATAACTAAAGAGATAGGATGGGTCGGGGTAGGGCCTCACACAGAGACTTGTCTTTTTATACCATGATCATTGCAGAATAATTTGAACTCATCAGATGTGAACTCTCCTCCTCTATCTGATCTAAGACATTTCAGTTGTCTTCTTGATTCATTTTCAACTCTTTCCTTGTACCATTTAAACATTTGAAAAACTTCTGATTTTTCTTTTAAAAACATTACTGTCATCATCCTTGAGTAATCATCCACAAATAATATGAAATATTTGTCACCATAATAACTTTGAACTTTCATAGGACCATAAAGATCAGTGTGCACAAGATCTAAAATTCCCTTAGAGGTGTAAGACTTACTTGTAAAGCTTGATCTTGTCATTTTACCCATCTGGCATCCTCGACACATAGAATTCTCAGGCTTTTCAAGACTTGGTAGACCTCTTACTCGGTGCTTCTTCCTTATTTTGATCAGATTATCAAAATTTACATGACAAAACCTTTTATGCCATAACCAAGTATCATCTATCTTTGCATACAAGCATTTATTCCAAGTTGAGTCAAGGTGAAATGTGTTACCTTTTGTTTGTGTCCCGGTAGCAGCTAACTTTCCATGCTTGTCATGAACTTTGACAATTCCTTTCTGAAATTCTATTCAGTATCCTGTATTGTTTAGTTGTGCTACACTCAACAAATTGTATTTCAAACCTTCAACCCAATAAACATCATTGCATCTTGCATTGTCAAGAAGTGTTATGGATCCTTTACCTCTTACCAGACATGGCGCATCATTACCAAATCTTACATAGCCTCCATCATAGTCTTCTAACATAACAAACTTGTGTTTATCACCTATCATGTGATGTGAGCATCCACTATCTATGATCCAAGAATCATTAGTATTTATGTGAGATATTAGGGCTTTTTCTTCATACTTTTCTTCATCTAATCCGTCTTTGATAGCCACATAAACTACTTCCTCTGATTCAGTTTCATCTGATTTATCATCATTTGATTCCTCATCAGCTATTAAGCATGACTTTTTATCTCTTCTTCTGAAGTCTTGGTGTCCTCTGTAATGATTATCTTTCTGTCTATCATCTCGATAATCTCTCTTTTCAGTAGAATCTTTGTCAGGATAGTTAGAAGCCATATGTCCTATCTTATCACAATTGAAACATTTCAAAGGTAGTTTTCCTTTATACTTACCTTTGCCTCTCGGTAACCTTTTGGCTAATAGTGCTGCAAACTCTTCTTGCTTTCTGATTTCCTCATATAGTTTGTGTACTTCCTCCATGTTCTTGCGAAATCTTTCACTTGCTCCACTGTGATCTCCATCAGAGTAATTATACTTTCTTTCATTGTAATCATTAGATTCATCAAGATGAAAATAACTAAATGCAGATTCAACTTTATTTACCGATGACCCACTGTTATCAAAGTTACTTAACTCAAATGCATGTAGCTTACCAATAGTAGCATCTAAGGAAACTGGCATATTAGGTACAAACCTCAATTCATTGATTGCAGAGACTCGGATTGCATAAGTCAGTAGAAGGGTTCTTAACAACTTACTTGTTATATCCTTTTCTTCAATAGTTCCACCTGCTCCTTTGATTTGATTGACAATCTCCTTTAGTCTTGTACTATACTGGGTTATGTTCTCACCTTCATTCATCCTCATAGATTCAAGTTGTCTTCTTTGACTATCCACTTTTTCTCTTTGAACATGTTCATCTCCTCCATACACTGATATGAGCTTTTCCCACATTGCCCTTGCATCATTGCAGCCTTCTAGATCATTAAACTTTGAATCGGTCAATGCAAATGTTATTTCAATCATTGGTTGGATATGTTCTTTATTTGCTTTTATCTCTTCCATTGTCAATGGATAGGTGCTTGGTGTAATGAAATCATTCTCGAGATAATATATAGCATATTCTCCAACTCCTGATAGGTGCAACTTCATCCTTTTTTGCAATGTAGAGAAACTTGATTTGTTTAGCTTTAGTGCATCCCTCTTATACATCTTTGGATCTTTGCCTCAAGTACCTTTAAACTTTTCCTTCCAGAGTCCAAAGCTCTGATACCAATTGATAGTTCTGATACTTAAAGATAAGTACAGATGCCAAGCTAATAAGATGAGAGGGGGGGAGTGAATCATACAAACCTAATCTTCCATAAAAACATCAGATTCAACCTCGGTAACATATACTTCAGTAATATAACCAAAACTAGTAAACATGCAAACTCAAAAGCATATAAACATCATAACACTCATAACACTAGATTTAACGTGGAAACCCAAATAGGGAAAACCCACTGTGGGATTCCGGACCCACTAAGAAATATACTCTTCTAGAGTATGCTTGGTTAAAAGCAAATCATGTTAAAGATTACAAACACATTGCTAGATGTGACCTGGTTAAGTGATTTCCCTCAGATCTATTAGGATCTTCACCTTGTTAGAAGTGACCTTGTTAAAGGATTTCAAACACTCAATCAGAATGTCACCTTGCTAGAGGGTTTTACAAATAAGACTGTTAAGTCCACTCGGTTAAGAGATTTTTTGTAACTTTCACAAAATAATAGTAATAAAAAATCTATCTGCAACTCCGCATCTAAAATGCTAAAGCAGATTCTTATTTGCTCAATACAATATAGACATAGAACTAATCTTGTCCATCTACTGGGCTCTATACTCTATTTATTCAAATAGGTCTTCAAGCTTCTGTGCTCGGTAATCACTATGTAGCATCCTTGTGCATACACTTGCCCACATACATTGTTTATCAATAGTTCCCTATTTATAAACAATTTGCCAACCGCTTAATCTCCTTGATCACATTTCCCATGATCAATCATAGCCATCAGATCTTCAAACTTTGACCAGGTTCAATGTATCCTTTGATCTGAAAATGTTTTACCCTGCCTTAGAACTTGCATACATTTCTTGGAACTTGTGCTAGGGTATTGCGGTTCAATCTAAGTTTTAGATCTTCCTGTTGATTTTCCTTTGCCATAGATTCTTTAAAAAACTTCATTCACAGCATACCAATCATTTAATCATGGCCAGCTCATCAGCTTCCTTCATTAAATAACACTTCTAATCATTTAATGCATTCTGTTACAGCTTGGTTACAACTCGGTGAATACTAAACTTCACTCGGTAGACATTCTGCCTTCATTAACTGATAGCGATAACCTTAGGGTTTACTGACTAGGTTCCTTAAGGTTTACCAACTAGGTTCTTTGCTCGGTAACACAGTATAGTATTAACCTTACAATCAATAGCATATGTATAATATCAAAACAATCTAAACATCATGATCTCATCATTGTCTAACTCGGTAATAGTTGCCCATTGAATAACTTATTTCTCCCCTTATTCATCATATTCTTTCTGTGTCTTTTACTGACATCTTTATACTCATCAAATCATACTTCTCAAGATATGGCAACATCATACTAAATTAGAAAATCAATTTCTTGACATCAATGACAAAATAATAATATTAAGACAGTAAACATCCTTAGTCAGTTATATCCATAATCATCAACAACCTTCTCAATATCCTTATTGAAATGCCAACAATCTCCCATTGTTTGTTATAATGCCAAATGCCAACAGATTTAATCTATATGATATTCAACTATATGGATGCAAGATGGATGAATAATTCAGGCAATAGTGGATTCAAGCAATATTAAAATAAACTAAATATGGCAAAAGCTAAACTAAGATACAAAAATCTCAAAAAGCAAGCACAATATCTTTAATGAATCCAGAGCAAAATCAGTATAATAATAATCTCCAAGGCATTTCTCAAATATCTCTGGGGTGATTTGAATGAGAGCTGAAGACTGAATTTATAGAAATTCATGAGAGAGATCAAAAAAGCACAATTTAGAATTAATTGAAATAATTGAGAAATCAGGTTCAGTTAACTTTGAGATAGATTCCAATTATAGTTTAATTGAAATGCATTTAGATAAGAAGTTCAAGTTGCATTAGAAATAAGAATTAATTAATTCCATGCATTTGTGATAAAAATAGATAATTCTTTGATTTATTCAAGAAAGTTGGGAGTTCCAATTTTAGAGAATGATTAAATTTCTTTTAATTGTCTTTCTAATTTCAAGTTAATCTCAATTTAGAAGAAAGAAATAATATCTCAAGTTTGATTTCTCTCTCAATTCAATTCTTTTTTTTAATTTTCAATTTAACTCTTGCTTTGTGATTAATTCCTCTTTTGTAATAAATTAATTCATTTTTTGCATGATTAAATGACAAATTTATTAATTAATTAAATATGTTAGGATATTTAATAAATTAAATAGGTTAATTGATATTATATTCTTGGAATGATTCAATCAATTAATTAAATAAATATTTAATTAATATTGAGTAATTGATTTGCCATGTGACATTTGATGATTAAAGAATTAATTAATGTGCTCAAGATTGATTTAATTGCCTTTGGTTAGGACCTTGGTGATATTGTCAAGATTAGGGGCCCATGGTTTAGATGACCATTTTTAGGGTATTACATTTGCCCCTCTTTGAATTAATGTGCGAGTAGCGCATTGGTTCAAAGAATAGTTGATGTCTAGGAGATGCTAGTTTTGAACTTGATTAATCATGAACCAGATGAAAAGCGAGGTGTTTAGCTTGATTTGAAGCAATTAAGCTGAACAGAGTTGATTAAAGTGAAACCGATCCTGAACTTGATTGAACTAGGAATGATAGAGAGAAAAGATACCAAACTTGAACTTGATTGATAAAGAAACAGATCTTACTGATCTATAACTTGATTGAACTAGACTCAGTGAGTGAAGACAAAATCAATCTTGAACTTGATGGATTAAGACATGATGAGCGAAGATAAATTGTCTAGCTTGATTTGATGTGATGAAACTAAACACCTACTTAGATTGAGTGTGTGATCAAAGATACTCTTTAAATGAATAATCAGCATGATGAAGGGCAATGAAACTGATTAACACTAAGAGACTGATTAAGATGAAGGCAAATATCAGCTTGATATGAAGCGATGAAACTTATATGTCCCTAGCAATTGATTCGATTCGGATGATCAAGAGATCTCAACTTGATGTGAAGCGATGAAGCTGAGATGCCCCTTAGCAATAAGAATTTGATTTTATTTAGTTGAAAAGATTTTTTTTCTCTACTTTGATGAAGATTTGAAAATTTTCTCGACTTTGAAGATGTGAGGTCATAAGGTCATGAGTATGCTCCCTTAGGAGTAAAATCGAAAGATAGCAAGGGTACAAGATTGTAGGCAATTGTTAACGATGATAATAATTTGAGCACAAATTGATTCAGAGGAATTATTTGAAAATTTGACTTTGATTGATGAGAAACTGAGATGAGATTCAATGTTGATTGATGAGAAATTGAGCACAAATTGAAGAAAGAATGAGCTTTTGATGAAAAGCGCGAAGTGGTCAAAATTGTGAAATTGACTAGGAAAATGATCTCATATTTTGATTTCAATCCTGAAAATGAAATCAAAATGGGAAAATTAGCTAAGGGTACAATTTTCATGTCCATCGGAGCAAGTTGAAAAATTAGGGTTTTGGCTATATATGGGGTAAAAGTGTCATTTTCAATTCATTTTAACCCTCCAAGTTTGAAAATTTGAAAAGCCTTCTATGAAAAAAATAGTGGTTCCCACTCATATGCATCGACTCAAGCACCAAAGATGACATAATCGACCTCAGAACTATGAGCCAATGGTAAGTGTCTATCTTAATCTTGTTATTCATTTCAATTTTGAATTTTTTTGTTGAATTTTTCAATTTTTGGCACGTTGAAGTTGGGCTTTCTCATTTTGTTGTGCAAGACAAGATCCTATCTCGTACGACAAACTGATTAAGTCTCTTTTTTTCATTTTAGTCCATCAGTTTTGTCGCTCTAGGCCTACCCTTATATCGTACGAGAACATTCAAAAGAGCCCCTTTTGTCATCCTAGGGCTAGTCTTGTGCTGTATTGGAGTCTTTTGTCATACTAGATCTATTTTTGACCCATATGAATTTTTGCCTCTACTGTGTTATGTCATTTGAAAAACAGTGAGCATGTTTAAAGGTGCAAACTTGAAATTTTGATTTTGCAGTTGATGTAGTTGGATTTGTGTGATGTTTTGCTTCTCTTATAGGCTAATTTGAAATGTTTCCTGATGGTTGTTGTTTGGTTTTTTATAGGTTCGATTGCCTCACATTCTTTTTAGATGTGTCTATCCACCGATGGTGACCTTAGTGCGTCAGTTGTCAAATATTGACCATGCTCATATTGATTTGTGCGGATTAACCCACCTTCTTGATTTACCTGATATTCGTGTGAATCACATAATGCTGACTATGCTTATAGAGAGATTTCATTATGAGCATAACACATTCCACTTGCTAGTTGGGGAGATGACCATCACTCTTGAGGACGTATACAAGATTCTCTGCATCCCTTTTGCTGGGGGTAAGGTTGATTATGATGCAGCGCAGCTTCCTGGGTTAGTAGCTGCTAGACATGTTTCAGAGATCCTAATATTCTGACATGTTCTATCAGTTGGGACATGATGATGGGTAGGTACAGTGAGGACTTCCCACTTGCTTGCGTCTTGGCAAGTTTTATCGGTTGTTTTCTAATGTCAGACAAGGAACAACAGGGATTTTTGTGTGAATGGGGCAGGATGTTAGAGAGGCTTATTGAGACCCCTCAGAGATTAGGATGGGGCTCTTGTATATTAGCACACATGTGTCACGAGATGCATGAGATTGTATTTAGGGAGGGGAAGAGTATGGTTGCAGGAGTTTTGATTTTATAGGTATGGGCTTGGGAGCACCTCCCAGTTTGCAAGTTGATTGTAAATGATGGCAGAGATCCTGGTCAACCCATTGTATATAGATACGAGGTCAATGAGAGCACACCTAGCAAGGTTTCAGTCATAGTTGACAAGTCATAGACTTAGCTAGTAGAGTGATACCATCAGTTAGTAGAGACGAGAGTAGAGTGAGACTCTTTGCGACAGGAGGTTCTTCATCAGATGAGTTGGGCAGCCTATTATGTTGTGGCTTACAACGTAGCTATTCCAATAGCACAACAGGTTGTACCATATTCATAGTATATGGCTCAATCTAAGGGAGCTGGGGTACCTCATCAGGATCCCAATCAGTAGGCTCCATCTCCTCCACCAGGCAATGAGGGAGAGGTCGAGAGCTAGATTTTATTTTTGTAGCTCAGAGATTTTTGTAGACACACCCATTTTTTGTAGCCCTTACGATTCTTTCTCTAATGAGAGTTTGTATATGTCAGTTGACATTATTTTGTACCTTGAGACTTGATGATTATATATATACAAGATCTGATTGGACTTCATAGTACTTGTGTTGATCGATTATGAGATGTCTTCTATATGCTTTATTCCTTATGTATGCATATTTATTTAGCATGGATGTATGTAATGTAGATGAATACGAATGTTTGTTTTTGTTTCTTTTCATATTCAAATAAGTGATGAAAATGAGTAATGAGTAATGGAAATTTTTATATTTTCTTTTTTCTATGAAATAAGATGAATGAGAATAAGTGATAATGAAAATGTACAAATCTACATAAGATGCTTATGTATATAGCTAACATCTCAATACACAAGTACTTGATTGGAGAAGTGATGAAAAAGAGACCATTTAGCTAAGAAATGATGATGCTTCCAACTCTCATTCAGAAGATAAAGAGATTATTACCATACCGAAATCACTCTAAATTCACAAAATATAGAATGAAATGCAAAATGAGATGCAAAATGAAATTCCACCTAAACCTAGTCACTAGATTTAAAATGCTTAAGTTTCATCACTGAACATAAAAAACATAACAAACAGATTAGAGTTCCTTTCTTTTCATGTGCAATATTAATTATCTTGTCTGTAATGACCCTTTTTTCATTCATATCCTTGGATAGATTTCACAGGGACCTGGATTGCATGATAAAAAAATTTGCTCAAAACAGACAAAGAAATGGTGAGAATCTCCCTATAGCATACAAATAAGTGGAGTTGAGGTATGTGTGGCGATTTCACCTTGATGTGAAGGCACTTATCATAGACACCTAGTTGATTAGATGTTTCTAGATCATTGAAATCATTCCTACAAGTAGAAAACAAAGAAAATATTATGCCCCCAATCCTTGCTCCTCTCAATCAAGATAGACTTCATCAAGTTACTCAGAGGGATAATAATCAAAAACCAATATAAAAGACAACATACAAAGAAATTTTTTCATGCATAGCTCAAACTGTTTAGTGATTGTTTTCTGTTATGTTATTTTGCTTATGTACTCCATGATAAAACTCTTCGATAGTTAGGAGACAGGTGATTGACTCAAAGTGAATGACCAAATTTCATTGACAGAAAGATTACTTGGTTGATACTCGTTAGGACATGTATTGTGCTCTGTCGATTAACCTAAGACTAGGACATTGATCACTTCCAAGAAATGAGGGTTCAGATGAACCAAGATGTCACAAATGTGACTGAAATATGTACAAGCAATAATAAAGATACATCAAAGTAGGAAATGCCAACGTTGCGTTGATAGATGGAGCATTGAGTACAAGAGGTGCCTGTTTACTAGGTTTTCACCTACTTGGTAGAGATTCCTTTTTTTTTTAAAACCAAGGTGCTTGTTTACCAGGTTTTCACCAGGGCATTTTTTTTTTTGAGACTTTTTATGAGTTTTTGGATTTATTTTTTCAAGACTTTTTATGATTTTTTGGATTTTTTAAAGACTTTTTCAGCTATATAGGTTGCTGGAGCAGAGAATGCTAAGTGAATAGTTTCTTCAAATGGATGGTGTTAATTGGTTCAAGGAGTTGTTCTCCTTCTGATGTTGAGAGCTAATAGGCACCAGAGCTAATTACTACAGTTGAAATGTAGGGACCCAGCCAATTGGGTTCAAACTTCCTTTTGTTGTCTCGAAACTGTTGATTTTTAGGATTTTCTCTCAGAATTAGGTCACCAACCTGAAATTCTCTTTGTCAAACCTTCTTGTTATATCCTCTAGACATTCTCTTTTGATACACTCTGAGATGATCAAATGCCACTTGCCGATGTTCATCAGCAATTCGAGTTCTTGCAATCTAGATATCCTATAGTCTTCATCAGTAACAAGACCTTGTAAAGAATCTCTTAGAGATGGTATTTCTACTTCAATGGGTAATACTGCTTCGGACCCATACACCAAAGAAAAAGGTGTAGTCCCAGTAGGTGTTCTGATACTTGTTCTGTAAGCCCATAATGCGAGATCGAGCCACAGATGCCAATCCTTCCCTGATTTATTTACAGTTCTGTGTAAGATAGTCAACAAGTTTTTGTTAGATGCCTCAACTTGTCCATTACCTTGAGGGTAATATAAAAATGACCCATGTTGTTTAATTTTGAATTTCTCACGCAACTCATCTGGATCTTTAATCTTGAATTGTCCTCCATTGTCCATCATGATGGATGAAGGTATCCCATACCTACAAATGATATGATTCAGAATGAATAGAGCTACTTGTTTACCAGTTGCTTTGATGAGAGGAACCACTTCTACCCACTTAGTGAGGTACTCAGTGGTAGTTATGATAAACTTGTGTCTATTGGATGATGTAGGATAGATCTAACCAATGAGATCAAAGGCCCATTACTGAAAAGGCCAATGTGTGATGAAGGGTATGAGATCCCTTGCTGGAGCATGTATGATATTTCCATGTAGCTGACATTTTTTACAAGTTTTAGAAAACTTTATAGTGTCTTTCTCCATGTTTGGCCAGTAGTAGCCAACCCTTAGTAGTTTCTGAGCTAAAGTAAGACCATTCAAATGAGATCCACAAATACCTTCATATACAGATCCAATAGCCAACAAGATGAGAAGGGGGGGGTGAATCATACAAACTTAATCTTCCATAAAAACATCAGATTCAACCTTGGTAACATATATTTCAGTAATATAACCAAAACTCTTAAACATGCAAACTCAAAAGCATGTGAACATCATAAACCTCATAGCACCAGATTTAACGTGGAAACCCAAATAGGGAAAAACCACTCTGGGATTTCGGACCCACTAAGAAATATACTCTTCTAGAGTATGCTCAGTTAAAAGAAAATCCTGTTAAAGATTACAAACACATTGCTAGATGTGACCCGATTAAGGGATTTCCCTCAGATCTGTTAGGATCTTCACCTTGTTAGAAGTGACCTTGTTAAAGGATTTAAAATACTCAATCAGAATGTCACCTTGCTAGAGGGTTTTACAAATAAGACTGTTAAGTCCACTCCGTTAAGAGATTTTCTGTCACTTTCACAAAATAACAGTAATAAAATCTATTTGCAACTTCACATCTAAAATGCTAAAGGCAGGAGACATAGAACTAATCTTGTCTATTTGTTGGGCTTCTATACTCTATTATTCAAAATAGGTCTTCAAGCTTCTGTGCTCGGTAATCACTATGTAGCATCCCTATGCATACACTTGCCTGCATACATTGTTTATCAACAGTTTCCTATTGTTTATCAACAGTTTCCTATTTATAAACAATTAGGTAACCGCTTAATCTCCTTGATCACATTTCCCATGATTAATCATAGCCATCAGATCTTCAATCTTGTCTAGGTTCAATGCATCTTTCAATCTGAAAACATTTTACCCCACCTTGGAACTTGCATATTAGTCTTGGAACTTGTGCCAAGGTATTGCAGTTCAATCTGAGCTGTAGATCTTTATGCCGACTTTTCATTGCCTTAGATTCATTAACAAACTTCATTCACGGCTCACCAATCATTGATCAGTTCCAGCTCATTAGCTTCCTTCATTAAATGACGTGTGTAAACATTTAATGCATTTTATTATAGCTTGGTTACAACTTGGTAACAACTCGATGAATACTAAACTTCACTTGGTAGACATTCCGCCTTCATTAACCGATAGCGATAACCTTAGGGTTTATCGACTAGGTTCTTTGCTTGATAACATAGTATAGTATTAACCTTTATATTTACAACATATGTATGATGTTAAAACAATATAAACATCATGATCTCATCATTGTTTGACTCTGTACTAGTTTCCCATTGAATACCTTATCCATCCCCTTATTCATCATATTCTTTCCTGTGTCTTTTACCAACATCTTTATAATCTTCACATCATACTTCTTAAGATATGGCAACATCATACTAAATTAGAAAATCAATTTCTTGACATCAATGACAAAATAATAATATCAAGATAGTAAACATCTTTAATTAGTTATATCCATAATCATCAACAACCTTCTCAATATCCTTATGAAATACCAAAAATCTTTCATTGTCTGTTATAATGCAATATTGCCAACAATCTCCCCCTTTGGCATTGATAGCAAAACCAATTGATTTGACCTTAAAAGATTCAAATTGATGTGATTCTAAAATGCTGAAATGCTCTTCCCCATACATTAGACTTCTCCTATTTTTAGTCTTCTTTCTAATCTGTAGTCTACTCAATTTTCTTTTAGTCTTCTCCCCTGATAGGTCTTCTTCCTCTTTATATTAGTCTTCTCCCCCTTTGACAACAATGCCAAAAAGTAAAGATTTAAAACATAATTACTTTCTGTAAGAAGTTATTTCCTACTATTGTGTATCAACTGAGTCTCGGTCAGAGCATTTGTCTTCAATTCCTATTCCCTGTAGTATTTCTTGTATACCTTTAGAAAACATCCTAAAGTGTATAAATCAGCATCAACTCCCAAAAGATATTCATTAGAGTCATCAGATTGATGCTTTCACTGAACTCAGTCAGTGAGTAGAAAAGATAGGGGTAGGACCCCTAACTTACTTCTGAGATATTCAAAAGTGTCCCTTGGTAGTGGTTTGGTGAAGATATCTACTATTTGTTCCTTTGTGCTAACATACTCCAATAAGACTTTCTTCTCTTGAGCTTCTTCTCTAAGATAATGATATTTGATAGATATGTGCTTTGTCTTAGAGTGCATAATAGGATTCTTTGAAATATTAATAGCACTAGTATTGTCAAAAAATATAGTTACTAGCTCGGTAACTTTCTCATTTATACCTTCCAATATTTGTTTGATCCATGCAATGTTGGTACAATTCAATGCTGTAGCAATGTATTCAACTTCTGCTAGTGACTGTGAAACACATCCTTGTTTCTTGCTAAGCCAGCTCACTATTCTTTCTCCTAAAAAGAAAGCTCCTCCACTTGTGCTTTTTCTGTCATCAATGTTGGCTTCCCAATCAGCATCAGTATAAACTTTTAAATCAAAATCATTTCCTTTCTGATATACTAAACCATAATCCTCTGTGCCTTTCAGGTATCTAAAAATTCTTTTGATTGCTGTCATGTGTGTTTCCTTAGGATATGCAGAGAATCTTGCATCTATACCTACTGCATGTGCTATATCTGGTCTGTTGTGAACAACATATTGTATCTTTCCAATCATGGATCGGTAAAGTGTCTCATCAACAAATGCAGATTCATCATTCTTTGATAATTTGCAGTTGGTAGTCATAGGAGTACTTACTGGTTTTGAATCCTCCATTCCATATTTCTTCAAGATTTCCTTTATGTACTTGGATTGAGTAATGAAAATCTCATTTTTCATTTGCAGTATCTGTAAACCTATAAAATACTTTATCTCACCAATTAATGACATCTCAAATTATTTGCTCATTTTATTTCCAAAGTTCTTGCATAAAGAGTAATTTCCACAAAATATAATATCATCAACAAATATGGCTGAGATCACTATTCCATTTTCATCATTCTTCATGTACATATTGTTGTTCTCACTTGTCCTTATAAAACCAATCTTAATCAAATAAGAGTGCAATCTTTCATAACATGCTCTTGGTGCTTGTTTTAAACCATATAAAGCTTTGTTCAATTTACATACCTGATCTTTATTCTTGTCTTCAACAAATCCTTCAGGTTGTTCAATAAAAACTTATTCTTCTAATATTCCATTTAGAAATGCAGATTTGACATCCATTTGATATATCTTGAAATTTTTGAAAGTAGCATAGGCCAACAATGTTCTTACTCCTTCAAGTTTAGAAATAGGTGCAAAATTTTCACCATAATCAATTCCTTCTTCTTGATCATAACCTTTGCAAACTAGTCTTGCTTTGTTTCGAATGACCTCTCCTTTTTCATTTAGCTTGTTTCTGAAAATCCACTTTGTACCGATTACATTTTTGTCCTTCAGTCTTGGGATTAGTGTCCATGTGTCATTCTTCTTGATTTGATCAATCTCTTTTGTCATAGCATTTATCCAATTTTCACTATTAAATGCCTCTTTCACTATTCCCAGTTCAAATTCAGATATCAAACATGTGTTCTATCTTAGTTTATTCCTTGTCATCACTAGATCATCCTTATCTCCTATAATCTAACTTGGTGCATGATGTCTTTTGACATACTTGGCTAATATAGGCTTGGTAGGCTTTGTATGATCTTCTTCATCACTCGGTAACTGGATAATTTCTTCATTTTCTTCAATAGTCTTCTTGGTAGGGCTTCTCGATTGAACATAAACAAATTCATCATAGTCTTCTGGTTCCTTGGAATTTCCTTCATCATTTCTTTCTGCAAATTCATCAATTTTCACATTTGCACTTTCTACTTTTTTGTTAGATGATTTGATTAGACATTTAAATGCTTTGCTTCTAGAAGAGTAACCTAGAAACATTCCTTCTTCACTTTTATGATCAAATTTGCCATTTCTATCATCTTTATGAACATAGCATCTACTTCCAAAGATTTTAAAATAACTTACATTAGGTTTCTTATCATACTAGATTTCATATGGTGTCTTCAAAGTACGTTTCTTAAATTGAACTCGGTTCAAGGTGTAAACTGTTGTGCTTATTGCTTCTCTCCAAAATGTTTGTGGCACCTTCTTTTCATTCATCAGTGTTCTAGCACAATCCACAATAGATATGTTTCTTCTCTTAGCTATTCCATTATGTTGTGGAGTTCTTGGTGCAGAGACTTGTCTTTTAATACCATGATTATTGCAAACTAAGTTGAACTCATCAGATGTGAACTCTCCTCTCTATTTGATCTAAGACATTTCAGTTGTCTTCCTGTTTCATTTTCAACTCTTGCCTTGTACCATTTAAACATTTGAAAAGCTTCTGATTTTTCTTTTAAAAACATTACTGACATCATCCTTGAATAGTTACATAAACTACTTCCTTTGTATCAGTCTCATCTGATTTATCATCATTGGATTCCTCATCAACTATTAGGCATGTCTTTCTATCTCTTCTTCTAAAGTCTTGGTGTCCTCTATAATGATTATCTTTCTGTTTATCATCTCGGTAATCTCTCTTTTTAGTAGAATCTTTGTCAGGATAGTTAGAAGCCATATGTACTATGTAACCTTTTGGCTAATAGTGCTTCAAACTCTTCTTACTTTTTGATTTCCTCATATAATTTGTGTACTTCCTCCATGTTCTTATGAAATATTTCACTTGCTCCACTGTGATCTCCTTCGGAGTACTTATACTTTCTTTCATTGAAATCATTAGATTCATCAAGATGAAAAGAACTAAATGCAGATTCAACTATATTTACCGATGATCCACTATTATCAAAATTACTTAACTCAAATACATGTAGCTTACCAATAGTAGCATCTAAAGAAACTGGCATATTAGGTACAAACCTCAATTCATTGATTATGGAGACTTGGATTGCATAAGCTGGTAGAAGGGTTCTTAACAACTTACTTGTTATATCATTTTCTTCAATAGTTCCACCTGCTCCTTTGATTTGATTGACAATCTCCTTTAGTCTTGTATTGTACTGAGTTATGTTCTCACCTTCATTCATCCTCATAGATTCAAGTTGTCCTCTTAGACTATCTAATTTTTCTCTTTGAACATGTTCATCTCCTCCATATATTGATATGAGCTTATCCCACATTGCCTTTGCATCATTGCAGCCTTCTAGATCATTAAACTCTAAATCAGTCAGTGCATATGTTATTCCAATCATTGCTTGAATATGTTCTTGCTTTGCCTTTATCTCTTCCATAGTCAATGGATAGGTGCTTGGTGTGAAAAAATCATTCTCCAGATAGTATACCACATATTCTCCAACTCCTGATAGATGTAGCTTCATGCTTTTTTGCCATGTAGAGAAACTTGACTTGTTTAGCTTCGGTGCATCCCTCTTATACATCTTTGGATCTTTAACTCGAGTGTCTTTAAACTTTCCTTTCGGAGTCGAAAGCTCTGATACCAATTGATAGTTCTGATACTTAATATAAGTATAGATCCAATAGCCAACAAGATGAGAGGGGGGGGGTGAATCATACAAACTTAATCTTCCATAAAAACATCAAATTCAACCTCGGTAACATATATTTCAGTAATATAACCAAAACTGTTAAACATGCAAACTCAAAAGAATATGAACATCATAAACATCATAACACCAGATTTAACGTGGAAACCCAAATAGGGAAAAACCACTATGGGATTTCAGACCCACTAAGAAATATACTCTTCTAGAGTATGCTCGGTTAAAAGCAAATCCTATTAAAGATTACAAACACATTGCTAGATGTGACCCAGTTAAGGGATTTCCCTCAGATCTGTTAGGATCTTCACCTTGTTAGAAGTGACCTTGTTAAAGGATTTCAAACACTCAATCAGAATGTCACCTTGCTAGAGGGTTTTGCAAATAAGACTATTAAGTCCACTTGGTTAAGAGATTTTCTATCACTTTCACAAAATAACAGTAATAAAATCTATCTGCAACTTCACATCTAAAATGCTAAAGTAGATTCTTATTTTTTCAATACAATCTAGACATAGAACTAATCTTGTCTATCTGTTGGGCTTCTATACTCTATTATTCAAAATAGGTCTTCAAGCTTCTATGCTCGGTAATCACTATGTAGCATCCTTGTGCATACACTTGCCCGCATACATTGTTTATCAACAATTTCCTATTTATAAACAATTAGGTAACCGCTTAATCTCCTTGATCACATTTCCCATGATTAATCATTACCATCAGATCTTCAATCTTGTCTAGGTTCAATGCATCTTTTGATCTGAAAATGTTTTACCCCTCCTTGGAACTTCCATATTAGTCTTGGAACTTATGCCAGGGTATTGCGGTTCAATTTGAGTTGTAGATCTTCATGCCGACTTTTCATTGCCTTAGATTCATTAGCAAACTTCAGTCACGACTTACCAATCATTGATCAGTTCCAGCTCATCAGCTTCCTTCATTAAATGATGCATGTAAACATTTAATGCATTCTGTTATAGCTTAGTTACAACTCGGTAACAACTCAGTGAATACTAAACTTCACTCGGTAGACATTCTACCTTCATTAACCGATAGCGATAACCTTAGGGTTTACCGACTAGGTTCTTTGCTTGATAACATAGTATAGTATTAACCTTTATATTTACAACATATGTATGATGTTAAAACAATCTAAACATCATGATCTCATCATTGTCTGACTCTGTACTAGTTTCCCATTGAATACCTTATCGATCCCCTTATTCATCATATTCTTTCCTGTGTCTTTTACCAACATCTTTATAATCTTCACATCATACTTCTTAAGATATGGCAACATCATACTGAATTAGAAAATCAATTTCTTGACATCAATGACAAAATAATAATATCAAGATAGTAAACATCTTTAATTAGTTATATCCATAATCATCAACAACCTTCTCAATATCCTTATGAAATACCAACAATCTTTCATTGTCTGTTATAATGCAATATTGCCAATAGTTTTAGAAAACTTTATAGTGTCCTTCTCCATGTATGGCCAGTAGTAGCCAACCCTTAGTAGTTTCTGAGGTAAAGTAAGACCATTCAAATGAGATCCACAAATACCTTCATGGACTTCCGATAATGCACATTTAGACTCTACAGTTTCTAGACACCTAAGCAATGTACCATCCAAACTTCGCCTAAACAAATCATTAGCAATGATGACATACCGTGAAGCATTTTGGGTTAAGTTCCTTTTCTCATTACGGGTAAGATTTCTGGAATAATTTGGCTACGTAGATAAGAGTAAATATGGTTATATTGAGATGAGTCATGTCCAATAATAGGACAGACTATCTGGGACTCAAGAGAATCATAGGCAGGATAATGTAACTCTTCCACCAGGAATTCAAAGCAAAAATTAGATTCTTGTAACTCAGGTATAGACACCAAGGTGGCCATAGCATCTGCTGCTCTATTTGCTGATTTGGGAATCTGCTAGAATGATACAAAAGTAAAATACTTTTTGAGATCATCACCAATTCTCTTATAAGGCATCAATTTCTCATCTCGAATATGATATGTATCATTGATTTTATTGATAACTAAATGAGAACCTCCATAGATATGTAACTCTAGAACCTTCCATTTAATAGCTAGCTCGATCCCATTTACCAAAGCTTCATACTTTGCAATATTGTTTGTGCAAGGGAAAAGAATCTTGTAAGCCTTTAGGATTGAATATTTTTGAGGAGTGATAAATAGTATTCCAGCATTGGAACCATTTTGGGTGAACGATCCATCAAAGAACATCTTCCATGATTGTTTAGTAAGGTGCATTATTGATTCATCTGGGAACTCTATATGCAATGGTTGAGTGTCTTCAAGTGTAGCTTCAACGAGTTGATTTGTAATTACCTATCCTTTGATGGCTTTGCGTTCCATATATTCAATATCAAACTCTATAAGTGTGTGTGTGAAAAAGTGAAAAGAGTCTAATAGCTGCAGGTACAACACTTCAAATAAGTCATTGCATATGTGGTTAGTAAATCAATAATCAATGAATAATAAACCATAACAAAGCGACTAATTGCCTTCTAAAAGATGCGAGTGTAAGATCGCTCTTAGATTTTTATAAGCAATACCAGTGACTAGACTACACCAAGATGAAAGATTTAATCTATATGATATGATAATAAGTTAAATGGATGCAAGATGGATGAATAATTCAAGCAATCATGGATTCAAGCAATAATGGATTAAACTAAATATGCAATAAGATAAACTAAAATGCAATAATCTCAAAAAAGCACAATATCTTCAATGACTCTAGAGAAAAATTAGCAGAATAATAATCTCCAAGTGTGCTCTCAAAAATCTCTAGGGTGATTTGAA
The DNA here is from genome assembly GCF_030272615.1 of Cryptomeria japonica. Taxonomy (NCBI): domain Eukaryota; kingdom Viridiplantae; phylum Streptophyta; class Pinopsida; order Cupressales; family Cupressaceae; genus Cryptomeria; species Cryptomeria japonica. The sequence goes on along the minus strand of NC_081405.1, from coordinate 438,312,384 downwards.
TGAGAGCTGAAGGCTGAATTTATAGAGAATTATAAGAGAGATCAAAAAAGCACAATTTAGAATTCATTGAATAATTGAGAAATCAAGTTCAGTCAACTTTGAGATAGATTCCAATTATAGTTTAATTGAAATGCATTCAGATAAGAAGTTCAAGTTGTATTAGAAATAAGAATTAATTAATTCCATGTATTTGTGATAAAAATAAATAATTCTTTGATTTATTCAAGAAAAGAGTCTTTTCAATGCAACCGAACTTCTTTTTCTCAAAAGCTGTGAGTTCTAATTTTAGAGAATACTTAAATTAATTATTTTTTTGATTTCAAGTTAATCTCAATTTAGAAGAAAGAAATAATATCTCAAGTTTGATTTCTCTCTCAATTTAATTCTTTTATTTTATTTTCAATTTAACTCTTGCTTTGTGATTAATTAATTCCTTTTTTGCATGATTAAATGGCAAATTTCTTAATTAATTAAATATGCTAGGATATTTAATAAATTAAACATGATAATTGATTAAAATGATATTCTTGGAATGATTCAATTAATTAAATAAATATCTAATTAATATTGAATAATTGATTTGCCATGTGACATTTGATGATTAAAGAATTAATAATGTGCTTAAGCTTGATTTAATTGCCTTTGGTTAGGACCTTGGTGATGTTATCAAGATTAGGGGCCCATGGTTTAGGTGACCAATTTTAGGGTATTGCATTTGCCCCTCTTTGAATTAATGTGCAAGAAGTGCATTGGTTCTAAGAATAGTTGATGTATAGGAGATGCCAGTTTTGAACTTGATTGATCACCAACTAGATGAAAAGCAAGGTGTTTAGCTTGATTTGAAGTGATTAAGCTGAACAAAGTTGATTAAAGCGAAACCAATCCTGAACTTGATTGAACTAGGAACGATAGAGAGAAAACATACTGAACTTGAACTTGATTGATCAAGAAATGGATCTTAATGATCTATAACTTGATTGAACCAGACTTAGCGAGCGAAGACAAAATTGATCTTGAACTTGATGGATCAAGACATGATGAGCGAAGATAAACTGTCCAGCTTGATTTGATGTGATGAAACTGAACACCTACTTAGATTGAGCATGTGATTGAAGATACATTTTAAACCCTTGATTGATTTTAAATGAATAATCAACTTGGTGAAGAGCAATGAAACTGATTAACATTAAGAGATTGATTCAGATGAAGGCAAATATCAGCTTGATATGAAGCGATGAAACTGATATGCCCCTAGCAATTGATTCGATTCGGATGATCGAGAGATCTCAACTTGATATGAAGCGATGAAGCTGAGGTGCCCCTTAGCAATAAGAAATTGATTTTCTTTAGTTGAAAAAGATTTTTGCTCGACTTTTGATGAAGATTTGAAAATTTCCTCGACTTTGAAGATGTGAGGTCATGAGGTCATGAGTATGCCCCCTTGGGAGCGAAATTGAAAGAAAGCGAGGGTACATGATTATAGGAAATTTATGGCAATGATAAGTGATTTGAACACAAATTGATTCAGAGGAATTTTTTTAGATTCAACATTGATTGATGAGAAATTGGGTGCAATTTGAAGAAAGAATGAGCATTTGATGAAAAAGCGCTAAGTGGTCCAAATTGTGAAATTGACTAGGAAAATGATCTCGTATTTAGATTTCAATCTCAAAAATGGAATCAGAATGGGAAAATTAGCTAAGGGTACAATTTCATGTCCATCAGAGCAAGTTGAAAAATTAGGGTTTTGGCTATATATTGGGTAAAAGTGTCATTTTCAATTCATTTTAACCCTCCAAGTTTGAAAATTCGAAAAGCCTTCTGTGAAGAAAAATGGTGGTTCCCACTTGTGAGAATTGTTTCAAGTGACAAAGATGACATAATCGACCTTGGGACTATGAGCCAGTAGTAAGTGATCGATCTTAAGACTTTTATTCATTTCATTTTTGAATTTTTTTGTTGAATTTTTCAATTTTTAGCACATTTAAAGTCGGCCATTCTCATTTTGTCATGCGAGACTGGATCCTATCTCGTACAACAAACTTATGAAGTTTGTTTTGTTGTTTAAGCCTACTAGTTTTGTCGTTCAAGGGCTACCCTTGTATCATATGACAATATTCAAAAGAGCCCCTTTTGTCATCCTAGGTATAGTCCTATATCGTGTGGGAGTCTTTTGTCGTATGAATCCCATTCTTGACTCATATGAGTTTATGCCCTTCTGTGTTTTATCATTTGGTAAACAGTGAGCATTTCTAAAGGTGCAAACTTGAAATTTTGATTTCTCCAATTGGTGTAGTTGGATTTGCGTGATGTTTTACTTCTCTTATAAGCTCATTTGAAATATTTCTTGATGCTTCGTTGTTTGATTTTGTAGGTTTGATTGCCTCATGTTCTTTTCAAATGTGTATATCCACTGACGATGAAATTAGTGTGTCAATTGTCAAAGGTTGACCGAGCACATATTGATTTGTGCAGATTGACCCACCTACTTGATTTACCTAATATCCATGTGAATCACGGTATGCTCACAACATTAGTTGAGAGATTTCATTCTGAGCACAACACATTCCATTTTCTAGTTGGGGAGATGACCGTCACTACCGAGGATGTTTACAGGATTCTCCGTATCCCTTTTGCTGGGGGTAAGGTGGATTATGATGCAGCACAGCTTCCTGGATTATAGGTTGTCTGACATATTTTTAGGGATCCAGATATTTTGACACATTCTATTAGTTGGGACATGATGATGAGTAGGTATAGTGAGGATTTTCCACTTTGTAATGCCCTGCCAGGAACCCTAAAGGAAAACAACACAACTAGGCAACTGAAGGGTGAAATTTTTTTTTATTTTTTTTTAAAGATTAAGTGCATTAATCATAACCATTACATGTTTCATAACACAGTGGAAGACTAACACATGATTTCCTAAGGGTTACCAACAAAGACTACTTCGTAGATTATATTAACACCATAGTTAATCCAATTTGTCCATTTAATTAGATAAATTAAATACTTAAGTTTAAAACTACACATACATCTAAATACCATAATGAAGAAATGAAAGTATTCCAAGGTATCAAATTCCCATAAAACATTTAAACATAAGATCAAAGCAACTAAAATAACATACATTCCACTGACATACTATTACAATATTCATAAATACATGGCTTCCAATAATGCCATAGATTACAAAGTTACAATATCAAGGTTCAATAAAAGTCTGACACAATGACCACAAGGTCTCAACTAAACAATGATCTCGAACAAGAGCTGGTACATGAACCACGAACCAAGAAACACTAGCAAAGCCTTTCCTCACTTGAAGATACAATCTAGAACATCTAATGGGAAGTGGCACTACCACCCGACCATGTGATTCCGAAATGGAACCACCCCACCGTGCTAGGAGATAGTAGAAAACCCTCAAGCAAGCAAAGTAAGACAAGTACAAAAGAACTACAAGACTCCACAAACATCCATGTGACTCAACTCACAAAACACTAGTGACTCTAAGGAGAGAGTGTCATTGCATGTCTTATGGTGGATACCATGGTACAGCCTCCATAGGTCCTTGCCCCCATCCTAGGTTTATCCTCGTAACCTCTCACGAGCCTTCGGTTCCAACTAAGTCTCATGCAGACCCTACCAATCCTTTCGTGAAGACGAGGTGGTAAGTTTTCCATTCTAGGCCTTCTCGCTACATTATGAGCCCTGTACTAGCACCCACCTATGCATGAGGTACATTATCTTAATTAATATTTATTCTACCCACCCCCTAATTAATTATTAGGTTATCACTTTTTAACTAACTTTCGATGGGTTATCCTGTAATCTACTTTAGGCATGACCCCCACTCGAAAGCCACTCTCTCTCATAGGACACTAACAAGAAATGTCTCTCTATGAGAACTCTATGGCGAAATAGACAACCATAACCAATCCTGACAAAGCACAGGTGAAGGATACACAATCACTAACCCAAGATTGACCATTTGGACAAAAAACACAATGGCTCACATCAATAAGGTTATACAACAACACCTAACCAAGGAGACATAATAACATTGGATACAATGACAACTCAACCAAAATTGTAATGAAATTAAGCTTGACTGCAAACACCATTTACACAAGATCCTAATACAGGCAATCTTTTCTTAAACAACCAAAAGCATAAATAACTTGTAATCAAAGATTTTCCAGACAATAAGAAAGTACAACTATTTAATACAAAGAAATCAAATTGCCATTTGTCCAATAAGTTAAATAAGATCTCATAGAAATAATTCTCCTAATGTATTTTCAACATAATTATCAATTATAAAAAATATAAGCTTTTCTGAAACATTCAAACTATAAACTGATTTTATAACTACAATATAATTGTATGCATACCTATATATATACATCATATATATATATAATATACTTATAATTATAGTACAAATTTATATATATCAACCCATAACCAGTATTTAAATAACAGTAAAATAATATAATAGTCACCCTAATGAAAACACATCTAATATATAAATACATATATATATATATATATTTATATATATTTATATAGATATTATATATTATAAATAATAAATTATTCTTATTACCTAACCCCTGGGCACGAAACCCAAAATAGCCACATCACTGTATGCACAGGGGGTAAAAGAATAATATGTAAAAAAAAAATTTACATGTTGGCCCTGGCACGGTAGCCCATGCTACCATCGATAGCAAGTACTACCGTCCGGTAGCCCATGCTACCATCGGTAGTAGCTGCTACCATCAGTAGTACTATGTATTACCGCCGGTAGTGGATGCCACCATAGGTAGCCGCTACCCAAACATTTATATATTTATTTTTTAATTTTTTTAATTTTTTAACATGTAAATAATTTCCAAATTCATTTAAACCCCTTTGACATAATTTACATAGAAATAAAATTCCTAATTCAATAAAATTCATTCACAAAATTTTATTCCAATTACATTTTTTTTTTTTAATTAGATAATCCAATAAATTCAATTCACAATTAAATTTATTTCTAAAGAAATCAACTAATTTCCCAGAGATTTATTTAAAGGGCTATCAAAACAAATCAAACAAGAGAGAATAATTTTTCCATAATAATTTTCCTAATTTTCTCAAAATTAAATTACTCCCATTAACTAGAAAATTAACATCAGGCAAGAATTTTAAATCAAAACCTAAATTAACCAGAAGAGGGTTTTGGATCTGACAAATAATTTACACACACACCATTCAAAGAAAAATACAATTATTTTCTTAAAAACCCACAATCAAAGAAGTCATCCAACCTGGTATAGCTTTCCTAGAAGAAATCTGTAGAAGAGCCCTAATCTTTTCAATAAGCTTCCAATAAATTTCTTCACCTAAATTCTTGACCCGTTTCTTGTGTGTCTAAAATAAAGACCTATTCCGTATTTAAACTAAAATTCTAGGTTCAATAGCTTTTTCTCAAAAACTTAAATTTAGAATAAAAATGATTTTATTTTCTTTTCTAATTTTATAACAAAACATAAGCTAACATGCAATAATTAAAAATCATTATTCTTTCTTTTCTTTTCTCATGCAAATTAATTAATTTTCTAATAAAGAATTTAAAAAATACTTTAATTCTAATTAATTTCTTTATTCGTTTATTTATTTATTTATTTAAAATTCTAGAAAACAAAAAATATAATTAATCTAATTTATTTTTCCACTAAAATTTAAATAAAAATATATTTCTACTATCATCCAGCTTGCAACTTATTTTAATAATTTCTTTTAATTAACTAAATTTATAATCTCAATGCATAAACAATTCAACTATGCAATAATTCCATAAACTTAATTAATTAATTAATTAAATCCACTAAAACACTCAAATTAAACAAATCTCAAACAATTACCCATAAAAAGATCAAACGACAAAATACGAAGGCTAAACAAACTGACAAGACAACCAATTGATGACACTCACATGAGTGTAACTGAGTAAAATAGGGTCAACTACTATCTCCTCCACTTCCATCAGAAAATATAAGGCATGCTCCAACCTATGAAGCCAGGTGGAGACGATACCCCGTACCTACCCAGTACTTGTACCTGCAATAACCTGCATCACCAAACCACACATGCATATATACTATATAGAAAACACGTCATACACACCGATGAAGGAGAATCATGACGTTCCTTGTCTCACTGAAATGAGTGAAGTAAAATCATCCCCTTGCATCCAATACACTTGCAGACATACAACATATAATTCCACATTGCATAAATAAAGTAAAATGTCAGTACATAGCAATAATTCATAAAATGCCATAAATCACAAGTACTAAAATACTGCAAATAAATTATGCATCTCATATCCAGATAAAGAATAAAATAATGTCATAAAAATCTGAATAACATATCATGGTAATGTATCCATTGAAAACAAACAACAATAAAATATGAGTCTAATGAGTTCAAACGAGTAGGGGTACTACACACTTGCTTGCATGTTGGCAGGGTCTATTGGCTATTTTTTCATGTCGGATAGGGGACATCAGGGATTTTTGTGTGGATGGGGTAGGATGCTGGAGAGGCTTGTTGAGACCCCTCAGAGATTAGGATGGATTTCTTATTTATTAAAACACATGTATCGCGAGATGCATGAGATTGTTTATAGGAAGGGGAAGAGCATGGCTGCCGGATTTTTGATCTTATAGGTATGGGCTTGAGAGCACCTCCCAGTATGCAGGTTGATTGTAGATGATGATAGAGATCCTAGTCAGCCTATTGTATATAGATATTCAAGTTATATTACTCAACCCCATCTAGGCAAGACAAATTTTTGGAGACAATAGCTATATGACTTGATAGCCATTATATGGAGACCTTACAGGGGTTTAGAGCCATGGGATGATTGGAGGATTGTTTGAAGACATCTATTTATTACTCACCCACTCATTGGCAGATTGCAGACTATAGTTGAGTGATTCGTGGTTTCTCAAGTGATGAGGTAGTATGGTAGACTTGAGGGGATCTCATAGGAATTCATTGCATACGCGCGATATGTTGATGAGGATAGGTGGGGATGGGCACCAAGGTTATCTTATGCCTTGGGTATGTAGGAGTTGACTGGATTATAGTGACTTTGGTGGGATTATAGGGATGACATTGCAAATGCAGGGGTATTTCCCTAGTATAGGGATTGGTTCTAGCAGTACCCTTTCCCTAGATTCAGTGATCCAGTAGAGCAAGCACCTTGTATTGAGGAGATTAAGGATGATGCCCCCACACAGGGATATAGACATAGATAGAGCCAGGGATAGGGATAGAGAGCCAAGGCTCCAAGGTGGATAGGTGGCGATCCTGGTGCTAGTAGCAGTAGGTTTTTAGATGGAGGTAGACAACAAAGGGGAGAGGGTGGATTCCTTGGGGTGGAGGTGAGGAGGAGCGAGTAGCTCCGAGATAGGTGAGACAAAGATGGGAGGAGCAGGGTGGAGCTGAAGGTGGAGATGGTGGAGGAGATGGGGGTGGAGAGCTTGCAAGAGAGCAGGGGGCTGATGTAGCATGGTTGATGAGAGCACACCTAGCAGGTTTGCAGTCATAGCTGACAGTGGCAAAGGCTCAGCTAGCAGAGTGAGACCGACAACTAGCAGAGCTTAGGGTTGAGTGAGATTGTTAGCTTGTGGAGCTCTGAGTAGAGAGAGATCATCAACTAGCTGATCTTAGAGTAGAGCACGATCATCAGGTTGCAGCAATGAGGGTAGAGCAAGACACTCTTGAGCAGGAGGTTCTCCATCAGATGAGTTGAGTGGCTTATTGTGTTGCAGCTTATAGTGTAGTTGTTCCTGTAGCACAGTAGGTTGTACCCTACTCGTAGTACTAGGCATAGTTAGAGGGAGCACGAGCACCTCGTCAGGATCCTGGTCAGCAGGCTCCACCTCCTCCACCAAGTGATGAGGGAGAGGCCGAGAGCTAGATATTCTTTTTGTAGCTCAAATATTTTTTGTAGACACCCATTTTTTGTAGCCTATACGATTCTTTCTTTGATGGAAGTTTGTAGATGTCAGTTAACATCATTTTGTACTCTGAGACTTTATTCAATATATATATATATATATATATATACAAGATCTTATTTGACTTCATTGTACTTGTGTTGATTCATTTTTGAGATACTTTTCTATATGCTTTATTCTATATGTATGCATTTCTTATTTAGCATGGAAGTATGTAATGCAGATGAATATGAATGTTTGTTTTTGTTTCTTTTCATATGCAAATAAATGATGAAAATGAGTAATGAGCAATGCAAATTTTCTTTTTCTCTATGCAATAAGATGAATGCAAATGAGTGATAATGAAATGTTTGAATCTATATAACATGCTTATGTATGCAACTAACATCTCAATACACAAGTACTCAATCAAAGAAATGATGAAAAAGAGATCGTGTAAGGCCTTCCCCAAACCCAGCTTTGATTAACTTAGTTGACCATGTTTGACCATATTAATAAATGCATTATAATTCAATAGAATGAACTGTGTTAGACAGATAGATTGGTGAGAAAGGTAATTGGACCAAGTTATAGAGTTATTGCACCTTGTGGTATACATTTTGATATGTTATGAATTTGAAATCCTAAAAGATCTATTGATTTGGATAATCTTGATTTAATGTATGTAAGCTATATGTGGATGTAGAACTTATATGATTTCGTGATTGGATAACATTGAAGAATGTCGATGCTTCATTTATATGCTTTACGATAAAGAACTCTATATGATTCTAGAATAGGATAAATTGGAGATGATGTATGTCATTATTGGATTTGCAGGACTTTAATTATGATGATAGAATTAAGATGTATGTTTTATGTGTGGACCAAAATTATGAGAATTATGATAATTGCTTATGTGGATTTAAGTGGATATGAGATATATTGAATTGTTCAAATGTAAATTGTATGCGAAGTGTTTGGTGTGTATTCTAATTCATGTGTTTAATATTATACGAGGTTATTGGAAGTTACTAATGTGTATTTGAGTGGCACAAGAAAAGATATTCATGTAACCATGGAAATAATACGGAGAACCAAACCTAGACCTATGTATGTTCGTAAAACGAGGGTTTGTCTATTTGGAGAGACAACACCCCATTTGTGTCATATTTTATTCGTAATAGTAAATGATGCATGTGTGTTAAATGTTATTTAATTGACTTATTTAAATCCAACAAGAGACACGATTTCATGTATTATTTTGTAAAAGTATTTTCTTTGTGTCACTTGACACGTGTGGATTTATGTTTGAATTTTTAAATTTGTCTCTTGGAGGGAATTGATTAACTATAGTTTTTTCAATTAATGTAATGTGATCCCATAAATGTCTTCGGTAAAGAATCCTTGAGATGGTCAACATAGGTTTGACACGAAAATAAACTTCAAAGGGGTTAGAAAAGGGTTAAATGGACACCTAAGGGTAGTTTGATAAGGTTTCCTAAAGCCCATAAGGTATACCTAAGGATTAGGGGTAATTTTAGGCAAGTTTCTACTCCCATGTGACCTTTTAGACACCCTAAAAAGTGACTTTTCAAAGTTGTGAGAAAATGGAAATTAGAAGACTTGAACTGAGTTGTAAACCTTCCCTTTCGAATGAGAGTTCCCATTCCCATTTTACCTTTCCTTCCCTTTCAATTTTTGGGAAACATGTGAGAACTCTCACAAAGGGCTTCTTAAGCAAGAATTAGAAAATTAGTGGGTAATCACCCACTCTCCATTTTTTGGAGACAAAAGAATTTTGTAAAGAAAAAGGTAGAATTTGGTTTGAGAATTTTGGCTAAGGGTAGAAAGAGAAGAACCATGGAATTGGGTTGCTCATCCTCAACAAAACTAGCATACCTTTGGGCAATTTAAGGTTGGTTGTATTTTTCTTATAATGATTTCTTACTGCATGTGTATTGAAAGTAATGTTTGTGTAAAAGACTAGTTTCCATGTATGTTCTCTTGGAAACTTATTTGGTATTTTATGTTTATACATTGTATGTGTTTTGGGAGTAATTACTCTTGGGAGAGAGGAGGATCTTATGGGCGGTAGAAGTGACAACCCTCTAGTGAGAGACTCTCATTATGAGAGCGATCGCAAGGGAATTTATGCGACCCTTGCTGCATGGCTTGTTTATGCATTGGGGGTCATAAGGAGGGAAATAAGGCATGAATGCCTTGGGGGGCATAAGGAGTAAGGGGTTGATTATGTTATACTTGATGTATTTGGTTTGCCATGAGGTGGCTATTTGTTTTACCATACTTGCAGTCTCCTTAGGGTACTTGGTCCACTACCACCCTTGATAAGACATCAAAAATGTGTGGTGCAATGTAGCCTAGGTTGGGATTGTGTTTGAGCTTGTGTTATTCCCTATCTTTTGTGTTTGCATGTGTGTAATCCAGTCTAGGGCTTGGTTCTTCGAGCTCGGGGGTGGCTACTAGTTAGCCTAGACTGGGAGGTGAGCACTCCATGGTCATAGCCTATGATTCATTTGCAAGTTGTTTGGAAGAAAAGAAAAGGACAAGTAGGAATTGCTCGGTTTATTTTGTTGTAGGGAAAGATTTGGAAATGGAATATTTTATATTGCAGCAATGTAAAGGGAGATTGCGTGTTGCATCTATTTTGAAAGGAAATGTATCTATTGTATTAAGGTCCTCATTTTATAGGAACGAGAGATCCATTTGTATGGTTGACTAAATTGTATTTAAATATATTCTAAGGAAATGCATTATTTTATTAAGTAATACTTTGTTGCAAAATGAAACACTTATGTTGAGTTTAAGTTATGTATTGTTTCTTGATGTAATGTTGGTTGTATGCATGGTATTTTGTAAATGAAAGTTTAATTTGCATGTAATTCTGATAATAAAAGTTTAGTTTAAATGTCTCATACATATCGATAAGTTTAATTTAACATACTCTAGATTTAAGGAAATCGAAGAATATATTTCATTAAACTCTGTAACTGCTCCATTCATATATTCACAGAAAACAAATCTAAAATTTATTGGTCTATCCCTAAGGTTTATTCAATAAATTCTAGTTTAATATAATTGTTGTTTAAAGTAATTCAATTCTATTATGTTTCTCCTTATCATATTATAGAATCAAAATCTAGTATTTGCACTAAAGTTTTATGCCTAGATTTAAAAGAAGGAATAAGTATATTTGCCTAGAGCTAATCTCAAATGCATTAAGTTCCTGCAAGTTTTCTTTAAAAACAAAGGAATATATATGTGATGTTAATAATCTATAAGAAAAAAAAAAATTCCCAATTAATCTACTCTGGATATTAACCATGGATAGATTATTATATATATATTTCTATACCTTTATTGAAACGAATGTATTGTTTTTACATTTTTAAACAAAAAAAGAATGAATGATTTAATCTATAAAAAAAAAGGAGATTAATATATATATATATATATATATATAAAATAAAATTTTGTTTTATAAAAAAAAAAAAAATTTAAATTAAACTTTGGGAAGGGGGCTTGGCCCTTGCGGATATTCCCATAGGGCGGCCTCCCCTCCCTGTAGTGGGCGGCGACCCCGCAGTGGCAGCGCTGCCAGCTGCGGGCCGCGACCCGCAGTGGCGGCCAAGGATGCCTCTGTGGGCCGTGATCCGCAGGCCCAACAGTGGCCATCCTGCAGGGAGCCCCCCCCATAACCTTCACCTTGCATTCCCACAATCGCCCTCCAAAACTGCTGCACCATCCCTCTTCCATTCTACCCCCATGCATCATTAAAGAAAAAAAATATGAAACCCTAACCCGGAGGGGTTAGGGTATTCCGAAAAATATAAGAAAAAAATAAAGAAAATGATTTGATATGGCATGTTTATAATAAGGAAATTAGGTTAAATGGGTATTGTTTTTTTATTAAAGTTATTTAGAAAATAAGTATTTCCATGTTTTAAAATATCTATGTTTAAAATAAATAGTATATATATATATATATATATATATATATATATATATATATATATATATATATATATATATATATATATATATATGTAGTTAATTGTATGAATGTACAAATTCTAACTTGAGGTTAATTATTTTATTTATACATTCATATTTTATGACCGAATATATAAACATAAAATATGATGTTTGTAAATTGTAAATACTTATGGAGATTAATTTCTTAGGAGCTTATAATAACTTTATAAGTTATTTTGTCTATATGGGATTATTTAGTCCACCTATAATTTGGGTTATTCTAGGCTAAAATTTATAGGGAATTTTCATTATGAATTTATTTGACCCTTTTGTCGAAATAGTTTAATCACATTTTAATTATTGTAAAATAAAATATAGACTTTTATAATCCTAAGTGCTAGGACTAAAATGCTTAGTTCCTTAAAACAATTAACGGTTATTGGAGATTAATATTATATTCATCAATTAATTTAGAGAATTGATTAAATTGAGTAATTAATTTAAATGGTGAGATAATAATAATTTATTTAGAAGAGGATATCATGGTGGAATTATATATATTCGAAAATGAGTCTAAGATCTAGATCTTGTGAACTCATTTAACCTAGATGGAATCTTATACTAAATAATGCAATTAACATTTTAACATTGACACTTCAAATTTTCAATTGCTCGATTAATTAATATTATTATGTTAAAACCATATTAAAAATTAATTTATAGATGCAAGACTAAATTAAATTATTAAGCAGGGTTGTATTAACAAGATGGAGGAAACTTGATATTTATTAAACAAATGATAATGAACCAAGTAAATTGATTAATGTCTATTTGGTAGAAATGGATCAAATCAAGTGCTAATAAGCACAACTGAAATGAAAGAGATTTTGAGTGAATTTAATATCACCCTTGTAAAATTTATTCATTTCACTTGATAATCTGAATTATCGTAATTGTTATATTAGTACTTAATATCAATTAAGAATTCGTTAGGAAACAACATGTTAAGTTGTCATAACTATTTAAACAATGGTTGCATGTTAATAAGTGTTTTTTTTTTTAAATTAAAATTAAAAAATTTGTTGGTTGTGTTTTGCCCAAAAAGTTTGGGCATGACATTTTGGTATTAGAGCCCTAGGTTCAAACACTGGTGAACATGGGATACATTCATAACTTAGTTGAAAACAAACTATGGCTTGAAGTATAACACATAGGTGGAAAACTTGCGAAATAACAAAGAAAAATATAAGAAAAAAAAAAAATTCTTGTGAATCAATAGACCAACATATATCAATTCTAGGGGGTTCCAAGGGGCACTAAAAGCCCTAAAATTTGAAATTATTAGTCATAAGGTTTATGGTGTAATAAAACCCCAAAGGTTATGAAACATTCAACTATTTATTCATATGAAGTAATTTTGGTGTTTATTAACAAAACTTAGGCCTTTTGTACCTACGAGGTTACCATTCAATTTGAACCTAAACACAATGACCAAATCAAGTATGAGGAGTTAATCTTTCAATAAAATACCTCTGATGGTAATTAAAGGGATGCCATTCATCGAGATATGTTCTTGACATGGCAAATCAAACAAGATAATTAGACCTTAGATGAAGGCACCATAAACAAGATAAATAAGAATCAAGACATATCAAATTAAAATTTTAAGCTATGTGAAAATTATGATGGTTAAAAAGATCAAGGCCGCCATAGAAGATATAGATGAAGAAGAGTTAAAAGGAACTCTTATCTTAGATAGAAGCATTGACCTATCCTAATGACTAGGTACCTTAAGAATGTGGTCATGTTAGATTTCTTATTAAGAACATTTGTTAGAAAACGTTTGTAGCAATATAGTGGAACTAGAGTTGAATAACCCTGTAGATAAAGAACTCAAATTGATGAATGGAAATTCCCTTGATCAGAAAACCCTAGTAATACTATAGGTAAGTTAAATAAAGAAAAAAGAAGCATGAAATTTTTGGGTAAAGAACACGTATTTACAATAAACCCTAAGTTCATCCTTGGTTATATAATTGGGAATACAAGCAAGTAAAACCTCAACTAGTTACTTTAGGGGAAGATAATCTTGGATGAAGAAAATAATGGAAGAGAGAGTAGAGTTGATTTAGGAATCATACAAAAATCCCCATTGAAGTACAAGGGGTGTAAAAGAATTAAGATCTTATAATCTAGGAATAAGTAACTAATATTCATTCAGAAAACTAAGAAGAAAAGTGCAACCCAATCATGGTTAGCCACTGGGTACAAGACAATATGTATCATAATTTAACTACTAAGCACAATCGAAGAAGCTTTGCAAATTACAGCACTCAAGTGTGAAAGTATGCAAAAACATTAAATATGGATGAAGCAACATGCAGACGGAAATGGCTAAAGGAAGGATTGTATAACAATAATATAATACTAAAGTTTTAATGAGAATTAGTTGGTAGTATAAAATGATTTATGAAAACATTGATAAGGAGCCGAATTATGTGGTTATCTATGAACTTGGAAATTATGGGAGTCTTAAGACATTGGTAATTGTTGGACATCCTTATGTTATACCATAATAGGGGAACTTGATATTAGGATGGTAAGATGGTTTATTTAGATCAAAGAGATTGAAGGGTGTGATATGCCAGAAATGGGCTAGTAAGTAGATATAAATAAGTAATATGGAATGAGATAACTACTCTTTTAACTAAATAAGTGAAGTAGGAGAGAATAAGTCCACTCTCCCAGTAGTTGAAATATTTCATGAAATGTGTGGGTAGAAGATTGTTGTCAACCGTTATTGACCTTACTTGACAATAATTCGACCTCAACCTTAAGTGTTAGTACTTTGGCAAAAGCTCCTGCCTAATGAAGGCAAGCGAATATTAAAGATGAAAATACAAGGAGCTAACATAAGGCACTAAGAAAATAAATGATGTCCCTAGTAAAACTATATGATACAAATCCTAAGTGGCTCTAAGAAAACAAGTGTCAATTTTGTACCGAACTATCAACCGAGTGTGTAAGACATGAAAGTGTCAATACTTGAGCTGCCATGTATCATTGAATCAAGGTTTAGCATATTAAGATAAGTAATGGAAGTTCAAGAAGAATAGACGAAGAATGGTAGAGTTAGTGCAATCATCTGTTAGATATAATTAAGGATGTTAATAACCCTAAATAGCTAACGAATTATATCAGAAAGTGTTGCTGGTAATAGTAAGCACATGAAGGTTAAAATGGAACATGAAAAAAAAAAAAAATGAATGCAAGCTCATGTATAAGAATTTATTTCATAAATCAATAAAGGATTTTAAAGAATCTAAAATCTCAAGAGTCTAATAATCACTTCCTAACACACTTAGGATGCGTGATCTTGGGTGATGTGTTGCAGTTAATCCCTATAGCATGGCTAGAATGGTCATCTTGTTTCGAGTTTGATTCAACATTTATTTTGATTTCCTTTGAAAAGTATATTGTGACACTGGGGCTAGAACCTTCTTTTTATTTATTTTGTTTATGAAGAGAGGACCACTAAATTTATGTTTCTTTTTATATTCAAACTATGGCACTTGCCATTTTTTTAGTTTTAATATTTTTTTTTCAATTGCCGACATTTTTCTTCTTTTTATTGGACTTGGCAGAAGTAACCTGTACTTTTTGATGGTTGATATAACTAGCCCTAGTGATGTGATTTGTGTAAATGTCTATCATGTTCATTGAACCACTGATAGTGTGTCAAGGGAGAACACCACAAGGAGTGAAATTAGGCACAAGAATTAATAAAGAATGTGTTTTATCAAATCAAGATAAAGGAAGGAAGATCCTCCTAAATAAAAATTAATTGAGAGTAACCTAAAAGAGGAAATTTTTTTTATAACAATAGTGTGATCTAGACCTAATGTACTGCGAAAGTAATGGTTGTCGACTCATAAATTTAGAAGAGGTATGGAGATGATTGCATGGATGATATCTAAAATAAGTATTAATAATATCCATCACTCCCTTAGAATGGGGTTGTTATGTACCTTAATGATTGGAAAATTGTGAATAATGTACCCTATGAAACTTAAACCTTGGAGCCTAGAAATATAAAAACATTTTAATCCCTAGTGGTAGAAAACTACCCTACATAAGGGCAGATTTGAAGAACCCAAACTTGATTATGCCTTGTTACCTAAGAAAGTTGGAAGAAAAATTATGCACCTAGGACGGTTTAGCAAATAGTGTATTAACACCCTAATGAGGTGCCTTGATGTAAAATAAGTAGATTCATTTTGGTTAAGTGTGATGTCAATTTTCTTAAGTAACATGCTTGGATGACAATACAATAGGATAAACATGTTTAAAAAAAAAAAAAATCCTAAACAAAGTAGGACTCCTAGAAAATTCAATATGTGCAACCTTGATTGTGGGAGTTGATGTGTGTTATTGATACGATTTGGATGGCGCGTTAATGTAAATTGTTGAAAGATAGAACATTGTAAAACACCTACCTAAAAATAAAAGGGAAATGTAATAAAAATACTAAGAATTTTACCTTGCGAAGACAATAAGTTAATTACAATAATAAGATTGATTTTTGAATTTCATCCTTTGAGTAGGTAAGATAAGATTTTAAGTAACTTATTGAAAATTATGGGGAATGTTATGTCCATACTTAGTAAATTATACTCATGCGACTTCAAGGAGTAAGTCAAACTCTAGGGGAGGAGGATGTAAGGCATTCCCCAAACCCAGCTTTGATTAACCTAGTTGACCATGTTTGACCCTATTAATAAATGCATTATAATTAAATAGAATGAACTGTGTTAGACAGATAGATTGGTGAGAAAGGTAACTAGACCAAGTTATACAATTATTGCACCTTGTGGTATACATTTTGATATGTTATGAATTTGAAATCCTAAAAGATCCATTGATTTGGATAATCTTGATTTAACATATGTTAGCTATGTGTCGATGTAGAACTTATATGATTTCGTGATTGGATAACATTGATGAATGTTGATGCTTCATTTATATGCTTTACGATAAAGAACTCTATATGATTCTAGGATAGGATAAATTGGAGATGATTTATGTCATTATTGGATTTGCAGGACTTTAATTATGATGATAGAATTAAGATGTATGTTTTATGTGTGGACCAAAATTATGAGAATTATGATAATTGCTTATGTGGATTTAGGTGGATATGAGAAATATTGAATTGTTCAAATGTAAATTGTAAGCGAAGTGTTTGGTGTGTATTCTAATTCATGAGTTTAATATTATACGAGGTTATTGGAAGTTAATAATGTGTATTTGAGTGGCGCAAGAAAAGATTTCATGTGACCATGGAAATATTATGGAGAACCAAACCTAGACCTATGTATGTTCGTAAAATGAGGGTTTGTCTATTTGGAGAGACAACACCCCGTTTGTGTCGTATTTTATTCATAATAGTAAATGATGTATGTGTGTTAAATGTTATTTAATTGACTTATTTAAATCCAACAAGAGACACGATTTCATGTATTATTTTGTAAAAGTATTTTCTTTGTGTCACTTGACACGTGTGGATTTATGTTTGAATTTTTAAATTTGTCTCTTGGAGGGAATTGCTTAACTATAGTTTTTTCAATTAATGTAATGTGATCCCATAAATGCCTTGGGTAAAAAATCCTTGAGATGGTCAACATAGGTTTGACCCGAAAATAAACTTCAGAGAGGTTAGAAAATGGTTAAATGGACACCTAAGGGTAGTTTGATAGGGTTTCCTAAAGCCCATAAGGTATACCTAAGGGTTAGGGGTAATTTTAGGCAAGTTTCTACTCCCATGTGACCTTTTAGACACCCTAAAAAGTGACTTTTCTAAGTTGTGCGAAAATGGAAATTAGAAGACTTGAACTGAGTTGTAAACCTTCCCTTTTGAATGAGAGTTCCCTTTCCCATTTTACCTCTCCTTCCTTTTCAGTTTTTGGGAAACATGTGAGAACTCTCACAAAGGGCTTCTTAAGCAAGAATTAGAAAATTAGTGGGTAATCACCCACTCTCCATTTTTTGGAGACAAAAGAATTTTGTAAAGAAAAAGATAGAATTTGGTTTGAGAATTTTGGCTAAGGGTAGAAAGAGAAGAACCAAGGAATTGGGCTGCTCATCCTCAACAAAACTAGCATACCTTTGGGCAGTTTAAGGTTGGTTGTATTTTTCTTATAATGATTTCTTATTGCATGTGTATTGAAAGTAATGTTTGTGTAAAAGACTAGTTTCCATGCATGTTCTCTTGGAAACTTATTTGGTATTTTATGTTTATACATTGTATGTGTTTTGGGAGTAATCAAGACCTCCTACTCTTGGGAGAGAGAAGGATCTTGTGGGTGGTAGAAGTGACAACCATCGAGTGAGAGACTCTCATTATGAGAGCGATCACAAGGGAATTTATGTGACCCTTGCTGCATGGCTTGTTTATGCATTGGGGGTCATAAGGAGGGAAATAAGGCATGAATGCCTTGGGGGGCATAAGGAGTAAGGGGTTGATTATGTTATACTTGATGTATTTGGTTTGTCATGAGGTGGTTATTACTTTTACCATACTTGCAGTCTCCTCAGGGTACTTGGTCCACTACCACCCTTGAAAAGACATCACAAATGTGTGGTGCAGTGTAGCCTGGGTTGAGATTGTGTTTGAGCTTTTGTTGTTCCCTATCTTTTGTGTTTCTATGTGTGTAATCCGGTCTAGGGCATGGTTCTCCAAGCTTGGGGGTGGCTACTAGTTAGCCTAGGCTGGGAGGTGAGCACTCCATGGTCATAGCCTATGATTTATTTGCAGGTTGTTTGGAAGAAAAGAAAAGGACAAGTAGGAGTTGCTAGATTTATTTGGTTGCAGGGAAAGATTTGGAAATGGAATATTTTATGTTGCAGTAATGTAAAGGGAGACTGTGTGTTGCATCTATTTTGAAAGGAAATGTATCTATTGTATTAAGGTCGTCATTTTATAGGAACGAGAGATCTATTTGTATGGTTGACTAAATTGTATTTAAATATACTCTAAGGAAATGCATTATTTTTATTAAGTAATACTTTGTTGCAAAATGAAACACTTATGTCGAGTTTAAGTTATGTATTGTTTCTTGAAGTAATGTTGGTTGTATGCATGGTATTTTGTAAATGAAAGTTTAATTTGCATGTAATTCTGATAATAAAAGTTCAGTTTAAATGTCTCATACATATCGCTAAGTTTAATTTAACATACTCTAGATTTAAGGAAATCAGAGAATATATTTCATTAAACTCTGTGACTGCTCTATTCATATATTCACAGAAAACAAATCTAAAATTTATTGGTCTATCCCTAATGTTTATTCAATAAATTCTAGTTTAATATAGTTGTTGTTTAAATTAAATCAATTCTGTTATGTTTCTCCTTATCATATTACAGAATCAAAATCTAGTAATTGCACTAAAGTTTTATGCCTAGATTTAAAAGAAGGAATAAGTATATTTGCCTAGAGCTAATCTCTCATGCATTAAGTTCCTGCAAGTTTTCTTTAAAAAAAGAGGAATATATATGTGACGTTAATCATCTATAACAAAAAAAAAAATTCCAATTAATCTACTCTGGATATTAACCATGGAAAGATTATTATATATATATATATATATATATTTATATACCTTTATTGAAACGAATGTATTGTTTTTACATTTTTAAACAAAAAAAAAATGAATGATTTAATCTATAAAAAAAAAGGATATATATATATATAATATTTGGTTTAATATAAAAAAAAAAAAAATTATAAAAAAAAATTTTGTTTTATAAAAAAAAAATTAAATTAAATTAAACATTGGGAAGGGGGCTCGACCCCTATTGATATTCCCGCAGGGCGGCCTCCCCTCCCTGCAGTGGGCGGCAACCCCGCAGAAGTGGCGCTGCTGGCTGCAGGCCACGACCCACAATGGTGCCCAAGGCCGCCTCTGTGGGTTGTGACCCGTAGGCCCGGTAGTGGTCGTCCTGCGGGGAGCCCCCCCTGTAACCTCCACCTTCCATTCCCACAGTCGCCCTCCAAAACCGCTTTGTTGTCCCTCTTCCATTCCGTCCCCCTGCATCATCAAAGAAAAGAATATGAAACCCTAACCCGGAGGGGTTAGGTTATTCCGAAAAATATAAGAAAAAAATAAAGAAAATGATTTGATATGGCATGTTTATAATAAGGAAATTAAGTTAAATGGGTATTGTGTTTTTATTAATGTTATTTAGAAAATAAGTATTTCCATGTTTTATATATGTATATATGTATATATATATATATATATGTATATATATATATGTATATATATATATATATATGTATATATATATATATGTATATATATATATATGTATATATATATATATATATATATATATATATATAAGTATTTCCATGTTTTAAAATATCTATGTTTATGTATATATGTATATGTATATGTATGTTTATTCACTATTTATTTTAAACATAGATATTTTAAAACATGGAAATACTTATTTTCTAAATAACATTAATAAAAAAACAATACCCATTTATGAATGTACGAATTCTAACTTGAGGTTAATTATTTTATTTATACATTCATATTTTATGACCGAATATATAAACATAAAATATGATGTTTGTAAATTGTAAATACTTATGGAGATTAATTTCTTAGGAGCTTATAATAACTTTATAAGTTATTTTGTCTATATGGGATTATTTAGTCCACCTATAATTTGGGCTATTCCAGGCTAAAATTTATAGGGAATTTTCATTATGGATTTATTTGACCCTTTTGTCAAAATAGTTTAATCACATTTTAATTATTGTAAAATAAAATATAGACTTTTATAATCCTAAGTGCTAGGACTAAAATTCTTAGTTCCTTAAAACAATTAACGGTTATTGGAGATTAATATTATATTCATCAATTAATTTAGAGAATTGATGAAATTTAGTAATTAATTTAAATGGTGAGATAATAATAATTTATTTAGAAGAGGATATCATGGTGGAATTATATATATTCGAAAATGAGTCTAAGATCTGGATCTTGCAAACTCATTTAACCTAGATGGAATCTTATACTAAATAATACAATTAACATTTTAACGTTGACACTTCAAATTTTCAATTGTTCGATTAATTAATATTATTACGTTAAAACCATATTAATAATTAATTTGTAGATGCAAGACTAAATTAAATTATTAAGCAGGGTTGTATTAAGAGGATGGAGGAAACTTGATATTTATTAAACAAATGATAATGAACCAAGTAAATTGATTAATGTCTATTTGGTGGAAATGGATCAAATCAAGCGCTAATAAGTGCAACTAAAATGAAAGGGATTTTGAGTGAATTTAATATCACCCTTGTAAAATTTATTCATTTCACTTGATAATAGGAATTATCGTAATTGTTATATTAGTACTTAATATCAATTAAGAATTCGTTAGGAAACAACATGTTAAGTTGTCACAACTATTTAAACAATGGTTGCATGTTAATAAGTGTTTTTTTTTGTTTTGTTTTTTTTTTAAATTTGTAGGTTGTGTTTTGTCCAAAAAGTTTGGGCATGATAGACCGCTTAGCTTAGAAATGATGATGCATCCAACTCTCATTCAGAATATAAAGAAATTATTACCATACTGAAATCAATCTAAATTCATAAAATACAAAATGAAATGTAAAATGAGATGCAACCTAAACCTAGTCACTGGATTTAAAATGCTTAAGTTTCATCACTGAGCATAATAAACATAACAGGCAGATTAGAGTTCTTTTCTTTTCATGTGCAATATTAATTATCTTGTCCGTAATGACCCTTTTTTTCCATTCATATCCTTGGACAGATTTCACAGGGACTTGGATTGCATGATAAAGAAATTCTCTCAAAATAGACAAAGAAATGATTGGAACCTCCCTGTAGCATACAAGTAAGCGGAGTCGAGGTATGTGTGGCGATTTCACCTTGATGTGAAGGCTCTTATCACAGACACCCACCTTATTAGATGTTTCCAGATCATCAAAATCATTCCTACAAGCAAAAAACAAAGAAAATATTATGCCCCCAATCCTTGCTCCTCTTAGTCAAGCTAGACTTCCTCGAGTTACTCAGAGGGATAATAATCAAAAATCAAAATAAAATACAGCATACAAAGAAAATTTTCATTCATAGCTCAAATTGTTTAGTGATTGTTTTTAGTAATGTTGTTTTGCTTGTGTACTCAGTGATAAAACTCTTTGGTAGTTAGGAGATAGGTGACTAAATTAGAGTGGATGACCAGGTTTCACTAACAAAAAGATGACCTGGTTGATACTTCTTAGGACATATAATGTGCTTTGTCTATTAACCTAAGACTAGGACATTAATCAGTTTCAATCCATGAGGGTTCCAGCAAACCAGAATGTCAGAAATGTGACTGAAATATGTACAAGCGATAATAAAGATGCATGAAAGTAGGAAATGCCAATGTTCCATTGATAGATGGAGCATTGAGTACAAGAGGTGAATGTTTACCAAGTTTTCACCTACTTGGCAGAGATTCATCATTTTCTTTTTCCAAGGTGCCTGTTTACCATGTTTTCACCAGGGCATTTTTTTAATCTTTTTCTCCTTTTTTTAGGACATTTTATGATTTTTATGAGTTTTTTTTTCAAGACATTTTTAAGCTGTACAGATTGCTGGTGAAGAGAATGCTAAGCGAAGAATTTCTTCAAATGGATGGTGTTAATCGGTTCACAGAGTTGTTCTCATTTTGATGTTGAGAGTTGATAGGCACCAGAGCCAAATATTGTAGTAATGATGTAGGGACCCAGCCAGTTGGGTTCAAACTTCCCTTTGGTGTCTCGAAACTGCTGATTTTTAGGATTTTCTCTCAGAACTAGGTCACCAATCTGAAATTCTCTTTGTTGAACCTTCTTGTTATATCCTCACAACATTCTCTTTTGATACACTCTAAGATGATCAAATGCCACTTGCAAAGAAACTCTTAGAGATGGTATTTCTACTTCAATTGGTAATACTGCTTCAGACCCATACACCAAAGAGAATGGTGTAGCCCCAGTAGGTGTTCTGATACTTGTTCTGTAAGCCCATAATGAAGGATTGAGTTGCATATGCCAATCCTTCCTAGATTTGTTTACTATTTTGTGTAAGATAGTCAACAGGTTTTTGTTAGATGCCTCAGCTTGTCCATTACCTTGAGGGTAATATACAGATGACCAGTGTTGTTTAATTTTGAAATTCTCACAGAGCTCATCCTGATCTTAATTCTTGAATTTTCCTCCATTGTTAGTCACGATATGGTTTAGAATGAACAAAGCTACTTGTTTACTGGTTGCTTTGATGAGTGGAACCACTTCTACCCACTTAGTGAAGTACTCAGTGGCAGTTATGATAAAATTGTGTCCATTGGATGATGTAGGATACATCTAACCAATGAGATCAAAGGTCCATTGCTGAAAAGGCCAATGTGTGATGAAGGGTATGAGATCCCTTACAGGAGCATGTATGAGATTTCCATGTAGCTGACATTTTTTACAAGTTTTAGAAAACTTTATAGCATCCTTCTCCATGTCTGGCCAGTAGTAGCCAACCCTTAGTATTTTCCAAGCTAAAGTAAGACCATTCAAATGAGATCCACAAATACATTCATGGACTTTCGATAATGCACGTTTAGACTTTTCAGATTTTAGACACCTAAGTGATGGGATGAGGTTTGGGATAGACTAGCCTAGTCTATGCTCTTGGATCCTTTCCTCAGATCACCAGGTGTTCAAACCACCCCTAGGGTCTCTAGGACTTCCCTTACTTGTGGAATCCCCTAACCTTGCCCAATCCACCCACCAACAACTTGAAAAACTACTCCTAAGATCTCACCTACTCATGAGATTCAAAGAACCCTTACTTAGGCTAATAAGGGTTTGGCTTGTTCCACACCTTCCTAGGTCTTAGCAAGGATAGGTCAGGACTAATACAAGGATTTTCCACCCATTCATGTGCCCCCAAGAGGTTTCAAGCTTCCTACCCCTTACCGATTTCACAATTTTGTCTTTTGCCTACAAAATAGGGCTACAAGGATAGTGACAAATTAGGCCTCCTACCCAGACTTTTAGGGCTCCCTATTGCAAATGATGCATATGCTTGTGAAACTTCCCAAGAGACCTGCTATTCATTTAGCAAGGGCTCAAGGAATTTTCTAGTTTTAGGCCTCCAAGTGTCCGTACACTGCCATAGGTGGATTTTAAGTGTTTTAAGGGTTTTTAAGAGGGTTTTTAGGCCTACGAGGGTCACAATGTAGGTTTGGTGCTCTTTCCTCCTTGTCTAGATTGGTGGAAGCTCCTCCTTCACACCAATGGTGCTCCACTCACCCCTCTACAACTCCTCCAAAGGGTGTCTCCTTCTCTGACCTTCCTTGCTCTCCAAGACCTCTGCAACTTAACCCTTCCTAGCCGGGCACTATTCAGTCTCGCCTAGGAGTGGGTCTGTAAGTGGCCTCCCTACATCTTCTAGGGCCCTACTTGCTTTGGATTAGATAAAAGGGTCTGAACTCTCATTCTCTATGGTTTCATGGTGATTCCACAATGGGGAATGGAGTTATGAACCCATTTTCTCAAAACATTCCAAAACTGGACAATGAGAGGGCAATTTACAAAATATTTACAAACACACCTCACTTACAAATAAAAACCTAATATAAATTCTAAAAAAGGAATTAATTACAACATACAAGACATACAACATATTTTTTCTTGAAAATCAATCCATTAACAATCTTCTTTTACTCCATTGTGCCGACTAGCAACAAAATTGCAGTCATAGTCAAGTCACTTTGCTTGGGCCGTACAACATTTGACATCCAACCCATTATCTTAGGGTTTTTAACTACTTATACTACCCTCTCCTTAGTTTGTGTGCCCATATTAGGGTTTTCCGTGCTTAAACTAAAGATTTTGACCACTAGGTGGAAAAGTTGCTTGACAACTTTGAAAAGTTGTCATGCAACTTTTGCAACTTTTGAGCAACTTTCTCAATGTTGCTTTTCTTGACTCCTAGACCCACATTGGGATAACCTAAGGATACCACCATGCTAAGAAGGACCCTAAACACCTCAAAGGCACACATACCCTCTATTTACAAGAAAAAATCAACTTTGACTTATGACCCTTGGACCTCAACTAGGACCAATGAGCACATGGCTCTTTATTTTATATAAAATGGTGGGAGCCCTTTGAAGGGTGCTCCTAGACCATACTCCCCTTCTACAACAAACTAAGGAATTAGGGGAGTGAGAAGAGCCAGATCAATGCCAAGCTTCTTGAACTTTCTCTCCTCCACCCAAGTAGCTTTAGACATAGGTTGACCTGCCCATTTCACCAAGTGCTCCATGTAGACCTGGTGTCTAGTAGAATTCTTCGCCCTTGACTCCAAGGTCTCCTCTACTATGGGCTGCTTCACTTGAGGTAAGGCATTCACATCTAGGTCTTGTAGTACCTTGGCTTGGTTCTTAGTTTGCCCTGCTATCTCTCCCTTATACATTATCAGATCAGCAACATTGAAGACTGGTGAAATGGCTAAGTCTGAAGGAAGTTGAACCTTATAGGTGTTCTCACCATATTTTGCTAGAATTCTACAAGGTCCTACCCTCTTCATTTGTAGTTTAGTAGGCTTACCACTTTGCATTCTAGCTTTGGTCAAATGGACCATCACATAGTCACCCACCTTGAATTGAACCTCTCTCCTTTTCTCATCCATTTTGGCCTTTAGTTTTTGAGTGGATTCAAGGATGTCTTTCTTAACCTTCTCTTGGACTTCCTTGATGGTTTGAGTGAAGTCCTCTACTTTCCCACTCTTCATCTCCATGGAACCAAGTTCCCTAAGTTCACACACTCCTCTTGGATGTCTACCATAGACAACCTCAAAAGGACTTCTTCTAGTGGTCCTATTTACACTGTCATTATATGCATACTCTACTTGAGGAATGATTAGATCTCATGTCTATCCATACTCCTTGGTTAGACACCTCAACAAATTTCCTAACACCCTATTGATGACTTCAGTTTGACCATCAGTTTGTGGATGGTAAGCTGAGCTAAATGATAGGTTAGTTCCAAGTCTCCTCCACAATATTTGTCAAAAATGGCTCATGAACTTGTTGTCCCTGTCTGAAATAATGCTTAAAGGGAGTCCATGAATCCTCACAATCTCCTTAAAGAAGAGATGTGCAACATAGCTAGCATCATGTGTAGTTCTACATGGAATGAAATGGCTCATCTTGGAAAATCTATCTACTACCACATAGCTGCTGTCCATACCTATCTTTGTCTTGGGAAGTCCTACTATAAATTCCATGCTTACACATTCCCAAGGCCTATTTGGGACTGGTAATGGTTGATAAAGGCCACCATTGCTTGATCCTCCTTTTGCTCTTTGGCACACACCACATTGTTCTAAATACCTTTTCACATCTCTTGGCAACTTGGGCGAATAGTAGTACCTCTGTACTAAATCCAAGGTTTTGTTGACTCCAAAGTGTCCACTTAAACTACCATTGTGTTTCTCTTAGATGAGGTTTTCCCTCGTGGATCCTCTTGGTACACACAATTGATTACCTTTGAAAAAGAGACCATTTTGGAGAGTGTAATCTACATACTCACCATGGAAATGGTTCTCAAACTCCTTGCAAACCTTGTAAGTTGATGAGAATTCTTCATCTCCTTCATAAAGGTCCTTGAAACCTTCTATTCCTGTGCTCTGCAATTGTAACTCTTGAACTGTTAACAACTTCCTGCTTAAAGCATCTTCCACCTTATTGAGTTGCCCCTTCTTATGCTTGATGGTGAAGGTGAAATATTGGAGGTATTCCATCCATTTGAAATGTCTATTGCTAAGCTTCTCTTGAGTGTTAATATAACTCAAAGCCTGGTTGTCTGTGAACACCACAAATTCCTTTGGGAGCAAGTAATGCCTCCATTTTTTGAGAGATTGAACTAATGCATACTACTCTAGGTCATAGGCTGAGTACTTCTTCTTTGCTTCATTGAGCATCTCACTAAAAAATTCCATAGGTCTTCCCTCTTGACTCAATACACCCCCTACTACAATTCCACTTGCATCACACTCCAATGTGAATAGCTTATCAAAAGTAGGTAGGAGAAGGATAGGTTTTGTGGCTACTTCTTGCTTCAATAATTGAAATGCTTTATCAGCATGCTCAGTCCATTTGAACTTAGTTTTAAGACCTCCTTTTATGGTGTCAAGGAGTAGTGCACATATGCCACTAAAGTTCCTCACAAACTTTCTATAGAATTGGGCTAAACCATGGAAACTCCTAACTTCAGTCCCTGTTCTAGGGGTAGGCCAATTAAAGATTGCCTCCACTTTGCTTGGATCCATCTTCAAGGTTCCCTTAGACACCACAAATCCTAAGTAGACCAACTCTTGCTTCAAGAAGTCACACTTCTCTAGGTTGATTGATAACTTCTCTTCATGCAACCTCTCTAAGACTAACCTCAAATGCTCAAGGTGCTCCTCTTTGGTTCTGCTATAGATGAGAATGTCATCTAGGTACACCACCACAAACTTGCTTGTGAAGTCTATTAACACCTCATTCATCAACCTCATGAAGGTTCTTGGGGAATTTGTGAGTCCAAATGGCATCATAAGCCATTCATACAATCCCTCTGTGGTCTTGAAAGTAGTCTTCCACTCATCACCCTCCTTAATTATAACCTAGTGATAATCACTTTTAAGGTCCAACTTGGTAAAATACATAGCACCTCCTAAACAGTCCATCAAATCCTCTATTCTAGGAATAGGAAACCTATACCTTATGGTGATCCTATTGATTGCCCTTGAATCAGTGCAAAGTCTCCACTTGCCTCCCTTCTTTGATGCTAGCACTACCGGGACTGGACATGGGCTAATACTCTTCTTTATCAGTCCTTGTTCCAACAACTCCTGCACTTTCCTTGCTACCTCCTTGTTTTGGTCAGGTTTGAGCTTATATGCAAATTTATTAGGTAGGGATGCACCGGGAACAAAGTCTATTTGATGGCTTATAGACCTTCTTGGTGGGAGTGTTGTAGGTGCTCCATCACTACCAGGACTGGACATGGGTTGATACTCTTCTTTATCAGTCCTTGTTCCAACAACTCCTGCACTTTCCTTGCTACCTCCTTGTTTTGGTCAGGTGTGAGCTTATATGCAAATTTATTAGGTAGGGATGCACCGGGAACAAAGTCTATTTGATGGCTTAGAGACCTTCTTGGTGGGAGTGTTGCAGGTGCTCCATCACTCACTATGTCCTTATACTCTTGCAACATTTGCTTCACCTCCTTAGGTACCTTTGCCTGCAACTTGTCTTCCTCCTCCTTTGGCTTCACAAAGATGGCACACCTTACTATCTCCTCCTCATGTAGCAAGTGTAAGAACTCTTTACTAGTAGCCAATAAGACACTAGGTGTTCTTGAGGTTCCCTCTTCATTGTCTATCAAAGACTGAATCTTAAAGGTTTTGCTGTCCTTCTTGAAGGAAATGGAGTTCTCCTCTCCATCATAGATCACCTTCCTATCAAATTTCTAGGGTCTACCTAGTAATAGGTGATAGGTATCCATGGGTAACACATCACAAAGGATATTATCCTTGTATCCTCCAATAGAAAACTCTACCCAAGTCTGTTCATTGACTAGCACACTCTGCTCTTGATTCAACCATGTCATCTTATATGGGTTAGTGTGGGGTATCCTTGTGAGTTTCAACTTCTTGGTTGCCTCCTCTGATATTATGTTATCAGTTGACCTTGAATCAACTATCACCTTGCAAACTTTACGAAGAATCTTGCATCTCACCCTAAACAATGCTCTCCTATGCTTAGGTTCATTCTTAACTGGCTGTCTTATCAAGACCCTATTGAACATCAGGTTTTCTCCAATCTCTGATTCAATATGGTCCACCTTAGGTGTCTTGCTACTTGAAGAGTCTTCATGTGCATAAGCAACCCTCTTTCCACTATTTGATGATGTAGGCTTGTCAGGGCATCTATAGGCCAGGTGTCCCAATTGCCCACAATTGTAACACTTCATAGTTGCAAAGTAGGAGTTACCCCTGTCAGTACCTCTACCCCTACTTGGACCACCTTGTACACCTCTTCCTCTAGAAAGGCTCCTCTAAGATTGGTTTCACTGCCATGTTTAGTCAACTTGGCTTCTCCTTGGTTCCTTTGCTCATTTGCCTAGCTTTGGTAACCACCTCAGTGATTCATTTGTTCTCTACCTCTACCTCTACCCCTGTTATTAAAGTCTCCTTTCCTTTTGTTCCTCTCTTCCACCTTGGCAGAAAGGTGATGACATTTTTGGATAGTGGTAGGGGTCCATAGGCTTATCTCCTCTTGAATGTTCCACTTTAGGCTGCTTAGATACCTAGCCACCTTGATAGATTCATCTTCTTGGACTTTGGATCTAAGAAAAAGCTTTTGAAATTATTCAGTGTAGGAGGTCACATCAAGGTCTTTTTGCTTCAATCCCTATCTCTTCTTATGAAGTTGGACTTCATAATCCTTTGGTAAGTAGTTCTCCTTGATCTTACTCACCATGGCCTTCCAATTGGCAATAGGTAGTTTCCCCATGCTAACTCTCTCTTCTTGCAGATACTTCCACCATTTTAAAGTTGCTCCCCTTAGTCTTGATTTGGCAACCTTAAACTTTTGAGCCTCTATCACTCCCTCACACTCAAAGTGGTTCTCCATACCCTCAATCCATTCCATGATAGTGTCAATGTCCATCCTTCCACTGAAATGTGGCAATCCTTCAAAAGCTTTGGTGTTCAAAGCCTTAATAGCCTTTAAAAAAGGTTCTTCATTGAACAAGGGATCTGGTTTAGGTATAATGTCATCTATGTCAATGGTTTTCTTTCCTTTATCCTTGGTGTCTTCACCCCAAGGTCCTTGTGTCCTCTAATCCACCACTTCCTGCAGCTTATCCCTTATCTCACTCATAGCTTCTTCAAGGAGTCTATTCTTCTCCTTCTACTCTTCTACCTCCCTAGCCAGCTCTGCATTAGTAACCATTCTTCTCTCCCCTATTGATTCACTAGTATATAGAGACATACACAATCCACCAAATCTTTAACTTGCTCTGATACCAATCTGATGGGATGGGGTTTGGGATAGACTAGCCTAGTCTATGCTCTTGGATCCTTTCCTTGGATCACTAGGTGTTCAAACCACCCCTAGGGTCTCTAGGACTTCCCCTGACCTTACCCAATCCACCCACCAACAACTTGAAAAACTACTCCTAAGATCTCACCTACTCATGAGATTCAAAGAACCCTTACTTAGGCTAATAAGGGTTTGGCTTGTTCCACACCTTCGTAGGTCTTAGCAAGGATAGGCCAGGACTAATACAAGGTTTTTCCACCCATTCATGTGTCCCCAAGAGGTTTCAAGCTTCCTACCCCTTACTGATTTCACAATTTTGTCTTTTGCCTACAAAATAGGGCTACAAGGGTTGTGACCAATTAGGCCTCCTACCCAGACTTTTAGGGCTCCCTCTTACAAAGGATGCATATGCTTGTGAAACTTCCCAAGAAACCTGCTATTCATTTAGCAAGGGCTCAAGGATTTTTCTAGTTTTAGGCCTCCAAGTGTCCGTACACTACCCTAGGTGGATTTTAAGGGTTTTTCAAGGTTTTTAAGAGGGTTCTTAGGCCTGCCAGGGTCACAGTGTAGGTTTGGTGTTCTTTCCTCCTTGTCTAGATTGGTGGAAGCTCCTCCTTCACACCAATGGTGCTCCACTCACCCCTCTACAACTCCTCCAAAGGGTGCCTCCTTCTCTGACCTTCCTTGCTCTCTAAGACCTCTGCAACTTAACCCTTCCTAGTCAGGCACTATTCAGTCTCACCTAGGAGTGGGTCTTTAGATGGCCTCCCTACATCTTCTAGGACCCTTCTTTCTTTGGAGTATATTATAGGGGACTCTCATTCCCCATGGTTTCATGGTGATTCCACAATGAGGAATGGAGTTATGAACCCATTTTCTCAAAACAGTCCAGAACTGGACAATGAGAGGGCAATTTACAAAATATTTACAAACACACCTCACTTACAAATAAAAACCTAATATAAATGCTGAAAAAGGAATTAATTACACCATACAAGACACACAACATAGTTTTGCTTGAAAATCAATCCATTAACAATCTTCTTTTACTCCATTTGTGCCGACTATTAACAAAATTGCAGTCACAGTCAAGTCACTTTGCTTGGGCTATACAACATCTGACATCCAATCCATTATCTTAGGATTTGTAACTACTTATACTACCCTCTCCTCAATCTATGTGCCCATATTAGGGTTTTCCACACTTAAACTAAAGATTTTGACCACTAGGTGGAAAAGTTGCTTGACAACTTTGAAAAGTTGTCATGCAACTTTTGCAACTTTTGAGCAACTTTCTCAACGTTGCTTTTCTTGACTCCAAGACCTACATTGGGCTAACCTAAGGACACCACCATGCTAAGAAGGACTCTAAACACCTCAAAGGCACACATACCCTCTATTTACAAGAAAAACTCAACTTTGACTTATGACCCTTGGACCTCAACTAGGACCCTAACTAGGACCAATGAGCACATGGCTCTTTATTTTATATATAATGGCTTCATAAAGAAGCAAGAACACAATCAAAAGAAAGTGGTGAGAGCCCTCTAAAGGGTGCTCTTACACCACTAAGAAATGTACCATCCAAACTTTTCCTAAACAAATCATTAGCAATGATGACATACCATGAAGCGTTTCGAGTTAAGTTCCTTTTCTCTTTACGGGTAAGATTTTCTGGAATAATTTGGTCATGCAGATAAGAGTAAATGATGTTATATCAAGATGAGTCATGTCCAATAATAGAATAAACTATCTGGGACTTAGGAGAATCATACCCAGGGTAATGTAACTCTTTCACTAGGAATTCAAAGCGAAAATTAGATTCCTGTAACTCAGGTATAGATGCCAAGGTGGCCATAGCATCTGCTGGAATGATACAAAAGTAAAATACTTCTTGAGATCATCAACCATTCTCTTATAAGGCATCAGTTTCTCATCTCAAGTCTGATAT
Source organism: Cryptomeria japonica (assembly GCF_030272615.1). Taxonomy (NCBI): domain Eukaryota; kingdom Viridiplantae; phylum Streptophyta; class Pinopsida; order Cupressales; family Cupressaceae; genus Cryptomeria; species Cryptomeria japonica. Next base: position 438,280,271 of record NC_081405.1, on the reverse strand, counting down.
GTATTATTTGTTTGATTGATAATTAGTTGAGAATATCCATAGATGTGTAGCTCTAGAACCTTCCATTCAATGGCTAGCTTGATCTTGTTTAGCAAAGCTTCATACACTGCAATATTGTTTGTGCAAGGGAATATAATTTTTTAAGCCTTTGAGATTGAATATTTTTGAGTGATAAATAGTATTCCAGCATCAGAACCATTTTGGGTGAAAGATCCATCAAAGAACATCTTCCAGGATTGTTGAGTAAGGTGCATTATTGATTCATCTCAAAACTCTATATGCAACAGTTGAGTGTCTTCAAGTGGAGCTTTAGCGAGTTGATCATAAATTACCTATCCTTTGATGGCTTTGTGTTCCACATATTCAATATCAAACTCTGTAAGAACCATGACCCATTTTCCCAATCTTTTGGTGAGTATTGCTTTATTGAGAAGATACTTGAGTGGATCAGTCTTAGCTACTAGCTTGATGGAATGTGCCAACATATAATGTCTCAATTTTTGTGATGTAAAGACTAATGCCAAGCATGCTTTTTCTATTATAGTGTAGTTCATTTCATAAGAGACCAATGTTCTGCTGATGTAATATATAGCTCTCTCTTTTATATTTTCATCTTGTTGTGCCAGAAGTGCCCCCGATGATGAATCAGTGGTTGATATGTATAAGATCAATGGTTTTGTCTGAATTGGTGGCATCATTATTGGTGGATTGGACTGATACTCTTTGATCTACTGAAGGTGTTGTTAACATTCTCGATCCTAGTTGTATATTACTCCTTTCCTCAATACTTTTGTGAAAGGTTGAGCTTTGTCTGCTAGCTGAGAAATGAAGCATTTGATTGATTGGAGATGCCCCTATAAAATTCTCATTTGACGGATTTTCTTCGGAGGCAGAATTTCCATTATAGCTTGGACCTTCTCAGGATCAACCTTGATTCCCTTATTTGAAATAATGTAGCCAAGTAGTTTACTAGATGTCACTTCGAATGCACACTTTTTTGGATTTAGTCGAAGTTTGAATTTTTCCATTCTATCTAGTATAGGGCCTAACTCTTGAATATGTGTGGATCTCTTCATAGTCTTTACTAAAGTTTCATCAACATAATCTTCCATATTCTTGATAACTCAATGATGAACCACTAGTAACAATCTAGTACTAAGAGGGGGGGGTCAATTAGTACAAACACCAATATAATCCAAAACCAGTTAGACAACAAATACTCAAAAAGACTAACAAACAGGGATACTGGTAAAATAGAGTGCAACCATCAACATCCAGTATAGCTCAACCAGTCATGAACCAGTCACTCAATAAGCTTTCCTCTTGGCTCAATACCACAGTATCATTATATTCTCATGCATAAATAAGTAAAATTAACCATCAGATCTTCACAATAGTGAGTTCAATGTGTTTTATAGATAGGCATAAAACATAGAACCTTCATATGCTTAACAGGTAAGACAAAGCATCACAAGACAAAAAAAACATTTCACATGACACACATATTTTTCACGTGGAAACCCAACTGGGAAAAACCATAGTGGGGATGAATACCCACAAGCTTCTTTTTGAACTCTTTAGAAGTCTTCTCTGTTAGGAGCCTTGTCCGGTTAAGGACATTACAATAGGTTCTGGTAGGAACCGATCCTGTTAGGGATCACCCGGTTAAGGGTTAAACCCAGTAGGGTCACCTTGTTAGAGGATTTCAAGAACTCAATAGCTGAAAGGATCTCCTAAGCTTCTCAAGCTTTTCAGAACTCATTAGCCTCGAGTTACCTGGTTAAGGGATTTGTAACAAGCCGATTAAGACCACCCGATTTAAGGGATTTTGAATCAAGCCAGTTAAGGCTACCTTGTTAGGGGATTTTACAACTGTTGAAGTGGTTAGAGATCAACAAGTATTACAATGATCTATTAATAGCACTTAATGCTAATGCAGATCTGTTTAGGCTCCTCTTTTCCTTCTACACATTCACTTTGCAGGTATCTCTTCTCTCCTATGGTCTGGCAAGAATCATGTATCACTTTCCTTGGATACACACTCACAACTTTTGCCAACAACCTCAGATAGAAACCCAACATCGACCTTATAGGAAACATAAAGGTCGGTAGAAAAAACCCTAAACCCTAAACCTGTTAGGTTAAGCAATTCAAACGGTTTGATCTTGACTGTTGAATCATACTGCATTAAATGCAACAATCTTGAATCGATCTCAAGATATTCTCCATCATCCATTATCCACCATTTTCATGGCGGCTGATAACCCATTATGCATTATCACCGTTTGATAGACTTCGCACTTTCCCGAGGTGGATAGGAATAGTCTTCTTCATGCAAGATCCTTCACGCACATAGAGCTTACGTGGCAACATGATCTGTCCTCCATCATACTGCTAACTCATCACATGAAGATTACCAATTGAGTCACTTGAGTTGCTCCAACCAGAAACCTTGAAGTGGAAGCTACCTACCAACCAGTAACCATACAATGCTTCCATGTGCTAGTTCACATAACTACATGCCAGTTCATCTTGAACAAATGTGCCACTTCACTTTGGCATATAAACTGGTTCATACATATGCCGGTTTGTCTCTCTTCACCTATCACATGTGCCAGTTCTCACCATGTCTCATATTGACATCAATGACAACATATAATATCATTATGTCTTCATGCCAGTTGTTGGTTTACATAATGCCAACAATTCTTATGCATCATGTCATGAAATATAGTTGCTATTGCTCTTTGATAAGTTGCTCCTGCATCCTTCAGCCCAAATGGCATGACATTCTAGCAAAAGGTTCCCCATGCATAGGTGAAAGTTATCTTTTCTTGATCTCCAGGAGCTATTTTGATCTGATTATAGCCAGAGAATCTATTCATTAGTGATTACATCTCATACCCAGCAATCATATCGACTATCATATCAATGTTTGGTAATGGAAAAAAATCCTTTGGACAAGCTTTGTTGAGATCTTTGAAGTCTATGCAAACCCTAATAGATTTGTTTGCCTTTGACACAGGTACTATGTCTAAAATCCATTCCACATATCCTATAGCTCTGATAAATCTAGCTTTTAGCAGTTTTTCTAACTCAACTTTGACTAGTAGTGCCACGTGAGGGTGCATCTTACGAAGTTTTTGCTTGACTTATTTAACTACTGGTGTGATAGAAAGATGATGCATGATAAGATCAGGATCTAGGCCTAGCATATCAGAGTATGTCCATGCAAAATTGATCTTCTTTTCTAAAAAGAGATGAGTGAAATATTTCAATTCTTCTACTGATAGTGATTGAGCTACATGAATGATGTGTGGTGTCTCTTGACTCCCAATGTTCATTGGCTGAGTTGGCTTGATCAATATAGAAGACCTTTCCTGGGAGTGACTTGGCATTATATCAAGTATCTCACCTTTAGGCGCCTCAAAGAGGTTTTCACCTTTAGGTACATCCTTTATTTTCTCTTTTTTAGATTCTGATACCACCATAATGTGGCTTTCGCCATCAGATCTTTTATTTTAATTTTTCTTATTTTTGCAACTAAGATACTTGATATCTGTTTCAGTCATGTTTTAACTCTATTTGCTGGCAGAAGAGTACATGGGTTCAACTGCATTTAGGTAATAGGCTAATGTGTAGTCATTGGAAAAAGTAGGTACATTCATGGGTTGGTCATGTAGACTACAGTCATTTAATTTAGGATGTACCAAGGATAGAGTGTGGATAGGTTCGAGGGAGTTCACGGTATTGTCATCACAACTGCATATCAAAAATTCAAGTTCTAGAAGGATACCTTGTGTAAATGTCTCGAGACCAGACAGAATATGATAATTAAAGTGCATGTTAATATTTAGTTGACCTAATCCAATAGACCTACTTGTAGCACCATTCTCTACGCCAGGCTGAACTTCATATTGAGGTTCGACATTAACAAAATCAATAGATAGATTCTAGCCATTTATATCATAGGATTCAAAGTTTGATGCTGAGTAGATATTGTCATAAACAAGACTATTGTTAGAGTCCTCAAAGTCATTGGATGAAGTTTATGAGTCTTCTTCAAGTGATTTATTGAGTATATGTATGGTATCAACACAAACATCTTAGGAAATGGATGAACAATCTCTTGTTGCATCAAACATGGGAGCAAAAAGGAGCGGGATTCCCAAATTTCAAATTGGGAAATGGCGGAATCCCTAGGAACAATGGATTTCCTGGAGATTATAGTTTTTCTGGGATCGAAACTGGCAATCAGGTAGGGGGTCAGGCACCTCAAGGGTCAGAAGAGGACAAGGAAAAAGAAAAACCAAGAGAGGACAAAGATTCAAACCCCAGGGACCCACACGATAGAGGTAAAGGAAAAAAATGGTCTTTGCTCTTTGGAGTGAAACTGCTGGTTAAATCTGGGCTCCCGGAAGTAACAAACATTTCAGACCCTGCCTTTGGATAGTTTGCTATTTTTGTTCTAGACAAAGTGGTTGATATGATTGTTGTTGGCCTTTCTATGACATTAGTAGGATGATTCTCTGGCTTTAGGCCTAACATTGATGATGTTAGGAACTTCATAAGGAGAAAATGGCTTGTTAAAGGACAAGTGGAAGTGGCAACACTGCCTAGAGGGTTTTTTACCTTCACTTTCAACTTTGAAGAAGACATGAATAAAGCTCTTTGTGAAGGCCCTTGGATGTTTGGCAAATCATCCCTAGCTCTTCATAAATGGGCCCCGAACCTTGTCCTTGATGAATCCTTCTTTTTTTCTGCACCCAGTCTAGATGCGCCTCCCAAGTCTTCTGTTGGAACACTGGAATGAGGAAGTTTTCAAGGGTATTGTGAAATCCTTTGGAGAACTCTTGTTGATCGACCTGATGATGGTGGCTAAATCAAGGTTAGTCTTTGCTCACATCTGCATAAATGTTAATGAAATGATAGATATGCCTCAATCCATATACATTATCTCTAAACTTGGAGAATGGTCCAAAGCTATTGAATATGAATCTCTACCATTTGCTTGTTTCCACTACCAAAAATCGGGCATTGGGCCAAATCATGTCCGCTTAGGAAAAACAAGGAAAACAAGACTGATAGTAACAACAAGAACAAAAAGACCTGGCAAATGATAAATAAAAAAGGAGACTCGTCAACAATTGAGAGTAACCAAAATAATGAAGCAAAGAGGAATGGGAGTAGTAGTAATGACCAACAAGATTGTGTTTGCTCAAATGACCAGCTAGAAAGATCTAAAGAAGCAGAGCAAGAAACTGAGTTGAACAATTAAAAAAACCCTAAGGACTAGGAGACTGGATTTATTAGTCAGGAGAAGGAAGAATCCATTCCAGACCAGGAGGCTAGATCAGCGAGTCAGGAGAAGGAAGAGACCATTCCAACCCTATCTCTCTCAAAACTGGTTGAGGAAAACTTTAATGAAGCTCAAGACCCTTCTGATACTGAGCCTTTACTACTTTTAACTAATGGAAGCCTAAAGTCTCTCCTCTGTAAAACCCCTTCTCATAGTGTGGATTTGCTAGATGGGAATCTCTGGATATGCGGATTGAGAGAAGGAAAATCAAATAAGGAGGAATTCAATGGAGGAATCTCAACCAAAAGCAAGATCAAGAAAAAGGTCGATGTTGGAAGTCAGAGCAAAAAGTAGGGAAGGCCATCCCTAAAACATCAAAGGGAATAGGAAAGCTGGAAGAAGTGTGCTGATGGAACACAATGTTCCATTGAGTCAGCCCTATCCCCAGTTAAAGTATGAAGATAATATCCTAGAATATCAAAGGGTTGAACACACCTCATAAGCAGGATGTGTTACGGAACATCATCAAAGATCATAAACTGGATGTGGTCCTTGTTCAGGCAACCAATATGTCTAAAGAAAAAGTTGAAAATATTAGAATTTTCAAAGAAAATGGAGTCATAGGATCAAACTTGGAGGGAGCTTCTGGAGGAACTGTGATTTTTGGAATCAAAAAACCATTACTGGAAAGGAAATCATCTCTGCTTCTAATAGGATCTCTATTTAGCTTGAGCATATTAAGGACAACTTTGTTTGGGTGTTAACTAATGTCTATGTGCCTAATACCAAATTTGGGAGAGCTAAATATTGGAAAAGCCTTGCAGCTGATAGACTCCAGTTTGTTGATCAAAGCTGGATTATTATGGGAGACTTCAATAGCCCGCTCAAAGATGAAGAGAAGATGGGAGGTATCCCTTTACAACTTGATGGGAAACAAGACCTCATGGACTTCATTAATGACCAAGCTCTCATTGATGTGGATCTCCAGGGCATCAATTTCACCTGGACCAATAGAAGAACCGGAGCTGATCTGATTCAAGTCAAGCCTGATGGATCTTTAATTTTTCTTGACTGGCTTCCTAAGTATAGTTGTTCCCTTACTTCTATTATCAAAGTTGGTTCAGACCATTACCCCATCTCCTTTACTGCCAACTCTTTTTTGACAAAGAGAAACTTCCCTTTTAGATTTGAAAAAGCTTGGCTCTCCCATCCTTCTCTAGAAGCTTGCATTGCTGAATGGTGGATATCTGAAGTGGAGGGTAAGACTCATTTTAGAATTGCCAAAAAGATCAACATCATAAAAGCCAAAATTAAAACCTGGAACAAAGAGTTTTTTGGGGACATATTCAAGAACTAAATTCAAGTCAAAGCTGAAATAAAGTATGTTCAGGATAGAATCCAAGAGGTGGTGTTGACCAAAGATCTTTAGATGGCTGAAAATGATCTTTTATCTAAAAACCACTCCATCATTTCTAATGAAGAGACCTTCTGGAGACAAAGATCCAGAGCCTTGTTTCTGAAGGAAGGCAATAAAAATACCCGCTTCTTTCACTTAACTGCTCTAAAGCATAGGGCGGCCAACAGAATATCTAGACTAAATTGCAATAAAGGCATCTTAACTAAGGATTGTGACATTAGGAGGAAGCTCTTGATCATTTCAGCACCCTGCTGGGTGATGTGGATATCCTTGATTTCAGCAAGCAAAACACCCTTTTACAAGTTATCCCTCCTATCCTATCGGAAGCTGAAAATGTCATGCCCAAAATTTAGGGCAAAAACGGAAAGAATTTTTTTTTTAAAACAACTAGATAATTAACAAGTTCGCTATCACAACAAGCGTTAAGGTATTTGTCATATCTATATTCAAGCTAATTCTGATACGAACCAAGCATCGATAATTTGTTTAATTCTATTTGCGGAAATCTAACTGGTTTAATTTTATCTCCACGAGATACCTAGTCATTAAATTTTATTAAATCAATCATGTTGAAGATATAGGAGAGGAAGATTAATTCAATCTCCAATAAGACCTAATAGTCTAAACATCCATTTTTATTTAGATGATTATAATAATCGTTTTCAGTGTCATTTAATTTGGATAATTAAATCTACAAGGGTAAAGTTATTTACAAGTAGCTATTACTCGCCTTTAGAATGCCAATTAAAGATTATCCATTCTAACCTCAAATGGAATGTGTTTAAATTTCTCCTTTTAAAATCCAATTAAAAATTTTAATGCTCTAATTAAATTAACTAGGGCATAATTAAGTATTTACCACATTAAATACATTTAAAATTATAAGGCTAGGCTTTATTCTTAAATTTATATATTTCACTTTCCTTTTACTTTCTATTAGTAATCATACGGAGGTATTTAAGTATTTAAAACTCTATTAAATACTTACTCCAAAAATATAACCTCTATACCTATATATATATATATATATATATATATATACTTATACATATATATAAATATATATATATATATATATATATATATATACTTATACATATATATAAATATATATATATATATTGTAGACACCTAAAAATGGTCAACGTTTGCGGAGTCATACTTTAACATTTGCACATTGCCTCATTTTAGGTTTTTGCGTCGCATTAACATTTCTCCTATGTCACGCACTTGGTTTTTATCATTTGCGAGCATCGAGTCATTCTTCTACATTCTTCATCTGTCTCGCTTTCGAATTTGGTCTTGTCGACAACAATCTTCAGTCATGATTTTGGTCGATCTTTGTCCTTGTCAATCTTGTCATATTGCGATCGATTCGTCATCGATCCTTGTCCTTTTCAATCATGTCAATTTGGTCAATTTGTCATTGATTTTTGTCAACCAATCTCAATCAAATCATTTATCAATCCAAAATCATGATCGAGTCAATTATCTTTCATCAAGACCTAATTGTCATTCTCGCATTGCTAATTTGTCTTCTAGGGTTTTATGATTTAATCATTTAACCTTGTGTGTCATTCTTCCTTTAGGATTAATAAATTATTTATTTATCCTAAGTCTTCTCATCGCAATTAAATGTTCATTTAATTGGCTAATTATTCCTCTTTGTGAATTAATTAATAAATGACAAATTATTAATTAATTTACCTAATTTCTAATTTCCATCAATTTCCTAATTTCTTAATTTTCTAATCCCTAATTTCAATTTCCTCCTATTTCTCTCCTAAATTCATGGAAATGACATGTCAATTTGTCATAATTGACAATCAATCAATTTTGACATAGAAGTTGTCATAATTTGTCATAAATTATCAATCAACAAATTTTGCATAGAAAGTGCATAATTTGTCATAATTTGTCATAATTGACATAATTGATTTGCAATTTCCATTTGAGTTGAATCATGCTAATCTTGTCATCTCTCCAATTCTTCTATAAATTGGATGATCTTCATCAATCAAAGCTAATCTCTAATCAGATTATCGAATTTCTAGTTAATCGCACTTCGAGTATTCTTGAGCAATATCTTATTTACTTGCTTTCATATCATGATCATGATCATGCACTAGTAGGTGAGATCCACAACAAAACTATTTGGAGAAGAAAGAAGGACAATGGAGCCGCATGAAGGAGCATTCAAATCATACCTTCGGTTTGCTTAATTTCTAGTTTTCAATGTTTTTATTTCATGTCTCTATTGAGTGTTGTTTAGGATAGATCATTGCAATTTGCTTTCGTGATTGAGCTAATTGATTAATGTTTATCTTTGCTTGTGATGATTTCATATTTCCTAACCTACATTAATTGGTGAACCCGACATGTAAATGCTTGGATCTAATATTTTTTTTGAATGTTTTGTGAAGTTGCAAATTTTTTTTTTGTGGAGAAATTGCAGATTTTTCTTCTAAAAAAACAGTCATACTCAATTGATAACGTAAAATATTTCATGCATAATTAAAATAAATGATTTCTGTGTATATTAGATCATGTTTACACCTTTCCAGATCATTTTACGGTTTGTGATTTGGATAAATATTGAGGAAGTTATGACATTTTTAATTATGCTGCTGTAAATGGTAAAAATTTTCAAAAAACAAAATCATGCAACCTTCATCTAGATTAATTTAGTTTGGCAAATTAATCATGCATTCATGCAAATTTTGTCTAGATTAATCTAGGGTGTTAAATTTGATAAATTTCACATAGATTAATCTAAGAGGACAAAGAATCACAACTTTTATGGATTAATTTTGATGGTGATTCATTTCTCTTGATTCTCTAACATTGTTGGTAGCTTTATGGCGAAACGCTTGACAAATAATTATTTCACAAACTACTAATGAATTGTTTGCAGGTTCGCTAGTCAAAGACTAAACAAATTAAACTTCTGACTTGGTGATTTTGCAGGTTGCCTTGGACATACAACTAAACTTTGTGTTTGCAATTAATATTTAGGCACCTAGTGATTTCTAAATAGGATGGAATGAATCTATGCTTGATTTGATTGTTGAGTTTGACATTGGAGTAGGAGAGTATGCTCTCATCCTTCTTAGGGTGATCAGAAATCCAGATCTTCAATACCATGCTCATGTTTTTGATTGTGTGTCACCTTTAGGGGGCCTACCTTTCCAACCATTTGCTTTTGCAAGCAAGTGATAATCGTGAGAAGGGAACGACCCAAAGTGAGTAGGGCTAGAATACCTTAGCATTCTAACTCACTATAAAAAAATACTTGATGAGCGAAAGCTTTGAAGGAAGGGTTATGTGGGAATTGCAGTTACTTGGGAAGTGATGACCCTTGAACTCTTTCTCATATCAACATCTAAGTAGGACCTCACGGTCTAAATCGTGCTTGCACGACTACATTTGTTTGGTATCTTGATGGGCTTAATGTCTCAATCACGGTTGTGTGACATCAAGGAGTAACACTTAATAGAAATCCTTACTAAACACCTTGTATTTAGAGGCCAAAAACCCTTCTAGTTGCTTGAGAAGGACAAGTTCAGATACTTGGAAGAGATACTAAGTTCGCCATGGGGAGATTTCCATGGGGACTGATGCTTGGCTGCCCTGAGAAGTGAGTGCCGTGGAGGGGAGCCCATGGGGTCAAGCATCTATACATTCTCCTTGAATCCCATAATGAGTCTACCTCTCAAGTACCTAATATCCTTGCCTACCATAAGAAATGTGTGAATGAGTATGATTGTCTTGAGTCTAAGTTGAAATATCTTGTCTTCTTTGCTTGTCAAAAGTTGAATTGCATATCATTTCAAAAACAAGACAAATTGATCCAACATAAGATTAAACACAAGAGACATTCATCCAACAAAGGTTCAACAAGATTCAAAACTCATCTTCAAACATGGTTGTCAAATATTGTTCAAAATCTTGTCTCAACAAGCATGTCACTAAGATTTAGGTTCATCCTAGGTTTGCATTTTGCAAAGTCATTGTCAATTACCAAGGTTAAGTTTCACCTAGGTCATATTCCTTTGCATATCAATAAGGTTCATCCATTTGCATGTGTCCTCTTGCATTAGAGCAATACCATTTCATAATTCAACCTTAGGTTGACATTGTCCTACATTCATATTTGCATACCCAAGGTATCTTCATTAAGCTTAGGTCATTATCATATCATATTAGGGTCACTTGCATAGTAATTGTCCCTTTGCATATAGTCTCAAAAACTAGGTTTTGTCATACTTGAGTAATCCAAATCTTTGATAAACCCCAAGTCATTTGTTAAGAAGTCTAGACCTTGTCAAACCTTTTCTTTTTATGTCATTATTGTCATTTGGTCAAACCTAGCTTAGTATCCAAGCATATAGGGGAGACATTGTCATTTTGTCCTTTTGTCACTTGGTCCTTTTGTCCTTTGAGGTCTAGACATCATTTCAATTTCCTAAGGGTCTCTTTTAGGTTTGCATTCCAAAAAGTTTGTCAAAATCTTGAAAAACAACCAAAAACATAGGTTGCATTCTCATTCATTTCGTTTGCACTTAGTTGCATATCATACATTATCCTTGAAAAATTCCAAAAATATTGCATTTGCATAGTGACATGTCTATTGAAACAAGGTTCCAAGCACCAATGATGCAACAGAGTTTGACATATCAACCAAAAATGCAATCACAATTATATCCAACTCAACAACAAGGCAATATCGATCAAACTTTGTATGATGAAACAAGTCTCCAAATACAAAAACTAGAGGAGAAACTAGCTCAAGAAAATGAGATTTTGGAACAAAGAGTGAAAAACATTGCAAAGAATAGATCACAAATGTCCAAAATGTTTTGAAAACTTCCAGGTCGAAATCCAAATATTGAGCCAATTGATGTAAGATCTCTTCTTGAATGATCAGACATACCAGCTCTCCTCTCCCAAATAGAGATGATGAAACAATTTCAAGAAAAGAGACAACATCAATTTCAACATTATGTGCCTCCACAACAAGAACAAGAAGGTGTTTACTATCAATCAGATTTTCAACCAATACAACCAATGGTCCAATTTCAACAATATGTCCAACCAACTATACAATGTCAACAAATAGTTCAACCAATGGTGGAATATCAATGTCAACAACGCCAACCAAACATTCAAAAACAAAGGTTGCAACACACACCAAGCCAAATTTTGAACATGTCAAACCAATTTGATCAAAATCTAGTTCAAAATCAAAACATGACATCAGACCATAACCAATTCCTTTCCAAACAAGTTCAAATTCCAAATACAACTATGTCAAAACCTCGAAAGAAAGGTGGCTTTATTGCAATGATCTTAAGGAAATTACCAAGTGAGTTTATTGAGGAAGATCAAAATAATACCATTATGTCTAGCAATGCCTCATCCCCTCGCAAGCAAATTGACTCTCCAGTGGCATCTATCCCTACACCTTTAGAAGTTTCACAAGAGCCTTCCATATTATCCTCATCAAACAATACACCCAAGGATGCAATTACCCAAGGGCTATCCATAATTGATTGCCAAGATAATCCAATTCATGATGCACATCCTTGTCATGTTTCAAAAATACAAGACCCAATGCCACCATGCACTTTATTGCCATTACCTATTTTAGAGGACCCCATTCAAAGTCCTTCTTCCTCACGTTCAAGCATTGATTCCTTGCCAGAATCCATCACAAATGTTCAAAGTGCATTTCCTTCATGCCAAAACATTGATTCCTTGTCAAAATCCCTCATGCATATCCAAAGTCCAACCCCATGTCAAGAGGATAATTTAGAGCACGAAGAAATGAGTCCTAAAGAAAATCAAGATCAAGATTCTGAAACCTTATCATCCCATCCAATTGTTGACTAGGACCCCATGTTCCCAGACACTCATGATGATTCCCCTATTCTTGTCCATCCTATCCAAAGCCCTATTGACACATAATTCCCTAAGCAAGATTAAGATATCCCAGTCCATCAAATCCCAAACGATCCCCTTCTATTTCATGAACATAATATCCTTTCAAATCCCATTGGTAGTCCACTTCCTAAGAAAGATCAAGATATCCTTTCCATCCTTTCTGATGATCCCATTGAAAGTCAAGAGCAAAGCACCTTTAAAGAGGATTCCAATGATCTTCCTCCTTGTCAAGATCAAATTATTCCTTTAAATCCTCCACAAGATCCACTTGTTCCTCCATCTCCTTGTCCTAATGCTCCATATACACTCCAAGATCTCATTTCTTGTGATGATCCCATTATTTCTCCCATTCCATCTCTTGAAGAGCCTATCATTGAACCATGTCGACTACACAATCCTAGTCCCCCTCATGATCCTAATCCCCGTCATGATTCTAATGTGTCAGTGCAAGATGTTCATGAACCCTCGACATGCATAATGGGTTCTTCCACTTTGGTGCAATCCGATCCACTTCAAGATCTCATTATTTCTCTCATATCGTATCCACCTCATAATGGACTCGCATCTTCTTCCCAAAGAAAAGAGTATCCTACAAGTCAAGATATTCATAAAGGTGAAGGAGTAGATCTCCATAAGCAAGCATCCCTTCATGTTAAAGAAAATATTAAGGGTCATGGCCTCAGTGAAATTCCTCAAGAGGTTGGTACCCCTACTAAATCCGACATCCCTTCAAAATCCAAACATATCCCTTCCCCATCATCCCTTCCATCCATTCTAGGTCCCTATATCCCTCCATCTCCTATGCAACATCAGCAAAGGCACACATCCTTGAGTAACTTCCATCCATCCCACATGCCTCCATTTCATTCATATCCATCCATGCATTCATTTCCCCCTCCAAGCAATTTGGATGCCAAGTATAAAAGTCATAAGTCTAGAAATCCACATGTATTCAAGGATCAACATGTCCAATATAATCGACATGTCAAAACAAAGAACAATATGATCTATAAGGAAAAAAATATATCCAAAAGGCCACAAAGGCCCACTGAGCAAAATAAAGCAAAGTCAAAATATATATGGGTTCCTAAATCCCTTGTGCAAGCAATGCACTCCAAGGAACCACAAAAGCATGAAAAATCAAAAACCATGTGGATCCCTAAGCGGTTCCTTGAAGCACAAAAGCCTAAGGAAACATCAAAATTGACATCTACAATTGCTATTCCTCCATCCAAACATTCCAAGTCTATTCCTCCATCACATTCTTCATCCGTTTTGGGCCCTTATGTCCCAAAATCTATAGCCTTTCCTTCATCAAAATCTCAATATCCAAAATACATTTGTCCTCCATCAATCCATCACCCCTCAAGGTGTGTGCCAATGTTGATCTTGCCAACATTTCTGTCCAGTGAAGCCCAATTCTTCCAATACCCCATCCATTATCCAATGCATATTTTCCATCCTTCCATCCCTCTGGTCCAATCCTTTGCATAAATCTTTGCCTTAGTTTCATCTTATTTTCCATGTCCTTATCCGACCAACGTCTTTGAGCATACTTTTAAAGGTCATGGTCCATTTATGTCAAGGCTACTATCCAAAAAAAAAGATGCTTGAGTCCTTCTTCCATCCCCTATCATGTGTCCATCTTCTATCAAAAAAGTCAAAATACAAAAAAAAAAAAAGGTGAGAAAAAAAAAAATTGAAAAAAAAAGTAAAGAAAAATAATTCGTCCACTGGTGAAAACCTGGCAAACAGGCGCCTTGGGCAAGTACCATGATGAAAACCTGGCAAACAAGCATCATGCATAATTTATGAACTTCTTGCACACCACACTTGGGGGCAAGTTTCTTCCTTCATATCCTATTGCCCTTCATTATCCTATCGAACCCCTGTCATTACCCTTCATATCCTATTGTCCCTCATGTCTAGTTTCCCTTTTCCACCTTTGATCTTGACACGGCTTACGATCTTATGAGCATCATGCATCTTGTTTGCAGCTTTTAGTCTATCATAGCTTTTGGTCTTTATCCATTTGCTTATTATAACCTTTCATCCATATTCCCTGGCTTATTGCAACTTTCTGCCACTATCCCGTATCCTATCTCGACCTTCAGTCCATGTCCCTTATCCATTCTTGGTCTTTCTTATCCTATCCATATCTTATCACTATCCATACACTCTTTTTCATTCCTTGATCTTGATTTGACATAAGGATGCAAAATTTAAATATGGTTTCAAAAACCTCTTGACATGTCCCTCATGCCATGTCACTGCTTTACATTGTCATATCCAATCTCTTGTCCCATCACGCAATAGCCCTTGGAAATTGCATTTGTATTGTCTCCATAATAAAAGGCCTTTGTCTTCCCTCTATCCACCATCATTTCAGAAAGCCTATTTATTCACCTATCATATTCCTTGCCTTTGCTAGACACTGGGGGAAAAATCTCTTAAAACATTTAAAAACGTCCTGAAATAATTCACAAAAAAAAATCATATAATTTCCTAAAAAAATCTTCAAAAAAATTGAATAAAGTCCTGAAAAAAATATCAAAAACATTTAAAAATGTCCTGAAAAAATCCTTAAAAAGTCAAATAAAGTCCTGAAAAAATGAACAATTTTTTTTTTTTTTTGCAATAAATGATCTCTCTGTGCATTGACAACTCATTGAGTATACATCCAATGACTCACAATCCAGCGCTACGCTTTAATGAAATCATGCTTAAATAGATGAACTCTTTTAATCAAACCAGACATTCAAACTGATCAGAATTGTCATATCAATCAACCTCAAAATCATTTGTCCTTGTCTCTACTATCATGGGTCTTATACAGGGTGTGGTATACTCAAAACCAGATTGTGTCTTGTCTTAGATGGGGTACTGCATGTCCTGAAACTAGACAGCATGATTGTCCTATCAATGCTTTCAACTTTTGACAATGAAGATCAAGATGTTTGTTTGATTTGTTGGAATTTGTGCATCTTATCTTTTTATTGATTTATCTTCAATCATGTTCCTATGTTGTTCGATGATGTCACTGAGTGATTTAGAGTGACCGGGATGGTTCATGGTCCTTTTCTTTTGGTTGTGATTGTTGTTTGTCTGCGATGTGTCTATCTTATGCAAAGGGATTGCATTATCTCTTTGGCCTTCATTGCCATGTAGCGCCGCATCCATTTTGCCATATCAAATAAAGGTTCTCACCTACTTCTGTGCATTGGTGAAAGCAAGTATTTCTTCATCTCTACCTGTCCTCTATCTAATTTTTGCTTACTAACATTTCTTCCATCAGTCTTGGCAGTCCGTTCGAACCTATCATCTTCTATCATTCTTATCGATCAATTGGCCTCTTTACTGCATGTTTCCGGCCAATTCCTCGAGGGGGCATGCATATGTCATTGTTATTGTCTGGGGCATTTTCATATGTCATTGTCAGCATCTAGGGCATTTTCATTATTGTTCTTTGAAACAACACTTAAAATCGTATTGTCTCAAAGAGGGGCAAAATGTAGACACCTAAAAATGGTCAACATTTGCGGAGTCATACTTTAACATTTGCACATTGCCTTATTTTAGGTTTTTGCATCGCATTAACATTTCTCCTATGTCACACACTTGGTTTTTATCATTTGTGAGCATCGAGTCATTCTTCTACATTCTTCATCTGTCTCGCTTTCGAATTTGGTCTTGTCGACAACAATCTTCAGTCATGATTTTGGTCGATCTTTGTCCTTGTCAATCTTGTCATATTGCGATCGATTCGTCATCGATCCTTGTCCTTTTCAATCATGTCAATTTGGTCAATTTGTCATTGATTTTTGTCAACCAATCTCAATCAAATCATTTATCAATCCAAAATCATGATCGAGTCAATTATCTTTCATCAAGACCTAATTGTCATTCTCGCATTGCTAATTTGTCTTCTAGGGTTTTATGATTTAATCATTTAACCTTGTGTGTCATTTCTTCCTTTAGGATTAATAAATTATTTATTTATCCTAAGTCTTCTCATCGCAATTAAATGTTCATTTAATTGGCTAATTATTCCTCTTTGTGAATTAATTAATAAATGACAAATTATTAATTAATTTACCTAATTTCTAATTTCCATCAATTTCCTAATTTCTTAATTTCCTAATCCCTAATTTCAATTTCCTCCTATTTCTCTCCTAACTTCATGGAAATGACATGTCAATTTGTCATAATTGACAATCAATCAATTTTGACATAGAAGTTGTCATAATTTGTCATAAATTATCAATCAACAAATTTTGCATAGAAAGTGCATAATTTGTCATAATTTGTCATAATTGACATAATTGATTTGCAATTTCCATTTGAGTTGAATCATGCTAATCTTTTCATCTCTCCAATTCTTCTATAAATTGGATGATCTTCATCAATCAAAGCTAATCCCTAATCAGATTATCAAATTTCTAGTTAATCGCGCTTCGAGTATTCTTGAGCAATATCTTATTTACTTGCTTTCATATCATGATCATGATCATGCACTAGTAGGTGAGATCCACAACAAAACTATTTGGAGAAGAAAGAAGGACAATGGAGCCGCATGAAGGAGCATTCAAATCATACCTTTGGTTTGCTTAATTTCTAGTTTTCAATGTTTTTATTTCATGTCTCTATTGAGTGTTGTTTAGGATAGATCATTGCAATTTGCTTTCATGATTGAGCAAATTGATTAATGTTTATCTTTGCTAATTGATATATATTAACCCTTTAAAATATCTTTCCAATAATAATAGTCAATATGCCTTCCAACCCTAATTAGGGATTTTTATTTTATATAAAATGACTCTAAACTAAATAAACTAAACTGGTTATTTTAATTTATTACCCTAGCCCTGCCCAGGCTAGGGTTTAACCTTTTTTTCTTGATCTCTTTTTTTTTTATAGGGCCGCATGACAATAGCGGCGGCCTTGGGTTTATTTCATGTCACAGGTTTTTTTTGAAGGGGCGAAGGGGCCGAAGGCGCCACTGTGTGTACACACAGTGGCGGCACAGCACCACTGTGTGTCCACACAGTGGGAGCTGCTGGTGGCTCACACCACTCTGTGTCCACACAGTGGGAGCCGCTGGCGGCTCACACCACTATGTGTCCACACAGTGGGAGCCGAACCGGCCCACACTGTGTGTTTGCACAGTGGAAGCCGTGCAACCCACACTGTGTGCACACACAGTGGGGTCCACGTGCAAACCAAAAATCCTCTTTTTTTTAATTATTTTTTTTATTAAAAATATTTTATATAAATATAAAAATTATAAGTGTGAAAATATATAAATATATTTTTTTCAATAAGTTTTACATGCAATTTTTTTTTTAAAACAAAATAACAAAGGAATAACATTATATAAAATCAAATTACCTGCGCACATATAAATGTGTGTGTATATATATATATATATATATATATATATATAATTGGTATATAAGCTTAGGCTCTTTTTTTTAATTTATTTTAATTGCTGATAAAAAGAATGAAGTAAATCTATTGCTAAGCTATTTTTCCTAACACCTCGAAAATCTATAAGCTTTATTTTCTCCTTCAGAACTTAGGAAATACTTTTTTGAAATACAATATACTTTTCTATAATAAATACATTCATTAATTTCTCAACTAATAAAACAACTAATTTATTTACATGTTAACAGCAAATACAAATCATGATTTTCTGCAATTAAAATGGAGATAGATTCTCAGCTAAAAAGAAGAACTTAGATTTAAATAAAACTGATTTTTTTTTTTTTTTTCATATTACAAAAGAAACTTTTGCATGCAAATCAAGCGAACCCTTTACTTTTCAAAATAGAAATAGAAACATATCTGGCTTTTTACAATTCTATCGATATTCTACAAAATTACATGATGTTCCTTTATTAAACTACAATATTAAATCACATGTCTTATCTCAAAATTACAACTCGCCTCTCATTCAATGAATGAGGGTATTTTTCTACTATCAAATTTAAACAAATAACTGCAAATGGATTTAAGTATCTTCAACAATAATCTTCTGCATCTTTTCACTATTCCTATTCTCTTCTCTTGACTTTCTTGCATAATAAATCACAAAATGACCACGGAGTGCTCACCTCCCAGCCTAGGCTAACTGGTAGCCACCCCCGAGCTCGGAGAACCAAGTCCTAGATGGGTAACAAATAGGCAAACACATAGAAGGCAAAATACATACAGATTTTTAGACACACTCCCAACTTGGCTTCACAGCACCACACTTTGGTGATGACCTTTTTAAGGGTGGTAGTGGACCAATACCCTGAGGAGAACTGCAAGTATGAAATAAACAAGTAGCCACCTCATGGCACAATAAATATATCAAGAATCTCAACCCCTTATTCCTTATGCCCCCCAAAGGCATTCTAGCCTTATAACCCTCCTTATGACCCCCATTGCACAAACAGGCCATGCAGCAAGGGTCACACAAAGATCCCTTGTGATCGCTCTCAAACGAGAGTCTCTCACTCGAGGGTTGTCACTACTACCACCCACAAGATCCTCCTCTCTCCCAAGAGTAAGAGGTCTTGAGAAAACTCCCAAAACACAACAAGCAGAATGCAAAATTTTCAATGAATATCTAAAACAAGCCATCTAAGAAACTCAGATTTCTTCAACAATCATGCACTCAACACATGCAAGAAAATAACCATTTTAAAGAATAATCAGACCAACCTTAATCTGCCCAATGGTAGTTTGATATTTGAGGAAGAGCTGCCCAATCCACGAATCTTCTTTCTTCTAGCCTTAGTCAATTTTTTTCTATTCCAAACTATTATTTTCTTTTCAAAGTTTCTCTTGTCTCCAAAAATGGAGAGTGGGTGATTACCCTCCAATTCTCAAAAATCTTGCTTAAGAAGCTCATTCTCTGAGTTCTCACAAGTTTCTAAAAACCAAAAAGAAAAGAAAAGCAGAATGCAAAAAGACTCTCATTCCAAAAGGAAAAAAATCAATTAGATTTAAACTTCTAATTTTCAATTTTCGCACAACTCAAAAAACCCAATTTTTAAAGCGTTAAAAAGATCATTAAAAAGTAGAAACTTGCCTAAAATTACCCCTAACCCCTAGGTATACCTTATGGGCTTTAGGAAACCCTATTAAACTACCCCTAGGTGTTCATTTAACCCATTTTAAACCCCTCTGAAGTTTATTTTCGGGTCAAACATACGTTGACCACTCCAAAGATTATATTCCCAAAGTATTTATGACAACACATTATATTATTTAAGAAAAACTATAGTTAAACACTTTCCCACCAAGAGACAAAAATAAAACATTTAAATTTAAATCCACACGTGTCAAGTGACACAAATAAAACACTTTTACAAAATAAAACATGAAATTGTCTCCTGTGGTTTTTACACATTAAATTTAAATAACACTTAACACTCATGCAGCATATACTATTATGATTAAAATACAACACAAACGGGGTGTTGTCTCTCCAAATAGACAACCCCTGGCTTACGAACATACATAAGTCTAGGTTTGGTTCTTCGTAATTTTCTATGGTCACATGGTAAATTTCATGCGCATCTCAATTTACACATTAGTACTTTCAAATATCCACATATAATATAATTCAAAGGAATAACAATACACATCATCACTTGCAAACAATTTTCATCTACACAGATTAAATACATCTTTTATCAAGCAATTTCACATAAGCAATTTATCCCAATTCACATAAACTTAGCCATACATCAAAGTTCTATTATCATAGTAAAGTCCTGCAAATTTAATAACGACATCTATCATTGCAATATCATCCTATCTAATGATCATGTAGTGTTCTAACTCATAAAGCATATAAGTAAATCATCAAAACATAGCAATGTTATCCAGATCCTAAAATCATATAAGTTCTAAGTCTCAAAATGCATCAAAATAAAGTATCCATAATAGTCTAAATATAAAATCCACTGAATGTCAGACTAAGTCGAGGTGAGGCCTCACATCCTCCCCCTCTAGGCATGAACTTACTCCTGGAGTTCATCAAAGAGGTGGGGGTACTCTGATCTCATACGTGCTGCGTCCTCCCATGAAGCCGTAACCTCATCATAACAATCCCACTGGACCCTAACCAGGTCCAGCTCTCGACCTCAAAGGGCCAATGTCCGGCGTGCCAAAATGCAAATGGGCTCCAAAGCTAGCTACCCGTCCGACTCCACCTGCAAGGCATCCCAATCTAAAATGTGAGACTCATCATAGATATATTTTCTCAAAACTGAAACATGAAACACATCGTGGATGTGTGACAGGCTAGGTGGCAATACTAAACGGTAGGCAACTGGGCCTATCCTCTCAAGAATCTCAAAAGGTCCTACAAAGAGAGGTGCAAGCTTAGAACCCTTTCTATAATGGATTGGACTCTTATGTAGTCGCACTCTCAAGAAAACTCTGTCTCCAACCAATTAGCTATGATCTATCCTCTTTGCATCGACATATTTCTTCTGTCTATCCTGAGCCTCTCTGAGACGTTGCCTAATCAAATCCACCTACTATTCCATATCCCGAACTAACTCAGGACCAATAGCAACTCTATCCTCTATGCGATCCCAACTCAAGGGCATCCTGCAAGACCTACCGTATAATGCCTGATAGGGTGGCATCCCCAAAGAAGTATGATGCCCATTGTTATAGGAAAACTTCACTAAGGGAAGATACTCCTCCCACCGGGTCTAATGATCCATGACATACATGCAAAGCATATCCTCTAACACCTGATTGACCCTCTCTGTCTGACCATTTGTCTCTGGGTGATAGGCTGTACTGAAATTGAGCTTAGTGCCCATAGCTGCCTGTAATGACTTCCAAAAGGAAGAAGTGAAAAGAGAATCCCTGTCAGAAATAATCTTGCGAGGCATGCCATGAAGTCTGACAATGTCTCGCAAGAATACCTGTGCTACTGCTCGAGCTGTGAATGTAGTATGAACTGGTGAAAAGTGAGCTACTTTGGTCAACTTGTCAATTGTCACCATGATAGCATCATGGCGACTAGAAGACATAGGAAGACCAATGATGAAATCCATGGATATAGTATCCCACTTCCACTCTGGTATAGCATGAGACTGAAGCAACCACCTGGATGGCGGTGCTCCACCTTTACCCTCTGACACTCGAGGCATCGAGCTACTATCTCAGCAATGAGCTACCACATACCTGACCAATGATACAACTGCCTCAAGTCAGCATGCAACTTCTTAACCCCAGGATGTGCTGCATAAGGGGCTCTATGAGCCTCCGTGACAATGAACTCTCACAATCCTCTGAAGGAAGGTACATAAATGCGCCCTCTGTGGCATAACAGTCCATCGGACTCCAAAGAATAATCCACATATTTCCCTTCTAGAGTAACCTGAGATCGTATTACCTGACCAACCTCTGCATACCATCCATCCTCTGGCAAGTGCTATAGAATACGGTCCCTCAAATCCGTGCCCATGGATATTGTGTAAACCTCATGACGTCTCCTACTCAAGGCATCTGCAATCACATTTTCCTTACCTTTGATGTAGTGAACGTCAAAATCATATTCGCACAAGAACTCCATCCATCTCCTCTGACGTGCATTAAGGTTCGGCTGAGTGAAGATGTACTGAAGACTCTGATGATCTGAATGCAACTCGAAGTGATGTCCTAAAAGGAAGTGTCTCCACCTCACAAGTGCATGCACTACTGCTATGAGCTCAAGGTCGTGAGTGTGATAATTAAGTTCATGAGTCTTAAGTTTCCTAGACTCGAAAGCTATGGCCCTACCATCCTGCATAAGAACTGCCCCTAAATCCTCTAGTGAAGCATCTGTACAAACCATGAAGTCAGTTGTAGGATTTGGTACAACAAGGATAGGAGTGCTGGTAAGTGCCTTCTTGAGTTCCTGAAAGGCCTTCTCGCACTTCTCTGTCCACTCAAATTTCTTCCCTTTACGCTGAAGAGAAGTAATAGGGTGTGCGACTCTGGAGAAACCCTCGACAAAACATCGTAATACCCTGCTAAGCCCATGAAACTCCTGACCTCTGTCACACTGGTAGGCACTGGCCAATCCATAATAGCCCTAATCTTTGATGGGTCAACTGAGATCCCATCACCAGAAATAACGTGCCCCAGGTACTTAACCTCAGACCAAAAGAAAGCACACTTCGATAGGCTGCCAAACAACTGATTATCCCACAAACACTGCAATACTTGTTTCAGGTGCTCCTCATGCTCCTTCTCATTCTGAGAATATATCAGTATATCATCGAGGAACACAACAAAAAAATGGTCTAGAAAGGTACGAAACACCCCATTCATGAGGCTCATAAAAACTGTTGGTGCATTCGTAAGTCCGAACGGGACTACGGTAAACTCATAGAGACCATATCTAGTGTGAAATGTGGTCTTGTGGATATCACTTTCCACTATTCTCAACTGATGGTATCCTAACTTCAGATCTATTTTGGAAAAGACTTTGGCACCCTGAAGTTGGTCGAATAAATCATCAATTCTGGGCAAAGGATATCGGTTCTTGATGGTTACTTTATTTAGCTGTCGATAATCCATACACAATTGTAGAGATCCATCCTTCTTCTTAACGAAGATGACTGGTGCACCCCAAGGGGATACGCTAGGATGAATATGACCCTTCTCAAGGAGTTCCTCAAGCTACATTTTAAGTTCATTTAGCTCATTTGTGGTCATCCTATAAGGTGCTCTGGAAACTAGCTTGGCTCCTGGTACTAGGTCTATATGAAAATCAATCTCTCTACGGGGAGGCATTCCCGGTAACTCTGGAGGAAAAACATCTGAATATCCCTTAAGGATAGGATGGTCATCGAGCGATGTTTCTTTTTCGTCCTCTTCTCCTCTGTCACTGATAGTGATAGCAAAAAGCTGACATCCCTTCCGCATGCTCCGCTTAAGCTGCATTGCGGAGATCATGCGAAGAGACACGGGCCTGTGAAACCCAGTAATAACTATGGGCGAACCATGATCATCCTCACACTTGATCTTTTTTAGGCAGCAATCCATCTTGGCTCTGTGGGCATAAAGCCAATCCATGCCAAGTACGATTCCGTAGGATCCAAGTGGAGTCACTCTAAGGTCTACTAAAGTGGTGGTCTTGCCAATCTATAGCTGACATGCCCTAACCTCTAATTCCACTGACACTCTAGCCCTTGAAGCTAATTCCACTTCCCAACTGACACCCTGTCTAGTTGCCATTAGCCCGCAACACTCCACTACCAATGGAAATATAAAGGATTTCATAGCTCCTGAATCAAACAAAATAGATACATTGTTACCTTTGATTATACCTGTAGATTCGATAACTGTGGCCTAATGCTCAGCCTGGCAGTTGTCGACCACTGCGAATACTCTATGGGACCTGCCCATATCACCAACTGTCGGCTCTGAAGCGGCCATCCGCTGACTCCCTGCCACTTGTCCCTGAGAGAAATCCCTCACCATATGCTCCATGGCTCCACACGTAAAGCAAGCACCCCGTGCCTGGAACTGGGCACCCTGAGGCCCAGAGAATGCCTGACCTCCTGTCCTACTGGATCCGCTGTACCCACCCCTAGACGACTGCTGAGTCCCTGCTAGCTGTGTGTACTGCCCCTGTGCTCTCTGATCACGCTTCTGTCCCTGAGTCTACCACTATTTAGGCTTGGAGCCCTGCTGATACTGTGGAGGCTTCTGCCTTTGGTTTTGTGGTGTCTATTGTGGAGGAGGGGGTTTGGAGAACCCCTGAGAATTTTGGTTGTTTCCTTTCCAATGTGGTTTTTGGAATCCATAAGTCTAAGGTGCGGGATTTCGGTTCTGAAACCGATCCCTATTGTCCTGTGGTTTGACCTAAATTTCCTTGGCAATCAGTGCCTTCTCTACAGCAACCCGAAGGCTCTCTGGAGCGGACATCCTAATAGGCCCAGCTATACCGGCATTTAATCCCCTGATGAAGCGGTTTACAAGAAGTTTCTCATCCTTTAGATAATCTACATAAGGCAACAACTCAAAGAATTTACTCTCATACTGGGTTACTGACAAGCCTTTTTGTTGGAGATCATGAAATTCGTCTATAGGATGCTGCCTGAAGTGTTCTGATAGGTACCTCTCATGAAACCTCTCTATGAATATCTCCCAAGTGAGAGTATCAAGAACTAATCCGCATTTGTACTCTTCCTGTCTCCACCAAGTGGAGGCTGTCCCTCTCAGAAGATGAACTGCAACACGTGCTTTCAAGTTGCTCTCATAAGAACACAATGCAAAGCATCTCTCAAGACTCAGAAGCCATGCCTCAGCCTCTACTCCATCTGTAGACCCTCCGAAGGATGGTGGTTGGAGGTGCATGACCTCCTTGATGAGATCCCCTAGATCTCGACGAGCTCTCTCAAAATACACTGGTTCCACCGCTGGAGGTGGTCATGGCATGTGCACAGACTCTGGCTCATTACCACCTTGACACTCTATAGGAATCGGAGCTTGGCTCCAGCTTCATTCTCTATCAACAGATCTATGACTCCCAGAGTCATGACTCCTAACCTGAGGGTTCTCTGCTGGGATCCTTTCCTGAACTAGCCAATAAGATTCTGAATGGCTGCTAAGAGGTCTCGGTTAGGTTCATTTGGCTGCTCGGGAGGTGCTCCTGGGTTCTCCTCTAGAACTGATGCCTCCCTCTCGACCTCTTTGCATGCTATGCACACACGTCTAGGACCCCGTCCGTGCTTGTGAGCTTGTCACGCCGTCGGAGGCATCCTAAGAGGAAAATAAGGCAAAACAATTAATTAATTTCTTTTAGAATAATATTAATTTAGTTAAATTCAAAAGTCTAAAAAAAAATCAATTTAACAAAATAATTTTAAATATTCTAAGGCGAAACGTAAGTGGAGTAAGGTTCCTAGTGTGGAAACCTTGCTCTGATACCAAAATGTCATGCCCAAAATTTAGGGCAAAAACGGAAAGAATTTTTTTTTTAAAACAACTAGATAATTAACAAGTTCGCTATCATGACAAGAGTTAAGGTATTTGTCATATCTATATTCGAGCTAATTCTGATAAGAATCAAGCATCAATAATTTGTTTAATTCTATTTGCGGAAATCTAACTGGTTTAATTTTATCTCCACGAGATACCTAGTCATTAAATTTTATTAAATCAATCACGTTAAAGAAATAGGAGAGGAAGATTAATTCAATCTCCAATAAGACCATATAGTCTAAACATCCATTTTTATTTAGATGATAATAATAATCGTTTTCAGTGTCATTTAATTTGGATAATTAAATCTACAAGGGTAAAGTTATTTACGAGTAGCTATTACTCGCCTTTAGAATGCCAATTAAAGATTATCCATTCTAACCTCAAATGGAATGTGTTTAAATTTCTCCTTTTAAAATCCAATTTAAAATTTTAATGCTCTAATTAAATTAACTAGGGCATAATTAAGTATTTATCACATTAAATACATTTAAAATTATAAGGCTAGGCTTTATTCTTAAATTTATATATTTCACTTTCCTTTTACTTTCTATTAGTAATCATACGGAGGTATTTAAGTATTTAAAACTCTATTAAATACTTACTCCAAAAATATAACCTCTATATCTATATATATATATATACTTTTACATATATATATATATATATATATATATATATATATATATATATATATATATATATATATATATATATATATATATATATATATATATATATATATATATATATATAAACCCTTTAAAATATCTTTCCAATAATAATAGTCAATATGCCTTCCAACCCTAATTAGGGATTTTTATTTTATATAAAACGACTCTAAACTAAATAAACTAAACTGGTTATTTTAATTTATTACCCCAGCCCTACCTGGGCTAGGGTTTAACCTTTTTTTCTTGATCTCTTTTTTTTTTATAGGGCCGAATGACAATAGCGACGGCCTTGGGTTTATTTCGTGTCGTAGGTTTTTTTTGAAGGGGCGATGGGGCCGAAGGCACCACTGTGTGTACACACAGTGGCGGCGCGGCACCACTGTATGTCCACACAGTGGGAGCCCCTGGCGGCTCACACCACTGTGTGTCCACATAGTGGTGGCCGCGGCCCACACTATGTGTCCACACAATGGGAGCCGAAGCGGCCCACACTGTGTGTTTGCACAGTGGAAGCCGCGCGGCCCACACTGTGTGCACACACAGTGGGGTCCGCGTGCAAACCAAAAACCCTCTTTTTTTTTAATTATTTAAAAAAAAAAAATATTTTATATAAATATAAAAATTATAAGTGTGAAAATATATAAATATTTTTTTTTCAATAAGTTTTACATGCAATTTTTTTTTTAAAACAAAATAACAAAGGAATAACATTATATAAAATCAAATTACCTGTGCACATATAAATGTATATATATATAATTGGTATATAAGCTTAGGATCTTTTTTTTTTATTTATTTTAATTGCTGATAAAAAGAATGAAGTAAATCTATTGCTAAGCTATTTATCCTAACACCTCGGAAATCTATAAGCTTTATTTTCTCCTTCTGAACTTAGGAAATACTTTTTAGAAATACAATATACTTTTCTATAATAAATACATTCATTAATTTCTCAACTAATAAAACATCTAATTTATTTACATGTTAACAGCAAATACAAATCATGATTTTCTGCAATTAAAATGGAGATAGATTCTCAGCTAAAAAGAAGAACTCAGATTTAAATAAAACTGATTTTTTTTTTTTTTTTTTTCATATTACAAAAGAAGGTTTTGCATGCAAATCAAGCAAATGCTTTACTTTTCAAAATAGAAATAGAAACATATCTAGCTTTTTACAACTCTATCGATATTCTACAAAATTACATGATGTTCCTTTATTAAACTACAATATTAAATCACATGTCTTATCTTAAAATTACAACTTGCCTCTCATTCAACGAATGAGGGTATTTTTCTACTGTCAAATTTAAACAAATAACTGCAAATGGATTTAAGTATCTTCAACAATAATCTTCTGCATCTTTTCACTGTTCCTATTCTCTTCTCCTGACTTTCCTGCATAATAAATCACAAAATGACCACGGAGTGCTCACCTCCCAGCCTAGGCTAACTGGTAGCCACCCCCGAGCTCGGAGAACCAAGTCCTAGATGGGTAACAAATAGGCAAGCACATAGAAGGCAAAATACATACAGATTTCTAGACACACTCCCAACTTGGCTTCACAGCACCACACTTTGGTGATGACCTTTTTAAGGGTGGTAGTGGACCAATACCTTGAGGAGAACTTCAAGTATGAAATAAACAAGTAGCCACCTCATGGCACATTAAATATATCAAGAATCTCAACCCCTTATTCCTTATGCCCCCCAAAGGCATTCTAGCCTTATAACCCTCCTTATGACCCCCATTGCACAAACAGGCCATGCAACAAGGGTCACACAAAGATCCTTTGTGATCACTCTCAAACGAGAGTCTCTCACTCGAGGGTTGTCACTGCTACCACCCACAAGATCCTCCTCTCTCCCAAGAGTAAGAGGTCTTGAGAAAACTCCCAAAACACAACAATCATAATGCAAAATTTTCAATGAATATCTAAAACAAGCCATCTAAGAAACTCAGATTTCTTCAACAATCATGCACTCAACACATGCAAGAAAATAACCATTTTAAAGAATAATCAGACCAACCTTAATCTGCCCAATGGTAGTTTGATATTTGAGGAAGAGCTGCCCAATCCACGAATCTTCTTTCTTCTAGCCTTAGTCAATTTTTTTCTATTCCAAACTATTATTTTCTTTTCAAAGTTTCTCTTGTCTCCAAAAATGGAGAGTGGGTGATTACCCTCCAATTCTCAAAAATCTTGCTTAAGAAGCTCATTCTCTGAGTTCTCACAAGTTTCTAAAAACCAAAAAGGAAAGAAAAGTAGAATGCAAAAAGACTCTCATTCCAAAAGGAAAAAACTCAATTAGATTTAAACTTCTAATTTTCAATTTTCGCACAACTCAAAAAACCCAATTTTTAAAGCGTTAAAAAGATCATTAAAAAGTAGAAACTTGCCTAAAATTACCCCTAACCCCTAGGTATACCTTATGGGCTTTAGGAAACCCTATTAAACTACCCCTAGGTATTCATTTAACCCATTTTAAACCCCTCTGAAGTTTATTTTCGGGTCAAACATACATTGACCACTCCAAAGATTATATTCCGAAAGTATTTATGACAACACATTATATTATTTAAGAAAAACTATAGTTAAACACTTTCCCACCAAGAGACAAAAATAAAACATTTAAATTTAAATCCACACGTGTCAAGTGACACAAATAAAACACTTTTACAAAATAAAACATGAAATTATCTCCTTTCGTTTTTACACATTAAATTTAAATAACACTTAACACTCATGCAGCATATACTGTTATGAATAAAATACAACACAAACGGGGTGTTGTCTCTCCAAATAGACAACCCCTGGCTTACGAACATACATAAGTCTAGGTTTGGTTCTCCGTAATTTTCCATGGTCACATGGTAAATTTCCTGCGCATCTCAATTTACACATTAGTACTTTCAAATATCCACATATAATATAATTCAAAGGAATAACAATACACATCATCACTTGCAAACAATTTTCATCTGCACAGATTAAATACATCTTTTATCAAGCAATTTCACATAAGCAATTTATCCCAATTCACATAAACTTAGCCATACATCAAAGTTCTATTATCATAGTAAAGTCCTGCAAATTTAATAACGACATCTATCATTGCAATATCATCCTATCTAATGATCATGTAGTGTTCTAACTCATAAAGCATATAAGTAAATCATCAAAACATAGCAATGTTATCTAGATCCTAAAATCATATAAGTTCTAAGTCTCAAAATGCATCAAAATAAAGTATCCATAATAGTCTAAATATAAAATCCACTGAATGTCAGACTGAGTTGAGGTGAGGCCTCACAGAAAACCACCTTTTATCTCGTATTCCCTTTAATCGAGAAATAAAAAAGGCGGTGTTCTCCTTTCAAGGTGATAAATCCCCTAGTCCGGATGGCTTCCCCATGTTTTTCTTCCAAAATTTCTAGCACATAGTGGAGCCTGACATATGCAATGGTGTCAAGGAATTCTTTGGCTCTAGAAGACTTCTAAAGGAACTGAACACCACCTTCATTGTCGTTATCCCAAAGATCCCCAGAGTTGATTCTCTTAACAATTTTAGACCCATCAGCTTGTGTAACTTTGTCTACAAGATCTTATCCAAGGTTTTGACTTTTAGGTTATTGGAAATTCTTCCAAGGATTATATCTATCCAACATAATGGCTTTGTCCCCGGAAGATAGATTTTGGACTCTATTATTTCCGTTCATGGAAATATCCACTCCCTGAAAGTGGCGAATAACAAGGGATTCTTCCTAAAGTTAGATATGGCTAAAGCTTTTGATAGAGTGAACTGGCAGTTTCTCCTTAGGATCATGAAAGCATTTGATTTTGGTGACAGAGTTATTTAGCTCTACTCTCAACTCATGGAAACTTCCTCCTCTGCTATTATTGTCAATAGCTCCCCATCCAGTTTTTTCAAAAGCTCTAGAGGTCTCAGACAGAGGGACCCCATATCCCCTATCCTGTTCACCATTCTTGTTGAATGCCTGGGTAGATTCATCCTTAAAAATGTGGAAGATGGCAATCTTAAGGGTCCGAAACCTTCTTCATCCAATGTTGTCTACTTTCATGAACAATTCATTGATGACTCTATTACTATGGGGGAAGCCACCATCTTGGAAGCTAAAAATATGAAGATTATCTTGAACACCTATGAATCTACCTCTGGCCAAAAAATCAACTGGGATAAAATCTCTTTATTTTTCATCAATACCCTGGTCCAAAGGCAACTAAGGATTGGCAGGATTCTTGGCTACAACATCTTTGAGTTTCCCTCTACCTATTTGGGGCTTTCTCTATGTCTCAAGCCTGAGGATTCCTTCTAGAATAAGCTAATTGATAGAATTAACTTGAAACTTGCTTGCTGAAAAGGGGTTGTCCTAAGTCAAGCAAGTAAAATCACTCTACTCAAAGCCACTCTCCAAAATCTTCCTGTGTATGCTCTTAGCTTGTTCAAAATCCCCTCTAAGTTTGCGGAAGCCATTGAAAAAAAAAAAAAAAATTCCTTTGGTCGGGAGTGGAAGTTAAAAATAGAATTCCCCTTATTCCTTGGAATAAAATTTGTCCCCCTAAGGCCTCAGGTGGGCTAGGCTTAAGGAACATTGGTTCTATGAATAAAGTTTTATTATCCAAACAAATATGGAGATTGAAAGGGGAGGAAAGAGAATGGAACTCCATCTGGAAAAAAAAATATCTCTATATGCAACCTTATAAGGAAGAATTCTTTGACAACTCTTTTAATGTTGAAGGATCTGCCATATGGAATGCTGTGCAATCAGCTAAAAGTTGGGTTGCTACTAGCAGAACTTGGAACCTTGGAGATGGGAGGAGAATAAGATTTTGGGAAGATAGATGGATCCTGAACAAACCTCTAGAGGAAATCCCTATCGTTAAAGATTGGAAAGACCGACTCAAAAGAAGGTATGGAGAAATGGTAAGAGATTACTAGAGAAATGGGAAATGGATTGATTTTAGCCAGCAGTGTTTGGGACTCAAGTTCCTTCAAATTGCTCTCTTTGCTAAAATCCCTAGAAACAACAAAGATGATGGATTGATATGGAGGGAAACTCTGGATGGGAAATACTCTGTTTCCTCTGTTGTGGCTATACATAATGGCCTGATGGAAGAAATTCCCATCTGGGCTAAAGTCTAGAACAAGAAGTTAGTTCCTAAGGTCAATATCTTCTTTTGGATTTTCATCCAAAATAAGATTTTAAAACTGGACAATCTTCATAAAAGAGGTATTATTTTTCCTAATAGGTGTTCTTTTTGCTGCAGGGAAGAAGAGACAGCTTGCCATATTCTCAATCAATGCACTTTTAGCCAGGATATCTAGAAAATCATCCTTACTAGGTGGAACCTGAGCTGGGTCTTCCTGAACTCTCTTGGTGACACCTGGCTTCAATGGCATTGTCCTAATTCTAATCCTAAAATTGTGGAGAATTGGAAACTTACTCTTCCAATTGTTATCTGGAATATCTGGAAAGAGCGCAACAATAGGATTTTTAGGGATAAAAGGGCTATTCTGAAGGTGGTTGCAGATAAAATCTTTAGGAGTATTTTTGAATCCTCTATTGTACTAATCAGGTACCTGTTGCCAAAGATGATTTTAAAGACAAGTGGATCCTTTCTACCACTACTACTAGCAAGGAGACTAGAAGAGAAGGTCTTGTCTAGGGTTTTCCCCCATAGGGATGGATTAAGGCTAACTTTGATAGAGCCTCTAAAGGGAATCTGGGTAAAGCTGGATTTGGGGGCATTGTCAAGAATTTTGTTGGAATTTGTCTTAAGGTGGTGGCTGGTCCTTTGGGGAATCAAACTAGCCATTTTGTTGAAACCTCTGTTGCCTTGAATACCTTAATTATAGCCAAAAATATAAATTATGATAAAATATAGCTTGAGGGGGATTCACTTAATATTATAAAATGCCTAAAGGGGGAAACAAAGCCTTCCTGGTCTATTGAAAATGTCATCATGAAAGCTAGGGAGATCATTGCCAGTTTCAAAGAAATTATTATTCAACATGCCTTTAGAGAGAAAAACAGCGTTGCAGATTGCTTAGCAAATACTAGAGTTAACTCTAACTCCCAAATGATTTGGCATGAGGAGGATCTCAATTTAAATATCAAAGAGTTCATTAGAAAGGACCGTTATATGAGGAGGAAGGACAATTTAATCATGACAAGTAAAAAGCATCATTTATGCCTTGCTGGAAAGGCCATCATTACCTGGCATTGTGGTAGATCTCCTATTATCTCTAATAAATTGCCACATGCTTTGTGGGTTACTCAGTTCAAAAAATTGAGCAACATCAGGAAAGAAGGTTATAATTTGTAGAGAAATAGAGCACATAGCCTGTATTCGAAGATGTGAGGAGACCTAAGGTGGCAAGAACCAGACAATACGTCAACCTGGAAAGTGATGCCAAAAGTCTGGGCAAAATTGGAGAAGGGATCTCTTACCAACTTCATGGAGAAACTTGAGGACTATGACAAAGGTAGGGTTAACTTAGCCATTTCCAAGATTTTTGAAAACTAGTCTAATGGCTCTTTTAAACTTTTTGGAGTTAATTTTTGTTAGGAATCCCATAGATACTAAGAGGAGGGGGGGGTGAATCAGTATCTAACTGGTGAATGAAATTTCTTAACTTAAAACATCCAGAACATAATATAACAGTGTACTGGTATGCAAGAAATAATGCAATAAATAGGAATCAAGAACATCCACATGAAAAGCACACCATAACACAAAATTTTAACAAGGAAACCCGGTGTGGGAAAAACCTCGGTGGGATTTGTGACCCACAATATTCACCTACTAGCCAATAAGAGAATATTACTTACAATAGGGACCTGCACATGCAGGAAGGCCAACTGCCTAGAGCTCACTACTCAATGGGAAGTCTCATTGACTTACAATGAGGATTATACAAATCCAATAACTTGTACTACTTTACAATAGCATCTTCAATGCCAGATTCAGTACTAGTTCCTGCTCTGTTCTTTACATATACCCCTTAACCTATATTTCGTACAATAGGTCTACCTAATATTTTCCTTATGCCTATCTATCCTTTTTTAAATGTCTACAATGATCTCTTTTATATATAAGAGTCATTTTACAATTTGCCAAGTTGACTTACAAAATTTTTCAATAATAAACAAAATATAAAAATCCTATCAGCCTCTGTGCCAGTATACTTCCTTTCTTCTGTGCCGGTGCTGGTGTCTTAAGTGCCGGTGTAGAGTGTGATCTACTGATGCTGGTATAATGCCTTTGCTGGTGCCATAGGATTGCAAGGTTGCCAACAATGACAAAACCTTCAATCACATACAATGTCTCATTGGAATGTGCATATGCCAACAATCTCCCCCTTTGGCATTGATGGCAACACTCATGAGAAATTTCAAAAATGATCCAAAAATGTGTAGTCCAAAAATGTTACCAAAAATGTGTGTGCTCCCCTTGAGCATATGATTCCTGTGATATTTGAATTCTCTCGTACTACTCCCCCTTTGGCATCAATGACAAAGGTTGTCAAAATATCAGTAGAGTTTGTAGTTTCAACCTTGTAACTGGGTGGTTACAATTTGAAAAAGATCTCCCAAAATCAAGTTTATACTGTCCATAAACTTTTTGCTATCCTTTATTGTTTTCTTTGTTCTCTTCACTGTACCGGTGAGATGCTACAAATGTTCTGCCAGTGTTTTCTTTCCCTGTATTAGTGCCTCAGATATTTCCTTCCGTAGAGATGCTAGATGGTCCAATCTTGGACTTAGTTTTGATCTCAAATGTTTTGCCTTATTTATTATTCTTTCTTTCTCTCTTTCCAATTTAAGTAGTTCTTCCTCAAAATTTGTTATCTTCTCCTCAAAAACTAATAGTGTATCAGGTGAGTTGACAAAACTATCTGCAAGTTTATTGATCTCATCCTATACCTTGCTCATTTTCTTGTCTATATCTACAGTCAAAAAGTTTGTTTTACAGGTATCTTTGTATAGATTTTTGTAATCTTTCAACAAATTACATAATTCCAGTAGAAGTGTGTCAAAATCTCTATTACACTTCTTTATTTGCTCTTCAAAGAATTTCTATTTTTCAATTTCTACCTTATCCTTCTGTTATCACTGTTTCAAAAATGGGTTTTCTTTCCCCATAATCGACTAAGTTTTTGAAATTTTGAGTTAGACACACTATCAACTGCTTCAAGTCTATGTTAGGTCTTAAGGGTTTAGGGTTTCAATTTTAAATCTCTCAATGTTTGATCAAAAACCCTCTGGTTTCTATTCCTATGTTACTTTATCCACTTTAGTAATGGGTCTTGGGGTCGTAAGAGGTGTCCCTCCATGTCTTTTGCCTAGGCAGTCATTTGAATTAATTGTAAAAATTCATGCCTTATGTCTTTTCTTCCTAATGTTGTCGGGCCCAGTAAGTTGTGCGCAGCTCTTAGATGGATCTATGGTTTTTGCTATTTCATTAGGCGAAGTTTCACATGGTTTAAGACTCGCGAAATGGCAAAAGGGAAATATGTTCTAAATGGCACATTTGGTCCGGTTTAAAATGGCTTCATCTAGTTCAAGATCTAATGGTTGGTGTTATTTCACAACCGAAACTTGCAAGTGAAATACCTTTCGTAAAATGGCAAAAATGTTTGGTGGGACCCTATAGTGAAGACTTTCTAAGTGACTAAAAGGTGATCAAGTCCAATCTGATCCGATGGTTCACGCTATTTCATGGCTAATAGATGCTCAAAGGTTATGCTTTGCAAAACAGCAAAAAGGTTTTTCAGTCTACGAAAAGGGAGTTTTTATAGGGGCATAATAGATGCACAAGTTTCATTTGATCTGACAGTTAACGTAGTTTCGCAGGGGGAAGATGCTCAACAGTTAGTTTTCATGAAGTAGAGAAATGACATGGTTCTCCAAGCAGACGGTCTAGCTAGTCGAGAGGGTGAGTAAGATGATGGCATGTGGAAGAAGATACAAATAGTCAGCAAGTCAGATCTACAGATTAAAAGGTGGGTCCCAGAGGTGAGTCATGTTGCAGGATAAGACATGACCTGGCAGATATAGGTGTCAAGGATGAGGTGGAATCCAATGTTTTCTCTCAGCAAATGAAAGGTCGACATGTCAGTTTAAAAGGTGACTAGATGCCAGGTGGATGGAGTTTGAGTTAGAGGGCCCACATTTGCCAAATTCAATTGATTTGTTAAGCACTGAACAAGTCAAATATAATCCAATGGCCTGCGTGAATTCACAATGGTAAAGTGCTCATGTTTTATGCCTTGTGAAACAATGAAAAGGTTTTTGGGCCACGAAGACGGATAAAGCATGAAGTTAAAAAAAGATCAACTCTGATTCAATTTGATGGCCTGCGTTGTTTCGCGACTGCGAACCAACTGAAGGATATGCTTCATAAAGTAGCGAAAGGAAAAAGGGCTCATCTAGGTGTAATGCTATATGGTGATGTGTCCATGGACACGTGGTTCTAGAAGAAGTTGAGGGCCCGCCAAGGTGTAACCAGCGGTTATAGGGGAAAGACATGTGGCTAACGTTGAACTAAACTCGAAGAGTTTTCTAAGGCTAATGGTTGACTGCCACATGGTATTCAATAACCAATGATAGAGTAGCTTAAGTGAAGCAAGCATAAAGGTATCCATTAAAGGATGGTCATCTTTGATTTGATCCAATGCTTCACGTTGTTTCGTAGCCCGAAGTTGAAAGCTATTTAAGCTATGCGAAATAGCAAAAGACCATTAGAAGTCAGGATAAAGGCGTAGTTAATGAAGAAGTTGATGGTCTCGGTAAGAGTTAAATGCCAAGTAGTTAAAGTTCCATCTAATGCCTAGCGCAGCTTTGCAAAGGAAAAGTGCTTAGAGGATAAAGCCTGTGAAATGACGAAAAGAGGTAGGGCCCGACGCGAAGGCAAAATTGTTAAGTCAGTCTAAAGGCCGATTAAGTTTCTTTTGATTGGACGGTTGGCGTAATTTCATTTAACAAAATTTCTCAAAGGTTATGCTTTGTGAAATAGTGAAAGAGCAAAAGGAAAGAATGTGCAGGTATGTTGTGACCCATTGGAGCAAAAAATTCAAATTCTCTCATGAATTCAATTCTGAAGGGACGACCGAAGCATGCGGCATCAATGTCGCAGTTAAAAGCCTGGGTACCATATATGATCTCATATCAACTAGATGAAGGTATCATTTTAAAGAATTGTTGCAGAGGAGTGGTTACAGAGCTAATTCCTTCAGATATAGAGCAAGTTCATTCAGTTGTAGAGTGGATTCCTTCAAGCTGAAACATGTTTTCTTGTACTTTTGTGTGGTAATTCCTTAGCAGTGCTTGTTAATTGAGGTCTTGATTTTGTAACAAAATCAGTTGGGGTAATAGTTTAAATTGCTTACATATTTTAAGATGGCACCTAAGAGAGAATTTTCAGGGAAAGTTAATTACCAGGAAAGGGCCATTTGTGATGATTTTCTTGAATAGTTGACATTGTCAACTGATCAGGCATCAAAGGTGAAAGAATTAGTGCCAAGAGCTCCTCGTTTGAAAATAGGAGAGGGGTTATATGATAAGGGCAACTGGCTTAGAGATCCATAGGTTGGGTTGTCTGGGTTGGGTTTGTTCAAAGTTGGATTTGGCATGAGAAATTCCCCAGCCCCACAGAATAGCATCTGGGAGTTAGATGTTGGAAAATTGGTAGTTCCAAAAGTATTCATGGATATGGATCTCCTAACTCAGACCACACATAATTATGATCTAGTCACAAGGAGCATTAGGGATATAAATGGGAAAGCCCTAATTGAAATCAATAATGAGGAATTTAGAAGTGCTTTTGGGCTTAATGAGTTTACCAATTTTTTGGAACCCATTAATTTCAAATCATTCCCTCAAGTATATAGTGCACAGAGGAACCACCTTAGAAATGGGCCTCTTAAGGAATTTTTTGTGAAGATAGGTGTGTTGATGGTTGTAGGACCCAACACTAAAGAGCCCTTCTCATTGAGTCTATTCACCCTTAGGGCTAAGGGAGTGTAATGGTCACTTTGCCAGATTTTAGGAGAAGATGCTGAGGCAAATATGCCCAATCATTACATGCTAATGATTGCTCAGATTTTGAATCCTTCTCTTGTAGTAACCTTTGATTATGCTTCTTTTATTACTAATCCTATCCATGGAGGGTTGATAGGAATAAAGAATGGAAAGGTTGATAGGCATTTCGGATGGTATTCACTCCTCATGCATCTGTTTTTGTTCAAAGGTGGTGATTATTTTGTAAGTGGAATGGACCTTATAAACGAGAAGGATGGAGAAAATATGCTAGTGCAACTATGGAGTACAGTGCTGTCATGGGACAGAGATGATGCCAGTTTCTTAAAATTTGATAAATATTTTGCATCAAAGATTAGGACTCTCCTCTGCTTAGAAAACCCAAGAATCCCCAAGGTTCTTTTGGAATTTATTAGACCAAAGGAATTTGCAGAAAATATAACAATTGTTTATAATTGGGGTGATATTTACTTATACCTTGTTTCCATAGTTTTTAGAATATTTGGTTTCAGAGGCACTCCCTTTTTATTACCCTATCAAGTCCTTCTCAAAGTGGGAACTGCAGAAATCCTCAGACAAATTGGTAGTGTGAAAGAGGTAGAGCTAACAGGCAAGGGTAAAGGGACTATTTTCCCTATGGTTACTATAGCCCACCAATTTGTGATAATCAAGGGAGGTTGGAATTATTTTGGGGATTTTCTTAAACCTTATCATTTGTCAACTGCAGTGTCCAGGTGTGCTGATCCTGAAGATTTCTTTAATGGGATGTTTAGAAAGAGAGCAGTGTGCAGAGGTAGACCCCATTAGTTCCAGTTTCCTGAAGACCTCATTAGAAATGAGTTTGATCTAGATGAGCAGGAGCTAAGGAAGGAAAAATGGGTGACTTATAAAAAGGCCTTAGATTTTGTACATTGGTTTGATACTAGCTATGACCCATTGTCTAGCTTTTTCCTTTTTGAGGAGAAAATAAAGTTTCTAATTCTTTGCTTTGAGGATGTAGTGCAAACTCTGAAAGAAAAGAGGGAGGTTGTAGTTAAAAACAACCTTGAAAAGGAAAGAATGGTTACAAGTAGGTCTGCCCCTACTACAGAAATCCCTCTTGGTGACTATACATTGCACAAGAAGTCTAATTATAGTGTGTTGATGCCTACAACAGGGGAGCCCTCTACCTCCAAAGGAAAGAGGAAGATACAACATGTCATTGACATCCAAGAGAGCCCAAAGAAGTAGAGAATAGGAAAAGAGATACAATCTGATACACCCTTGTACTCTCCATCCCAATCCCCTATTCATATAGGAGATGAACAAGTAGCAACTGAGCAGCTGATGTAGCTAGGTATCCTGGGAGAAATAGCTTACACATATGATGAAGTGGAGGAAGGAATGCAAGAAGAGCCCCTGCTACTGAGATGAACATCACTACCAATGCGTTTAAGGGCTAGGAATGGGATCCTGAGATCAAGCAGGCCAGTGATGACTTCTTGGCTAACAATGACTTTGTTACATCAGGAGCATTCATGCAATTTGTATGGAAGCAAAATATTGATAAATACAATGCAAGATGTGAGAAGAGAAAAGGTGAGTAGCCTCACAAACATCCAGCTCTAGTGGAGGAGGAAATAAAGGAAGAAATGATAGATGAGTTTAAAACCATCACTCCTAAGCAAGGAAGAGATATGGTGGCACAAGCTGGAGTACTCATTCTCCCTGAGTGGGACATTGCAGATGCCTTGGTATTGGAGGTAGTGAGGAAAGCAACTGAACCCATGCAGGGAACCACTTTTAGTAAAGACAATGCTGCATTGGTCATGTGGTCCCTCAAAAGAGATGAAAATAGGAGAAATAAGGACACCCTAGGGTCAAGTTACCTTGGTGGGATGATAGTAAAAAGAGTGCAAAACACAGGGGTGGTGGAAGCTGCTAGCACTGTGCTAGAGACTGCAAAATTTAGTGTTGCAGTAGCAGAAAGTGAAGCTAAGGAAAAAGAAGACCTCCAAGTCAAGCTGGAGATAATTTTGAAGGCTTACAATAGTGCTAAGGAAGAGGTAAGAGTTAAACATAACATCATTGCTAAGCTGCAAGGCTAGTTGACAGAACAGTACCATCAAGGTGAGTCTTCAACACTGATGATCTCCTCGTCTCCTGTAAGACCTCCACCTACCAGCCCCATCATTGAGTTCCCACCATCTCCAGCACCTTCTAGCTCCCAAATGATTGAGATTACTCCCCAAGAATTGGAAAATTTAAAACAAGCTCAGGCCTTGTATGCAAAGAAGTATGAAGAAAGAGTAAGGGCTACCATCTCAATTTTTGCAGATACCATGAGTGTCTCATTATTATATAACAACATAAGTAAGATTTTGGATATGTGGAATGATTTTAATGGAGATAAGGCAATTTTGACACCTCTTTTTGACAAGTGGAAGCCTAGAGAGCAGGACTTGGAGCTTATTTGTGTATCTTATGATGAAGCAAGGGTCGATCCTATCATCAAATCCACTTGTGATACTAGCAAAGATCTAGTAAAATTGGCAGAAGGGATAGAAAATGCTGATAGAAAGATCAACTTGTACAAGAAGGAGTACACTGATCAGGTTTTTGAATTGCTCCCAGGAGTTTTTGTCAGCCTAGATCAACTAAAGGACAAACAAGTGTGGCTTCAGGAATTAGAGGCCAAACTGTTAGCCAGAATAAAAGGAATTATTGATTTAGATGATGCTTCCTTTTTTGTTGTAACAATTCAGGAGATAGAGAAAATCAAATCTCATTATGGTTTTCTCAATTCAGAGGTCAATAAGATGAGAAATTCTTGGAAGAGGTTAACCAAGGAAAAGGCAAAAGTGATTAACTTTGCATGGCCAAATGATGATGTGTACAATGAGTGGACAAGAAAATATGCCATCTAGGATGTAGAGCAGTTAGAGGGCGCTCCTGAATAGTTAGAAGAGGTTGTAACCAGATAGCAAGTAGAAGAAGTTGTGGAGGTCGAAAAGGACTTGTAACTATTTTTGTAAAAGATCTTTGTAACTTCTTCTTGGGAAGAAATGATTGTAACAAATTCTCCTAGGAAATTCCGAAGCTATGTGCATCCATATTGTTATAAATGGATACCAGGACTAGTGAAAAGATGATCGCAAAGAATTGTAAGAAAACACTGCAGAAATTTATTTGAGCTTTTCTAAGCTTAATGGAGAATATTCGAAAGTTTTTGTAATGCTTTCTTGAAGATAATATCAATATATAGACCATCAGTTTTGAGTAAAAACTTTGTGTCATCTTCAAATGTGTTCGCAATTGTTTACTGTTTCATTCTAAATAATCCAGGGTTATTTTGTTTGAATAGGGGTTGTAAGGCAACTTTCAGTAGATGTGCTTGTTAGCTTTTCTCTTCAGGGGGGAAATTAAATATGTGGGGATCACTTCTACTAGTAAATTCCTTGTGAGATGTTTGAATCTTGGTCAGCATAGCTTAATTTGGTGTGCATATATTCATATATGTGTTAGGCATATATAGGGATCTACAGAAGCCAAACTAATGGGATACATATAGATATTTGACTATAGGAGTATTGTTTGAACTTAGATGACTCTGTGACCTTTAATAAAGCACTGGTATAGATCGAGGTTGTCTATTACATATTTTGTATGTCAAATACTGAATATGAGTATATTTTTCATTCCTTTGTTTCAGTAAGTTTTAAGGTGATTAGATCCACTAGTTTTTTGGACTGGTTTGCTATTTATTTATCTTTTAAAGTGTGAATTTAGTTCACAAAGGTATACCCGCCTGGACTCTGTGTAGGTCCGAAGTGTAGAAGGTTAAATCAAACCTTGTCATATGTTGTCCTAAGATTTTCCTTCCCCCTTTAATATCTCTTCTGCATAGAGTTATCATATTATTATAAGAATATTGAAGTGAATCAGATTTTGAAGATAACAAAAGTGGTGACTCTGCTAGGGAGTAAATGAATTGTTAAAAGTCTTAGGTTAAGAAAGATTTAATTCATATTGTGGTGACCCAGATGGGATACGTCACATTAAGAATCCAGAAGCAGATTTTGTGCTTAAATTTGTAAAGAAAGTCATTGTGTCCATGGAATTGTAGTCTTTCATTATAAGCTTGTTTTCATAATTCCCATATTCTTGTGGGTGGCGACCCTATTATCTTGGAACCAGTCCTTGTGAATTATAAATCATTCTAAAAGGAGAACAAGCATAATGCAAGAAGGAAAAAACACTAGATCATTCATGAAGAAGCATCCTCATGAAACTTTGCAAGAAGGTTTGCTAGAGCAGTCACGAAGAGGCTAGAAGAGATCAGTATTACACGAGCCATCAAATGCTGCTTGGGTACAAAAGAATAATAATACCGGTAAGATACCTGATCGACCTGTTTATGTAAAATTTAATTCTTCTTCCAGAGATTCTGAACATGATATACTAGGTTTCCATTCTATATTGTTTGGGAATATTGATAATGCACATGCCTTAAATCAAGATTTATCCCATGTTAGTGTCTCTGCAAGAGATAGGACTAGTTCAAATGCAATTGGACACTCTATGCCTAGAACAGTCGATGGAAACATTAGTTTGATTGACATAGATCAAGTCAATTTATCTGACTCTGAGGAGGTTTTCCCTGATGAAGATAAAGTGTCCCAAGAGATTGAAGATTTGAATAGGAGAGTTCACCATTTAATTTCCCTAAGAACCCAAAAGGAAGCAAATAATGAGAAGGAAGTTAAAGCTAAATTAATGGAGAGAGATAGGCTTCTTAGACAAATAGCTGACCTTGAAGTGCTAGCTAAAGAAAAAGAAAAGAGTGATGAAGAGGGCCCTATGATCAGAGAAATTTTGATCCCAAAAGCCAAGCAAGCATATAGGTCAGTAGTCCAACCAAACAGGGAAGTTCTTAGTGATTCTTAGCTTCCTAGGACTAATGTGGATAAAGGAAAATAGAAATGGGTAGATGATGGAATCGGATATAAAAGTGCAGAGGAGATTTCTCATAGGTTGTCAGCACATGAGAGAGAAATGGAAAGAATGAGGAAAGAAAAGGAGGACTTACAAATGGAGTTAGAGAAGGCTGAGCTGGAAGCAGCCAATTAGGAAGTCAAAAGAAAAATTAGTTATCTAAAAGCTCCCCCTATCATGTTCCCATCAACAGACCTTAATAAGCCTAATCCTCAGCAAATTTCTCTTCCCCTAGTTAAAATTCAACCTATAGAGCCTGCTAATGTAGCATCAGTGAGTCAAATCCCTGTGAAAAGCCAGCATACCCAAATATCTTAGTCTCCAATTCCAAAAGTTAGAATGGCTTTGGGAAACAATAATGTTATTCCCCCTTTTCAAAGGAGACCTATCAATTTAGAGCAATATAGACAATTATTCTTTGATGGGATCCCAGGATATCCCAATCATGTTCCTACTAAGTTAAGGGATAGACTCCATAAATTTGCTGGAAACAATGCAATTAGTGCTGAGGAACATCTAAAATCTTTTGGGGACCTAATAAATGATTATGAGATAGTGGATGAAGATGTCATCATGAAACTATTTGTTCATTCTCTGGTTGATGATGCTTGGTACAGAGGTCTACCAGTTAATAGCATTGGGTAATGGGAAGATTTTTAAAATTGTTTTCAAGAGAAATATGGTGATAAAACAAATG
This sequence comes from Cryptomeria japonica, assembly GCF_030272615.1. Classification (NCBI taxonomy): domain Eukaryota; kingdom Viridiplantae; phylum Streptophyta; class Pinopsida; order Cupressales; family Cupressaceae; genus Cryptomeria; species Cryptomeria japonica. The sequence continues at coordinate 438,237,210 of NC_081405.1, read as the reverse complement.
TGAGTTTTATGCTCAATGAATTTAATAACATTAGAAAGTCTGACAATGAAATGGTCACTGATTTAAATGCTAGATTCGAAAAGGCTATCCATAGATTGTATCAGGTGATGAGGCTAGATGATAACATGTGTCTGAATACCTATTACAATGCATTTGACTCAAAGATGGCTTATATATTGAGGGGCAAAAATCCACATAACTTGAGAGATGCTTTTAGAATTGCCATTAATGTAGAAAGTAATAGAAAAGCATCTAGGAAGTTAGGAAGAAGAACAGATGGTAGGTTATGGCAAGAAACAAAATAGCAACCTAGCAAAGCAGCTAAGGAAGAAGACAAGATAGAGAAGTTGGTCATTGCTATGAAGGATCCAACTGCCAAGGTAAACAAAAATGATAAACCTCATTATAAATGGTAGGATAGGCCCCCTAGATTGCATGACATGCCATATAATACCAATTGGAAATATGGCAAGCCTCAAAATGAGAAGCCCAAAATTGCTCAGAATTAGGACACTCCAGATCCCTTGAAAGGGAAAAATGTCCATAATACAGAAAATACTCCCTGGTGCATTTCTTGTGATGGACCACATTCTCCTCATCAATGTGCAGTAGCTTAAGCCCTTGAAGAATCCATGGGACAAGAAGCTGAGCCTGACATCAATATGTTTGAAACCATTATAGAAAGTGATGAGGAGTCTATACAAAGTGAATATAGTGATGTGCTAGACAATGAAAGGTTTGTTCAAGGACAACTAACCTTGGATTGGCATCCTACATTGAATGTGGTAACAATTGAGGATGAAGAAGTTCATCTTAGAAGGCCTAGTGAGGAAGAAATTAAAAGTCTCACTAAAGCTGCCATTGCCAAAGCAAAACACAACTATAACTTGAGAAGCACCAAGGGTTCCATGTTCATAAAAGAGGTCACTCTAAAGGGGGAAGCAAGTAGTGCTACTACTGTTCTTAAGATTGGTCAAGAAAAGAAGGAACGGGTCAAAGATGTACCCAAGAGTGCAAATACTGGTGATATACAAGGAGCTGTCACAGTTAAAAAGGCAAGTCAGCTCAAGACAGAAAGAGTTAGAGCTAATACTGAAATAAGCAATAGTTCTACATTTGACATGGTTCAAGCTCTTACTCAAATGAAGGTCACTGTCCCATTAGTTGAGCTATTGAAAATTAAAGAACATAGGGATGCAAATTTGTCTTTGTTTTCCAGTATATCTAACAGTGACACAACCCTACCCACCGATTCAGCTACAATTGGAAAGGATCAAGAATTCCAAACCCTAGAGGTTTATGTTGGAACCACTATCAGTCAAGAGCTTTCATAGGTAGATCCTTTCTATCACTTTGTTAGTAAACAACCGGTTGATAAAAAACTGCATGATAGATTCAAGAGTTGCTACCAATGTTATGCCCTATGGTGTTATGAAAGAATTAGGAATGTCAATTACCACTATGTATGGAGAATGCTATGCTATGGATAACAGGGAATTACCTATGATAGGTACTATGAAAGATGTAGAAGTAAAAATAGTAGCATTCCCCGAGGCAACTTATAAAATGGGTGTTATTGTTACTAATACCAAGCCCCATTATGGTATATTACTGTCCAGGCAGTGGGCAGGAGCAGTAGGAGGAAATGTTCAACTAGACTTATCTTATGCCACCATTCCAATTAATGGAAATTAGGTTAAGTTGTACAAAGAGCCATGTACTCCTAGGGTAATTGAAAATGTAGACCCTAATATGCTCAATTGTATGATTGATGTAGATCTTGATAATTTTAAACTTCGACCGATTTTACCCCAGTTGAAGAATACTAACCCCATTGTGGTCAAATTAGAAGTATAATAGTATGGTTTATGGCAGATGTATTTTGATGGAGCTTGCTCCAAAGAAGGATCTGGAGCAAGGGTTCTTTTTGTATCCCCATCAGGTATAACCTTTAAGTATTCTTTCTTATTGGCTTTCCAATGCACAAATAATACTGCAGATTATGAAGCCTTATTGTTGGGGCTTGAAGTTGCAAAAAGGCATGGAATCTAGCTGTTGACAGTGTTAGGGGATTCAGAATTGGTTGTTTCTCAGGTAAGATTGAAATATGCATCCAAGAATGATAGATTAAAGAGATATAAGCATGCAGTTTGGGATGTTATTGAGCATTTTAGTGCATTTTCTATTAATTGGATAGAGCGATCAAAGAATATTATGGCAGATTTCCTAGCTAATGTTGCATTAAAAAATGATGATGCAACCCTAATCGGCATTTCCACTGTGGAAATAAAATCTAGGCCTACCATCCCTAATAATGTGTATAATTGGCAAGCTTTTGCTGATGATGAAGATATTCTTAGGTTCATCCAATGTGTTGATGATTATGATGGACAAAAGATTGACTGCAATGCATTGGTGAAGGTTGTTGACAATAGGGAAATGGTGTTTGGAAATGATTTGATCCAGTTGGAAACTAATGAAATACCTAAAGGGATGGTAGAGCTAGAGAGCATGTTCAATTATAATGATAGTCACTTACATCAGCAGTCTACCACCAAGTTGGAAGAATTATAGGAGGTAAACCTGGGGACTAAATCATCCCCTAAGCTAGTATACATTGGAAAGAAATTACCCCCTCATGTCAAGACTAACCTTATTAATTTATTGAAAAAATATAAACATGTTTTTGCTTAGTCTTATGAAGACCTAAAGGTGTATAGACAAGATCTTTTTCAGCATGAAGTTCCTTTACTTCCAGGTGCTAAGCCTTTCAGACAGAAACAAAGACCTATTAATCCCCTGTTAGAAACTAAGATGCAGCAAGAGTTGACTAAGTTAAGAGAAGGGGGGATTATCAAACCTATAAGGCATTCTTCATGGGTCTCCAATCTGGTCCCAGTAAGAAAGAAAAATGGGGACATTAGATTGTGTGGATTTTAGAAATTTAAATGTTGCTTCTTTAAAGGACAATTACTTTTCTCCCAATATGGAAGCTATGTTGCAAAGAGTAATAGGTTGTGATCTTTTATCCATGATGGATGGTTTTTCAGGATACAATCAAGTGTTAGTGAAGGAATTTGAATAGTTCAAAATTGCTTTCACTACTCTGTGGGGGACATATGTTTATGTAAGAATTCCATTCGGATTGAAAAATGTTGGAGCTACATTCCAGAGAGCCATGGATGTAGCCTTTAAAGAATTCATTAATATCATCATGGTGGTCTATCAAGACGATCTAACTTGCTTCTCCAAAAGGGTTGATGATCATTGTGGACATTTGGAAATGGTGTTCAATAAAGCTTTGGAATTTGGTGTGTCATTGAATCCCAAGAAATGTCATTTTGGGGTCACGGAAGGAAAACTACTGGGACACATTGTTTCCAAGGAAGGGGTAAGGATAGACCTTGAAAGAATTGAAGCAATAAACAAAGTCCTTGAACCAAAGAATATTAAAGGTATCCAATCCTTTCTAGGCAAAGTGAATTTTGTTAGGAGATTCATTGCAAACTTTGCAGAGATAGTGAAGCCCATTGTCAAGTTGCTCAAGAAGGATACCAAATTTTGTTGGGATCAAGAAGCCTCAGAGGCTTTTGCTGAAATTAAAAGGGCCATTCAAGAAGGACCAGTGTTAAAATCTCTTGATTACAATAAGCCCTTTTCTCTATTTTCTTTTGCTTCATATCATACAGTAGCTGTAGTATTGTTACAAAAGGATAATGAGGGATATGAACATCCCATTGCTTTCTACAACAAGTCTTTTCAAGCAACAGAATTAAAATATGAAACCATGGAGAAACACGCTTATGCTTTAGTTAAATTTTTCAAGGCTTTTAGACCATATCTGGTAAATGCAAATATTATTGCTTATGTCCCACATGCTGCAGTTAAGGATATTCTATCCCAGTCTAAGGTTATAAGGAAAAGATGCAGATGGATTAATAGAATCAAGGAATTTGACTTGGAAATAAAGATCACCAAGTTGGTGAGAGGTTTAGGTCTGGCTAAGCTCATGACTGTGTCTTATCTTCTGAATGTTGAAATACATAATGTTGAAGTCAAAAGTACTTCAGTCACTAGCATTGAGAGACAACTTTGGTACTCAGAGATAGTCCGATTCCTAAGAGATGCTAAATTCTCAGAAGGAATGACACATAATCATAAAAGAACTCTGAAGCTCAAGTCACAAAAATATGTGCTCATTCAAGGTGATCTGTTCTAGAGAAAAAGAGATGGAGAATTGCTGATGTGTTTGGATGAATTCCAAGCTAAACGAGTGCTGATTGAAATGCATGATGGAGTATGTGGGGGTCATTACTCTACTAAGACTGTGAGGCCTCACCTCGACTCAGCCCGACATTCAGTGGATTTTATACTTAGACTATTATGGATACTTTATTTTGATGTATTTTGAGACTTAGAACTTATATGATTTCAGGATTTGGTTAACATTGCTATGATTTGATGATTTACTTACATGCTTTATGAGATAGAACACTACATGATTGTTAGATAGAATGATATTGCAATGATAGATGTCGTTATTTGAATTTGCAGGACTTTCTTTGAATATAGAACTATGATGTATAGTTAGTTTATGTGAATTGGGATGAAATTGCTTATGTAAAATTGCTTGGTAAAAGTTGTATTTGATCTGTGCAGATGAAAATTGTATGCAAGTTATGATGTGAATTGTTATATTATTGAATTATATTATATATGGATATTTGGAAGTACTAATGTGTAAATTGAGATGCGCAAGGAAAATTTACCATGTGACCATGGAAAATTACGGAGAATCAAACCTAGACTTATGTATGTTCGTAAGCCAGGGTTTGTCTATTTGGAGAGACAACACCCCATTTGTGTTGTATTTTATTCGTAACAGTATATGCTGCATGAGTGTTAAGTGTTATTTAAATTTATTGTGTAAAAACCACAAGAGACAATTTCATGTTTTATTTTTGTAAAAGTGTTTTATTTGTGTCACTTGACACATGTGTGGATTTAAATTTAAATGTTTTATTTGTGTCTCTTGGTGGGAAAGTGTTTAATTACAGTTTTTCTTTAATAAAATAATGTGTTGTCATAAATACTTTGGGAATATAATATTTGGGGTGGTCAACTTATGTTTGACCCGAAAATAAACTTTAGAGGGGTTTAAAATGGGTTAAATGAACACCTAGGGGTAGTTTAATAGGGTTTCCTAAAGCCCATAAGGTATACCTAGGAGTTAGGGGTAATTTTAGGCAAGTTTCTACTTTATAATGATCTTTTTAACGCTTTAAAAATTGGTTTTTTTGAGTTGAGCGAAAATTGAAAATTAGAAGTTAAATCTAATCAAGATTTTTCCTTTTGGAATGGGAGTCATTTTGCATTTTTGCTTTCTTTCCTTTTTGGTTTTTTTTTGAAACTTGTGAGAACTCTGAGAGTGAGCTTCTTAAGCAAGATTTTTGAGAATTGGAGGGTAATCACCCACTCTCCATTTTTGGAGACAGAAGAAAATTTGAAAAGAAAATAATGTTATGGAATAGAAAAATTGATTAAGGGTAGAAGGAAAAAGATTTGTGGATTGGGCAGCTCTTCATCAATTATCATAAAACCTTTGGGCAGATTAAGGTTGGTTTCAGTTATTCATTTTAATGTCTTCTTCTTGTTTATGTCTGGAAGTTGTTGGTGTAAGAAATCTATGTTCTTGAAAGTTTGTGTTAGAAAATCTTTTGGTATTTTTGCTTTATGAATTGTTGTGATTTGGGAGTTTTCTCAAGATCTCTTACTCTTGGGAGAGAAGAGGATCTTGAGGGTGGTAGCAGTGACAACCCTCGAGTGAGAGACTCTCTTTGAGAGCGATCACAAGGGATCTTTGTGTGACCCTTGCTGCATGGCCTGTTTGTGCAATGGGGGTCATAAGGACGGATATAAGGCTTGAATGCCTTTGGGGGGCATAAGGAATAAGGGGTTGAGATTCTTGATATTATTATTGTGCCATGAGGTGGCTTCTTGTTTATTTCATACTTGCAGTTCTCCTCAGGGTATTGGTCCACTACCACCCTTTGAAAATGTTCATCACCAAAGTGTGGTGCTGTGAAAGCCAAGTTGGGAATGTGTCTGGAATATATGTATGCATTTGCTTTCCATGTGTTTGCCTGTTTGTTACCCATCTAGGAATTGGTTCTCCAAGCTCGGGGGTGGCTACCAGTTAGCCTAGGCTGGGAGGTGAGCACTCCATGGTCATATTTGTGTTTTATCTATTATGCAGGAAAGTCAGGAGAAAGAGAATAGGATCCATGAAAAAGATACAGAAGATTATTATTGAAGATACTTAAATCCAGTTGCAGATATTTGTTTAAATTTGTTATAGAAGTATGCCTCATTCATAGAAAGGAGAAGCAAGTTGTAATTATTGAAAATAGACTTGAAGTTTTATTGTTGTGGCTATTCAAAGAAACATCCTGTAAATTGGTAGAATATCTTAGAGCTGTTAAAGAAAGAAAAAGAAAAGCTTGTTTTATTTCTACTTCTGGTTTTTAGTAAAAGAAAAGTTATTTTGAGTTGCATGCAAAAGCTTCTTTGTATTATGGAAAGAAAAAAAAAGAGAATAGCTTTCAATTAAAATTTATCTATATTTTACTTATGGCAAAGTAGGAGTTATTTATGCTGAAAAATCTTAAGTATTTTAAAGAAAAAAGATGTTTTATGTAAATATTTTATTAGGGAAAAAAAATCAATGAATCTTTTTATTCTAGTGAGTATATTGTATTTCTTAAAATGTATTTCTAAATTGTATTTTTAGTTAGAGTGGATTAAAGAGCTTCATATATATATATATATATATATATATATATATATATATATATATATATATATTCCTGAATTAACTTAATGCTTTTCCCTTTGCTATATTAGTTTAAAATTTTTGCATGTAAATCTTTTAAAAAAATATATATATATATATATATATATATATTGAAATATTTTGACCCTTTTTAACTATGATTATAAATTTATATAAATATAAATATATATATATATATATATAAATATATATTTATAAATATATATATATATTTATAAATATTATATTTTTTTTAAAAAAATATAAATTAAATTTTTAACAAAAAAAAGGGGAATTGTTTTTGGGTCCACGCGGAGCCCACTGTGTGTACGCACAGTGAGGGCCACGCAGCGCCCACTGTGTGCACACACAGTGGAGTCGCTTTGGCTCCCACTGTGTGCACACATAGTGGAGCTGCTTCGGCTCCCACTGTGTGCACACACAGTGGAGCCGCTTCGGCTCCCACTGTGTGGACACACAGTGGACGGCCGCGGCCGCCACTGTGTGGCCACACAGTGGGGAGCCGCTAGCGGCGCCCATTGTGTGGACACACAGTGGTGCCGCGGCGCCCACTGTGCGCCCACACAGTGGCGCCACGGCCCTCCCCGCCTCCAACTTCTGTAACCTGCACAAAAAAAACATGGCCGCCTTGGGGTCTTCGGCCTAGCAAAAAAAATTTCTATTAAAAAAATATGGGTTAAACCCTAGCTCGGGTGGGGCTAGGGCAAAGGAATTTAAAAAAATAATATGATAATTAGATTTGATAATATATAAATGAGAAAATAGAACCCTAATTAGGGTTGGGGAAATATGAATTAATATTTAGAAAGTTATTGTGCTTTTGAATTAGAATTAAAATATTTCAAATATATGTAATATATATATATATATGTATCTATATATATATATATGGATATATATATATATATATGTATATATATAAATTCTGGTCATAATTTGGTTTAAGTATTTAATTATAAATATATATATATGTATATATATATATATATATATTTATATAATTCTGGTTATAATTTGAAGCAAGTAATAAAGAGAAATTTAAAAATGGTTGGTTAGGCTATATAGTCATATTGGAGATTAAATTAATTTTTCTCTCTTATTTTTCTTTAACGTGATTGATTTAATAAACCTAATGACTAGGTATATCGTGGAGATAAAATTAAACCAGTTAATTTGCCACAAATAATATTTAACAAATTATCGATGTTTAGTTCATTTTAGAATTAGCTTGAATTTAATTATGGAAATTTCTATAACGCTTGTCATGTGAGTGAACTTGTTAATTAATTAGTATGTCTTTTAAAAAAAAAACTTGTTCCATTTTTGCCCTAAATTTTGGGCATGACAAAGACCACTGCTGGTAAGATAATCAGGGCTGGATACTATTGGCCTACCTTATTCAAAGATGCTCATGCACATGTCCGAAAATGTGACCCATGCCAGAATTTTTCATGCAAGTTGAAGTATGAAGGAGCCCTACCCCTAAATCTAGTCACAATGGAAGCCCCTTTTGTCTAGTGGGGCATTGATTTTATTGGAGAAATTATTGAAAGATCAGGAAGAGGTCATGGATGGATCATAGTAGCCACTAACTATTTCACTAAATGGAAAGAAGCTATTCCTACAAGAAGAGCTACAAGTAAGGTTGTCATTGATTTCCTAATGGATAATTTAATAACTAGATTTGGAATACCTACAAAATTGGTGGTGGATAATGCCATGAGTTTCAAGTCAGAAGAGTTTGTAGGATTTTGTACCAGTCATGGAATACTTATGTCTTACTCTTCACCCTATCACCCCCTGGGGAATGGACAAGCAGAATCCAACAATAAAAGCCTTTTGAACATCATCAAGAAAATCCTGGAAGAAAACAAGAGATCTTGGGATCAAAAATTGAAGATGGCTTTGTGGGTAGATAGAATAACAGTCAAGAAGGCCTTGGAATGTCACCTTTTGAACTGGTTTATCATACTCAAGTCAGATTGCCAGTGAATAATCTTCTTCCAGTGTATAAATTCTTGCAAGACAAGGACATGGAGTTATCAAAACCTATGGAAAATAGAATGATCCAAATTGTGGAGGTGGAAGAGCTCAAAACTCTAGCTCATAAAAGAAATTAGAAGATCCAATTGTAGTCCAAATACCTTTTTGATAAAAGGACATCATTAAGGAAGTTTCAAATTGATGATATTGTTCTTCAGTGGAATGCAAAAGAACAGGATAAGGGAAAGCATAAAAAATTTGAATCATTATGGATTGGCCCTCTTGTGGTCTATGACTTAAATGGAAAGGATTCATATTTTGTGAAGAATATGAATGATGAAATACAAGAATTTCCAGTGCATGGAAAATTCCTGAAACATTATTTCTCTTGATGTCCATGCATAGTAGGTCCTTTGTTTGTATTTTTTTTTTTTCCTTCCTCTTGTTTTGTTTGGGTCTGTGTTTTGGGTCTGTTTCTCCAGAGTTTCTGAGTTTTCTTGTGTTGACCTTGCGATCAACCATCCCCAGTCAGAGCTGCTATTATCACTATTTAAAAAATGGGTTTTCTTTCCCCATAATTGACTAAGTTTTTGAAATTTTGAGTTAGACACACTATCAACTGCTTCAAGTCTATGTTGGGTCTTAAGGGTTTAGGGTTTCAATTTTAAATCGCTCAATGTTTGATCAAAATCCCTCTGGTTTCTATTCCTGCATTACTTTATCCACTTAAGTAATAGGTTTTGGGGTCATAAGAGGTGTCCCCCCATGTCTTTTGCCTAGGCGGTCATTTGAATTAATTGTAAAAATTCATGCCTTATGTCTTTTCTTCCTAATGTTGTCGGGCCCAGTGAGTTGTGCCAGCTCTCAAATGGATCTATGGTTTTTGCTATTTCATTAGGCAAAGTTGCACGTGGTTTAAAACTCACAAAATGGCAAAATGGAAATATGTTCTAAATGGCACATTTGGTCCGGTTTAAAATGGCTTCATCTCGTTCAAGATCTAACGGCTGACGTTATTTCACAGCTGAAACTTGCAAGTGAAATACCTTTCGTGAAATGGCGAAAGCATTTGGTGGGACCCTGTAGCAAAGACTTTCTAAGTGACTAAAAGGTGATCAAGTCTAATCTGATCCAACAGTTCATGCTATTTCATGGCTAATAGATGCTCAAAGGTTATTCTCTCTAAAACAGCAGAAAGGTTTTTCGGTCTACAAAAAGGGAGTTTTTATAAGGGCATAACAGATGTGCAAGTTTCATTTGATCTGATGATTAGCGCAGTTTCATAGGAGGAAGATGCTCGACAGTTAGTTTTCATGAAGTAGCGAAATGACATGGCGCTCCAAGAAGATGGTCTAGCTGGTCAAGAGGGCAAGTAAGATAATGGCACGTGGCAAAAGATCAAAATAGTCATCAAGTCGGATCTAAGGATTAAAAGGTAGGTACTAGAGGTGAGTCATGCCGTGGGATAAGACATGACTTGGTAGATATAGGTGTCAAGGATGAGGTGGAATCTAGTGTTTTCTCTCAGCAAATGAAAGGTCGACATGTGAGTTTAAAAGGTGACTAGATGCTAGGTGGATGGAGTTTGAGTTAGAGGGCCCACATCTACCGAATTTAGTTGAGTTGTTAAGCACCGAGCAAGTCAAATATAATCCAATGACCCACATGAATTCACAATGGTAAAGTGCTCATGTTTTATGCCTTGCAAAATAGTGAAAATGTTTTTGGGCCCCGAAGACGGATAAAGCATGAAGTTAAAAAAAGATCAACTCTAATTCAATCTGACGGCCCACATTGTTTCGTGGCTGCGAACCAACCAAAGGATATGCTTCATGAAGTAGCGAAAGGAAAAAGGGCTCATCTAGGTGTAATTCTATATGGTGAAATGTCCATGGACACGTGGTTCCAGAAGAAGTTGAGGGCCCACCAAGGTGTAACCAGTGGTTATAGGGGAAAAACACGTGGTTGACGTTGAACTAAACTCGAAGAGTTTTCTAAGGCTAATGGTTGACTGCCACATGGTATTTAGTAACCAATGACAAAGTGGCTTAAGTGAAGCAAGCATAAAGGTATCCCTTAAAGGATGGTCATCTCTAATTTGATCTAACGCTTCGCATTGTTTCGTAGCCTAAAGTTGAAAGTTGTTTAAGCTATGTGAAATAGCGAAAGACCGTTAGCAGTCAGGATAGAGGCGCGGTTAATGAAGAAGTTGACGGTCTTGGTAAGAGTTAAATGTCAAGCAGTTAAATTTCCATCTAATGCCTGGCACAGCTTCACAAAGGAAAAGTGCTTGGAGGATAAAGCCTGCGAAATAGCAAAAAAGAGGTAGGGCCCAACGCGAAGGCAAAGTTGTTAAGTCAGTCTAAAGGCTGATTAATTTTCTTTTCATCGGACGGTTGGCGTAATTTTGTTTAACAAAATTGCCCGAAGGTTATGCTTTGCGAAACAACGAAACAATGAAAGGAAAGAATGTGCAGGTATGTTGTGACCCGTTGGAGTGAAAATTTTGAATTCTCTCATGAATTCAATTCTGAAGGGACGACCGAAGCATGCGGTCTCAATGTCGCAGTTAAGAGCCTAGGTACCATATATGATCTCATATCAACCAGATGAAGCTATTATTTTAAAGAATTGTTGCAGAGGAGTGGTTACATAGCTAAATCTTTCAGATACAAAGCAAGTTCATTCAATTGCAAAGCAGATTCCTTCAAGCTGAAATAGGTTTTCTTGTACTTTTGTGTGGTAATTCCTTAGCAGTGCTTATTAATTGAGGTCTTGATTTTGTAACAAAACCAGTTGGGGTAATATTTTAAATTGCTTGCATATTTTAAGATGGCACCTAAGAGAGAATTTTCAGGGAAAGTTAATTACTAGGAAAGGGCCATTTGTGATGATTTTCTTGAATAGTTGACATTATCAACTAATCAAGCATCAAAGGTAAAAGAATTAGTGCCAAGAGCTCCTCATTTGAAAATAGGAGAGGGGTTATATGATAAGGACAACTGGCTGAGAGATCCACAGGTTGGGTTGTCTGGGTTGGGGTTGTTCAAAGTTGGATTTGACATGAGAAATTCCCCAGCCCCACAGAATAGCATCTGGGAGTTAGATGTTGGAAAATTGGTAGTTCCAAGAGTATTCATGGATATGGATCTCCTAACTTAGATCGCACATAATTATGATCTAGTCAAAAGGAGTATTAGGGATATAAATGGGAAAGCCCTAATTGAAATCAATAATGAGGAATTCAGAAGTGCTTTTGGGCTTAATGAGTTTACCAATTTTCTGGAACCCATTAATTTCAAATCAATAGCTCAAGCATATAGTGCACAGAGGAACCACCTTAGAAATGAGCCTCTTAAGGAATTTATTGTGAAGATAGGTGGGTTGATAGTTGTAGGACTCAACACTGAAGAGCTCTTCTCATTGAGTCTATTCACCCTTAGGGCTAAGGGAGTGTATTGGTCACTTTGCCATATTTTGGGAGAGGATGCTGAGGCAAATATGCCCAATCATTACATGCTAATGATTGCTCAGATTTTGAATCCTTCTCTTGCACTAACCTTTGATTATGCTTCTTTTATTACTGATGCTATCCATGGAGGGTTGATAGGAATAAGGAATGGAAAGGTTGATAGGCCTTTCGGATGGTATTCACTCCTCATGCATCTATTTTTGTTCAAAGGTGGTGATTATTTTGCAAGTGGAATGGACCTTATAAAAGAGAAGGATGGAGAAAAGATGCCAGTGCAACTATGGAGTACAGTGCTATCATGGGATAGAGATGATGCTAGTTTCGTAAAATTTGATAAATATTTTGCATCAAAGATTAGGACTCTCCTCTACTAAAAAAACCCAAGAATCCCCAAGGTTCTTTTGGAATTTATTAGACCAAAGGAATTTGGGGAAAATATAACAATTGTTCATAATTCGGGTGATATTTACTTATACCCTGTTTCCATAGTTTTTAGAATATTTGGTTTTAGAGGCACTAAATTTTTATTGCCCTATCAAGTCCCTCTCAAAGTGGGAACTGTAGAAATCCTCAGACAAATTGGTAGCGTGCAAGAGGCAGAGCTAACAAGCAGGGGTAAAGGGACTATTTTCCGTACGGTTACTATAGCCCACTAATTTGTGACAACCAAGGGAGATTGGAATTGTTTTGATGATTTTCTTAAACCTTATCATTTGTCAACTGTAGTGTCCAAGTGTGTCGATCCTGAAGATTTCTTTAATGGCATGTTTAGAAAGAGAGCAGTGTGCAGAGGTAGACCCCATCAGTTCTAGTTTCCTGAAAACCTCATTAGAAATGAGTTTGATCTAGATGAGCAGGAGCTGAGGAAGGAAAAATGGGTGGCTTATAAAAAGGCCTTAGATTTTGTACATCAGTTTGATACTAGCTATGACCCATTGTCTAGATTTTTCCCTTTTGAGGAGAAAATAAAGTTTCTAATTCTTTTCTTTGAGGATGTAATGCAAACTTTGAAAGAAAAGAGGGAGGTTGCGGTTAAAAACAACCCTGAAAAGGCAAGAATGGTTTCAAGTAGGTCTGCTCCTACTATAGTAATCCCTCTTGGTGACTATAAATTGCACAAGAAGTCTAATTATAGTGTGTTGATGCCTACAACAAGGGAGCCCTCTACCTCCAAAGGAAAGAGGAAGATACAAGATGTCATTGATATCCAAGAGAGCCCAAAGAAGAAGAGAATAGGAAAAGAGATACAATCTGATACACCCTTGTACTCTCCATCCCAATCGCCTATTCATATAGGAGATGAACAGGGAGCAACTGAGTAGCTGATATAGTTAGGTATCTTGGGAGAAATAGCTTACACATATGATGAAGTGGAGGAAGGATTTCCATAAGAGCCCCCTGCTGCTGAGATGAACATCACTACCAATGGGTTTAAGGGCCAAGAGTGGGATCCTGAGATCAAGCAGGCTAGTGATGACTTCTTGGCTGACAATGACTTTGTTACATCAGGAGCATTCATGCAATTTATATCGAAGCAAAATATTGATAAATACAATGCAAGATGTGAGAAGAGAAAAGGTGAGTAGCCTCACAAAGATCCAGCTTTGCTAGAGGAGGAAATAAAGGAAGAAATGATAGATGAGTTTAAAACCATCACTCCTGAGCAAGGAAGAGATATGGTGGCACAAGCTGGAGTACTCATTCTCCCTAAGTGGGACATTACATATGCCTTGGTATTGGAGGTAGTGAGGAAATAAACTAAACCCATGGAGGGAATCACTTTTAGCAAAGATAATGTTGCATTGGTCATGTGGTCCCTCAAAAGAGATGAAAATAGGAGAAATAAGGACACCCCAGGGTCAAGTTACTTTGGTGGGATGATAGTAAAAAGAGTGCAAAACACAGGGGTGGTGGAAGTTGCTAGCACTGTGCTAGAGACTACAAAATTTAGTGTTGTAGTAGCAGAAAGGGAAGCTAAGGAAAAAGAAGACCTCCAAGTTAAGTTGGAGACAATTTTGAAGGCTTACAATAGTGCTAAGGAAGAGGTAAGAGGTAAAGATAGCATCATTACTAAGCTACAAAGCCAGTTGATAGGACAGTACCATCAAGGTGAGTCTTCAACACTGATGATCTCCTCTTCTCTTGCAAGACCTCCACCTACTAGCCCCATCATTGAGTTCCCACCATCTCCAACACCTTCTAGCTCCCAAATGATTGAGATTACTCCCCAAGAATTAGACAATTTAAAACAAGCTCAGGCCTTGTATGCAAAGAAGTTTGAAGAAAGAGTAAGGGCTACCATCTCAATTTTTGCAGATACCATGAGTGCCTCACTATTGTATAACAACATAAGCAAGATTTTGGATATGTGGAATGAGGTTAATGGAGATAAGGCCATTTTGATGCCTATTTTTGACAAGTGGAAGCCTAGAGAGTAGGACTTGGAGCTTATTTGTGTATCTTATGATGAAGCAGGGGCCGATCCTATCATCAAATCCACTTGTGATACCATCAAAGATCTACTAAAATTGGCAGAAGGGATAGACAATGCTGACAGAAAGATCAACTTAAACAAGAAGGAGTACACTAATCAGGTTTTTGAATTGCTCCCAGGAGTTTTTGTTATCCCAGATCAACTAAAGAACAAACAAGTGTGGATTAAGGAATTAGAGGCCAAACTGTCAGCTAGAATAAAAGGAATTGTTGATTTAGATGATGCTTCCTTTTTTGTTTTAACAATTCAGGAGATAGAGAAAATCAAATCTCATTATGGTTTTCTCAATTCAGAGGTCAACAAGATGAGAAATTCCTAGAAGAGGTTAGCCAAAGGCAAGGGAAAAAGTGATGAACTTCACGCGGACAATTGATGATGTGTACAATGAGTGGACAAGAAAATATGCCATCCAGGATGTAGAGTAGTTAGAGGGCACTCTTGAACAATTAGAAGAGGTTGTAACCGGACAGCAAGTACAAGAAGCTGCGGAGGTCGAAAAGGACTTGTAACTATTTTTGTAAAAGATATTTGTAACTTCTTCTTGGGAAGAAATGATTGTAAGAAATTCTCCTAGGAAAGTCTAAAGCTATGTGCATCCATATTGTTATAAATGGATACTAGGACTAGTTAAAAGATGATCACAAAGAATTGTAAGAAAACACTGCAGAAGTTTATCTAAGCTTTTCTAAGCTTAATGGAGAATATTCAAAAGTTTTTGTAATACTTTCTTGAAGATAATATCAATATACAGACCATCGATTTTGAGTAAAAACTTTGTGTCATCTTCAAATGTGTTCACAATTGTTTACTATTTCATTCTGAATAATCCAGGGTTATTTTGTTTGAATAGGGGTTGTAAGGCAACTTTTAGTAGATGTGCTTGTTAGCTTTTCTCTTCAGGGGGGAAATTAAATATGTGGGGATCACTTCTACTAGTAAATCCCTTGTGAGATGTTTGAATCTTGATGAGAATAGCTTAATTTGGTGTGCATATATTCTTATATGTGTCAGGCATATATAGGGATCTACAGAAGCCAAACTAATGGGATACGTATAGATATTTGACTGTAGTAGTATTGTTTGAACTTAGATGACTCTGTGACCTTGGATAAGGCATTGGTATAGATCGAGGTTGTCTATTAGATGTTTTTTAGGTCAAATACTGAATAAGAGTATAGTTTTCATTCCTTTGTTTCAGTAAGTTTTAAGGTGATTAGATCCACTGGTTTTCTGGACTGGTTTGTTGTGGATTTATCTTTTAATGTGTGAATTTAGTTCACAAAGGTATAGCTGCCTGGACTTTGAGTAGGTCCGAAGTGTAGAAGGTTAAATCAAACCTTGTCATATGTTGTCCTAAGAGTTTCCTTCCCTTTAATATCTCTTCTGCATAGAGTTATCATATTATTATAAGAATATTGAAGTGAATCAGATTTTGAAGACAACACCTTCAATGACTCTTCCTTTATTTTCTCAATGTTTTCTATGATATATTTACATAGTGTATCAAGTTGTCCTAAAGAATCTTCATTGTCTATATTACAGTTAGGATCAATTACCTTCAAAATTGGTATGGTATCATCAATTGCTTTTTAAGCTTGTGAGTTGCAATCGGTTATTTTCTTGATTGAATCTAATAGTACCTCAGTCACATTAGTTGATTTGCATCTTGATGATGAATCAACAATCTGAGTACCGGTGGAAGTAACCAATCTTGTATTGACCTTTGGTAGGTCTGTTTGTGTCTGCATTTCTTTAAGCAATGGTTTTTCTGCTTCACTAGTTGCCGGCGGCACTGTTTCCTTATGTACCTGTTCCTGTTGTTGTTGTTGTTGTTGTTGCTATTTTGGAGCCTTTTTCTCTGTTTGGTCCTCTATTTGTTGTATTGTCTGAATTTGTATTTGAGTCTCTACCTTTTTCTCTTTATCTTCTACCGGTTTCTCCTGTGTGTTATCAATTTCCTCAGCTACCGGAGGCTCACTAGCCATATTAGTCTTATCAGTTGTCTCTTTGTCTACCACTCTATTGATCTTCTAAGTATCAACATCCACAGTATATAAGACTTCAGGATTAGGATTATTATCCTCTACATCCATACTCTTAGCTACCGGTTGATCATCTGTAGTTGTTGTTTTTACTGGTGGAGTAATTAAAGGAGGTGGAGGTAAGTTGTCTCTAACCTTGATACTAGGTGGTCCACCAATTTTTCCTTTCCCCTTGTCTCTATCTTTCTGATAAACTTTTATGGGTTTGGGGTTCCTGTATTCTTCTTGTTTTTCTTTCTCAACTAGGAATATGTCCCATCCATTTTCAGTTTTTTTAGTCACCTCATTAACTCTTCCAACCATTAAAGCAATGTGTTGGTGTGCAGTAGAAAAATACTATCCGGTTGGATTGAGTAATTAGGTCATCAATTTCTTTGGGAGAGTTTACTAGATATACAGTAAGTAGCTTTTCAATTTTTATTTTCTTATCCAGTTCTATTACTGCTTGTCTTCTTGCTTCTAATCTTTTGAATAGTTCATCTGGAATTTCATTGACTACTTCCATTAAAAACTTCTTATACATATCCATGTGCAATATAACACTATTTTCAACTTTCTCTTTTTCATCAGTTGTTAAGGTGTCATATATTTTCTCTATGTTCTTCAATTTACCTTCCTCAATGATTTCATTTAGTAGTATATCAAGAGGGGCCAAGTCTTTGTTTGTCCTCTTCTTCTTCTTAGGTGTTAGTTTCTTCTTTGGTGTGGCCTTTCTTACCGGAGATCTCACTACTTGTTGTTTTTGCCTTGTCCTCCTGGGTGAGGGTGTGGTTGCCGGTGACGGATCTCTTTTTCTTACAACTCTTTTGAAATTTGCAGGCATGTCACCTTCCGAAGAAGTACCTACCGGTGATAGGTGAGTTTCAGGTTGTGGGGCTGCTAACTCATCCTCTGTTATACCAGTTTTATTCAATACATCTTCTTTGATGGCTTTTGCTTGTCTGGAACCTCTTCTCACAATTGCTTCAACCTTTTTCACTCTTTTCTTAGATTGTATTTGACTTTCTATGGTTTCAGCACTACCAAATACTTCTTCCTTAGGTTCATTTGGTGCTTCTAGAAGTGCTTTAGCATAAGTTTCAACTATGTGATCATCTGTTTCATAGCCCATCTTTGTTACCCAGATTGTCCTAGGGGTGACTGCTTCCATCCAGATTTCATCTTTCTTGATTACAAAGCATATATCATCCTTGTATTTGTCAACAATCTTCTGTGATAATCTGAGTCTCTTCTTCATTTTGGCCTTTAATGCTTGAAAAAAGTCATGAATATTGTTTTCCTTGTCTTTTCCCATGTTATTAAATAGTTCTGTTAACTATTTGCCTACCAGTATATCATATCCAAGTTCTTTGTAGCCTATACTAGGAACCTATTTTGTTATATGTAGCATCAGACATACTAACATATTTCCAAACCTGAAAGTTCCTTTCTTGTCCTTCTTGATCTTTCCAAGGTTGTCAATTAATTCATCTTTTAACCACTCACATACATCAATTTTTGCATTATCTGTGACCATATCATAAGAACTCTTAATGCATAAAATTGAAACTGAATTGAGTCTATTTGCATGAGTAGCTTTATACCCTAATATCATGCTGATGAATCTCACATTAATGTCTGTTACATCATTAACTCTTAGGGACCTCCTGTCAAATGTTGCACCAGTTAGGTTTATAACTAGGTCATTGGAAACCTTCTTGGTTTTATCTAGTCTTTTATCGGTGGTCGGTAACCCTATGACAACTTTCACAGCTTCCTTGGTGATTTTGTGGATTGTATCTAACCAGAAAAACTCACCATGTACCCTACTTAAGACTATCCTAATCACATCCTTGGGAAATTTAGGAATGCGAAGGATCTCTGTAAATCCTAGGGTCTCAATGATTTTGTGTTCATCTTTTACATTGCCATTTTTATCACATATCACAGTTTTGAACATGGTTTTAATTTCTTCATCTCCTAGTTCCTCAATGTTGCAATGGATGTACATTCTGGGGTCTTCAGCATAAACAACTCCCTTAGGAATTTGAGAAAAAACACCTAAGGTATCATCTTTCTTTTCTATCTCAGGAACTAACTGAAATATGGGCCTAGGTCTTTTTATCACTTCAACAATTGTAGGGTTTGCTATATATTCAATTGCAGAGGTGGATGCCATGATTAAATACCTTTTACTGCCTTTAGGATGGATGATTTCTTGGAGTGTTCTTGCTTCTTGCTCGAAATTGCTTAGCTCAGAATCTTCGCGCTCTTCATAAATTTGAAATCTCGGTGAAATGAAATGGAGCCAAAACCTTAATTTTATAGTGTCTAATCGCCATCTACCACATTAATTGCATGCCGATTAAGTATTCACTTAACATTGTTTGCCGATAATAAGTAATTTTCAACTTCTTATCTCTAATTGAGGAATAATAATACATGTGTCATTAGATTGCCAAACCCTCAAGGAAACTTTCTTCAATTGGATGAAGAACTTCTTGCTGGTGGAGCACTACTCTGTCCTTCCAGTGAAGCATCACTCTATCCTTCCGGTGAAGCATCGGTTTGTTCTACTGGTGGAGGAGTATTCCCAATATTTAGATCATCTTTTCTAATCCATTGTTTTGAGAATTCTTGCTTAACCTCTTCAACTTTTTCTTTACCTTTCAAGCTAGAACTTTTGTTGTCTACCGATGTTCCTTTACTTCTACAGAATTTAGCAATATGCCCAATCTTGTTACATGCATAACAAGTTACATTATTCTTCTGAATAGCTTTTCCATAACCTATGCCAGTTTGTGTTCTGCATTGATTAGATAAATGTCCAAATCTTCCACAAACATAACATCTCACATTCATTCTACAGTTTTCAGAGTTGTGACCAACTTTGTTGCGTTTAGAACATTGACCGGTGGGTGTGTTGATATTCTGATAATTTCTAGATCTACATTCATTTGCTCTATGACCATACTTATTATAGTTAAAGAATTTTCCATTGAATTTATAAGCATTAGGTTGTCTTACCGGTTTGTTGTGATCCTGAGTATTTGCAGTACCAGAGCTTTCACTAATTTCAAAACCAATTCTAGAAGTATCACCTTTAGGTTTTTGATTCTTCAGCAAGGTGCCAAGTTCCTCTGAGCTTTTCTTGAATTTTTCTTTATGTTGATTTGCAGTTTCTAGTTCTCTTTCTAAGACTTCCTTTTGTCTCATCAGTTCATTTGAGTCATTCTGAGTATGCATCAGATCTGTCTTTAACATGTCATTTTCATAGCTAAGTCTTGTGTTCTCATTTACTACATCACTTAGTCTTCTGGTCAATTCTTCTTCATTCTTCTTCCTATCCTCAATCTCTTTGCAAAATCTCATAGTCATATCCTGCATCTCATTCTTTGTTGTCATGATCTCTTATTTCAACTTGCTTATCATATCATTAAGTGATTCTTTTTCATCATTCTCATTTTACAATTTTTCACAAAGTTCTCTTCTCTTATTTCTTGCAAGAGTAAAATTTTCTTGAAGTGCCTGAATGATATCCTGAGCTGCCCTTAAATCATCTTCTAGTTTGATATTTTTCAGTTTCTCTGCATCATAGTCTGTAAGAGCTCCTTTAAGTTGCCTCATTAGATTTTCCATCTTTACCGGTGTCAAGATCTTCCTCAAGTTGTTAGGCTTCTGAAAATAGAGGACCAGGCTCTGACACCAATTGTTAGGAATCCCACAAATACTGAGAGGGGGGGTGAGTCAATATCTAACTGGTGAATGGAATTTCTTAACTTAAAACATGCTGAACATAATATAACAATGTACTGGTATGCAAGAAATAATGCAATAAACAGAATCAATAACATCCACATGAAAAGCACACCATAACACAAGATTTTAATGAGGAAACCCGGTGTGGGAAAAACCTCGGTGGGATTTGTGACTCACAATATTCACTTACTGGCCAATAAGAGAATATTACTTACAATAGGGGCCTGCACATGCAGGAAGGCCAACTGCCTAGAGCTCACTGGTCAATGGGAAGTCTCACTGACTTACAATGAGGATTATACAAATCCAATAACTTGTACTGCTTTACAATAGCATCTTCAATGCCAAATTCAGTACCGGTTCCTGCTCTGTTCTTTACATATACCCCTTAACCTATATTTCACACAATAGGTCTACCTAATATTTTCCTTATGCCTATCTATCCTTTTTTAAATGTCTACAATGATCTCTTTTATATATAAGAGTCATTTTACAATTTTTCGAGTCGGCTTACAAAGTTTTTCAATAATAAACAAAATATAAAAATCCTGTCGGCCTTTGTGCTGATATACTTCCTTTCTTCTGTGTCGGTGTCAATGTCTTGAGTGTCGATGTAGAGTGTGATCTGCTAATGCTGGTATAATGCCTTTGTCGGTGCCATAGGATTGCAAGGTTTCCATCAATGACAAAACCTTCAATCACATACAATGTCTCATTAGAGTGTGCATATGCCAACAAGTTTAAGCTAGATGCTAGGCTCATTTCCACTGTGACTGAAATGCCCCACACTGGGCTAAATTTCTTTCAAGACCTTAAAGTCTCCAACAATGCGGTTAACCTGTTCCCACGAAAAGAGAAAGAGAGGGCCAAAATTGGCAAGGCTACTAGGGGCTACCATGAAGCTGCAAACATCAAGAAGTTGTGGGGCTAGGTTCTGAACGCAATTATGGAGTACATCACAGTTGAAGCTCATTTCTCTAGGGCCCACACCTACCACTTCGTGCTCTTAAACCATTTCAGACATGACAAAAAGGTATCCCTGCCCTAATACCTTTTTTGGTCCCTCTCCAAGTCCCTCAACAAATATAGGAATAACCTATCTAGCTTGATTTTCCACTACGGCCTTGTGTTGCTCATCTATGAGCATTGCAAATCCCTCACCCTGTTGGAAAATAAGAGGATTTCTACCTCTCTGGGCAAGAGAAAGATGGAAGAGGGAGAAACTAGCAAGGAGAAGGCATCCTCTAGCAAAAAAAGGAAAAGCGTCCCTGGGTTGGAAACAAAGGACTTTGTGAAGGAAAGCAGTGGAATGGAGACGAACGACTCCAACAGTGAAGACAACTGGAAAGACGAGGAACTGGGTAACAAGGAAGAAAGTGGCGATAATGAGCTTGGTCAAGAAAGCCCTACCCTTAGCGATTGCCCTGGTAAGGACAATAGCCATCTAATGGAAGAAGCGAAACCCAAGAATAATGAGGAAACTAGTGTGAATTCTAAGAAGGAAATGAACAAAGACTCTGAGAAGGACCTTACTGAGGATAGGGATAGCAAGAACAAGGAAAGTGCTGGTAAAGGGCCTATCTTGGATAACCTCAAGAAGCTCTCTGAGGCTAGAATGGATTTTGATAGATGGACCTATGAGACCCTGAAAAACCTAGATAAGAAAGGGATAAAAACAAATGAAAAGAGGGAGGATGAAAACAAAGAGCAGATTAATTGGAAGTAGGAAATGGAGAATAAGGTAAAATCACTGGAAAAGGGAAAAGAAGTGATAAAAAATCTGATGGGATTTATCCCAAGTATCCTCTCTGTTGTCACTAAAAACCTGGAGGACATTGCCAAGGTCATTGATCATACCTACACTCCAAAATTGGTCATGGATCTTAACCTGGAGGAAGAGACCATCCCGACTAGAAGCGGTGATGCTACTCCAATGGGTGGTACAACAAAGAGAACCAGGGCCAGTATCAAGAAAGTTGTGGCTACTTCAACAAAGGATGCCCCTAACTTCAAAGACAACATCAAAGAGCTATATGAAATCAGCAACACCTTGCAAAAAATCTGCTGGAAGGCCTACTGGCTTTATGGGGCTTTTTTGGGTTTTCTTCAGTTTTCTGCTAGTTTTTTTGTGGTTCTGTTCTTTTCTGTTTCTCATAGCTTTGTTGTTTAATTTCTTCTTGTAAAGGGTTTTGGGGCCCCTTCAAAACCTACTTTTTCCTTAATCAAAAACACCAACATCTTTAATGCTGCAAGTTCCTTTAAGATCTATCTCATTTATCATTTGTATCTGACACACCTATTGACATGATCTTGATGGTTCTGTGACTTCCTGTCGTCTACTCCATTAAGCTTCCTCTGGACTAATGACCGGTTCTTCTTCTGTAGCTTCCAATTCTTCTTGTGTAAACCCATACCTAATTTGTTTTGTTTTGTTAGAGGGGTATATAATAGATGAAAAACTTTCCAGTATTCTTCCTTCTTCCAGCCCTTGTTCATAGTCTGCTTGTCTTCTTAGTCTAATTTCTTGTATCTCTTTTTCTAGCTTTAAGTGCATCAGCTCTTGAGTATCATCTATGATACTGCTAGACTCTTATGGAGTTTATGTACTGGATGTATCTGAGTGGTGGTCTGGACCCCATTCATACTCATTTGAGTCAGCCTCTGAATCGTCTAGTTGCTACCTACCAGTGTATATGACTAGAACTTTCAGTGGTGCAAACAATTCTCTGATTCTTTCTACTTCATCTCTTATATCCTCTGGGACTTCAACTCCTTTTATTGTTGCAGCTAATACTATTGGCGCTTGAGTGTTGACTATTTCTTCTTTCTTGATTGTTGATTCCTCTTTTTCTTTTACACACTCTGCTTGAGTTTGTTGAGTGTTTGTTTCCTGTAATGTTGAAGGCGATATCCCTTTTTGCCACTTAGACTTAGAAGCATGTTTTTGGATTGTACCCCAGTCTAGCCTTATGATTTGTTGATTTTGTTTGCAACTGAATTAGTTCAATTATACCCTCTTGATGTTTTCCCAGGGGACCCATACTTGAATATCCCATGCGTTGAACAAATTTGTAGCCTGGACCATATTGTTTTGAGGAAATCTCACAATGTTGTACTTCTTTGTTTTCACTATCTTCCTTAAAAATCCATTTTAGAATAACATCCTCTTCTATTTCATCTGCCAGGAAAGTAGAAAATTGCATAAAAAGTCCATCATATATGATATTCAAAGTTGAAGTATGTGTTTTCATAGCCTCTAATGGTTTTCCCAACTGTTTCAGCAATGGAGGAAGAGAGACTAATGAAAGTACTGGTTCTATCTTGTATCCATCCATGCTAGTATTGGTAATTTTTAATTTCTTTTCCAAGTCTTTCATTAGGGCTTCTAAACTTTCATTTGTAGAAGCTGATCTATTATGAGGCACAAAGGTATCAACACCTTTTGTCAATACATTACATGGGACATTTGTATCAGCAGGAATATTGACCTCAACTTCATTATAAGGAAATTTTAAGCATTGATGGTATGTTGATGGAACTGCCTTTATTTCATGAATCGACAACCTACCAAGTAAGATATTGTATGATAGAGGAAGATCAAGTACCTAGAAAATGACATCTCTTTCTATAGGTCCGACCTTGATTGGTAATGATACCAGACCTTTAGATGTCCTTTCTTCTTCATCATAGGCTTTAATTATTATTTTCTTGACCGAATCAATGACATTTATAGAAAATCCTAGTTGTGTAAGCATATTGTAAGTACATATATTCAACCCCCTACCTCCATCTATCAAAACATGTTTGACTCTATGTTAATGGATCATGGCTTCAATGTGCAATGGCTGGTTATGTGGATGATTTAGCAAGTTGTCATCTTCTTCAGAGAAGGTCAGATAGTGAGGTGAAGTTAGATGACCCACCATGGATTGAAACTGATCAATGTCTAAATCTTATGGAACATTAGTGGTGAGCAAGGCATTGTCCAAGATCTCTTTGTGAGCAGAAGAGAATTTTAGTAATTCAAAGATAGAAATTTGAGCATTTGTCTTTTTCAATTGTTCAACAATGTTATATCTAGAGGATGATGTTGAAGTTAGCCTTTTAAATTTATCAAATGTTGATTCTTTCTGTTTGTTTGATGAGGCTAGTAGGTTTGATGTTTCTTGAGCTAGAGTTGAAGAACTATCTCCTTGGAGAGTGACTTTCTTTTGAGAACAAGTCGTGGCTCTTGCATATTGTGATTCATTTTGTTTATCTTGGATTATAATCACATTGCAATATTTAGATTGGGAAGGCTCAATCATGTTGAAGATGTTATCATTGCTAGTATAAGTATAATTTACTTTGGCACCTCCTTTGGTCTTTGAGGATTCACCTTTTTCATAAATAGGTAAAGGGTCCTTAAATGCTTTGTGATTAGCATTGGTCGGGTGATTCTTGACAACAATTTTACCCATGTCTATGAGATCTTGAATCACATTCTTGAGCTTCATGTAGTTGTTTGTGTTATGACCTTTATTCCAATGGAAGTTGCAGTACTCATTTTTCTCAACCATTTTGGTTTTATTTCCGGATCATATGGCTTGGAATTATCTGGTAACTTTATCAGGATGTTTGCCAATAGAGTTTTGAAAGTGGATTCATATGATTCTTCAAGAGGAGTGAAATCACGCTTAGGTTTGGAAAGCCAAGGTTTCTCTTTGAACCACTCTTTTGTTTTCTTTGGAGGATTTTCTACTACAGCTTTAGCTACTTTGAGTGCTTGGGTGCCACTAGCCAAGTTGAATATTGTGGGCTTTGAGTTAGTTTTAACAGTGTCTACTACTTCATCATTAACAACATTCTTGTTGTTGTCTTTTCCATACTTCCAATACTTGTTCTTCTCTTTAGAGATAGATCCTAGTTGTGTTTCTTTCCAAGGTGAGATATCCCCCTTCTTTATAAGCACATCTTCCATTCAAATAAAATTATCTACCATTTTGTTAAATGATGGGTGTACTTGCATTTGGATACTATATTTCAATTTTGGGACCAATTTGTTGACAAATTTATTCATTTTCTCAGAATCTGGGATAGGTCATGAATACCTAGAGAACATCTTTCTCCAATGTTGGAGGAAAGTAAGAAAAGGCTCCCATGTTTTCTATTTAGTATTGCAAAGCTCGATCATAGTCATAGGATGTCAAATGTTATATGAGTATTGTTGTAAAAATAGTTGTATTAGTTCTTCAAACATTTTTATTCCTTTAGGTAGACTTGATAACCATTCCATAGCTTGTCCTCCCAAACTCCTTGGAAAAAGGTGCATGAGATATGTTTGATCGTGCATGAACTCCATACAGGCAGCACAAAATTCCCTGACATGATCTTGAGGATTTGAGGTACCATCATATTTGTCAAATTTTGGGATCTCAACTCATGAAGGGAATGGAGGCATGTATAGGTTTTTGTCAAATGGAAATGGGCAGAGAATATTGTTTTGGGGATTTATCCTTGTTTTTTAGTTCTACGAGCTCAATCCGTAAGGCTAGTAATTGTCTTTGGACCATTATTATAGGTGATTCTTCCTTTTTAGTAACAAGTGTCTGAAATTCATATCCAATAGGAAGTTTGGCACCTTGTTTTGCTAGCTCTAGAAAATAGTCTTCTTTTTCTCTAGCCATGATAGCCTTCATCATTTTTCAAAAATCTTTATCCTTTTGACATTTATGAATATCTTTTTTGGGAGGTTTAGAATCTTCAGCTTCACTTGATAAGGAATCATTATCAGTTTTGTGAATACTAAGGTTGTCTTTGTCATTGTGTTCTATCTCATGTATAGTGGGAGATGATGATTGATCGTAAACTGGTCTCTTTGATGATGAAGGTTTATCAGTCAGGGGATCCTCTTCGTAAAATGGATTATCTTTATATGAAAAGGGTTGTCCTTTGCCTCTAGCATCTTTCTTATGAGAACTCCTAGTTTGAGTAGGCATTTTTATGGATTAGTGTGACCTAAAGTTGTTTGTGATGCAAAGGTCAAGGTCAAATTCAGAGCTAGTTGTTTGGTTAACATATTTGTTTGAGAGAAGCAACTAAGATTTAGTCTAGTTTCAAGAAAGATCTATCCTATATAAGATGTTTATCTAAGTTGATTTGAGAATAGTGACTAAGATTTGGTTTGGTTTTAGAAATGATCTATCTTGTATAAGACGTTATCTAAGTGACTTAAGTTTGATAAGTAGTTGTTTGAACTAGCTGAAAGCTGATTGACCAAATCATGCAACACAAATGGCAGAGGTACACTGTCTTGATCTATTTATGCTTAGGATGATGATAACCAGTATTATGCTCACTATAGATTTGTTTGAGGAAAGTTTGACTATTCTATTCTAACAAAATCAAAGATTCATACGATAGGTTTTAATGAGTCAGACGATAATTCAATAGCTTCAGGATGACAACAACAGGGTTTCATATGAGTTGCTGTATGACAGATGGGTATGTCTAGGAGGACAGACTATTCAGTGCATTTTTTTATCGTACAACACAAGATTTAGCATCAAATGATAGACTTTTAGGATTCGTATGACACAATATTGAGGCTAAGATGATAAATAATCAGACTCATACAACAAAAGATATGAAGTAGGGCGATAAATGATCAGATTCGTAATACTGTTCATAGGACAAAGACTAAATTTTGAGTTTTCAATAGCTAAGTATGACAATCGAGTATGACCAATTTTGAGATGGACTAATTTTTTACTAGGATAGACTAGTTTTGGACAGAATTTTGACTTAGGATAGACTAGTTTTGACATGGACAAAGTGTTTGATCATTGAGTTGTTTCTTGTTTTCTCTAGTTTTTGGTATTTCAGTTTTAGTTTGAGGGATGAAAACACATAAAACATGTAATATGAATAGTAACTCCAATCACAACATGCAAAACCTATGCAATTTGGTGAGAGAAGAAAACCTTTTCTTGTAGACTCAGGTACACACCCAATAGCTAATCAAAATACGGCTACTGAGTCTCACACAATGGATTCTCAATGTTGTATTATCCGACTCCAAACACTAATAGGGGCATGAAATGAAAAGTATCTTGGGAGAGTTACTATCTCTCTTGCACAAAGATTATCCCCCTTTTGGAGGTGAACCAGGTAGCTTCTAATTTTAATTGGATCTAGTAAGGGGTCCATTCGGTGCATCGAGGTATAAACTCAATTAAGAGGTCTCCCAACCTTGAAAACCAAGATTCAATATACCTGAAGGTACTGAGGAGATCTATTCTCGAGCACTGCCATTGACTTGATTTTCATCAAATCACATTTATTTTATAGTGGGTTGGAGTACTTGGCATTTAGCCGTTCCCACTTAGGTCATTCCCCTCACACCGGTCCTAATGGCTTTAAGAGTTTTTAAGCTCCTTGGGAGGGTAGGCCTACAAAAGATGTACAAATCACAAACAAAGAAAATGCCTCAAGGGTCTAGATTTCTGATTGTCTAAAAAGACAAGAGCATACTCTCCTACCTCTCAGAATTTACTTAAAACATGAAATATAGATTTTTTTTTTAACTAGATAGCAATTTAGGTGCCTGAAAATAAATTTAAAGAATATATGATGTTTGGTTGATTCTTCTTAGGCAACTTGCAAAGAAAACGAATCAATAGTCATATTGTCTTTGTGTGACAAGCATATTCTTCAACAAGCATTCTACAAAAACTGATTAGGCTATGAAAAATTCTAAGATAGACAGATAAACAACCAGGATTAGTCGTCAGTATAATCAATTTGAACAGAAAACCAGAGTCATAAAATTTGCTTTTTTTTTTTTTTCTCTTTTTAACTAGGAAAAATATAGAATTGTATGACAGTATTTACCAGATCGTACGATACAGGATTCCAGTTCATATTACACCTATAGCTTGTCATTTTGACCTATGAGAAATGTCATGCGATATTATGCAGAGACTATACCGATGAAAATCTGAAAAGTCAATAATCTAAAAAATAACAAAATTAAAAAGTCAATCTTGGAGGCCGAAAAAAATGTAATCTTGCGCCCCACGGTGGGCGCCAGAAATGTGTGTGTGAAAAAGTGAAAAGAGTCTAATAGCTATAGGCACAACACTTCAATTAAGTCATTACATGTATGGTTAGTAAATCAATAATCAATGAATAATAAACCATAACAAAGCGACTAATTGCCTTCTAAAAGATGGGAGTATAAGATTGCTCTCAGATTTTTATAAACAATAACAGTGACTAGACTACACCAAGATGAAGGATTTAATCTATATGATATGATATTAAGCTAAATGGATGCAAGATGGATGAATAATTCAAGCAATTATGGATCCAAGCAATAATGGATTAAACTAAATATGCAATAAGCTAAACTAAAATGCAATAATCTCAAAAAAGCACAATATCTTCAATGACTCCAGAGAAAAATCAACATAATAATAATCTCCAAGCGTGTTCTCAAAAATCTCTGGGGTGATTTGAATGAGAGCTGAAGGCTAAATTTATAGAGAATTACAAGAGAGATCAAAAAAGCATAATTTAGAATTAATTGAATAATTGAGAAATCAAGTTCAGTCAACTTTGAGATAGATTCCAATTATAGTTTAATTGAAATGCATTCAGATAAGAAGTTCAAGTTGCATTAGAAATAAGAATTAATTAATTCCATGCATTTGTGATAAAAATAGATAATCCTTTGATTTATTCAAGAAAAGAGTCTTTTCAATGCAACTGAACTTCTTTTTCTCAAAAGCTGGGAGTTCTAATTTTAGAGAATAATTCAATTAATTGTTTTTTCTGATTTCAAATTAATCTCAATTTAGAAGAAAGAAATAATATCTCAAGTTTGGTTTCTCTCTCAATTTTATTCTTTTATTTTATTTTCAATTTAACTCTTGCTTTGTGATTATTAATTCCTTTTTTGCATGATTCAATGGCAAATTTATTAATTAATGAAATATGCTAGGATATTTAATAAATTAAACAGGATAATTGATTAAAATGATATTCTTGGAATGATTCAATTAATCAATTAAATATTTAATTAATATTGAGTAATTGATTTGCCATGTGAAATTTGATGATTAAAGAATTAATAATGTGCTCAAGATTGATTTAATTGTCTTTGGTTAGGACCTTGGTGATGTTGTCGAGATTAGAGGCCCATGGTTTAGGTGACCAATTTTAGGGTATTACAGTAAGAACCATGACCCATTTTGCCAATCTTCCAGTGAGTTTTGCTTTGTTGAGAAGATAGTTGAGTAGATCAATCTTAGCTACTAGCTTGATGGAATGTGCCAACATGTAGTGTCTCAATTTTTGTGATGCAAATACTAATGGCAAGCATGTTTTTTCTATTATAGTGTAGTTCATTTCACAAGACACCAATGTTTTGCTGATGTAATATATAGCTCTCTCTTTTTTATTTTCATCCTGTTGTGCCAAAAGTGCCCCCAATGATGAATCAATGGCTAATATGTATAAGATCAATGGTTTTCCCTGAATTGGTGGCATTAGTATTGGTGGATTGGAATGGTACTCTTTGATCTGCTGAAGGTGTTGTTCACATTCTTGATCCCAGTTTTATATTACTCCTTTCCTCAATACTTTTGTGAAAGGTTGAGCTTTGTGTGCTAGCAGAGAAATGAAGCATCTGATTGATTGGAGATACCCCTGTAAACTTCTCATTTGATCGATGTTCTGGGGAGGTGGCATTTCCATTATAGCTTTTTCCTTCTCAAGATCAACCTCGATTCCCTTCTTCAAAATAATGTAGCCAAGTAGTTTACCAAATGTTACTCTGAATGAACACTTTTTTGGATTTAGCCAGAGTTTGAATTTTTCCATTCTATCTAGTATAGGGCCTAGCTCTTGAATATGTGTGGATCTCTTCATAGTCTTTACTAAAGTGTCATCAACATAATCTTCCATATTCTTATGCATCATGTCATGAAAGATAGTAGTCACCACTCTTTGGTAAGTTGCTCCTACATTCTTTAGCCCGAACGACATGACATTGCAGCAAAAGTTTCCCCATGTACAGGTGAAAGATATATTTTCTTGATCTCCATGAGCTATTTTGATCTGATTATAACCGGAGAATCCATCCATTAGTGAGTACATCTCATATCTAGTAGTCATATCGACTATCATATCAATGTTTGGCAATGGAAAGTCATCCTTCAGACAAGCTTTGTTGAGATCTCTGAAGTCTATACAAACCCTAATAGATTTGTCTACCTTTGACACAGGTACTATGTTTGAAATCCATTCCGCATAGTCTATAGCTCTGATAAATCTAGTGTTTAGCAGTTTTTCTAGCTCAACTTTGACTAGTAGTGCCATGTGAGGGTGCATCTTATGGAGTTTTTGCTTGACTAGTTTAACTCCTAGTGTGATAGAAAGATGATGCATGATAAGATCAGGATCCAAGCCTAGCATATCTGATTATGTCCATGCAAAATTGATCTTCTTTTCTAAAAAGAGATGAGTGAAATATTTCAATTCTTCTGCTGATAGTGATTAAGCTACATGAATGATGTGTAGTATCTCTTGACTCCCAATGTTCACTGGCTGAGTTGGATTGATCAATATAGAAGACCTCTCCTAGAAGTGACTTGGCAGTATATCAAGTATCTCACCTTCAAGTGCCTCGGAGAGGTTTTCACCCTTAAGTCCTTTATTTTCTCTTTTTTAGATTTTGACACCACCACAATGTGGTTTTCGCCATCAGATCTTTTATTTTTATTTTTCTAATTTTTGTGACTAAGATACTTGATATCTATTTCATTCATATTTTCACTCTATTCACTGGTAGAAGAGTACATGGGTTCAACTGCGTTTAGGTAATAGGCTAGTGTGCAGTCATTGACAAAAGTAGGTACATTCATGGGTTGGTCTTGTAGACTACAGTCAATTAATTCAAGATGTATAGAGGATAGAATGTGGACAGGTTCGAGCGAGTTCATAGTATTGTCATCACAACTGCAGATCAAAAAGTCAAGTTCCAGAAGGATACCTTGTGTAAATGTCTCAAGACTAGGAAAAGTCAGAATATGATTATTAAAGTGCACATTAATATTTAGTTGACCTAATCCAATAGACCTACTTGTAACATCATTTTCTATGCCAGGATGAACTTCATATTGAGGTTCAACAGTAACAAGGTCAGTAGACAAATTCTTGCCATTTATATTAGAGGATTCAAAGTTTGATGTTGAGTAGATATTGTCATAAATAGGACTATTGTCAGAGTCCTCAGAGTCATTGGATGAAGTTTCTGAGTCTTCTTCAAGTGGTTGAGTGAATGTATGTATGGTATCAACACCAACTTCTTTAATGCTGCAAGTTCCTTCAAGATTTGGCTCATTTAGCATTTGTATCTCACACACCTGTTGACATGATCTTGATGGTTCTATGAACCCCTGTCATCTACTCCATTTAGCTTTCTCTAGACTGATGACCGGTTCTACTTCTATAGCTTCCAATTCTTCTTGTGTAATCCCATACCTGATTTGTTCTATTTTTTTAGAGGGGTATATAATAGATGAAAAACTTTCTAGTATTCTTCCTTCCTTCAGCCGTTGTTCATAGTTTTCTTGTCTTTCTGGTCTGATTCTATGCATCTCCTTTTCTATCTTTAAGCACATCAACTCTTGAGTATCATCTATGATACCGCTAGAATCTTCTGGAGTTTTTGTACCAAATGTATCTTAGAGGTGGTTTGGACCCCATTCATACTCATTTGAGTCAGTCTCTAAATCATTTACTTACTACTTACCAAGGTATGTGACTGGAACTTTCAGTGGTGCAAACAATTCTCTAATTCTTTCTACTTCGTCTCTTATACCCTCTGGGACTTCAACTCCTTGTATTGTTGTAGCTGACACCATAGGAGTTTGAGTGTTGATTGTTTCTTCTTTCTTGATTGATGATTCCTCTTTCTCTTTTACAGACTCTGCTTGAGTTATTTGAGTGTTTGTTTCATGTAATGTTGAAGGCGATATCCTTTTCTGCCACTTAGACTTAGAAGCATGTTTTTGGTCTGGTGTCTTTTTTGGATTATACCCCAGTCCAGCCTTATTTTTTGTTGATTTTGTTTGAAGTTGAATCAGTTCAATAATACCCATTTGATGTTTTCCCAAGGGACCAGTACTTGAATATCCCATGCGTTGAATCATTTTGTAGCCTAGACCATATTGTGTTCAGGAAATCTCATAGTGTCATACGTCTTTGTTTTCACTATATTCCTTTAAAAGCCATTTTAGAATAACATCCTCTTCTATTTCATCTGCCAGGGAAGTAGAAGATTGTACAAAAAGACCATCATATATGATATTTAGAGTTGAAGTTTGTGTTTTCATAGTCTTTGATGGTTTGCCCAACTGTTTCAGTGATGGAGGAAGAGAGACTAATGAAAGTATTGGTTCTATCTTGTATCCATCCGTGCTAGTATTGGTAATTTTCAATTTCTTTTCCAAGTCTTTCATCAGGGCTTCAGAACTTTCATTTGTAGAGGCTGCTCTATTATGAGGCACAAAGGTATCAACACCTTTTGTCAATGCATTACAAGGGACATTTGTATCAGTAGGAATATTGACCTCAACTCCGTTATATGGAAATTTTAAGAATTGATGATATGTAGATGGAACTGCCTTCATTTTATGAATCCACGACCTACCCAGTAAGATATTGTATGATAGAGGAAGATCAAGTACCTAGAAAATGACATCTCTTTCTATAGGTCCCACCCTGATTGGTAATGATACCAGACCTTTAGAGGTCCTTTTCTCTTTATCATAGGCTTTAATTGTTATTTTCTAGCCAGGATCAATGACATTTTTAGAAAATCCTAGTTGTGTAAGCAGACTATAAGTACAAATATTCAACCTTGCGTGTCCATCTATCAAAACTGTACGTTAGGAAATAGGAAAACATCACAAACAAAGATAAACATAATCAACAATCACAAGTGCATTCATTGCAATGAATCTATCCTAAGACACATTCAATAGAGATATGAAAACAAAGCATACAAAACTAATGATTGTGCAAACCAGATGACGATTTGAATGCTCCTTCCATGTGGCTCCATTGTTCTTCTTTCCTCTCCAAATAGTTGTGGATCTCACCTACAAGTGCACACACAATTGAAAGAAAGTAGACGGGATTCTTGATCAAGAGTACTAGAAGCTTAGATTTGATAGCCTGATTATCAATTACCAATTACCAAATTACCAAATTACCAATTACCAATTAGCCTTGATTGATGAAGATCATCCAATTTATAGAAGAATTGGAGAGATGAACAAATTAGCATGATTCAATTCAAATGGAAATTGCAAATCAATTATGTCAATTATGACTAATTATGACAAAAATTTGTTGATTGATAATTTATGACAAATTATGACAACTTCTATGTCAAAATTGATTGATTGTCAATTATGACAAATTTATGACAAATTGACATGTCATTTCCATGAATTTAGGAGAGAAATAGGAGGAAAATGAAATTAGGAATTAGAAAATTAAGAAATTAGGAAATTGATGGAAATTAGGAATTTGAAATTAAGTAAATTAATTAATAATCTTTCATTTATTAATTAATTCACAAAGAGGAATAATTAGCCAATTAAATGAAGATTTAATTGTAATGAGAAGACTTAGGATAAATAAGTAATTTATTAATCCTAAAGGAAGAAAATGATAAGCAAGGTTAAATCACTAAATCACAAAACCCTAGAAGATGAATTAGCAATGTGAGGATGACAATTAGGTCTTGATTGAAGATAATTAATATCGATCATGATTTTGATTTTGGATTGATAAATGACCAATGTGATAAATGATTTGATTTGATAAATGCGCCAATTGACGAGGAACAATGACAAATTGATCCAAATTGACATAATTGTGACAGACAATGATTGATAACAAATCGATTGCAAAATGACAAGATCGAACAAGATGACAAGAGATGATGATCAATAGATTGCAAAATGACAGGATTGAAAATGACCACGATCAATGATGAATTGATCGCAAAATGACAAGATCGAACATGACAACGACCGATGACAAATCGATCGTTAAACGACAAGATTGAAGGATTGATGATAAATTGACAAGATTGATAAGAGGATAACGATCAATGACAAATCGATCGCAAGATTGATAGGATGACAAAACCCTAATTAGGATTGACGATGTCCAAAATGATGACAAATAAGCATGCACATTGATGCAATAGGATAAGATCGATTAAAATCATGACTGGATAGTGTTGTCAACAAGACCAAATTTGAAAGCGAGACCGAATGAAGAATTTAGAAGAATGACTCGATGCTTGCAAATGATAAAAACCAAGTGCGTGACATAGGAGAAATGTTAATGCGATGCAAAAACCTAAAATGAGGCAATGCGCAAATGTTAAAGTATGACCTCGCAAGCGTTGACCATTTTTAGGTGTCTACAAAAACATGTTTGACTCTATGTTTATGGATCATGGCTTCAATGTGAAATGGTTGGTTATGTGGATGATTTAGCGAGTTTTCATCTTCTTCAAAGAAGGTCAGATAGTGAGGTGAAGTCACATGACCCACCATGGATTGAAACTAATCAATGTCTTAATCTTTTGGAACATTAGTGGTGAGCAAGGTGTTGTCCAAGATCTCTTTGTGAGCAGAAGAGATTTTTTGTAATTCAAAGATGGAAATTTGAGTGTTTGTCTTTTTTAACTGTTCAACAATGCTATATCTAGAGGATGATGATGAAGTTAGCCTTTTAATTTATCAAATGTTGATTCTTTTTGTTTGTTTGATGAGGCGGGTAGGTTTGACATTGTTTGAGTAGAAGTTGAAGAACTATCTCCTTGGAGAGTTACTTTCTTTTGAGAATGGGTCATAGCCTTTGCATGTCATGATTCATTTTGTTTATCTTGGGTTATGATCACATTGCAATATTTAGATTGGGAAGGCTCAATCATGTTGATAATGTTGTCATTGCTAGTATAAGTATAATTTACTTTGGCACCTCCTTTGGTCTTTGAGGAATCACCTTGTTCGTAAATAGGTAAGAGGTCCTTAAAATCTTTATGATCAGCATTTGTCAGGTGATTCTTGACAACAATTTTATCAGTGTCTATGAGATCATGAATCTCATGCTTGAGCTTCATGTAGTTGTTTGTGTTATGACCTTTATTCCTATTGTAGGTGCTGTATTCATTTTCTTTCCACCATTTTGGTTTGACTTTCGGATCATATGGCCTAGAATTATCTGGTAACATTATTAGGCTATTTTCCAATAGATTTTTGAAAGCGGATTCATATGATTCTTCTAAAGGAGTGAATTCACATCTAGGTTTTGAAAGCCAAGGTTTCTCTTTGAACCACTCTTTTGCTTTCTTCGAGGGATTTTTTGGTGCGGTTTCAGCTGCTTTGAGTGCTTGTGTGCTACTAGCCAAGCTGAATATCATGGGCTTTGAGTTGGTTTTAATAGTGTCTACTACTGTCATTAACAATGTTCTTATTGTTGTCTTTGCCATACTTCCAATACTTGTTCTTCTCTTTAGAGCTAGATCCTGGTTGTGTTTCTTTCTAAGGCATGATATCTCCTTTCTTTATAAGTACATCTTCCATTCAGATAGCATTATCTACCATTTTGTTAAATGATGGGTGTACTTGCATTTGGATACTATATTTTAGTTTAGGGACTAGATTATTGACAAATATATCCATTTTCTCAGCATCTGGGATAGGCCGTGAATACCTAGAGAACATCTTTCCCCCACGTTGGAGGAAAGTGAGAAAAGGCTCCCCTGTTTTCTATTTGATATTAAAAAGTTTGATCATAGTAACAGGATGTCAAATTTTGTAGGAGTATTGTTGTAAAAATAGTTGGATTAGTTCTTCAAAAGTTTTTTGTCCCCTTAGGTAGACTTGAGAACCATGCCATAGCTTGTCCTCCCAAACTCCTCAAAAAAAGGGGCATGAGATACGTTTGATTGTGCATGAACTCCATGCAGGCAGCACAAAAATCTCTGACATGATCTTGAGGATCAAATGTACCATCGTATTTGTTAAATTTTGGAATCTCAACTCGTGAAGGGAATGGAGGCATGTATAGGTTTTTGTCAAATGGAAATGGGCATATTGTCTCCAAAGAATATTGTTTTGGGGATTTATCCTTGTTTTTTAGTTTTGTGATCTCAGTCCGTAAAGCTAGTAATTGTCTCTGGACCATTATTATAGGTGATTCTTCCTTTTTAGTGACAAGAGTCTAAACGTTATATCTAGTAGGAAGTTTGGCACCTTATTTTGCTAGTTCTAGAAAATAGTCTTCTTTTTCCCTAGCCATGATAGCCTTCATCATTTTTTGGAAATATTTATCCTTTTGACATTTATGAATATCTTTTTCTGGGGATTTAGAATCTTCATCTTCACTTGATGAGGAATCATTATCAGTTTCATGAATACTGAGGTTGTCTTCATCATTTTGTTTTGTTCTAGGTATAGTGGGAGATAAAGGTTGATCATAAACTGGTATCTCTGATGATGAAGGTTTATCAGTCAAGGGATCCTCTTCATAAAATGGATTATCTTTATATGAAAAGGGTTACCCTTTGCCTTTGGAATCTTTCTTACAAGAACTCTTGGTTTGAATAGGCATTTTTATTTATTAGTGTGACCTAAAGTTGTTTGTGATGCAAAAGTCAAGATCAAATTGAGAGCTAGTTGTTCAGTTAACGTATTGTTTGAGAGAAGTAACTAAGATTTTGTCTAGTTTCAGGAATGATCTATCCTGTATAAGACATTTATCTAGGTTGATCTAAGAGAAGTGACTAAGACTCGATCTGGTTTCAAGAAAGATCTATCCTGTATAAGACATTTATCTAAGTGACTTAGGTTTGATATCTAGTTGATTGACAAAATCATGCAACACAAATGGCAGAGGTACCCTGTTTTGATCTGTTTATGCTCAGGATGATGATAACTAGTTTTATGCTCACTGTAGATTGTTTTAGGCAAGTTTGACTATTCTAGACTGACAAAATCAAAGATTCGTATGACAGGTTTCTCAAGACTAGACGACAATTCAATAGCTTCAGGATGACAACAATAGTGTTTTGTACAAGTTGCTACCTTGTACTCTATGATAGATGGGTATGTCTAGAATGACAGACTGATCAATATAATTTTTTATCGTACGATACAAGATGTAAGGTGAAATGAAAACTCTCAGAACTAGATGACTAACAATTAGGATTTGTACAACACAAGATTGAAGATGGAACAACAAACTATTAGGACTGATGGAATTTTGTACAACACAGGATATGAAACCAGATGATAAATCAGAGGAATCATACTACAATTTTTTGGACAAGATTGATAAGAGGATAATGATCAATGACAAATCGATCGCAAGATTAATAGGAGGACAAAACCCTAATTAGGATTGACGATGTCCAAAATGATGACAAATAAGCACGCACATTGATGCAATAGGATAAGATCGATTAAAATCATGACTGGATAGTGTTGTCAACAAGACCAAATTTGAAAGCGAGACTGAATGAAGAATGTAGAAGAATGACTCGATTCTCACAAATGATAAAAACCAAGTGTGTGACATAGGAGAAATGTTAATGCGACACAAAAGCCTAAAATGAGGCAATGCGCAAATGTTAAAGTATGACCTCGCAAGCATTGACCATTTTTAGGTGTCTACATTTTGCCCCTCTTTGAGACAATGCGATTTTAAGCGTTGTTTCAAAGAACAATAATGAAAATGCCCCGGATGCTGACAATGACATATGAAAATGCCCCAGACAATAACAATGATATATGCATGCCCCCTCGAGGAATTGGCTGGAAACATGCAGAAAAGAGGCCAATTGATCGATAAAAATGATAGGATCGAACGGACGGACAATCGGAGATCGGATGCATGAAGGACAAACAATTGAAGATGCAAAAGACCACAACCAACATAAGATGGAGAAGATGCACATCCATCTATGCAATGACAAAGAGCTATAAATGAGACCAAGAGGTAGAAAATTGCTCATTTGCACTAGCTAAAGAGGAGGATTTGTTGCTCTGGACAAGGACACTTGCAGAGAGATGGTGAACATTCCAATGACAGATAACCTTGGAGAACATGTACGCACATTCAAATGACCAGACGATGCAGGAGCAGTGATATGGATCTCAAAAACCCATGTTTTCAATTTCATGACTTTTGATTGCTTGCAGGACATTGCGGGGCCCACAGGGGATGCAGAAACTGACTTCTGCGCTTGTGTAGGGCAAATCCTGTGCTTGTGTAGGGTCTTCTGCACTTGTGTAGGGAGACACAGGTGCAGGTTACCTGACACAGGTGCAGGTTCCTGGACACAAGCGCAAGTGTGCGTTGGAAACCCTAATTTTGGTCAAAACGGCATACAAATGCTCTGGAAAAAAGGGACAAGGGTAGGATAGGTCAAATGAGATGAAAAACACCCTGATTAGACATGAAAATGAGGAAATGCAACCCGTAGGAGAAAACCCTAAAACTGACAAAATTTGCCCCAATTGTGATGCAGAGTCAACAGTATCCGTTGATCACACGGGAGAACCGACCGGATTGCTTCATGTTACGACAAAGACTCAGGAGCATAGAGAGAGATACCTTAGCAGGACTGGGGATATACTATGTCACATTCACGCCCGAGATTAGGGCAAACATAGGACTACTTACCGCATTGGCAGAGAGATGGCATTCAGAGACCTCCTCATTCCATCTAGCGACCGGAGAGGCGACGGTGACACTAGAGGATGTATGGCGTATCCTCCACATTCCAATTCATGGAGAGATGATAGAGTATGACCCAGTGATAGGGAGAGAGGCATTGTGCAGATTGTTTGAGTGCGACGCAGATGAGTTGGATATCGTCGAGAGGGAGATTGGCTGGGAGACTATGGCATCAGAGTATGATCGACGATACGTGGTGATAGCCGTGGTGATAGCATGTCTACTGGCAGGAGACAGTCGAGGACATGGATTCCCTATTGGATGGGAAAGAGTGCTAGAGCGGATGGCGATAGAGGGGATGGTGTATGCGTGGGGACCATGTGTGCTTGCTATGCTATTTTTTCAGCTGCATCAGATAGCATATCAGGGAGTGTAGACTTTGAGCTGTGGAGTCACATTGCTTCAGGTATGGGCATTTGAGCGCATAGCCATATGTCGACCGATTATAGAGAGACAGGTTGTACCACACCAACCATATGTGTATTGCTATGGTGGAGCATTGAGACAGGGTCCATTTGGATACATACTATATTGGCAACATGAGCTAGACAGATTGAGAGAGTTCATATGGAGGCCATATCGTGATTGTCCGGGATGGTCAGATGATAGTGATGAGCTACCCTATTGTAGATAGGAGAGGTACCTGATTGGGTGACCGGTGAATCGGCAGAGAGTGATTGAGATGTACCTGCCAGAGAGAGTCAAACGATAGTTTGGAGAGAGGCAGGATGTACCTACGAGGACTGCATGCTTTGCCCGATCTCATAGAGAGACGAGTCAGTGGGGGAGTATGATTCAGCCACACATAGCATATGCCGACTTTGCAGAGCTACAACAGAGACAGTGGGATTGGAGGTCAGATGTGGCAGATGTCGGGATGACAGATGAGTATGATAGATGGTTTGCACGACAACGGCCAGTGCCATTAACAGATCCAGACATTCCAATACCGAGGTGACAGGAAGACTTCCCACTCACAGGAGAGGAGGAGGGAGATGATGATGATGAGGAGGATGAGGAAAGGGATGAGGATGATGGAGGTGGGGATGAGGACAGAGATGAGGATGGTGGGGATGATGAGGACAGAGATGAGGATGGGGAGGAGGAGGCATTACAGGACATACCCATAGAGCCAGAGACAGCTAGGACAGAGGAGATGGAGATATTCAGGGCTACCATAGTGAGTCAACAGGATCACATTGAGACTTTAGAGAGAGAGCATGATCAGTTCAGAGTGGAGATAGCTAGACTCACAGCGGCTCGAGATGCAGCGATGGCTCAGGCACAGTGAGAGGGACAGAGAGTCACTGAGTTCATTGGGTCAATTAGGGATGCCAGTGCATGGGAGATGGCACAGATGCTAGTAGAGACCAGAGAGGAGAGACTATATTGGAGGACACTATATGAGAGTGCAGTTCCACCGGAGCGGAGAGCACCGTCATATCGGGCACGATCGAGGATAGAGAGCAGGTCACGCTCTTGGAGGTCATTGAGCAGCATGGGGGTGAGTGGACCTATGAGACCACCATAGCCAGGACCAGGAGGGACATCATCCGCGAGACATGGTAGGGATGAGGAGGACAGAGGGAGCACCCAGTGACAGAGGCACATGCTCCTTATAACAGACAGTGGACATTATGTAGTTTGACATTTTGTAGTCAGCCTGTGGGCCATATTGAGGACAGACAGTCCAATTTTGTACTTTGATATTATGTGGATATATGATATGATATGCATCGATATGATGAGATGCAAATGACTTGTAACATATGTTATTTTCCATGTATGGATGACTTATGCACTGTTGATGTACCATTGTGGAACATGTATGGATATGTTTTTGTTTATGTGTTTTTGATGCCTTGATAGTATAAAATGGATAAAATGCTTGATATGATGCTTAATGTAATGCAAATGTACTAACAAAATGGATGCAGGATGTAGTATATGTGTGTGGGGAAATCAGAGCACTAGACCGAACTGACTATCTAAACTGACGGAAGAAATGTTAGTAAGAAGAAAATGAGACAGAAGACAGTTAAAGATGAAGAAAACTTGCTTTCAGTAATGCACTTTGTAGGTGAGAACCTTTATTTTTATGTAGCAAAATGGATGCGTAGCATCATGGCATTGAAGGCCAGAGCTG
The DNA here is from genome assembly GCF_030272615.1 of Cryptomeria japonica. NCBI lineage: Eukaryota > Viridiplantae > Streptophyta > Pinopsida > Cupressales > Cupressaceae > Cryptomeria > Cryptomeria japonica. Next base: position 438,195,669 of record NC_081405.1, on the reverse strand, counting down.
AAATGCAACCCTTTTTGCAAAAGACAGACACATCATAGACAAGCAACACTCACAATCAAAAAAAGAAAAGGATCATGAACCATCCCAGTCACTCTAAATCACTCAGTGACATCATCGAGCAACATAGGAACATGATCGAAGCCAAAGATAAATCAGTAAAGAGATAAGATGCACAAATTCCAACAAATCAAACAAACATCTTGATCTTCATTGTCAAAAGTTGAAAGCGCTGATAGGACGATCATGCTGTCTGGTTTCAGGACATGCGGTACCCCATCTAAGACAGGACACAGTCTGGTTTCGAGTATACCACACCCTGTATAAGACCCATGATATTAGCCAAGGATGAAGGATATTGATGCTAACGTTCGATTGTTATGACAATTTTGATCAGGTTGAATGTCTAGCTTGATTGAAAAAGTTTATCTATTTAAGCATGATTTCATTAAAGAACAACATGGAATTGCGAGTTGTTGGATGGATGCTCAGGAATCTGTCTTATTCACAAAAAGAGATCCTTGATTGACAAAATGCGTGTTTTTTTGGATTTTAATGTTTTGAAATGTTTTTGTGTTCATTTTTTCAGGACTTTTTATGATTTTTAGGGATTTTCATTTTTTTAATTTTTAGATATTTTTTAGGACTTTTTTTTTTTTTTTTTTGAGATTTTTTCAGGACATTATTCGATTTTTTTGATCTTTTTTCAGGACATTTTACAATTTTTATGAGATTTTTTTAGGACATTTTTAAATGTTTTTGAGATTTTTTTAGTACATTTTTAAATGTTTATGATCTTTTTTCAGGACATTTTTAAATTTTTTTTTTTTGAAGATTCTTTTCAAGACATTTTTGGATTCAAAATTTCCAGTGATTGATCATGACAAGGGGAAGGCACCCGATGCGCAGCTGAAAGACACATAGACCTGGGACCAAAACATATGGACAAGAAACTGGAGTAGGCAAGATAGTGATGTTGACCAATAACCGGCCTGGAACTGAACATTGGGTCAAGACAAAGATAGGCATGATAAACCGGCCGAGAGAAAGTATAGCTAAAAGTCATGATAGATGGCGGAGCAATGATCTCATTACTCATGGCGCCTGATTGCCAGGTTTTCACCATGGTACTTTCCCAAAGTGCCTGTTTGCCAGGTTTTCACTAGAGGGTGAATCATTTTTTTCTCTTTACTTTTTTTTTTTTGCTCTTTTCCTTTTTTCTCTTTTTTTCATTTTTTTGTATTTTTCATTTTTTCATTTTTTTGTATTTTTCATTTTTTCATTTTTTTGTATTTTTCATTTTTTCATTTTTTTGTATTTTTTCAGGATCATATTTGAATAAGTACCGATAGAGAATTATGCCCAATACTTGCAAAGATGCATGCTGTTGATAGGATCGGATAGAGGTTCACCTTCCGGGGTAGCAAGCTGATATGCCCCCGAGCCATATGCTGCAATTACTATGAAAGGACCAACCCAATTAGGTTCAAACTTGCCCTTGATGATGTTAGTAGACTGTGCATTCTTGGGGTTTGCTTTTAAAACTAGGTCTCCCACTTCGAAGTGTCACCCTTTGACTTTCTTATTATAAGAGCGATGAAGATGGTTTTGATATGCTTGCAAATGTGTCAGAGCTGTCTGACACTTTTCATCTAACATCTCAAGCTGATGCAGCCGAGAGACTCTATGTGTCTCATCATCAATCAGGTGTTGCAAGGAAACCCGCAAGGAAGGAATCTCAACTTCCAAAGGTAAAATGGCTTCCGCACCATACACCAAGGAATAAGGTGTTGCACCAGTAGGTGTGCGGATAGAAGTGCAATAGGCCCATAGTGTTGGATTTAACTGTACGTGCCAATCTCGACCAGTGTCATTGACAACTTTCTTTAGGATCTTGATAATGGTTTTATTTGATGCTTCAGCTTGCCCATTACCTTGTGGATAATACGGACTAGAAAAATGATGTTGAATATGAAACTTGTCACAGAGTTCTTTGACATCTTTATTCTTAAAAGGTCGACCATTATCTGTGACTATGGCAAGGGGTACCCCATATCTGCATATGATATAGTTCAGCAAGAATTTTGAAATCTGGACACTAGTGATATAAGTCATGGGGATAGCCTCGATCCATTTGGTAAAATATTCTGTAGCTATAATAATGAACTTGTGTCCATTTGTAGATGTTGGGTGAATCTTGCCAATAAGATCCAATCCCCATTGAGAAAAGGGCCATGGAGATATGACAAAATGAAGCTCTTGGGTTGGTGCATGAATATAATTTCCATGGATCTGGCACTTGTAACACTTTTTAACAAAATCATGAACATCTTTTTCCAAAGTGGGCCAATAATACCCAGCACAAATCAACTTTTTGGCTAAGCTAAGACCATTGAAATGGCCCCCACATATACCATCGTGAACCTCATGTAAAGCCATTTGTGCTTCGTCAGAATCCAAACACCTGAGGAGGGTATGGTCAAAGGAATGGCGGTAAAGAGTGTCGGCAATGAGGACATACTTGGCTGTCTGTCGGATAAAGGCTCGGCATTGGTTCACGGAAAGGTTAGGTGGTAAGGTCTAGGATTTCAAATATTGATATATGTCATTGTACCATGGGGAGTTGGGACCAACAAGAATGCACATCACATCAGCCATCAGAATGTCAAAAGAGGGGACCAGCAATTGTTCGACCAAGAATTCACACTTGTCCATATTTTGAGGCATATTCAACATGGAAGCGATTGTAGCCATTGCATCTGCCGACTTGTTTTGCATTCTTGGCACTTGACTGAAATGGATAGCTGCGAATTTTGTCTTGAAGAAATCTACCATGTGCTTATAAGGAATAAGCTTTTCATCTTTTGTTTCGTAGTCATCATTCACTTGTCGGATGACTAATTGAGAATCTCCACAGACTTGCAAATGTTTGACATTCCAGTGGACTGCTACTCGGAGTCCTATGATTAGTGCTTCATACTCTGCAATGTTATTGGTGCAGGGGAAAGTTATTCTGTAAGGCTTTGGAATAGCATCACCTTGAGGGGTGACAAACAAGATGCCTGCTTCGGACCCGAACTTGGTATGGGACCCATCAAAGTATAACTTCCATTCAGTAAATGATGTGAAAGCAAAGACTGATTCATCTGGAAAATCAGTTAACATGGGATGATCATCAGAGAGAGGAGCCTCTGCAAGCTGATCTGCTATGAATTGTCCTTTTATGGCCTTTCGCTCCATATTCTCAATGTCAAATTCACTGAGAATCATGACCCATTTTGCTAGGCGACTCGTCAAAGCTGCTCGGCTAAGCAAATATTTTAGGGGATCAATTTTTGCAACCAACAATGTTTGGTGGCTTAGCATATAATGTCAGAGCTTTTGTGTTGCAAATACCACTGCTAAGCATGCCCTCTCAATAGTGGAATAATTTAATTCATAACCAACCAGTGTCTGGCTAATGTAATAAATAGATCTTTCTTTGCCATTCTCATCTTGTTGAGCCAAGAGAACTCCTAATGTTGTTTCAGTTGCAGAGATATACAATAAAAATGGCTTTCCATCTATTGGAGGCATTAGAATAGGTGGCGACAACAAATATTCTTTGAGAGCTTGAAAGGTTGATTGACATTGCTCAGTCCATTTAAAAGTGACACCTTTGTGTAGTAGATGTTGGAATGGATGACATTTGTCAGCCAACTGAGCTATGAAGCGACGAATTGACTGGAGCTTTCCTTGCAGACTTCTTAATTGCTAGAGATTTGAAGGTGGAGGCATATCCATTATTGCTTTGACCTTGGCGGGGTCGACCTTAATGCCTCGGTGGGAAACAATGTATCCGAGGAGTTTGCCAGCTATAACACCAAAGACACACTTTTTTGGATTGAGCCTAAGTTTGTAGGTCTCCATTCTGTCAAAGATTGGGCCCAAGATAGCTAGATGACTATCTCTGGTAATAGATTTGCATAACAAGTCATCAACATAGTCCTCCATCAGAGTGTGCATGAAATCATGAAAAATTGTCATCATTGCTCTTTGATATGTTGCACCTGCATTTTTAAGACCGAAGGGCATCACATTCCAGCAATAGGTACCCCAAGCACAAGTGAATGTTGTCTTATGTTGATCTTCAGGAGCAATGCGAATTTGGTTATAGCCGGAGAAACCATCCATTAATGAAAGTATCTCATATCCAGTCGTCATGTCCACTATGATGTCTATGTTTGGCAATGGAAAATCATCTTTAGGGCATGCTTTATTGAGGTCCCTAAAATCTGTGCAGATTCTGATGCCCCCAGTTACCTTGCTAGCTGGTACTAAATTTGAAATCCAGTCTGCATAATCAATGGGTCTAATGAAGCCCACATCTAGTAATTTTTTTAGTTCCACTTTAACCAAAAGAGCCACCTGGGGATGCATCTTTCGAAGTTTCTGTTTGATGGGCTTAGCATCTGCTTTCAATGGCAAGTGATGAAGGACTAACTCTGGATCAAGGCAAGGCATATCTGCATAGGACCATGCAAAGCTGATCTTATTCTCCAAAAAGAAATTGATAAAATCTATCTTCTCTTGTTTTGACAGGGAGGCAGCAAAATGAATGACCTTAGGGTTGTCAGGTGTTCCCAGATTGATTTCCTCGATCATCTCCACAAGCAATGTTGATTTGTCCTGACTTGATAGGGGTATGTCCACTCTTCCACCTTTAGGCACCTCAGAGAGGTTTTCACCCGCAGGTACGTCTTTTATTTTTACTTTTGTATGATTAGAGAGTGCCTTACGGTTTTCACTCAAGGATCTATTCTTTTGATTTTTTTCTTTTTCTTTTTCTTTTTCATGACTGGAAGAGGGAGTTGACTCCCCAAAATATGTTGTGAAATCCAGGTCGATAGCAAATCCTACCTTATGATCGCCTTGTGGTACGCCTTCCCGTAGTCCCAGGAATTCTACAATTGCTTCGTCATTTTGAAAATAGTCCAACGTGAGCGGTTCTTGTTGGTCATGTTGGATAAGCTGGGGATAAATGAGAGGCATGTCATCATCGATTGTAAGGATAGAGAGGGTTGATATGGTAAAAATGTGAACATATGTGGTGTCACTATCCAAACTTCTTGTATCGGATTCGGAGCTTGGATCCCAAAATGACTCTATCCAAGCATGAGGACATGTTTTAGGAAGAGGAGTTATTTCATGTTTGTCTTCCATAGGCAAGTTATTAGGGTCAATGAAAATATTGTCGAGGGCATAGGAGCTAGAAGAAAAAGAACTCCACTCCCATTCATTGGAATCAGTTTTGGGTCGGGTATCCTCAGGTGTTATTTCATCATCAGAATCACGCCCTTTTTGACACGTGGGCACTTTGGTAGATGTAGATCCAATTCGCAACGGTACAAAACCTAACCCTAAAGTTGGAGGTTGTCTCTTGGGTATGATAGGTTCTAGCCTTCCATTGTTGTTCAGGCCTAAGCCACTGCAACCATCATATCCTTTCTTTTGCAGCATGGTAAATCCTTTGCCATATCGTTCAACTGGCAATCTTACAGGTGGGGTCTCAATTGGATCTTTATAAATCCAATCTATGACATTGTCATCTACAGTTTCCTTGTCAAGTTCTCCCCATTTGGTAAATGTAGTAGGAGGCTGATATTGAATAATGACCTTAGGTTCTTTTTGCAATAAATGCGGTTTGCCATATGATTTTGGAGATATTGGAAAATTCCCAATGAGGAATGTCTGATCCATTGAATATTCTCCACATCCTTGGTCTTGTATCTTCAATTTTCCTTTGACAGCCTCTAACAATTGATTGGGATCCACATAGCTATTTGATTTGGCCTCTCTGTTGACTAGGACTTGCCGCTGAGGGGTATCCTTTAGAGTAGCACAAAATTGAAATGGATTAGGATCTCCAGGAATTGTTATCTCAGTTCCATTGTAAGGATATTTTAGACATTGATGATAGGTGGATGGAACTGCCTTCATTGCATGGATCCATGGACGGCCAAGAATCATATTATAAGGGAGATCAAGGTCTAGGACTTGTAGAAAAGTATTTTCCGTCACTGGACCAACTCTGATAGGCAATGTAATTATCCCTTTGGATGGGCATTCAGCATCATCATATGCTTTGATTGTTATTCTTTTGGAAGCATCAATGTCATTTTCTGTATATCCAAGGCCAATGACCACTCTCAAAGTACAAATATTAAGACCTGCTCTGGCATCTATCAAGACTCGTCGGATTTTACAGTTATGAACAAAGACTTCAAGGTGTAAAGGATCATTGTGAGGGAGCTTGTCAGGTGAGATATCATTGTCAAAAAATGCAACATTTTGGGAAACGGCTAAATGTCCAATCCGAGCTTGAAACTGGTCAACATCAATATCTGTTGGAACAGTGGACTCAACTAAGGCTTTATCCAGGACTGCACGATGCATGGGAGACATTTTCAATAACTCAAGGATTGATATTTGTGCAGGTGTCTTTCCTAGGTGATCCAAAAGATTATACTGACTTGCAGGAGTTGGCTTGGGAGGAGCTGCAGGAGCTCCTTTCAGGACTATCTTGGATCGACAAGTGGTGACTGCACAAGAAGGATCTTTTCCTTTTATTCTCAAGGTGGATACATACTCATTTGATGCATGAAAACAATTAATAACATTGTGATAACCGGTATTTGCATAATTGGTCGTTTGAGCAGAGGTGGAAGAAGACACTTTACCCTTGTCATGATCAAGCAAAGGAGTTTTGAAAATGGTATGATCATTATTGGAGGTCGGATGGGGTGGATCTACCTCAATTACTCCTTGCTCTAATAAATCTTGAATCATATGTTTCAATTGGAAACATGAAGCAGTTTTATGTCCTTTGGACCGATGATACTCACAGTATGCATTATCATTCCACCAATGCGGCTTTACCGCTGGTTCTGCCTTAATATCTGGTAGCTTGATAAATTTTGCTTGTATTAATTGCTTCATTACTGATTCGATAGGCTCTCCTAATGGCGTAAACTGTCGAGGGGGCCCATCCCGCGATCGGAAGGATTTGTGTTGTTGATTTTGTTGTTGGCCTTGTTGTTGATTATATTGTTGAGTATGCTGTTGTTGAGCATGTTGTTGATATTGCGGCTGTTGAACATTTTGTTGATATTGCGACTGTTGAGTAACATTGCTCATTGGTGCTTGATTTTGTTCCATAGTTGACATGTTAGGAACACTCAATTTCTTGATTGTGAATGGGGGTTGATTTGCATTCACCGCTCTCGCATCAACAACACCATCATTAGTGACATTCTTGTTCTTATATCAAAATCTATTTCTGTCCCCTGAATAATTGGTATTGTCATTGTCTTTATTGAGCTTGATAATTCCTTTAGCTACCAGAGCTGTTTCAATGCTCATTCCCTTCTTAATAAGTTTCTCTATAGTACTGGGACTTTTCAACTTTAGCTCATACATCATTTCTGGGACCAAATTCTGGATAAACAGATTCACTTGTTGTTCTTCGGGTATATCAAGAGAAGAACGACTATACAAGCTTCGCCATCATTGCAAGAAAGTCACTAATGATTCACCTTGCTTTTGCTTGGTGTTGCATAAATCTGACATGGTCACATCACTGTTGATGTTGAACGCAAAATGAGATAAAAACTTTTGAGCCAATTCAGACCAAGTCTTTATATTTCCTGGCAAATGTGAATACCAATCCATAGCTTGTCCCGTGAGACTTCGTGCAAATAATCACATTAAATGTGTCTCCTCATAGCTCACTTCCGTACATGCTGCAAAAAATGCTCGAATGTGATCTTTTGGATTGCCATTCCCTTTATATTTCTCAAAATTAGGTGCCTCAAAATGCTTAGGGAATGGAGGCATGTATACACTCTTGTCAAATGGATTAGGACATAAATCTTGATTTGTATACAACTTCTTTGTTCCTTTAGTTTCTAATGCATCAACTTTTCGTTGCAACTTCTCAAGTTGTTGCGCAATTGTATCAGAATTTAGAGGTCCATCATTAATCCCAGTTGGTATCCTTTGTCGATACATCGCATTTCCGATCGGTTGTTGATACTCTAGAATGGTCGTTTGTGGTGTTTCCGGCATATAACATTCTTGATACATCGCTTGTTGTTGCGGTTGTGCTATGCCTTGATATTGACCTTGTTGTTGTGCTTCTTGGAGCCTAGGTTGATATTGCAATTGAGTAGGTTGTTGATATTGCACAGGCACCAATTGCGGTTGTAAAGTAGGATGGCTTGCTTGTCTTGGCACATATTGTGGCACATGTTGGTGTTGAGGCTGACGGATCGGAACTTGTTGACTTTGTGCCAATTGTCATCATGGTGTATATCCCATCATTTGTAAAAAAATTTGTTTAGGCGCTTTTCGTTGCTTCTCCTTAGGATGGGGTATAGCACTTGCATTAACTTGTTGTGTTGCTTGTCCAATCCATTGTGATGGTTGCAAGTTTGCATTAACTTGTAACGGTGTTGAAGGCACTGCAACTTGTTGTCGAACGTGAAATTGTTGTTGTTGCACATTGCTTGTTTGCACATTCGATTGTACCTTTTGTATATTACTCAATTGTTGCAACAATTGTTGTTGGTGAAAACCACTATCTGTAGCTCGTTGTGTTGCCATTATTGAAGGATTTGTCGCAATAGTATTCGGAAAAGATATTGAACTTAACGGAACATAAGAACTTTGTTGCATCGTGGAATTATTTTGGACATTGGTGACATTAGGCATTCCAGTTGTGAAGCTTTCCTGCATCTTAGATTTTGATCCCACTTTATGCATGTAAGGAACCACTTCTTGTTGGGGGACAACTGTCAATATTTGGGTGTTCTTCATTTGATCTTGTGTTACAGGTGTTGTGTTGAATAGTGGATTATTTATCGTTTCAAATGGTGACTTTTGGGGAATAGTCACTGTTAATGCCTTTGAAGCATGTTTACTCATCAAGGTAGGTTGAGTTGCTTGTTGTGCACCTTCTTCATTTGGATGTAGGGAAAAACTTAACAACTCACCACCTTGTTGTTCTTGCACATTGATTTGGTCACTTGAAGATGTCACATTGCTCATCATGTTAAGATACTTTTGTGGAAACATCTTAAAGACTTTGTTCAAGAACTTATCCATCTTTTTTGTTATCTTTGGATCTTGAAAGAACATGTCAACATCGTCAGAAGTATTGGAATCGGATGAGGAATCTGGTTGGACATTTGGATTCATTTCTTGGTGAAAGCCTTGATCTAAACCAAATCCTTGTGAGAGGCTTGGTTCTTCATATAATGTTTGATTTTGAATGTCATGTTGCAGGTGTGGTTGATTGAAATTGAAAGGCGCACTTCCTCTTGGAGTTGGTGGAACACTCCCATGTCCTGGTTTCATAGGTACAAACACTGGTTCATATAATGGAGGTGGCCCAAGTTGAACCGTTCCATATGGTGGTAGAGATGTGTTTGAGGAACCTTCAATTTTTACTATTTGATTGGTTTGAAACTGCAAATTTGCTATGTCATCCATGGGTTGATACATTGGTTCGCCCATCTTTTTAGATTTTGATCTTGTCTCAAAAGGGATGTCACTTATGCAAATGCAATGTTTTTGGAATTTTTCAAGGATAATGTATGATATGCAACTAAATGCAAACTAAATAGATGAAAATGCAATCTATGTTTTTGGTTATTTTAGATTTTGACAAACTTTTGAAATGCAAATCTAAGAGAGGGACCCTTAGGAAATTGGAATGATATCTAGACCTTAAAGGACAAAAGGACGTAAGTGACAAAAGGACAAATGACAAAGTCTCCCCTATATGCTTGGATACTAAGCTAGGTTTGACCAAATGATATTGATGACAAAAGGACAAAAGATTTGATAAGGTCTAGACTTCTTAACAATGACTTAGGGTTTTTTCAAAGATTAGGATTACTCAAGTATGACAAAACCTAACTTTGGTACTATATGCAAAAGGACAATTACTATGATATGATAATGACTTAAGCTTAATGAAGAGACTTAGGGTAAGCAATGTATGACAATGATATGACTTTAATGCAAGAGAACATATGCAAATGAATGACTCTTATTGATATGCAAAGGAATATGACTTAGGTGAAAACTAACCTTGGTACTTGACAATGACTTTTGCAAAATGCAACCTAGGATGAACCTAAATGTAAGTAACATGAATGTTAAGACAAGATTTGGAACAATGTTTGATCATCATATTGGAAGATGTGTTTTGAACTTTGTTTAACTTTTGTTGGATGAATGTCTCTTGTGGTTAAACTTATGTTGGATCAATTTGTTTTGCTCTTGAAATGAGATGCAATTCAACTTTTGACAAGCAAAGAAGACAAGATGTTTTAACATAGACTCAAGACAATCATGCTCATTTCCACATTTCTTATGGTAGGCAAAGACATTAGGTACTTGAGAGGTAGACTCATTATGAGATTCAAGGAGAATACATAGATGCTTGACCCCACGGGCTCCCCTCCACGGCACTCACTTCTCAGGGCAGCCAAGCATCAGTCCCCATGGAAAACTTAGTATCTCTTCCAAGTATCCGAATTTGTCCTTCTCAAGCAACTAGAAGGGTTTTTGGCCTCTAAAAACAAGGTGTTTAATAAGGATTTCTGTTAAGCATTACTCCTTGATGTCACGCAAGCATGATTGAGACATTAAGCCCATCAAGATACCAAACAAATGTAGTCGCGCAAGCATGATTTAGACCAAGAGGCCCTACTTAGATGTTGATATGAGAAAGAGTCCAAGGGTCATCACTTCCCAAGTAACTACAATTCCCACGTAACACTTCCTTCAAAGCTTTCGCTCATTGGGTATTTTTTTATAGTGAGTTAGAATGCCAAGGAATTCTAGCCGTACTCACTTTGGGTTGTCCCCTTCTCACGATTATCACTTGCTTGAAAAAGCAAAGTGGTCGGGAAGGCAGGCCCTCTAAATGTGACACACAATCAGCAATACAAGCATGGTATCGAAGATCTGGATTTCTGATCACCCTAAGAAGGATGAGAGCATACTCTCCTACTCCAATGTCATACTCAACAATCAAAGTAAACAAATATTCATTCCAACCTACTTAGAAATTACTAGGTGCCTAAAAATTAAATGCAAACACAAAGTTTGATTGTTTCTCCAAGGCAACCTGCAAAAACCCAAGTTAGGAGTTTGATACGCTTATTCTTTGACTTTCGAATCTGCACAAAGTGTGTTAGTAGTTTCATTTATTGTCTTTACCATGCATATGCCAAGATTCTGGGGATTTAGAATCTTCATCTTCACTTGATGAGGAATCATTATCAGTTTCATGAATACTGAGGTTGTCTTCATCATTTTGTTTTGTTCTAGGTATAGTGGGATATAAAGGTTGATCATAAACTGGTATCTCTGATGATGAAGGTTTATCAGTCAAGGGATCCTCTTCGTAAAATGGATTATCTTTATATGAAAAGGGTTACCCTTTGCCTTTGGAATCTTTCTTACAAGAACTCTTGGTTTGAATAGGCATTTTTATTTATTAGTGTGACCTAAAGTTGTTTGTGATGCAAAAGTCAAGATCAAATTGAGAGCTAGTTGTTCAGTTAACGTATTGTTTGAGAGAAGTAACTAAGATTTTGTCTAGTTTCAGGAATGATCTATCCTGTATAAGAAATTTATCTAGGTTGATCCGAGAGAAGTGACTAAGACTCAGTCTGGTTTCAAGAAAGATCTATCCTGTATAAGACGTTTATCTAAGTGACTTAGGTTTGATATCTAGTTGATTGAACTAGCTGAAAGATGATTGACAAAATCATGCAACACAAATGGCAGAGGTACCCTGTTTTGATCTGTTTATGCTTAGGATGATGATAACTAGTTTTATGCTCACTGTAGATTGTTTTAGGCAAGTTTGACTATTCTGGATTGACAAAATCAAAGATTTGTATGACAGGTTTCTCAAGACTAGACGACAATTCAATAGCTTCAGGATGACAACAATAGTGTTTTGTACAAGTTGCTACCTTGTACTCTATGATAGATGGGTATGTCTAGAATGACAGACTGATCAATATAATTTTTTATCGTACGATACAAGATGTAAGGTGAAATGAAAAATCTCAGAACCAGATGACTAACAATTAGGATTTGTACAACGCAAGATTGAAGATGGAACAACAAACTATTAGGACTGATGGAATTTTGTACAACACAGGATATGAAACCAGATGATAAATCAGAGGAATCATACTACAGTTTTTTGGATAGGTAAATTTTTGAGTTTTCAATGACTGAGTATAACCAGATTTGAGATGGACTGGGTTTTTATCATTGACTGACAATGAGCAGTTTAGAGGTGGATTGAGTTCTTGACAACTAAGGTATACTAGTTTGTTACATAGATAGAGTTTTTGACTAGGATAGACTAGTTTTGGATAGAGTCTCGACTAGGATAGACTAGTTTTGGACATGGACAGAGTTTTGACTAGGATAGACTAGTTTTGACATGGACAAATTTTTTGATCACTGAGTTGTTTCTTGTTTTCTCCAGTTTTGGTATTTTAGTTTCAGTTTCAGGGATGAAAACACAAAAAATATGTAATATGAATAATAAACCTAATCACAACATGCAAACCCTATGGAAATTGGTGAGACAAGAAAACCTTTGCTTGTAGACTCAGGCACACACCCAATAGCTAATCAAAATATGGTTGCTGAGCCTCACACAATGGATTCTCAACACTGTATTAGCCAACTCCAAATACTAATGGGGGCATGAAATGACAAGTATCTTGGGAGAGTTACTATCTCTCTTGCACAAAGATTATCCCCTCTTTTGGAGGTGAACCAAGTAGCTTCTAATTTGAATTGGAACTAGTAAGGGGTCCATTTGGTGCGTCGAGGTATAAACTCAATTAAGAGGTCTCCCAGCCTTGAAAACCAAGGTTTAATATACCCAAAGGTACTGAGGAGAGCTATTCCTGAGCACTGTCGTTGACTTGATTTTCACCAAATCGCGTTTATTTTATAGTGGGTTGGAGTACTTGGCATTTAGTCATTCCCACTTGGCTCGTTCCCCTCACACCGACCATAAAAGCTTTAAGAGTTATTAGCTCCTCGGGAGGGCAAGCCTGCTAAAGATGTACAAATCTCAAACTTAAAGAAAATGCCTCAAGGGTCTGGATTTCTGATTGTCTATGCATACAAGAGCATACGCTCCTACCTCTCAGAATTTACTTAAAACACAAAATATAGATTTTTTCTCTAACCAGATAGCAAGTTAGGTATCTAAAAATGAATTTAAAGAATACATGATGTTTGATTGATTCTTCTCAGGCAACTTGCAAAGACAATGAATCAGTAGTCATATTGTCTTTGTGCGACAATCATATTCTTCAACAAGCGTTCTCCAAAAAATTGATTAGGCTATAAAAAATTCTCAGATAGATAGATAAATAGCTAGGGTCAATCGTCAGTATAATCAAAATTGATTGAGAAAATTGAAGAATGAAATCTTCTTTTTAACCATAAAAATACAGAATCGTACGACAATTCTTACCAGATCGTACGACACCTATAGTTTGTCATTTGGCCAGATGGGAAATGTCATACAACAAATCATGGAAACTGTACGGATGAAAATCAAAAAAGTCAAAAAATCCAAAAAAAATAAAAATAAGCAGTCAGTCTTGGAGGCCAAAAAATGTAGTCTTCTGCCCCACGGTGGGTGCCAGAAATGTGTGTGTGAAAAAGTGAAAAGGGTCTGATACCTAAAGGCACAACACTTCAATTAATTCATTACATGTATGGTTAGTAAATCAATAATCAATAAATAATAAACCATAACAAAGCGACTAATTGCCTTCTAAAAGATGCGAGTATAAGATTGCTCTCAGATTTTTATAAGCAATACTAGTGACTAGACTACACCAAGACAAAGGATTTAATCTATATGATATTAAACTATATGGATGCAAGATGGATGAATAATTCAAGCAATAGTGGATTCAAGCAATATGGATTCAAGCAATAATGAAATAAACTAAATATGGAAAAAGCTAAACTAAGATGCAAAAATCTCAAAAAACAAGCACAATATCTTCAATGACTCTAGAGCGAAATCAAAATAATAATAATCTCCAAGGCATTTCTCAAATATCTCTAGGGTGATTTGAATGAGAGCTGAAGGCTGAATTTATAGAAATTCACGAGAGAGATGAAAAAAGCACAATTTAGAGTTAATTGAAATAATTGAGAAATCAGGTTCAGTTAACTTTGAGATAGACTCTAGTTATAGTTTAATTGAAATGCTTTCAGATAAGAAGTTCAAGTTGCATTAGAAATAATAATTAATTAATTCCATGCATTTGTGATAAAAATAGATAATTCTTTGATTTATTCAAGAAAAGAGTCTTTTAATGCAACTGAACTTCTTTTTCTTAAAAGCTAGGAGTTCCAATTTTAGAGAATGATTAAATTCCTTTTAATTGTTTTTATGATTTCAAGTTAATCTCAATTTAGAAGAAGGAAATAATATCTCAAGTTTGATTTCTCTCTCAATTCAATTCTTTTATTTTATTTTTAATTTAACTCTTGCTTTGTGATTAATTCCTCTTTTGTAATAAATTAATTCCTTTTTTGCATGATTAAATGGCAAATTTATTTATTAATTAAATATGCTAGGATATTTAATAAATTAAATAGGATAATTGATCAAAATGATATTCTTGGAATGATACAATTAATTAAATAAATATTTAATTCATATTGAGTAATTGATTTGCCATGTGACATTTAATGATTAAAGAATTAATTAATGTGCTCAAGATTGATTTAATTGCCTTTGGTTAGGACCTTGGTGATATTGTCAAGATTAGGGGCCCATGGTTTAGATGACCTTTTTTAGGGTATTACACCTCCTTACCAACACATGGAACCAGATCGGGTAGAATAAGTGGTATGGCAACATCCATGGGTGCAAGTGGCTAATAACCAAGACAAACCTCAAATGGACTATGAGCAGTGGAACTATGAATTGCCTTGTTGTAGCTATGCTGAATATATGGAAGACTTTCATCCCATGTGCGGGGATGTTTTGAGTGATACATGCGTAGTATTTGAATTATCATCTGCTTCACTACCTCTGTCTAGCCATCTGTTTGAGGATGGAAAGTAGTAGATTTTGTTAATTTTGTTTCCCTCTTTTCTCATAATGTGGACCAGAACTTACTAAGAAACTTATTGTCCCTATCTGAAATGATGGTATTTGGCAGACCAAAATGAACCCAAATATGTTCAAACAAAAGCTTTGTAGTGTCCTCTGCAAAAAATATTTTTTTACAAGCCACTATTACTGCCATTTTTGAGAACCTGTCTACCACAATATACACACAATCATGGCCTCTTTTGGTGGTAGGAAGACCAGACATAAATTCCATAGAAACTGAATGCCAAGGTTTTTTCAGGAATAGGAAGTGGTGA
The DNA here is from genome assembly GCF_030272615.1 of Cryptomeria japonica. NCBI lineage: Eukaryota > Viridiplantae > Streptophyta > Pinopsida > Cupressales > Cupressaceae > Cryptomeria > Cryptomeria japonica. The sequence continues at coordinate 438,180,180 of NC_081405.1, read as the reverse complement.
ATATAGTCCAAGTTTACAATTGGCAGGCTTAGCAATAGCCCATGCGGTACAAGCTTGAATATATGAAATGACATCATTTCTCAACTTTGGCCAATAAAAATACCTCTGAAGTATAGTAATAGTCTTACCTATGCCAAAATGACTAGCAACCTTACTATAGTGAGCTTCCCATATCATCTTTTTGCATTCGGCATTAGGCACACATATTTGGCCAAGGTGACAAAGCATTCCATCCTACAAATAGAAATCATTCACTTGATGTCCCTTCACCAATTGATTATAAACATTTGCAAATTCAACATCATTCTCATACAAGCAAGCCCAGGCTTCAGTTTGATGACCACATGAGTCCAATACCATATTGATAGCTGCAATCAGAGGCCTACTCAAATAGGCTGCTACTTTGTTAGTGCTTCCCTTCTTGTGGTGAATATTGAGATGAAATTGTTGAAGATAGGTTGACCATCATTGAGGTTGATCATTCTACAACTTCCCTTGTGTTTGCAAAAACTAAAGAGGTTTGTGGTCTGTGTGGATGACAATCTCCTTACCCAAAATATAATGTTTCCTCTACTTACAAGCTTGAACAATAGCATACAGTTTCTTGTTGTAAGTGGCATACCGATTCACTATATCAGAAAAAATCTAACTATGATATGCAACTAGGTGACCATGCTACATGAGGATAGCTCCCAAGGCATATTTTGATGCATCAATTTGTATTTCAAATGACTTTTGTAGGTCAGGAAGAGATAAAACTGGTGCAGAACATAATCTTCATTTTAACTCCTTGAATGCTTCCTGTTGAGCACCTGTCCATTTAAAATTTTCCTGTGTTCCTCCCTACAATGACTAATTTAGAGGCCAAGACAAATGGGAAAATCCCAACACAAATCTGTGATAAAAGTTTGCCAACCTGAGGAAACTTTGTAACTCTGTGAGATTTCTAGGAGATGGCCAATCCTTAATTACTTGTATCTTCTCCAGGTCAACATGGACACCCTCACTGTCAATAACATATCCTAAGTATCTGATACTCTGCATACCAAAGGAGAACTTTTATTTGTTTGCATAAAGCCCATGATCTTGTAAAGTTGAGAGAATTGTTTCCACATGTTGCCAATGTTCATCCCAAGTTTTGCTGAAGATGAGTATGTCATCCAGATATACCACCACAAAAGAATCAATGAATGGTCTGAGTACATCATTCATCATTCTCATTAATCTCACTAGGGCATTTGTTAGACTAAAAGGCATCACTAGCCACACAAACAATCCCTCTTTAGATTTGAAATTTGTCTTCCACACATCATCTGAGTCAATTGGTACTTGATGGTATCCCGATTTCAAATCAATTTTTATGAAGAATCGGGCACCTCTAAGCTGGTCCAAGAGGTCATCTATCTAGGGAAGTGGATACCTATTTTTGACTAAAATTTTGTTCAAGGCCCTATAGTCAATACAAAGTCTCCAAGTTCCATCCTTTTCTTTGCCAGAACAATGGGATTGCCACAAGGTGATGCACTTGGACGAATTTGTCCCTTCTCAATCAATTCTTGTATTTGCCTCTTAATTTCATCATTTTCTAATACTAATCTACGATAGAATTTTTCAATAGGCAATGGAGTTCCTGGTATCAAATCAATAGTGTGTCTTACTTGGCAGTGTGTAGGTACCCCAGTTGGCAACTTAAACAAATTCTCATATTTTATCAAAATTTGGTCCATAGATCTTTTATTTTATGTTGTGGTCTTTTTGATGGCATTGGAATTATATACAGACTTCCTTTCTTCTTCAGAATGAATCATCAATAATATGAATGTTCCTGTTTTGGCAACCAACCTCCTACATTGCTTAGCACTAATCAAAGAGGTAGTGTATGCAGGGCTTACCTCTGGTATTTGGTATTTCTGCTCACCTAATATGATTGTCATGCTACGAGGTCTGGACTCATAGACACCATGGAACTAGTACATATATGGTTGTCCTAACAAAACATCACAGACATCTAAAGGAGCCACATCATAGATTGCCTCATCTTTGAAAGGCTTTATAGAGTAGGAAAGGTGACACTACTAGTGCACTTGGATATCTCTCCCTTGACTTACCCATCCCATAGAATAGGATTGTGGATGTGCTGTTGTTTTTAGATTCAATCTTTTCATGGTCTTTGCTAATATTAGGTTCTTTGACTTCCACTATCAACAATAAAGTGTAGGGCTTTTACTCCAACCCACATTTGTGAGTGAAACAATCTCTCCTCATCCTCCTAGGGCAATATCTTTGTAGTAGCTACTGTTGCATATTGATTATCCTCAATGACTGGTTCATGACTTTCTTTTGTGCAAGATTCTGCCACCTTAGGTTCTTCCTTGTCCTTATGCATCTCCATGATTAAAATTTTTATGGTTCTACAATCTTTTGTGTTGTGAGATGGACTCTTATGGAATTCACACCACATATTGTTCTCTTGTGTCATCTTCATACCCCATTCCTTTTTCATTGGTGAATTGGGAGAAGATTCCTTGGAGGTTTGTTTCCATATAGTTTTGCCACCTTTACCCTTCCATTTGTTATTTGTGAAGTTATCCCTCCTTCCTTTCTGTTTGAATTTCTCCTCAATTTTTGGAGCAAATTTATATGCACCAGGTAAAGTCTCTATGTTTAGGAATTCCATTTAGGTTTGGATATACCTATGGAGTCCACTCTAATATTTTAAAACTCAGTTCTTCTCACAATCTTTGATGCCAAGTTTTGTTGCTAAAGCATGAAATAGATTAGTATATTCTAGAATAGTTTGGTCTTTTTTCTATCGAAGCAATTGCCACTGCATATATTTCTATTCATATGTATCTATAGGAAAATATTCTTCCTTTATGTGCTCCATGAATTCTCTCCATTTGGGTTTTTGATAAAAAATGAAAGTACTGCCACTTTCTACTACCTTGGATGCTAACTTCGCTTCCCAAGAATCTTTCACATGATTTTCACCTTTGAGAAGAGCGAAAGTTATTTTCTCTTCATCTGAGAATTGGTTGATAGAGAAATACCTTTCTAGTTTTGAAACCTAGTCATCAATGACATCTGCATCAATCAATCCTTGAAATGTGGGTATATCAAAATTCACTTGCACCTTGAATGGTGTATACCCTATGAATGGTGGGCTTGTAGGTGACCCACAAATTTCCAACATTTTCTTGAACTGCTCCATCATTTCTTCATGTTGGTTTGTTAATGCATCTACAACCAACACTTTAATGTCATCATCGGTTTGCAACTTAGCCATCTGCGATCATGTATGTCTCAAAGGAAGGTAGTTTGAAGGATTCCTTATTTCCAACCCCAATCTTTGATATGGTGATCATGTGTGATATGACATATCACACACTCTGATACCACTGATCCACTGATCTAAATTGTGGAGCGAACATGCTCTGATACCAGGGATCTAAATTATGGATTCGAATGACAACACCTAAGTGAGAACCTGCGGTATTGTGGATGAACAAGATAACACAGAATTGAAGTAAACCAAAAAGTGATCTATTCAATTCAAAAATTCAACATATAGTAGTTTAGGAGATTCCAAGGGTCACAAAAAACCCCTTGAGAATTGAAACCTACCAGTCACATCTGTTTATTACATAATAAAATCTAAAACTATGAAAATTTCAAAAAAACTATATGAAATTTTGTCCTAACTTTAACTAGGCATAACTTTCTGCTTGGGACTCGAAATTATGAGCCATTTAACTCGTTAGAAAGGTCTCCAAGAGTTGGAGGTGAATTCTTAAAAGAACTACCTACAACAATTTTCTAAAATATAGGCCAAACTTTCAAGGGCTGGAAATGCCCTAAAGGCCTTCAAAAATGACAATTACTAACATATAGAAATACTAAAAAATATATATATATAAATATTTCAAATTTTCTTCTGATCACTAACTAACTACAAGCTTTTTCTAATGTAAAAAAAAAAAATTAAACTCAAAAATGCATCCACTATGCCAAATAGAGTTCTGGTTCTAGCTCTGTTTTGTACCAGTTCATAAACCCTAAACACTACTACTGGTATCTCTTCTCCTCCAAAAATGCTTTCCAAACTATCTACAACTCATTTCATGATATAACATTTGCATACAAATGATCTACATACATATACTTTGCATTATGTAGCTTTGGTATATTCTCCTATGTCATATCCTTTTTTTTCATTCATTGTCAAAATGACCTAGCAGACTGACCGATATACCCATTACAAACAATATGCCTTATGTCAGCTTTACAAAAGATATTCAATGTTTGCCTTGACAATAATTACAAAATGATTTTCTAAATAAGTCTTCCTTGATGTCAGCTTCCTTCAAGTACTGATGTCGATGACAATGCTGATATAATCCTAGATACTCCAATGTTGGTGTCTGTCAATATATGGCTCCTAATGTTGGTAAATGATTTCCATATAATATTGTTGTCATCAATGACAACAAAATGAATCCGATGAGTGTCAATTTCCAACAGATATGCCTTAGGCCATGGAGACAGGAGGTGTGGAGGGAGGTGATGAGGAAGGAGATGATTATGAGGAGGGAATGAGGGCTCAGGTTAGGAGTTTGGAGGACTTGGTCACTACTTTGTGGTAGTAGCAAATGGAGGATAGAGATCAGTATCGACGGGCGATGGAGGAGTTGACTATAGAGAGGGATTAGATAGCTACTGAGAGAGATCAGCTACAAAGAGAGAGGGATGAGGTAGTCAAGTGGGCTCAAATCACCATGGGATGAGGTAGTCAGGTGGGCCAAATAGGTAAACATTTTTCTACTACACAAAAGGCTATTTACTATAGGCAAGAGAGTCATTCTGGAGGGGTAGAGATGTTAGGATAACCAGTGGACAACTAAGAGGGGGGTGAATCAGTTGTCAACAAATTATATTAATCAAACCACTTTATAACCTTTAACCAGAGCACATAAACATTGAATACTGGAATAGCAGAAACAGATACCGGTAAGCGATAAAACTTAAGAATGAAATAGCGAATTAACATAATGCAACCATACCACATAACACCATGATTTGTACATGGAAAACCCAATAAAGGAAAAAACCATAGTGGGAAGCCTACCCATAGTCAGATGATACTTCTACAAAAAGTATGTGATACAATAAGGGGCTTGCACATGTAGGAAGGAACACTGCCTAGAGCATACTACTCATTACAAAGGAGTCTCACTGACTACGGAAAGGTTATAACAACCTCAAGATAATTGGATAATAATATAGAAAAATGAACTGCCAGAGATAGCATCTACCATGCTTGATTACAGTCTCAGTGAAGCTCAATACCAGAGGCCTTTGACCTCTTACTTAAAACCAATTCTATCACCTATGATCGACCAAATATCCTTCACATATGATATTTCATTCCATGACCATGACACATTATCTACAATGAGATCTTACATCAATTTATACAAATCCTAAGGCCTAAACCAATTAGGTTGGCCACCTAAAAGATATTACAATAATATCATTACATACATCCATATTACAATGATATGCCATGTCAGCTTAAGACCAAAACAACAATAACCAATCCATAAAACATCCCGGTAACGTGTATAGAACACGTTAACATGATATTGGTTCATAACCTCGACAGGTGCTGGACCTAATCTAGGTCCACCATGCCAATGCAATGTCTCCAAGCAGTCGAGGCATGATCAAGGATCACCTTTTGCATCTTGAATTCCATCTAGAAGCTGCACCAACACCACTTGTGTATCCTATCAAATATTCTTAGTAAAAGATCTACCGGTAAAACCTTAAACCTTATCGGTATTACAAGATCTTATACCAGTAACCAAAACTTGTCTGTCGGTAACCAACCATAATAGCTAGTGTTGACATCAATGACAAAACATCAATGCAACACATAATCAATTCCTCCATATTGCCAATAATGTCCCCCTTTGGCATTGATGACAACATTAGATGTGAAAAGAAAACATCTAAGTACCAAGAAGTGCCAAACATTTCTCATAGAAGATATAACAATGAAAAACTAAAAAATCCTAGCAACTCCCCCTGAGGAGTGTAGTCCAATCTAAAACTGATCTGAATCTCTCTCCCATAAACATTATTTTTCACATATATCTCTCCCCCTTTGACATAAATTCCAATGATATGACATAGATATCAAAATTATGTGAATCTCAAAGCTGACTACTCCCCTAGTGTCAGTACTGGTGTAACTATCTTAGTGACTTGTGTCAATTGATGCATTGCCAGTTTAGTCATGATCATTTCCACTACTAGTTCCATGTCATATGATATCAATTGATTTCTGTATTGCTCATCCACTTTCACATTAGTGCTCTCCACAATTTTCTGCAATCTTTTGTTATAACATCTATATGCTTTACTTTGAATTGAATATCCAAGAAATATCCCTTCATCACATCTAGGATCAAACTTCTCAATTGAATCATCCCTTTTGATATAACATTTACTTCCAAAAATTCTAAAATATTTAATAGTGGGTGTATGTCCAAACCATAATTCATAAGGGGTCTTACCGGTTTCACCTTTGATGTCTACTCTGTTGAATGTGTAGATTGTTGTACTCACTACTTCTCTCTAGTAGATGTGAGGCAATTTGGCTTCCATCATCATGGTTCTCACTACATCCAAAATGGTTCTATTCTTCCTTTCCACTACTCCATTCTGCTGAGGAGTCTGGGGTGCAAATAGTTGTCTCCTAATTCCATTTGTCTCACAATAACTGTTAAATTCATGAGAAGTGAACTCACCACCTTGATATGATCTCAGCCATTTGATTTTTAATCCAGTTTTTGTTTCCACCTTTGCTTTAAAGATCTTGAATTTCTCAAAGACTTTATACTTCTCCCTTAGAAAAGTTACCCACATCATTCTAGAATAATCATCAATTATCAGCATGAAGTATCTATCACTTTGAAAGCTTCTACTCCTTGTTGGACCACATAAGTTAGTATGAATCAAATCAAGCACATCGTTAGATTTATCATGTATGCTCTTAAAATAAGTTCTAACTTCCATTCCCAATTGACATTCCTTACATACCAGATTATGAGGCTTTATAATCTTAGGTATATCTCTAACTGCCTTTGTTGAACTGATCTTAACAATACAATCAAAATTAACATGACACAACTTGTTATGCCATAACCAACTCTCATCAATATGAGCAATCAAACATGTCTTATTAGCAGTATTCAAGTGAAAGATATTACCTCCAAACTAAGTACCAGTTGCAATCTCCAAACCAATTTTGTTAATGATTTTGCAATTTCTATCTTTAAACTAAAGTTGGAATCCCTTGTACACCAATTGACCAATACTTAAAATATTATGCTTTAAACCTTCTACATAATAGACATTATCAGTATTATTCTTTCCACCCAGAGAAATAATACCTCTACCTTTGATCATACATGCTTTGTCATCTCCAAATCTGACTTGACTGCCATTGTATTCTTGCAGAGACAAAAAATTCTTTTATCTCCAATCATATGATGTGAGCATCCACTATCAATTACCCATTCATCCTTGTCTTCAAATTTTGCTTCTAGGGCCTTTTCTTCATTATTGATAGTTGGTTCCAGTTCATCTTCTTTTAAATCATAGAACACCCATTCCTTTCCATTGTCGGATCCACTATCAGAGTCTACTGTTGGCTCATCCTCAGAGTCATCACTTACTCCATCATCCGCTATGTAGCATTGTTTGCTTTTATTGAATCTATATCTGTTCTGATTAGGCTTAAATGATTGCTTAACTCTTTCTTCAAATCTTGCATTCCTTTCAGGACATCTAGATGCAAAATGACCAATCTTATTACATGCAAAACATTTAAAAGGTGCTTTTCCTTCATACTTACTTCCTACCGGTCCTTTAGGTACTCTTCTAGAAAATAAGGCTTCAAGTTGCTCAAATTCTTCATCCTCTTTCCTCATATCATCCAATTATTTTTCATATAAGGCTTTACAAACACTTTTTCCAGTAGATGATGATGCATGAAAGCAGGTTCAGACTTTGCAGCTCTAGAAGGTCCAAATTCTTCAAGCTCAAAAGTAGATAATTTCCCAATCAGAATGTCTCTGTTAACTAAAGTGTTTGCCATTGTTCTCAATTCATTAATTGTAGTCACCTTCATCTTGTAAGCTAGTGGAAGGGCTCTCAAGACTTTGGAAACTATTTCATCTTCACTCAGAGATCCTCCACAACATTGAATTCCCATGACAATCTCATTTACTCTTTCCATAAATGTAGCAATTCTTTTATTATCTTCCATCTTCAAGTTCTTACACCTTACCCAGTAACCATCAAGTTTAGAAATTTTGACAATAGGATCACCTTCATTTAGAGTTTGCAATTTATCCCACATAACTTTTGCCGATGATTTATCAGTCAATCCCATGATTTGCTATCAGTAAGTGCACACAAGAGGGCCTCTCTAGCTCTACAATTATTTTCAATATTCTTGTCGAGGTCTGCAGGAGCAGGATTGCCAGATGCTGGATCATAAGGTGTATATCCTTTCTTAGTGATCTCCCAAATACCCTTGCCAAGACATCTAAGATGAGTCTCCATTCGGATTTTCCATATCACATAATTTGTTCCATCAAGCTTAGGGATTTCCCTTCTGAAAGTAGTTGTTGGTGGATTTGAAGTATTAGTTCCCATAGGATCTACCTCAAGCAGTTAAGCTTCTGCAAAATAGGACCAAAGCTTTGATACCAACTATTAGGATAACCGGTGGACAACTAAGAGGGGGGGTTGAATTAGTTCCCAACAGATTATATTAATCAAACCACTTTATAACCTTTAACTGGAGCACATAAACATTGAATATCAGGATAGTAGAAACAAATACTGGTAAGAAATAAAACCTAAGAATGAAAAAATGAATTAACACAATGCAACCATACCACATAACACCATGATTTGGACATGGAAAACATGGTAAAGGGAAAAACCATGGTGGGAAGCCTACCCATAGTCAGATGATACTTCTACAGAAAGTATGTGATACAATAAGGGACCTACACATGTAGGAAGGTACACTACCTAGAGCATACTACTCATTACAAAGGAGTCTCACTAACTACAGAGAGGTTATAACCACCTCAAGATAATTGGAAAATAATCTAGAAGAATGAACTACCAGAGATAGCATCTACCATGCCTAATTATAGTCTCGGTTAGGCTCAATACTGGAGGCCTTTGATCTCTTACTTAAACCCAATTTGATCACCTATGATCGACCAAATCTCCTTCACATATGATATTTCATTCCATGACCATGACACATGATCTACAATGAGATCTTACATCAATTTATATAAATCCTAAGGCCTAAACCAATTAGGTTGGCCACCTAAAAGATATTACGATAAGATCATTACATACATCCATATTACAATGATATGCCATGTCAGCTTAAGACCAAAACAATAATAACCAATCCATAAAACATCTTGGTAACTTGTAGAGAACATGTTAACATGATATCAATCCATAACCTAGATAGATACCAGACCTAATTTGGGTCCACCATGCCAAAGCAATGTCTCCAATCAGTCAAGGCATGATCAAGGATCACATTCTGAATCCTGAATTTCATCTAGAAGCTGCACCAACACCACTTGCGCATCTTGTCAAATATTCTCAGTAAAAGTTGTGCTGGTAAAACCTTAAACCCTTATTGGTAACACAAGATCTTCTTCCAGTAACCAAAATCTGTTTGCTGGTAACCGACCATAACAACTAGTGTAAACATCAATGACAAAACATCAATACAACACATAATCAATTCCTCCATATTTCCAACAAGAGAGAGCTAGTTTTAGTGCTTTCATGGGGAGGAGATTGAGTCGATCTAACTCTCGATAGAATAGGAGTAGAGGAGTGATGGGTCCACCTAGGGTGCCATCGGGACAGACTAGTGCTAGGTGAGATATGCCTACTGATAGGGGTAGCATCAGTTGAGATGCTTTGTTATTGATGATGTATCATAGATACGATGTATTTTGACACATTGATGAGATATATGACATGCATTGTTTTGTGATGAGTTATGCCTTATTTGATGGTGTATTCTATGATATAATGTTTTTTATTTTTATGCGTATTTGATGATGCAACTAATGTTAATGTGATATGATGCAGTATATGTAATGTACCTTTATTTCATGAGGAATGAATCTATGTGTGATAAATATCTAAATTTGCCTAAGTGAAATGCTTGTGACAATGCAAATATTATGGAAAATGTGAATGTGCAAAAAATGTTCTAATGCAACATTATATGCGGATGTGAAATGATTTAAATGAAAATGCAATGTGATGTTTTTGTTGTGTCAAAATAGGTGTTGAGAATTTGTGAATTTTGGAAGAAATGTTAGTGGTTAGATGGAAAATAGATAAGAAATGATGAACTAATTTAACCAACCTTTATTTATTCCAGAAATAGAATTGATAAAATCAACCTGATTGATAAAATGTTGATGAGAAATTCTTTGTTGCTTAGTGCAATACATTATCATCATTGAGCCTTATTATGTAACAATGGAACTTATTACACCTAGATATGAGGAACCAAGATGTGTAGATATATCATTACAAGAAACAAACACATAGAAAATAAGGAATGAACCCTCCATTTCAAAAATTATGTTGGGAGTCAAGGTATGTGCGACATTCAAAGAGCGAATTTACTTATCACAGACACCCACAACATAATTATGTTGAAACTTCATTGGTTCCAACCACAAACAACAAACAAAGAAAATGATCATGCCCATCACAACTCCTCTAGTCACTTTTTGGACATCCTTGAGTAGCTAAAATCTATGATCTTCCCCAATTGGATAAAAAGATTCAACCAAAATAGACAAAACTCCGTAGTTGGACTGACTATGTCTTTGCTTTGATATGTTTGATGTGATTTTGATAATGTCTGGTTTCAAAAGTTTTGGACCCCGTTTAAGACTGACCTATTTAGTTCTGAGTGTACCAATTCTATTTACGACAAGATGTTGATCACGTTGATAGTTTGATAGTGATTTGATATATTAGATAGCTGATTAGCTTGATTGCAAATGTTTTGACAAGATAGTTGTATCCTTTATTGAACTTCATGCGAAGTGTTTGCTGGATATCTACTAGGGTGTTTGATTCTTGCGAGACATTTATTGCAAGTTTTTTAATTGATTTTTAAATGTTTTTGTATTTTGTGGATCGATATTTGAATTTTGATTTTTTTCAGGACTTTATCTGAATGTTTTGATTTTTTCAAGACTTTATCTGAATGTTTTGATTTTTTCAGGAATTTATCTGAATGTTTTGATTTTTTCAGAACTTTATCTTACTGTTTCAATTTTTTTAGGACTTTATCTGGATGTTTTGATTTTTTTCAAGACTTTATCTGAATCTTTTGATTTTTTTGGCACTTTATCTAAATCTTTTGATTGATTCAGTTATGCCCCCAAGTATGCAAACCTGTATGATATGATGATTTGTAGAATGTGGTGGAGATAATGAATTTTTCAAATGCAAATTATACTAATGCAGTATGTGAAATGAAGATGTAGTAGCTATTCAAACAAGGATTACTATGTGTGCCCCTCATTTTGAAATGCACTGATTGAATTGAAGGTGTGAAATTTTTTAGAGATAGGAGTTCAATCCATTCTCAAAAGGCTTTAGATCATCCAATTTAACACATTGTGTAGCCAAGATTTATGAAGGGAGGTGCAGAAAAATTCTCCATCAATTCTTGAAGCTTTGATCTTCTTTTGTGAATGTGTGTGAATTTGAATTTATTTTGGCTCTTATAACCATCAGAGACACTTGGAATCCTATGTGGCTAGCTACGTCAATTATTCTAACTTCAAAAGCATCCTAGATAGAGCCTCGCTACCAGCAAGAATTTAGGGCTCCAACAAGGTTATGCACTGTAATCTCTCAAATATTGCTTCATTGCCAGCAGTGTCCATAACCCTGATGGAGTTATTTGCATGTTCCCATAGTGAAGCTTTTATTGTTGCACTTGTATGCATGATATTTCAGTAATATATCATTGTTTATTTTTCCCTTTGATGGATATTGGCATAGTATTTTTCTTTTCTTTTCTTTATTTTCTTGCCTTGACTTGTAAGTGATGAAACCTACGTGGTTATGACAATTATAGCAGTGCTGAAGTAGAATTTTGGATTTTTCACTAGCCACGTGATCAACTAGGTATCTATAATGACTTAGAGCTATTGATTAATGTGTGAGATCTAGAAATTAATAGATTTTGAGTAAAGAAGTTCAATAGTGAAACTTCTACACAACCATAGATAAATCTCAATGACAAGGGGATGTTGAAAATGAATGACTAAAGGCCTCCTAAAGACTTCATGATCTAGTATCTAGGAAATGAGACCACCTTCTATCCTTTTAGTGCAGACAGGTGAATGACTCAGACAATCATCCTCTATTATTGATGCAATGATATGCTATGCAAACTATATGAGATGCAATGCTTTCAAAATGATATGCAAGTATAGAAAGTAAATTCTAATTAAAACCCAACCCTTTAGATGTGATATCTTTTTAGTTGAATGTTGTTAACTGGATCGGGGAGTGGATCTCCCTCCATTGTTTGTAAATGATAAGTGTTGTTTTCAACTACTTTGGTTATAACAAAAGGACCTAACCAGTTAGGCTCAAATTTTCTTGGTTTTTCGCATTCAACAAGATTTCTTTGATTTTCTTTAAGAACGATATCTCCTACCTTGAAGAAACATGGGTTTACTCTTTTATTGTAGCTTCTTCTTATTCCATTTTGATATCTCTGTAAGTGATTTAGTGCACTTTGTTGTTTTTCATCTAGGAATTCTAGTTCTTGCAAACATACTACTCTGTAGTCTTCTTCTGTTATAATGTGTTTTAGAGAGACTCTCAATGATGGAAATTCTACCTCAATAGGAAAAATAGCTTTTGAACCATAAACCAAAGAGTAAGGTGTGACACTAGTGGTTGTACAAACACCAGTTTGATAGGCCCAGAGAGATGGATTTAGTTGAAGATGCCAATTTTGTCTATTGTCATTGACAACTTTCTTTAAAATTTTTAAAATGATCTTATTTGTTGCCTCTGCTTGACCATTTCTTTGGGGATAGTAGGGTGTCGTAAAACGTTGCTAGATTTGAAATTGTTTGCAAAGTTCACTCACTTCTTGATTTTTGAAGGGTCACCTGTTGTTAGTTACAATGCACATGGAGACTCCATACCTGCAGATGTAATTCAAAATGAACTTAGCTATTTTATTTCTTGTTGTGAAGGTCATCGGGATTTCTTCAACCCATTTGGTAAAGTACTCAATAGGCATGAGTATAAATTTATATCCATTGGAGGAGGTAGGGTGCATTTTCCTCATAAGATCTAGTCCCCACTATGAAAATGGCCATGGTGATGTTATTGGTTGAAGATCTTGAGTAGGTGCATGGATCAACTTTCCATGTATTTGGAACTGTTTGCATCTTTGGAGATACTTGTAAGAGTCCTTTTCCATTGTAGGCCAATAACAACCTATTCATAATAGTATTTTTGCTAGGGTTGGTCCAGAAGAATGTGATCCACATAAGCCATCATGGACTTATTTTAGGGTGATTTGTGCTTCGTCAACATTGAGGCATCTAAGCAAGGTGTCATCTACACTATTTTTGTGTAAAGTGTTAGCAATGATTGAATGTCTTGATGATTGCTAGATGACTGCCTTTCTTTGATTTCATGAAAGATTAGGAGGTATATATTGATCATGGAGATATAAATATATATCTCTGTACCATGTGGACTCAGGTCTTGTTATCATACATACATATTCAGTGGATGGCATTTCATAAGCTGACACAATGAGTTGTTCCACTTGAAAATCAAAGTGAGTTCCATTGTTAGGCATATCCAAGACAGAGCCTATTGTTGCCATTGCATTGGCTACCTTGTTTTGCACTCTTGGTATTTGTTTAAATGTTACATTAGTGAAGTATTATTTGTATTCATACACCAATTGCTTGTAGGGTGTCAGCTTATCATATTTTGTACTATAATCATCATTGACCTAGTTAATAATGAGTTGTGAGTCTCCGAAGACTTGTAATTCCATGATTTTCCATTGTAGTGTAGTACAGAGTCTTATCACCAAGGATTCATATTCAACAATGTTATTGGTGCAAGGAAATCTAATACTGAATGATTTGGGAATGGAATCTCCTTGAGGAGTAATGAATAGAATTCGTGCTCCTGCTCCATGACTTGTGTGAGACCCATCAAAGTATAGTTTCCAGTTCATTTGTGCTGATAGTAAAAATATTGATTCATCTAAAAAATCTACCACCATTGTATGACTGTCTTATAGGGGTGCTTTTGCAAGTTGGTCTATTTTGATCTGTCCTTTGATGGCTTTTCTGTCGACATATTCAATGTCGAATTCACTGGTATCATGACCCACTTGGAAAACCTTCTTGTTAATTCTGCTTTGTTCATCAAGTACTTGAGTGGATCAAAGTGTGTAATGAGCTGGACTTTATGACTCAATATATAGTGTCAGTTTTTGTGATGCAAAAACTAGTGCAAGACACACTCTTTCTATTGGTGTGTAGTTGAGTTCATATCCAATAAGTGTTCTACTAATGTAGTAGACATCTCTCTCTTTTCCTTGTTCATCATGTTGTTCTAGGAGAGAACCTAAGTAGTGATTTTTTGCACCTATATACAGGAGTAATGGTTTCCCATGCATGCGTGTAACCAAGACTAGTGTGGACAAAAGATATTCTTTTAGTTTCTGGAATGCTTCTTAGCATTATTGTGTCCATTTGAATGTGACACCTTTTTTTAAAAGATATTGAAAAGGTTGGCACTTTTATGCCAATTGGGCTATGAAGCACCTTATGGATCATAATCTGCCCTGCAGGCTTCTGAGTTGCTTGAGTGTAGTGGGTGATGACATGTCTAAAATGACTTTTACTTTTTTTGGATCTATTTCAATGCCACAATTAGATATAATGAATCCCAAGAGTTTGTCAGATGTTACTCTGAAAACACATTTTTTTGGATTGAGTCATACATTGTATTGTTCAAGTCTATCAAATATTTTAGCCAATATGTCTAGATGTTCATCCCCTGTGTTGGATTTTTCTAACAAATCATCCACATAGTCTTCCATGATTGTGTGTATCATGTCATGGAATAAGGTGATCATTTCCCTTTGATAAGTGGTGCCTACATTTTTAAGGCCAACTGACATCACATTCCAGCAATATGTTCCCCACATACAAGTGAATGTTGTCTTAGGTTGGCCCTCTAGTGCAATTTTGATTTGATTATAACCAGAAAAACTGTCCATAAGTGATAGCATTTCATTTCCAGTTGTCAAGTCCATTATCATGTCTATGTTAGGGAGTGGAAAGTTATCTTTTGGGAAAGCCTTGTTGAGATCTCTAAAGTTGGTGTAGATCTTGATACCTCTAGTATGCTTGGTTACTGTGACTAGATTTGAAATCCACTCAGCATAGTCTATGGGTCTAATGAAACCCACTTTCAACAATTTTTGTAGCTCAATTTTGACTAACAAAGCTATGTGAGGGTGCATCTTTTTGAGTTTTTGTTTATATTGTTTTACTACTAGTAGTAATGGAAAATTATGTAAGACCATTTTAGGATCTAACCCTGACATGTCTTCCTAAGATCATGCAAAATTGATTGGTCTTTGTTTAAATAATTGGATAAACTTCTCTTTTTCCATTGGATTCAGGGACTTTTCTAGGTATATATTATGAACTCTTTCATCATCATTGATGTTGATTTCTTCGGTCTCTTCCACTAATAATGTTGATTGTTCTTTATCAGTAGGGAGAGTTTTCATTCTGTTATGAGAAGTGTGTTCTACTTCATTGTCATTATCTTTAATTGAAGAGGAGCTTGCTTCTCCAAAATATGCAGTTTTGTCCAGATCTATTGCAAAGCCAACTTTGTGATCATCATAAGGGAATCCATTCCTTGTACCCAATAATTTAGCTATGGCTTCATCATTTTGAAACCAGTCTAGAGTTGGTTTCCCTTCTTTCCCCCAATCAATCAAATATGAATGTATAAGGGGTAATTCATTGTTTCCTTCTATTGTAAAAGATCTTGATAACATGCATACTAAGTTATCTGGATGATCTGGTATATCTTCATCATCAATTGCTTGTGGGTTGTCATCATGATCAGATAGGAATTCATAGTCATGAGAATCTGTCACACTTTCTATGTATATTTCACTTTGTGAGGTTGTGTCACTTATGTCCTCTAGTTCTTGTAACTAAGTTTGTTATAGATTTGTGGACCTCCTTTGTATGGTGGATATCCTTCTTAAGCCTAGTAACGGTCGTTGCAGTCCTTCTTCTATTGACTCAAATAGAGGATCTTGAGTTGTTTCTCTTGGTAAAAGTATTGACAACAACCAAGGATTGGGCTCATTTATTGGTGCTAAGCCTATGTATACTACCATATTTGCTTGTATAAATGTTTCATGTACTGTATTGCTAGATGATTCTGAATTAGTTTCTTATAGAAGTTGCCTCATATCTTCACCATCTGATTCCATACTAGGAGATTTTAGTGCTTTCTTGCTTTTGTGAGATGAAGGGGAAAATACTCATGTTGATAACTGATTCTAAGGTATGTACTCTGATGGTAGTCTAGTTTTGTTAAGTATATCTAGTGTATATTGTCTTTCCTTAGTTATCTTTGGTGCATGTTTATATCCTAGCCCTTGATTCTTTGGGTTTTCATGTGGTAAAATAGGTTCTAATCTTCCTTGCTTCTATAGTCCCAATCTTATGGTACCATCATACCCATATTTTTGTAGCATCTTGAAACCATTGCCATACTAGTCTAAAGGTAACTTGGATATTATCATGTCATCTTCTTCTCTATATATCCATTGATTGACATCTTTATTTAGAGATTCTTCTTGTAAGTCTCCCCATCTAATGAAAGAGAATGAATCTGAGTACTTTACTATCTCTTTTCCTTTATCTTGTTTCATCACTTTGTTCTGAGGCTTCCCAAAAGACCTAGGAGAAAGAGATAATTATCTGTCATTCAAGGTACTTGAAATGGAATATTCCTCAAAACCAACCTCCTTAATCTATAAAGAAGATGTGATAGGTGTATTATTGTATTTTTTTGTGAATTTTAATGACTCCATTTGTAAGTGAAGTGGAGCTGCCTGATTGTTTGGTACTTGATTATCTGTGCTTGCCCTTAAATAATTGCAGTGTTGAAAAGGGTTTGGCTTGCCATGAACAGTGATCTCAATGCCATTGTATGGGAACTTAACATATTGGTGAAAAGTTTATGGTACTGCCTGCATGGAATGTATCCATGGGTGGCCTAACAACATGTTGTATCCCAACTCTCTGTCTAGGACCTGAAAGGTGGTATTTGTTGTAAGTGGTCCCACTTGTACTAGAAAAGTCACCATATGCTTAGAAGGGTGTTCCTCATCATCATAAGATTTGATATTGATTCTCTTGGTAGAATCAATATAATATTTGGAATATCTTAAAGCTTTAATCAAATGCAATGTGCATATGTTAAGGCTAGCTCCACCATCTATAAGTACTCTTAAGACCTTCTTTCGGTGAATCAAAGCTTCCAAGTGTACGAGATCATTATGCATGGGTCAGTCTATAGGTACATCTTGCTAAGTGAATGTGACCTTTGAAGCTACCAAGTTTCCAACCATGGACTAGAATGTTTTCTCATCAATATCTCTGGAAACAACTAAATCTTGTAATGCTTTGTCAAGGATTGCCTTATGAGCTGGTGAGATGCATAGTAACTCAAATAATGAAATTTGAGCTAGAGTTCGCTTCAACTAATCCACCCTATTGTAATTTCTAGTTGTTGAAGGGGGATTTGAAGGTACCCCTTGTAATGTGACCTTTGACCTTCTAGTGATGACAACACAGTCTCTACTTGGGGGATTTATTGTGATTGTAGCCACTATGTCATCTCCTACACTAAGTGTGTTTATGGCATTAATCAAATGTGACATTGGCATTGTTTTAAAAATTGGACCTAGAAGCCTTTCCTTTGTCATGCTTGACAAAGGGATCCTTGAAGATGGTATGATCTGTGTTTGGTGTCTTATTAGCATCCACAATAATTTTGCCTTGATCAGTGAGATCTTGTATGAGTTTTTTTACTTTGTAGCAACTTTTTGTCTTGTGACATTTATTATGGTGGTATTCACAAAAATAATTGTCATTCCACCAAGTGGGCTTGAATGGACCTGGTTCATATGGTCTAGCTTCTGGTAGAGTTATGCCATTACTTTGTATTAACTTTTTGAGTGTTGACTCAATAGGTTCACCAAGGGGTGTAAAGTTTCTTCTGGGTGCACCTACCCTTGGTGGTCTTGGATTGGTTGACTGAATTGCATTAGTTTTGCTTATCTGAGTTTGATTCTTACTATCAAAATCAACTAGTCCTTGTAGAGATACTATTGGTTGAGCTCTATTTACAACATGAGCATCAACAAATCTGTCACTTGTAACATTTTTGTTCCTAGGCCAAATTTTTGGCCTTTCATTGTTTGTACTTGTGGTTGGCCCATTATCTTTGTGGTGTTTCAGTATCACTTGCTCTAATAAGCCTCTTTCACAATTGATGCCTTTTTTCCATGATGTCTTTAAAATTTTTAAGGCATTGCATTTGTAATGGATACTATTGACTCTTAATTTTACCTTAAATGCTAACAACCTTATGGGAAATTCAATGATGGGGGACCTTTTTCGTGAAACTCACTGAATGACCTCCGGGTTTGAGAAGCTGACTCTTCATACAATTGGGGAGAAAAGGGGAAGGAAAAAACTTAAAACAAATGATCTACACTACTTAGGCAATATACCAAAATATTTTGGAAAAGCATTAACAACATATAAAACCTGAGACATGTGACTTTAAAGCTCATTCAACAATCCACATGTTCAAACCATTTGAGAGAGTAACTAAACAAAAATCATTCAATGTAAAATGAAATTAACCATTCATCCAACTGATAACAAGTCTCAAAACATAGTTTAATTTGTAGAGTCTCACAACAAATACCATAGAAGTTTTTGAACTCTAAAACAACACAAAAGTCAATATATTAAGCTTCAAATAAAACAATCACAAAGGCCATAGGCACAATCTGACATGTCTATCATTCACCAAATTTAATCAAAATAAAGGCTTCTTTAATGAGCCAAAGTCTAAAAATCTCTCTAAAAGTCCAAACCCTTCAAGGCAAGAAAAAGAAAGAATAAATAGATCCCTCGTCTCCTAATTAACAGCTCACAACATCAGCAACATCCTAGCAATCGCTTCTGATAGGAAAACATAGTGTGGCACACCACGAGATGCTACCTAGCAAAACAACCTTTGAAGTTGTTATCTCAACCACATCATGGAGATCCTTGCACCTGCAAAACAAGAAAATCATGATGCAAACTGCATCCTGGTTCACGAACTACTATGGAATACACGTAGCAGCTCGGGGGATATTCAAAGTCGAGTGCAGAAAGAGAACCAGATCGTGCAACATGGGGAAACCAAGTGTCTTCATATTTACATGATGGATGGTGGGTCCAAGAAGAATACATCAACATAAAAACCTAAGCCACGTCAACTATCTGCAGAATAGTAACCAGATCGGTTAAGGTCTTACAACGTTCTTCACCAAAATAGATTCTATTAGGAATCCAAATCTTTGTTAGGAGATAAGTCCTATTAAAGGATTTCAGATCCACAACTGTGAACCACCTTGTTAGAGGATTTACAATAGGCTTGGTTGGGCCTACCCAGTTAAAGGTTTTAGACTTGTTGAAGATATTAGTAATCAACAAGTGAGTGATCTAGAAGATAGTACAAAATGCTTGATTAGATCCTTGACAGTTCTCTATTAATGCATTACAACATTATTTCAGTCTTCTATTCTTTTCACTCACAAGCTCTGTAGTGAGATACCTATTTCGCACAGACCTAATCTTTTCTCCAACAATCAAACATATCAACAATACTTAAAATCCTAGACATGATGCCCTCATATAGGAACCTGATTTCATGTCAGTCCAATATTATTAGACTACAAGTTCCTAGGTACAATGCCTCTAGACACATTTGCTAACATGACACACAAACACTGCCAAAGTGTTGGTGGATAATAACTCATCACACTTTACAATTATACCGGTTTAACACAATATATTGATTATTGGTTAACAAATGAAGACTAGAAAACTAGAACATAGTGTTCCGATCAAAAAGATTAATTACCGCTCGGGGTCTTCATTTTTCTTGAGGTCTTTATACTGCTTGGGGTCTTCAGTCATGCTATGATCGGTAATCATCTTCTGTAAAACACTGATAGCCTTTAACAAACAAAGACTATACATATAATGACATACAATACCGGTTGGAACAACTACCAGTTGAGAATAACTCATACATCAAATAAGTGTGTGTCCATCAATGACAATCACAACTAAACATCATCAAAATACCAACAATCTCCCCCTTTGGCATTTATGGAAACAATTAGGAAAATTTTGACATCTAAGTGCTTACAAAACAAAAATAGATGCCATAATCAAAATTACTCCCCCTAACCATATACACTACTCCCTTTGCAAAAATTACAAGTATGTGCATGAAGTCTTTCAATACTACTCCCCATAAAATTTTATATTACTCCCCCTTTGCCAACAATGACAAAGTAATGCAAAATATTCTCTTTTTACATAATATAAAAATAGAGTATATTTTCATGACAATAAAGAGTAAAACTTCTCCAAAATAGATTTAAAGTTTTGCATAAAATTCTTCATGTCTGAAGACCATGAATCAAGAAGTGAGGCAGCAATTTCACTCTCAGTCTTCATCTAGAAGGATAATTCTTCCATTGCATTGATAGTGCTCATCTCCTATGTGATAGTAATAGCCTCCAAGTTTAGAAAGCACTTCTAAAGAACCTACAATTTTGGTAATAGAAGCAACTAGAGCTCATGTAGTTCTCAAGTTTGATTACAAATCTTTGAGTCAAGCTTTGCAATCTGATACTGGTGAGTATGAACAGTCTATCCATATATGGTGAACAAATCATAGGGAAATTTGAAGTTGTTGATATACTTTTGTAACTCCAATTGGAGTTGACTCTTCTGTTTCAAAGCATCTTCACAAAATAGGTGAGGTTGGCAAATTTTGCTCAAGAGGAGGTTACCTTCACCTATAGCTGAACTTATATCATCCTTTTGCTTAAGCAGTTTTTCTCTATCTTCATCCATTTGCTTGACTAATGAAACTTTCGGATCTTTTTCATGCTTCTTCTCTGTAGAAATCTGGGCAACATCTTCTAAAGATTACACTTGATTATCTACTACTGTGTAGAGAAGTTTTAGCTTAGCCAGCGAGGAATCGGTAATGGGAAGGTTAGTACCTAGGATTAGATTGTAAAGAGTGTCAATAGCAAACTGAATGACATCCTGTTCTTTCTTTTACCTCAGTTCTTCCAATCTAACCTATGCTAGTTAAATGCTCCTCAGTAGCTCACTTTCATCAACTGATTGAGTCAGACAGGCAAGAGTCAAATTGGTCGGACCAATGAGATCAAATTGCTTGGCTTGATCTTCGGTTGCCTTAGGTGTTTGTCCTCCTTCCTTTGCCTTGATATCCTCTTGTCTTTTCTTCTCCTCTTCTTCTTTTTCTTTGGCTACCTTGGCGGCCTTCTCTTTCTCCTCTTCCACTCTCCTCTTCTCTTCTTCTTTCTTTCGCTCTTCTTCCCTCTTTTTCTCTTCTTCCTTTTTCTTCTCTTCTTCATCCTTCTTCTTTTCCTCTTCCTTCTTCTTCTCCTCTTCCTTCCTCTTCTTCTCTTCTTCCTCCTTCTTCTTCTCATCTTCTTTCTTCTTCTCCTCTTCCACTCTCTTCTTCTCTACTTCCTACTCTACTCTCTCTTTCTCTTGTCTCACTTTCTCCACTTGCTCTTTCTCTTGTTTCTCTTTTTCTGTTTTCTCTTTTTCCTATTTCTATTTTTTTGGTTTCTTTTCCTTTTATTTCTGTACTCTCTCCTTTTCAACTTTCTCCTTATCTAGAGTGGTATCTTCAATATCTAGTGTATAAACATCAATGGGGTCATTTTGTTCTGCTATTATTTCACCCATACTATCAAAGATTTCATCCAGTTTGGTTGTGGATAGGTCAGGCTCTTTCTCAACCTGTCGATTAGCTTCAAATACATTTTGCATTTTGGCAGCTGCCTTAACCTATAGATGGGTGTCTTTTTCCACTTTATAAGTTTTGCCTCCAAGTAGTTGAAGTCTTCTTTGCATGAAGAAGATGCCTTTATACTTATCAATAATCTCAAACAATTCTGAATTTGAGGCATCTAGAAAATATTGAGCAAAAAATTTCTCCCTGATGTCTTGTTCCTTTTCAATGGCAATGCACCATTTATTGTCCAAAGAATCATACAAAGATTTAGAAGTAACTGATTTAATATCGGTAGGTGACCAATTATTAATACATAAATATTCAATAGGTTCTTGTTCAACATCCTCCTTTTCACTATCATTGAAATCATCAAAATATTCTTTTAAATCATCAAGAACTTTCCTTCTAATATTCGTTATGGTCCTTTGACAATGTGTCATAGGCTTGTAAGAGGAAATATCTATATTTATTGGTGTAGGGGTTGTTGGTACATTACGGGTTGACTTCATCTTCTTACTTGATTGTCTTGTCTTCTTCATTTCTACCTCTAGTTCAGTGCCTTCTGAATCTAGTGAGTTATTCCTAGTTTTCCTCTTCCTTTCGAATACCTTTGGCGGAATAGCCTCTAGTTTCTTTTTGGCAGGTGACCTCTTGGTCACTTTAGGACTAGCAGCAGATGTAACTGGTGCCGATATTGATGGCACTACTTTACTCTTTTTCTATTTTGATACTTCGATAGATTTGATCCTCTCAGAGTAAGTACTGGTCCTCTTCTTTTTGTGATCCAATGGTGAAGCAAGTAGGGTAGAGTCATACCCTGTCAGTATATCATTTACCACTTCATAGCCCATAGGCTCAACTTCATCTTCTCTGGGCTCAACCACGTACATTATGCAATGATCTATTTTGATTGTGAAACATATGTCATCTTCATATTTTTTAACTAGATCACCAGATATTCTCATTCTTTGGTTCATCTTTAGTCTAAACTCATCAAAATATTTGTTCAGAGTCTCTAGATACGCAGATTCCACTACTTGCAAACTCTCCTTTATTTGTCTGGAAATCGGTAGGTCACTTGACCATTGAACATCACCAACTCCAGGAAAATATCCTTGAAAATAGAAAAATAAATCAACAAGTAGTTGTCTGAACTTAAACCTTAGAGTTTTGTCCACTTTGATGGACTTTAGGTTTTCCATTAGTTTTGCATGCAGGTGCATAAGTCACATTCTGCATTCTCCTTGATCATCCTATAAGCTGCATGCACCGCAGCTGTAGGAACCAAATTCATTATGCTAGCATAGAATACTCTATATCTGATTACCATGCACGCATACTTCACCAAGTCATCTTTAATGGTGTTAACAGTCATTTCTTGTTGGTCGCTTACAGAACCAATGAGCTCTGTCTCTTTGGTTTTGGTGATCTTTCAAAGAATAGGGACTTCCCCAACATTGCAGAAACTAGCCAGGGCATGAATTACCTCTAGTGTAATATCATGGTCAAGGTACATCATATCACCATGAACCCTACTAAGGATAATCCTAATGTGTTCTTCTGTAAATTCCTTGAAAAAATATACTGCATTGTGTAATTTCTTCTTCTTGATTATGTTGTATTAAGGTATAATCTTCCTATCGTCTCCACATAACAGACTCAGTTGGGAGTGAATCATTAGAGATCCTAGGTCTTCTATTTTGCAATCAATATATCCTAAAACATCCCCTTTGACAATGACTCTAGTGGGAATTTGAGATAGGGCATTATACTTCATCTTCTTTTCAAGAAACTCAGGTGATTCCTCAGGTTCAGTAGAACTAGAAGGGATTTTAGATGCAGAAGCCATATCTAGAAGATTCCAAATGACAAGAATGTTTCAATGAGAAATACCTTCACACTCTGAACTAGGGTTTTCCTATGTCGAGCACAAAACACTTCTTCAGAAGCTAACTTTACTGATTTGACTTCCACACTGATAGCTTGAAATGGTTGCAAAATCTTGTGCAAGATTCCTTTATGAATTCTTTTGAATGTAAGATGAATCACTATGGTTGCACTACTCAAGCTAGAAAAATTCTTCTCTAAAAATAGGTAAGTAAAAATGATGACAAAAGTCACTTTTAAACATGCTCCCACCTACCATAATAAATGCATCACCATTAGGGTTGAAACCCTAATTTTACCTTTTACAGCTTCATTTCATCTATTGGTTGACAGGTAACAAATATCGATAAAGGCACTTTACCAATATACTCTGGGGGCTTGCAACAATGTTACCAATATTTTCCCCCTAAGATTTTCAAAGCTCAGTTTGTCAGTTTAGGGATCTCCAGACTAGGTGCGGAAATTGGTACATCTTGTGGCTTCTCTTCAGATTTCTTTTTCCAAGTTTTATCCATATCCGCCTGAATGGTTTCAACATAAATCTTCCCTCCTAGGTCAACCGGTATGTCTCGTGATGAATTATTTCTTAGTCTGCATGCTTTGGTAGTGTGTCCCAGTTTGTTTAAATAGCAACATACCATTCCAGGTGTTCTCCATGGTCCGGTGTTCACATTTCCATTCTTCCTTCTACATGTTGCAGTAGTGTGACCGCTACCACAATAGATCAAACAAGTTTCTCTCCAAATATTTGCTGCTACATAACCATTTGACTAGTGGTCATAGGTTATGTACCGGTTTGGGTTCCGATTCATAGGAATTTCTGGGGTAACTCCTTTAGATCTTGGTGCATATCTTCTAGAGTTGTTCATAACCGACCAACACTCAAAATCTCTATGCCCAAAATTGTTGCATGCATAACAGTGACCATTAAATCTACCAGTTCTAGCCACATTGTTTTGCATGTAAGGAAATTTATTGTAAGCCTTGCTCCTACATACATTGGCAATATGTCCTTCCTTGAGACAATTAAAGAAAACCGGTTTAAAATTTTGCTTACCTTTACTCCATTCATTGTTCTTAGGTGCATCACTCTTGGTTCCAGAGGTTTCACCTTCCTTGTATCTAGAGAAACCAAGTCCAGTGGTATTCTTTGATGGCTTCACCAATTCCATCTTTTGTTCCAACTTAGCAGCACTTCAATTTAACTTTGCAAGTATCTCCTTTGATTCAACAAGTTCTTTGGAAAGAGCATCATTGGTTTTCATCAAGGTTTCATTCTAAGAGATAGCATCATTTAGGTCTGCTTGTATTTCTTCTTTCTCTTCATTACCCTCTTGCAGATTAGAGGTGATGGTATCAATCTCTTGTTTCACCTTAGAGATCTCACGCTCCTTGTCCTTCACTAAATCTTCAGCTTTTCTTTTGTTTTCTAGCTCCTGACTCATCTTGATAGTCAGTCCTTCCAGCTCCCTCCTTAGGTTATTTTTGGATTCATTTAGTTTCTCCACTTCTCCAAATAGGGCCTCCATTTCTGCTTCATCAAAAGAGCTATTGTCAGTAAATTCTATCAATTTCTCAACAAGTTCTCTTCTCTTGGCTAAAGAGGCTTTATACTTGATCTTGAGTTCATCATAGGCTCTCTCAAACTCAGTAAGATGGTGAGTGAGCTCCCTCATGCTGTATTCCCCCATATCTCCTTCCAAGTGATTAGACTTATAGAAAGGTAGGATTTGATACCAATTGATGAATACTAAGAGGGGGGTGAATTAGTATGCCTAACAATTTAACCAGACTCTTAAACAATTTTACTACAGACCGGTATAGTAGTTTAAACAATAAACTGATTAAAACACAAACAAGCCAAATAGAAAATAAAGCATTCACCCACAGAAGCACAATCACCATAACACAAGATATTTTGACATGGAAACCCAAATAGGAAAAACCACTATGAGTAAAACTCACAAGTCAACTATCTATAGAATAGTAACCAGAGCGGTTAAGGTCAGATCGGTTAAGGTCTTACAATGTTCTTCACTAGAATAGATCTTGTTAGGAATCCAGATCTTTGTTAGGAGATAAGTCCTGTTAAAGACTACCCTATTAAAGGATTTTAGATCCACAACTATGAACCACCTTGCTAGAGGATTTACAATAGGCTTGGCTGGGCCTACTCGGTTAAGGGTTTCAGACTTGTTGAAGATATTAGTAATCAACAAGTGAATGATCTAGAAGATAGCATTGAATGCTTGATTAGATCCTTGACAGTTCTCCGTTAATGCATTACAACATTTTTTCAGTCTTCTATTCTTTGCACTCACAAGCTCTATAGTGAGATACCTATTTCGCACATACCTAATAGTTTCTCCAACACTCACACATATCAACAACACTTAAAACCCTAGACATGATGTCTTCATATAGGAACCTGATTTCATGTCAGTCCAATAAGATTAGACTACAATTTCCTAGGTACAGTGCATCTAGACAAATTTGGTAACATGACACACAAACACCACCAAAGGGTCGGTGGATGATAACTCATCACACTTTACAATTATACCGATTTAACACAATATACTGATTATCAGTTAACAAATGAAGACTAGAAAACTAGAACATAGTGCTCTGATAAAAAAAATTAACTGCCACTTGGGGTCTTCGTTCCGCTTGAGGTCTTTATACTACTTGGGGTCTTTAGTCATGCTATGATCCGTAAGCATCTCCTGCAAAACACTGATAGCCTTTAACAAACAAAGACTATACATATAATGACATACAATACTGGTTGAGAATAACTCATACATCAAATAAGTGTGTGTCCATCAATGACAATCACAACTAAACATCATCAAAGTACCAACACCATCTTGTACAGCTTGTTGAAGTCGCGACATGTGATCTCTCTCTTGCTGCAACAAACCTTCCATATCCAAGAATTTATTTTCAACTTTCTCCATGCTACTCCTTTTTTCACGCACATATGTTTCAAACCCTACTCTTTCCTCTGAAAGCATGACCTGTGGATCACTTAGTTGTCGAGTATATTCTTCTTTTAGGCGGATCTCCTCATACAGCTGTGTATGAATTTTGGTAGCATCTCTAGAAGCTACTTTTAGCTATTGTATTTCTTGCCCCCTCTCCTACAATTCTTTCAAGGTCACCTTCCTCATTGCCTCTTGTCCTTTCAACTGATAACTCACATTATTTAGGGCAGACTGCAACTTTCCTTTTTCAGAGTTAGCCTATGTCAACAATCCTTGCAAGCGATTGATTTCAGAATTCCTAACTCTGTCTTCCTTTCTCTCTTGGTCCAAAGATTCTCATAGACTCGCATTCTCTACTTGCATTTTTTCCAGGTGATGACACTTTTTGATGAAATATGAAGACACATCCTTCGAAGTTTCTTCCATCATTTTAGCTTTGTCAAATATCGTAGTGTTCAAGAGATTAACCCCAACAACATGCAAGGTGTAATCGTTGGGTCTCATTTGGTCCTCTGGCTTGT
This sequence comes from Cryptomeria japonica, assembly GCF_030272615.1. Taxonomy (NCBI): domain Eukaryota; kingdom Viridiplantae; phylum Streptophyta; class Pinopsida; order Cupressales; family Cupressaceae; genus Cryptomeria; species Cryptomeria japonica. The sequence goes on along the minus strand of NC_081405.1, from coordinate 438,152,459 downwards.
CGACCTTGGGGAACATGGTCACAAAGAAAAGACTATCCTTTTCCATGTTGAAATGTGTCTGTACATGCGAACAAGCTAGCCTAGCACCATCTTTCTCCTTTCTCTTAGCGGTCCTACCAATATGTGCAATCTTGGAATAGGTAACCTGTTGTTGATAAGCATCCGAGTTTGCAATAGCTTGGCCTACAAACACTGGACTAGAAGGGATTGCAAAGGGGAACTGGGAAATAGGGCCACCAAAGGAGGTCTAAATGGGATGTGCAAGCATGGTTGAAGAAAACAATGGGATGAAAGGAGAGGCTCTTGAAGAAAATGGATTAGTAGATGTTGCTGTGAGATTTGGGGGAGGAGTGGACTTTCCAAAACTAAGCCTACGTGAGATAGTGGTTGCATCAGGCATTTGTGCGGAAAATGTTGGAGGGATAAAATTGGGGATAGGGAAAAAAATGGAGACCTATGATGACGCAACTTGAGGGTCAACTAGAACCCCAACAGGTGCTAATGTAAGAGTAGTGGGGATTTGGGTAGGCATAGATGCGAGATGGGATCTACGAAAGATACAGATTGAGTAGGGAGAAAGGGCAAAGAAGGGCATACCTAAACTATAGAATTCATCGGTCATTGAGAGACTGAGGGAACCTTTGGGACCTGAGAGCTTGAACCTTTATTTGCATAGCCTAGATATTTCTTTTTACTAGAAGGGGAATCAAGTGCTTGCTTCTCATCCGATCTCTTGGCAGTTTGGGAATGGGGTCTTTGAATTGAACCAGTGAGAGGAAGAAGAATATTAGGCTTGGTCTCTTTATCTTCTATACTTATAACTTCTACCTCCTTCTATTCGGCCACCTTAGAGGATGATTCACCATGTGGGGACTCATCGCATGTCTCTTCATCTGACTTATTGTGTTGTTGCCATTCAATCTTAAAACACTCATCAAAAGGAGCATTCCTGATGTTATCCCTGGGTTGATTCACTTCCTGATGCTAGATCCATAAATCCTCCCTCTTTTTCTTAACCCACGAATCCTACCTAATGTCTTCTAGCATACTCTGAGGAATCAGCTTCACTGGATTGTACTTTTGCATGATAGAGTAACCACGAGGGTCATTTTAAAATAGGAAAATAGTGAGACCCACATAGAAATTTGGGTCATTCACTGGCAGGTTAGTGTGTCCTTCTCATGAACTCCATGGTTCATGCTTAACTACATTTTTTCTCTTAGACAGACACCCATCTAGGTCATAACTCCAAATATCATCAATTAATACTAAGCCAAGTTGTACTAGCTTGGATGTTAGGACATTTTCAGCAATGCTTCTCCAAATGAGAGTAATGGGGTCAGTAGCTTTGTGGTCCTCTATTATGGAGGTATCATGTTTTCTCATTGCTATAGCTCTATTGATCTTCACCAACTATCATGAAATTTCAAGGGCGATGGTTTTTTCTATGACATAGGTAGCTAGGTGGAAAGGCTCTTTAAAGAAGCCATCCACCCAGATAAAGGATGAGTCACTACCTAGAAACTAGTCACAAGGGGGGCACTCATTGTACATTCAATTCATTTGTATCTAGGAAAAGAGGGCAAGAGGCTCCTCGGGGATCAAACTGAGATCTTGAAGGATGGGAGTTAGGAAATAGTCCAGAAACTAGTAGGCATCATAAGAAGCTAGAAGGATGGGTGTCCAAGCTGACACAGGCATCTTGTTTCCTAACTCATCATGGGTAGCCAGTCGCATGAATTAGCTGAAAAAAGCATCATTAACATCTCTTTGGCTATAAACATAGAGAAGTCAAAATGAAATGGCCCTTTCTACTTCTAGCATTTGAATAGGAATCCCATCATAGGAACAGTGATCTCCCAATCGTTATCGTGACCACATAGCCACACAAGGGTTGAGGAAATGTCCTTGAGGTCATCATGCCTCAAGTCATTGTAGGATAGAGGGAGTCTTGGAGGTCCAATTGATGGACTTTGATTCATCGCACCATGATAGAAAGAGACAATATCTCTTGTAGTGCTCCAATATTCCTCCATGGCACTTTCTATGAACACCTACATTCCGTAAAAAATGGGACAAGACATCATAGTTTTCACAGTCTCTGGGGTTATAACTACTCTCAGAAAAGAGCCCTAAATTGAAAAAGAAATAGGGTCAAACCTCTTGGTGCACATAGCCACAAACTCTAGATAGTGTGGGATCATAGGGACCATGAATTGAGGAGCACCACTATTCTAGAAATTGATTGGTGTAGATTGCGGCTCATTTATGTGATTTACCATCCTACTGCAAGCGGCCTCTCTGAGGTTATTAGGCTTCTTGTGAAGTTAAGGTTTGTCATGCCCAAAATTTAGGGCAAGAATGGGATAAAAAAAAAATTAAATAACAACTATATAACAATAAGTTCACTACACGACATACACTAACATGTTTTGTCATAACTAAATTCGAGCTAACTCTGATACTAAATCAAGTAACAAAATTAATTTAAAATTTATTTGCGGAATACTAAATGATTTAATTTATTTTCTCATCAAACTTAGCCAATAGATTAATTAAATCAACTCATTTAAAATGGTAGATGAAGATGAAATTAATTTCCAATAACCCATACTTGTATATATATATATTTTTTCTAGGAAACTAATTTATTTAGTCCTAACTCATGGTTCATAAAAGTCAATATTTTATTTAAACAATAATTGATTTAAGATTAAACTAAATTGACAAAAGGGTCAATCGAATTTGTAATGAAAATATGTTCCTTAGGGTTTACTCCCATAAACCAATATCTAGGTGAGCTAAAATTAATTTCCCATAGTCAAGAGAACTCACTCAATTTTTTTATAAATTATCAAAAGATTTTACTTCTTAAGTAATTTTAAATTAAACATTTATATAATTTAAAAAAAAAAAAACTCATTTGTTTATAAGAACATTACTAAAATGTAAGACACTTAATAACAATATTTTACCTCCAAATATATTTACTATATATATATATATATATAAACTCAACTATATTCCACATTGAATGAATCAACTATGAAAACCCTAATTAAAAGAAATTCATTATAAAAATGCCCCCTTTCACTCATTTTTGAACATACTTCTTTATTTTATTATTTTCATTTTACCCTAGCCCTAACCGGGCTAGGGTTTTATTCTCTTTCTCGAACTATGCAGAGCTGAAGGGGTTTTATTTTTTTCTTTGGACGACGTCCAAAGCAAGGCATGCAAGGGAGGGAAGGGAGATGGCGACGGGGTCCCCGTGAGCAGCGCCACTCACTATGGGATACCACAGTGGCGGCCCTCGGGCCGTTCACTGTGGATGGCCGTAGTGGTGGCACCCACAGTGGCAGCTCTTGGCCGTCCACTGTGGACGCCAATAGTGGCACCGGCCTTGGCCGCCCTTTGTGCCCAGCACAACGTTCGGCCCGCCGAAACCCCCCCTATTTCATTTAATTTTTTATTTTAATTTTATATATATATATATATATTTATGCATAGATTACTAGACAATATATATATATATATATATATATATATATATATATATATATATATATATATATATTTATTTATTTATATTTGATATAAGAGTATGTTTTTATAAATATATATATACATATTTTAATCAAATGAGTTTCTTTTTTTGTTTAACATAGAGAAGTGAAATTCATTTATGTATTTATGCTTGCAAATGATTTAGTGTTATGTTTAATTTTGTTTATATATATATATATATATATATATATATAAATCCAGGGCAACCCCCTTTCATGCAAGTATATTTTTCTTTTTTTTTATATCCAAACAATAAAAGAAAACAAATTAAATATTTTCTGCAAATTTTGATCATTTTATTTATTCCCCTTTTTATTAATACCCTAGTTGCTAAGTAGAAATAGTTAGGCTATCTAAAATAAGACTTTTCTTTCTGCAAAAATAAAGTAATTAAGAGAATTAAACAAGCTTAACACAACATCTATTTAAATCTAGAAATGTAAAATAATCTTTAGAGATGACTTTAATAAACTTTAAAATTCTATTTTTTGCAAGTAAATAAAATGATAGATTAAATAAAATTTCAACAACACTTTATTTATCTAGAATTCCTTTAACTTTAACCATGCAAATAGGATTTAAATTGAATTATTTATTTCCAAAGTGACATGCATGCAATCTTTAAATCGTTTCTTTAATTCCTTGACTTATTTCATATGCATAAAGGGATAAAATAAATTTATTGCTCTTCCAAAATATTATCTATTCAACAAATATTGAATTTAGAAAAGCTTTAAGAACTAAACTTAGACTTATTCATTTCTTTTTCTTGCAATATAGCAAATAACCTATTTCATTTCTTTAAATTACATTTAAAAGACACTATCGTCATTCTACAAATAGGTCTCTCATTTAAAATGAGGATTTTTACAACAAATAATAAAAATATTTCCAATCAGATTTTCACAACAATTAACTCCATCGAATTTTCCACTTGTCCTAATCCTTTCCTTCCAATGACCTACAAATAAAATCAAGGATATGACCATGGAGTGCTCACCTCCCAGCCTAGGCTAACTGGTAGCCACCCCCGAGCTCGGAGAAGCAAGCCCTAGACAGGTAACAAACATGCAACACAGAGGACTGAATACACACAAACTCAAACACACTCCCAAACTCGGGCTACACTGCACCACACATTGGTGATGTCTTTTTCAAGGGTGGTAGTGGACCAAGTACGCTGAGGAGACTGCAAGTATGGTAAAACAAATAGCCACTTAATGGCAAACCAAATACATCAAGTATAACATAAATCTACCCTTTATTCCTTATGCCCCCCAAGGCATTCATGCCTTATTTCCCTCCTTATGACCCCCAATGCATAAACAAGCCATCCAGCAAGGGTCACATAAATTCCCTTGTGATCGCTCTCATAATGAGAGTCTCCCACTTGAGGGCTATCACTTCTACCACCCACAAGATCCTCCTCTCTCCCAAGAGTAGGAGATCTTGATTACTCCCAAACACACATACAAAGTATAAAACAAAAAACCAAAAAAATTTCCAAGAGAACATGCACGAAAAACAAATCTTTTTCACAAACATTACTTACAAACACATGCAATAAGAGATCTATTATATGATGAATATGACCAGCCTTAATCTTCCCAAAGGTAGGTTAGTTTTGTTGAGGATGAGCAGCCCAATTCCATGGTTCTTCCCTTTGTACCCTTAGCTAAAATTCTCAAACCAAATTCTATCTTTTTCTTTACAAAATTCTTTTGTCTCCAAAAAATGGAGAGTGGGTCATTACCCTCAAATTTTCAAATTCTTTCTTAAGAAGCTCCTTCTCTCAATTCTCACAAGTTTCTACAAACTAAGAGGAAGGTAAGTCGGAATGGGAAAGAGAACTCTCATTCCGAAAAGGAAAGTTTACAACTAGGTTCAATCTTCTAATTTCAATTTTCGCACAACTTAGAAAAGTCAAATTTTAGGGTGTCTAAAAGGTCACTTAGGAGTAGAAACTTGCCTAAAATTACCCCTAACCCTTAGGTATACCTTATGGGCTTTAGGAAACCCTATTAAACTACCCCTAGGTGTTCATTTAACCCATTTTAAACCCCTCTGAAGTTTATTTTCGGGTCAAACCTATCTTGACCACCCCAAAGATTCTTTACCCAAGGTATTTATGACATCACATTACATTAATTGAAAAAGCTATAGTTGAGCACTTTCCCACCAAGAGACAAAATAAAAATTTAAACTTAAATCCACACATGTGTCAAGTGACACAAAGAAAACACTTTTAAAATTTAATACATGAAATCATCTCTTGTGGATTTTACACAAATCAATTAAATAACACTTAACACACATGCAACATATACTATTACGAATAAAATACAACAAAAATGGGGTGTTGTCTCTCCAAATAGACAACCCTTGGCTTATGAACATACATAGGTCTAGGTCTGGTTCTCTATAATATTTCCATGGTCACATGGATAATTCCTGTGCAACTTGATTTACACATTAGTACTTCCAAATAATCTCATATAATATAAAACACATGAATAGTAATGCACTTCAAACACTCTGCATATAATGTACATTTATCAATCAATACATCTTTCATCCAAATAACTCCACATAAAAATTACCGTAATTCACATAATTTTGATCCATACATTAAAACATGCATTCGTATTTCTACCATCATAGTAAAGTCCTACAAATCCAATAATGACATACCTCCTCTCAAATTTATCCTATTCTAGAATCATATAGAGTTCTGTATCTATAAAGCATATAGATGAAGCATCAACATTCATCAGTGTTACCCAATCACAGAATTATATAAGTTCTACATCCAGACATAGTTGACATACGTTAAGTCAAGATTATCCAAATCAATGGATCTTTTAGGATTTCAAATTCATAACACATCAAAATGTACACCACCAAGTGCAATAACTCTATAACTTGGTTCAGTTACTTTTCTTACTAGTCTATCTGTCTAACACAGTCTATTCTATTGAATTATAAAGCATTTATTAATAGGGTCAAACATGGTCAACTAAGTTAATCAAAACTTGGTTTGGGGAAGGCCTTACAAGGTTCAATGACATTCTCTAGAGAATCTATCATTGTTGCTAAGTTGCGGGTGACCATCTTTAATTTAGCTTTGGCTCTTTGATATTCCAACTTTGGGGGCATGGTATGAGAGGAATATGAGACATCCCTGAATACATCTACCCAAATTCTTCCTTAGAAAGGACCTAAGGGAGTTGCTTCCATCTCCATCTTCTGTAAGAGAGCTTCTCTTTCTGAAACTTCTAAAGCTTTTTTATGCTTGGGGTTGTAGAATGAACAATATGATGGGCACTTTTGGAGATCTTCTTCCTTAAATGCATTGCATGCCTAGATTTTCATGAAAGAAGGCATTTAGTGATGAGCGCCTATCCGCATGTATGCCAGTTCATTTTCTAGTTGCATTTAATTCTAAAAAAGGATGAGCGCCACCATCTGCGATTCCCAAGAAAATGCCTATTCAGTCCACCATTACTTAGAGCCACTTGAGACGATCTACTTCTCTGGACAAATCTCCCCATTAAGCAAAGTATCAACAACCAGGGGGGCTCACACAAGTTATAACAAACCTGTGGGTGTTATGGCTTAAACATGATGTACTTATATATACATGTGGCATCTAAGAACATTTCTTCTCTTTTCAAGGTATAGGGAAGGATGTACGCAACCTTCAAACTAGACTCCATCTACTTGTGCGAGTTGACGAGGGAAGACAACTATGTCAAAAATCAGGAGCACTAGATTTTTACTTCATTCATCATCTAGAGCTGAAAATCCACTATAAATATGTCTTTTCAGACATTCTTTTGCACAGTATCCATCTCAATGATGAAGTTTCTTGAAGAATTGGAGACTCCCATTAGGCTCACCAGTAGTAAGGCTCAAGTCACTTTCTTAGGTAATATTTCAAACTAGAGGTTATAGGGGATGACACGATGCAAAAATCATCTGATCATTGCTGCCATGAAATGGGTGTTTGGGGAGGATTTCATTGACGACATGGACAAATACCATGTAAATATAGATATTTGCTCATGTTTTGTGGCTTCGTTACTAGATACCGAGATGATTGGTTATCTGATCTCAGAGCTAGCTAAAGTGCTCTTCTCCCTAGAGTATCTAGGTGGCCTAGAAGACATTGTGGCATACTACATCCCTTTCAGAGGCTTACCTTTGGCCTTAGATTTGTGGCATTTCATCACCTTTGGTGAGGAAGTGACCTGGCATCCACTTATAGGCGGTTTGAAGACCATGTCATTGTTGTCTCATCACTTCTGAGTGGAGCTTGCTGCAGAGTTCCTCCTCTAGGTCCCTCTGATAGTGCCTATTTCGGCTGACACTGAGTGATATACCAAGTTTAGGGACTACATATTCACATGGATATTGAGGCTGCATGTCCTACCAAACCTGGTGCTTGTGTCAATAGCTTAGGAGCCTAGTGATGACTTTAGCCACGAGTGGTCAGAGGGAGATGATGCCAAAGATGAAGATGATGACTCTGAATTCCAAATGGATGAGGATGATGATGAAGAAGATCATTGAGATAATGCCACCCTATCTTCAAAAAGTTGTCTTTTTACTTCTCAAAACTAGGTCGTAGGCCTTTTGTATATATATTGTACCAAGATACTAATAATATAATGATTTCCTTTTGTTTGATCAAGGTGTATCTTGTTATCCACTTTTCATTTTGGGAATGCATGAAGAAACATAATTAGATAAATAAGGCACACCAAAAAACACTATTTACATTATTGTACATTAGGAAAATTGTTGCTAGTGAAAGGGTTTAAGATGAAACCTGTTGATCGAGATTCCAAGAGAATCTCCCTACATATCCTTGAGATCAAAAGCATTGAAACCCTTGCAATTTATAATGTGGAAGGGTCCTTCCCATAAACCATCAAATTTAGCATGTTGAATGGGATTGGCTGCCCTCTCATTGCATTTAAAAGCAAGGTTGCTGTGCTTGAATCCTGGGTCAAAACTTTTCTTATTATCAAACCACCTCTTGACGATTTGGTGGCAGTTTTGAAGGGACAAAAATGCTGCTTTCCTTGCTTCCACTAGCTCCATAATCTCTGCCAATCTCACCTCCATGGGACCATTTTCTACCACCTCAATAGATTTGAGTAATTTTAAGGCAGGAATCTCCAAAAACATAGGGAATAATGTGTCCTTTCCGTAGACCAGCTTGTATGGGGAGTTATTTAGAATCTATTTGGGCATTATCTGGTCTACCCATAATGTGCTTCTCAAGTGGTGATTCCACTCCCTTTTGTGTTTAGAGCCCATCCTTAAATGAGTCTTATGAGATTCTTGTTAATGGACTCATCTAGGCCATTTCCCTGTGGATAGTAGTTTGAGGAGGTCTTCAGGTAAATACCTCTACTGAGAGAGAATAGAATGACTCACGAGCCTATGAATGCTCACACATTGTCCGTTATTGCGGTCTTTGGCGAACCATATTGACACACTAAATTTTTCTAGAAATACTAATATTTTGGCCTCTGATGAATTCCTTAGGGGACAGCCTCAGACCATCTAGTGAGGTAGTCAGCATTAGTTAAGATCCACTTGTGTCTGGCTGACTTTGGGGGGCTGATCATCCCTATGAAATCTAGACCCAACTGAGCAAAAGGTTCTTCCACCATTATGGGCCTGAGCGACATTGTCGCCTTTCTACACTTACCACTGTAGTATTGGCATTCTATGCATTCTCTTACCAGAGTGTGCACATCTTTAAACATAGAGGGACATAAGTACCCAATGTGGGTGATCTTAATGATGGTGGTTTGCATTGAAAAGTGGCCTCTTGATAAACCATAATGAAATTCATGTAGAATCTTACTAGATTGGCCTTGGTCCACACATCAGAGAAAGATTCCTTCAAAATTTCTCTTAAAGAGAACTCCTTCCACCAGGTGGAAGCCATTGTTTTGCATCCTGTAGAATATCCTCTTTTTTAGGAGGGAGGCCTGCAAGAAAAAGCCCAGTCTTCATAAAATGTTTTTGAGTCTCCATCCAACATGCTTCTGTTGGTTCAGAGGTGACCATTATAACTTCCTTTGTAGTAACCTCAGTTTCTTGGGGGTCAAACTCTTGGGCTATATATTCACACAAACCTTTTCCGTGGGTCACCTTGGTGGGTCTGACATCAATGTCATATTCTAGGATTTAAATTAATCTAGTTCTCTCTCTTCTTTGTAATGTCGCCTTCCATTATATATTCCCTGACTGAAGGGTGGGAGACATTAACAGTAGTCTTATTACAAGTGATAAAATACCTAAACCTTTTTAGTCCTTTCATGATGGCCAAAGCTTTCTTTTCAACAAAATTGTATTTAGCCTCATATTCTTTTAGATTTTTGGAATGGAAAGCTATGGGGTTCTCACTTCTTTTTTCTACATCTTTCTGGGTTAAAACCACATCAATTGTATAATTGCTAGATAAAACATACATTATAAAATCTTTAGACATATCAGGGTTGGAGAGCATGAGAGCTGAAGAGATGGCATCTTTGATCTTCTCAAAAGCCTCTTTAGTTTCAGGAGTCCATTTAAAATGTGTTTCATTTTGAAGCATTAGAGTGATGGGCCTCACCATCCCAGCAAAGTCTAAGATAAAGTGGCTAACAAAGTTAACTGTACCTAGGAAGGACGAAATGCCCTTTTTGTTGATAGGAAGAGGAAGCTCCTTTACTTCCTTCACTCGATCTAGATTGATGGAGACTCCTTCTTTTGACACTACGTGCCCTAGTAATTTTCCTTGTGGGACCCCAAAGATGCATTTCTTTGGGTTTAATGAGATGCCAAACTCCAATAACTTCTGGAACACTATCTCAATATGATCAAAGTGATCTTCTTTGTGCTTTGAAAACATGGTCAAGTCATCCAAATATATGAGGATGATTTTGTTAAAGAGATTCTTGAAAGCCAGATCCATAACTCTCTGAAAATTTACAATCCGAATCTTTTTTAGGAAGGACATTCTAAAACTTGATGGAACTAACTATGGTATATGGAAGATCAGAATGGAGACACATCTGAATTGCAATGGAAGAGACATATGGGATGTTACAAATAATGGCTATGTTATCCTACACTGAATCAACCTAATCCACCAACATTAGGCAAGGATCAAGAGAATGATTGCAAAGCAAGAGAAGCACTCTTGAGCGCCTTGTCAAATCAGCAAATCATGGGATTATCAGACCGATCTACTAATAAATCTATTTGGGATAAATTGCAGACATTGAATGAAGGAGATACCACTATCAAAATTGAAAACTGGAATGCTTCCGGGTTAGGTATGAAAATATGAAAATGGAAGAAGATGAAAGAATTTTCGCTGTTATGGAAAGGGTAAATGAAATTGTTTTGGGAATACAATGCTGTGGAGGATCCTTGAGTGAAGATGAAATTGTTTCTAAAGTTTTAAGAGCATTTCCACTGGCATACAAAATGAAAGTAACTACTATTAACGAGTTGATAATAATGCCTAATACATCAGTATCTTGAGATACCTTGGTTGGAAAAATTTCAACATTTGAGCTTGAGGAATTTGGTCCTATTGCTACAATTAAGACAGATTTAGCCTTGTAGACATCTAAAAATGGTCAATGCTTGTGGAGTCATACTTTAACATTTGCGCATTGCCTTATTTTAGGGTTCTTGCGTCGCATTAACATTTCTTCTATGTTGCACACTTGGTCTTTATCATTTACGAGCATTGAGTCCTTCTTCTGCATTCCTCATTTTTCTCGCTTTTGAATTAGGTCTTGTCGATAGCAATCTTCAGTCATGATTTTGGTCGATCTTTGTCCTTGTCAATCTCATCATTTTGCGATCAATTCATCATCGATCCTTGTCCTTGTCAATCTTGTCATTTTGCGATCGATTCATCATCGATCCTTGTCCTTTTCAATCATGTCAATTTGGATCGATTAGTCATTGTTCCTCATCAATTGGCGCCTATCAATTTGATCTCCTTGTCAATCTTGGTCAATTTGTCATTGATTTTTGTCAACCAATCTCAATCATTTATCAACATTGGTCCTTTGCCAATTAGAATCATGATCGAACCTACATTAATTTCTTGTTGTCTTGACCTAATTCCTTGTCCTCTTATTTCTAGGGTTTTATGATTTGTTCATTTAATCCTTTTCTTCTTCTTTGTGGGTTAAATAAATCTATTTATTTAGTCCTAGGTCTCTTTTCATGAATTAATTAATGGATGAAAACCTATTAATTAATTCACCTAATTTCTATTTCATATTTTTCCTCAATTTTCTAATTTGTTAATTTCTCCTAATTCCTAATTTCTATTTCTCCTATTTTCTTTAATTTTTCTAATATTTCCCCTAATTTCATTCCCTCATTTTCTCCTATGTTTATGCTTCCACTTGCCATAATTTGTCATAATTTGTCATGCATTTTGCATAGCACCTTGTCATAATTTGTCATACTCCTTGCAGAGAAAATTGTCATTTGTCATAATTTTGCCATTCTTGATTTGAATTTCCTTTCAAATCTCTTCATGCTAATCTTGTCCTCTCTCCAATTTGTCTATAAATTGGATGATTTTCTTCAATGAAAGGAGGAATCAATCACATTTTTAGAATCAATCACATTTTCAATCAATCAACTAGGCTTCTATTATCCTTATGCTGCAATTTTCATGTTGTCATCTTGCTTGATTTCATATTTATTGCTTTGATGTTTTCCCAATTTCTTGATCTACATTTTCGGTGAACCCGACGTGAACACATAAATCTGACAATTTTGTGAGTTTGATATTTGCATGCAGGTTTTATGTGAGCATATGTTGTTGCATGTGTATTTTTTTTAATCCATTGTTGGATGTAGGTTTTTTGCACTAATATGTTGTTGCATGCAGGTTTTATGATAGGATCTATTAATGCATGTGGGTTTTATGGAGTCTAAACAATGATTTATGCAGGATTTCTTAACATGCAATGAACAACAAATCGTCACATAGTTTAATTAGAGGGATTTAATGAACAACAAATCTTCACATAGCCTAATTAGGAGGTTTGAATGAATCCTACAATTCTCACATAGTTTTAATTAAGATTTGGATCAAAGAACAACAACAAATTCCATACTTCATGCATGCAAAGGGTTTAAAATAAACAATAAATTGCATTTAATCATGGCTTAAATTGATCGAATCTTTTTCAAATTAATGTGGAATTAATCTCATCTAGTCTTAATTAGGATGCAAATGAATCAATAAACTCATTTGATTTTCTAAAGGTAAAAAAAAAATCAATGCTTATCATGTCTTTTTTTTAATTTTGTTTGTGTGCTTTTAGCCTTTAGATATTGGGCTTGCCTTCCAATTTTCCTGGCACTTCATACAGGCATTGGTGAGAGGGAACGACCCAAAGTGGTGACAGGCTAAAGCCAAGCTCTTTCAAACCACTCTAAATAACTGTGGATGCAACGAAAGTTGTAGACAACGAGTGTTGGAATGGTATTACGACAATTTATTCGCCAGATCAATGCCCACCTGAACGGATGCCCTTACTAGAATCTCTTGTTTTTAGATGCCAAAATCCTTCTATCTGTTGGCTCAGGAATTGTGATACACGCATGTTGAAGACACCTCTCATGTACTCCTCAATTAGAGATAGCAAGTTCTTGGGAAGTGATGCCCCTTGAACTCGAAGCTTGCTATGCCCGAGAAGTGAGTGCATTGTAAGGGGGAGCCAGTGCTACCAAGCGTCTAGCTATCTAGCTAAGTGTTGTATTTTATGGTTAGAGGATTCAACAGATATTGCCCTTGCTAGCCATAGGATTTGTTGTAAATGTGCTTGATTGTCTTGAGTCAAAGTCAAACAAACATTTTGTCTTCCATGATTGTCAAAAGTTAAATCAAAAACAAACTTTCAAAAGTGCTCATAATCAACTTGGGTTTTCAAAATCAACAACCTTCAATTCAAAATAAAATCCAAACAAAAGTCCAAATTTGTCCAAGTATCCATCCAACATTTGAACATGGCTTGTCAAAACATTGAATATCTTTCTTTCAAAATTCATGTCACTTTAGGCTAGGTTTTGCATAGTCCAACTTAGGTCTCAGGACATATTGTCATCTCCCTTAATTTTAGTCCTTTTCATTGCAAGCATCCTCATTTTGCACTTAGGTTCAAAATAATTTCCCTAAGTTTGCATTTCATTGTCATATCCAAGATAGATTTCCATTTAGGTGACATTCATGCATTATCCTCATCATGCTAAAATTAGGTCTTGCATAGGTTGCATTTTGCATATTCCAAGTCATTGGTCTTCATATATCCTTATCATTGTATTGTTATCTTGTCTTGGCTTCATCTTGTCATATCATATCCTTAGATCATTTTCATTTCATATCCCAAGTCATTGTCATAATCATTGCCTTCTTGCATTTAGTCTCAAAAACTTGGTTTGTCAAACTTGAAAAATCAAAACTTTGGATGATACCGTAAGTTGTTGTTAGGGAGTCTTAACCTTGTCTAAAATTTGTCCTTTCATTAATATCATTTTTGTCAAACCTAGCTTAGTATCCAAGCATATAGGTGAGACATTGTCATTTTGTCCTATTGTCATTTGGTCCTTTGTCCTTTAAGGTCATGACTTCATTTCAATTTCCCAAGGTTGTGTCTTTAGCTTTGCATTTCAAAAGTTTGTCTCCAAAAATTCAAAAAGTCCAAAAACATTAAGTTGCATTGTCATCCTTTTAGATTGCATTTGTCAATCCCAAAAATATTGCATTTGCATAGTGACATATTTGTTGAAATGAGGTCTCAACCTTCTTATGAAGCCATGTCATCACAATTGAGCAATCAATCATGTCAATCCAATCTCTACATGTCTCAGAACTTGGTTCAAACTTATCATGATGATGTAAATGTCCAAATACAAAAACTAGAGGAAAAACTAGTTCGAGAAAAAGAGATCTTAGAATAAAAAGTGAAAAATAGTGAGAAGATTAGATCCCAAATGTCCAAAACATTTAAAAAATTTCAAGGTCCAAACCCAAAATTTGAGCCAATTGATGTAAAAGCTCTTATCGAACAATCAGATATACCAACTCTCATCTCTCAAATAGAGATGATGAAACAATTTCAAAAAACAAGCACAAATTTCAATCAAGTCCCAAATCAAAATTCATTTGGTCAAATTTCATTCAATCAAATCTCGAATCAACAACATATACAACCAACACAACCAATGTTTCAATTTCAACAATATGCCCAACCAACTATACAATGTCCACAAATAGTTCAACCAATGGTGGAATATCAACAAGTTCAATCAACATATCAATGTCAACAACTACAATCACAAATTCACAAACAAAACTTGCAACATGCACCAAGCCAAATTTTGAACATGTCAAACCAATTTGATCAACATCTAGTTTGAAATCAAAATAGGACATCAGACCAGAACCAACTCCTTTCCAAACAAGTTCAAATTCTAGATACAACTATGTCAAAACCTCGAAAGAAAGGTGGCCTTATTAGACAAATCTTAAAGAGAGTCCTAAGTGATTTTCCTGAGGATGATCAAAATCATACACCAATGTCTAGCAATGGCTCATCCATCCATCAATAATTTGACCCTCAATTTGCCTCCACTCCCCCTCCCATTCCATCATATTTTGAAGTTTCACAAGAGCAATTTACACCATCACCTCCGAATGATGCATCAAATAATGCATCCTCCCAAGGATTGTTTGCCACAAAAATATATGCTAATCAATTCATTTATACAAATCCCTTGTACTATTTGGAAATGCAAGATTTAATGCCATCAAATGCTTCTCTTTTAGAGAGTCCCATTCAAATTCCATCCCCTTTGTGCCAAAGCATTGATCCCTTACCAAAATCCCCCATTCATATCCAAAGTCCAACCCCATGTCAAGAGGATAATTTAGAGCATGAAGAAACATGTCTTGAAATAGATGAAGATCAAGATTGTGAACCCTTATCATCCCATCCAATTGTTGACCAAGATCGCATTTCCCTAGACACTCACAATGATTCACTTATTCCTGTCAATTCTATCCAAGAACACAATGTCCTTTCAAATCCCATTGACATTCCACTTCCTAAGAAAGATCAAGATATCCCTTCCATCCTTTCCAATGATCCCATTAAAAGTCAAGAGAAAAACACCTTTAAAGAGGATTCCAATGATCTTCCTCCTTGTCAAGATCAAATTATTCCTTTAAATCCTCCGCAAGATCCTTTTGTTCCTCCATCTCGTTGTCTTAATGCTCCATATACACTCCAAGATCACATTTCTTTTGATGATCCCATTATTTCTCCCATTCCATCTCTTGAAGAGCTTGTCATTGAACCATGTCCACTACACAATCCTAGTCCCCCTCATGATCCTAATCCCCCTCATGATTCTAACGTGTCAGTGCAAGATGTTCATGAACCCTCGACATGCATAATGGGTTCTTCCACTTTGGTGCAATCCGATCCACTTCAATATCTCATTATTTCTCTCATATCATATCCACCTAATAATGGACTCGCATCTTCTTCCCAAAGAAAAGAGTATCCTATAAATCAAGATATTCATAAAGGAAAAGGAGTAGATCTTCATAAGCAAGAATCCCTTCATGTTAAAGAAAATATTAAGGGTCATGTCTACACAACTCACTCTCAAGACATTGGTATCCCTCCATCAAAATCAAAACATACACCTTCCCCATCATACTTTCCATCCATCTTAGGTCCTTATATCCCTTCATCCTCTATGAAAGGTCAGAAAAGGCACACATCCTTGAGTAAATTTCATCAATCCAAAAGAAGTCCATTTCATTCATATCTATCCATGCATTCCTTTCCTCCTCCAAGCAATTTGGATGCCAAGCATAAAAGTCATAAGTCTAAAAATCCACATGTATTCAAGGATCAACATGTCCAATATAATCAACATGTCAAAGCAAAGAAAATTTTGATCTATAAAGAAAAGGAAAAATTCCAAAAGGTCACAAAGGCCCATTGCTCAAAAACAAAAGTCAAAATATATATGGGTTCCTAAATCCCTTGTGTGAGCAATGCACTCCAAGGAACCACAAAAGCATGAAAAATCAAAAACCGTGTGGATCCCTAAGTGGCTCCTTGAAGCACAAAATCCTAAAGAAAAATCCAACTTGGCATCCAAAGTTGCTATTCCTCCATCCAACCCTCTCAAATTTGTTCCTCCATCACCTTCTTCATCCATTTTGGGCCCTTATGTCCCCAAATCCATAGCCTTTCGTCTGTCAAAATCTCAATATCCAAAATACATCTTTCCTCCATCAATCCACCACCCCTCAAGGTGTGTGCCAATGTCGATCTTGCCAAAATTTCTGTCCACTCAAGCCCAATTCTTCCAATACCCTATCCATTATCCAATGCATATTTTTCATCCTTCGATCCCTTTGATCCAATTCTTTACATAAATCCTTGCCTTAGTTTCATCTTATTTTCCATGTCCTTATCCTACCAATGTCTTTGAGCATACTTTTAAAGGTCATGGTTCATTTTTTTTTCAAGGCTACTATCCAAACAAAAATATGTTTGAGTCCTTCTTCCATCCCCTATCATGTGTCCATTTTCAACTAAAATGTCAAAATCCAAAAAAGAAAAAAAAGTGAGAAAAAAAGTAAAGCAAAAATAATTCGTCCACTGGTGAAAACCTAGCAAACAGGCATCTTGGGCAAGTACCATGATGAAAACCTAGCAAACATGTGTCATGTGTAATCTATGAACTTCTTGCATACCATACATGGGGATAGGTTTTATCCTATCATATCCTATCGAACCCCTGTCATTACCCTTCATATCCTATTGTCCCTCATGTCCAGTTTCCCTTTCCACCTTTGATCTTGACAAGGTTGAGGATTGTCATGAGCATCATGCATCTTATTTGCAGCTTTTAGTCTATCATAGCTTTTGGTATTTATCCATTTGCCTATTATAACCTTTCATCCATATTCCCTGTCTTATTGCAACTTTCTGCCACTATCCCTTAGCCAATCCTGACCTTCAGTCCATGTCCCTTATCCATTCTTGGTCTTTCTTATCCTATCCATACACTCTTTTTCATTCCTTGATCTTGATTTGACATAAGGATGCAAAATTTAAACATGGATTCAAAAACCTCTTGACATGTCCCTCATGCCATGTTCCTGCTTTATATTGTCATATCCAGTCTCTTGTCCCATCACGCAATAGCCCTTGAAAATTGCATTCGTATTGTCTCCATGATAAAAGGCCTTTGCCTTCCCTCTATCCACCAACATTTCAGAAAGCCTATTTATTCACCTGTCATATTCCTTGCCTTGCTAGACATTGGGGGCAAAATCATAAAATTCAAATAATGTCCTAAAAATATCCCTAAAAATCATATAATGTCCTGAAAAAATCCCTAAAAATCAAACAATGTCTTGAAAAAATCCCTAAAAAAATCATATAATGTCTTGAAAAAATCCCTAAAAATCATATAATGTCCTGAGAAAAAATCCCTAAAAAGTCAAATAAAGTCCTGAAAAACAAACAAACAAAAAAAAAATTGTAAAAAACTCGAAATTCCTACAAAGTGAAAAACATCAAAATCCAAAAACAATTTCTTTGGCATTTTGCATTTTGTCAATAAATGCTCCCCTTTGTGCATAGAGAGATCACTGAGCATACATCCAATGATAATCTATCAAACATTGTGCTTTAATGAAATCACGCATTAACAGATGAACTATTCGACCAAGCAAGCATTCAACCTGATCATAGTTGTCACATCAATCCAAATAGCAACAACATTACCATTGGTCCTTGTCAACATTATAATGGGTCTTATACAGGGTGTGGTATACTCAAAACCAAACTATGTCCTATCTTCGATGGGGTACCGCATTCCCTGAAACCAAACAACATGATCATTCTTGTTTTCCACTTTTGACAATGACAATCAGACTGTTTGTTTGACTTGGTTGAATTTGTGTGTCTTATCTTTTTACTGATTTATCTTTGGCTTCGATCATGTTCCTATGTTGCTCGATGATGTCACTGAGTGATTTAGAGTAACCGGGATGGTTCATGGTCCCTTTCCTTTTTTTTATTGTGTTTGTTGTTTGTGGAATATTTGTCACAAACTGGGGCAACTATATCATTAGGTGTCTATGATAAGTACATTCTCTTTGTGAACGCCACACATACCTCGACCCTTGATGTATGCACCCTAGGATGCTTCACTCATTCCTTGTGTGCGATGTGTCTATCTTTTGCAAAAAGGGTTGCATTCCAGCTCTAGCCTTCAATGCCATGATGCTCTGCATTCACTTTGCTACATTAAATAAAGGTTCTCACCTACTTATGTGCATTTGTGAAAGCAAATTTTCCTTCATCTCTAACTTTCCTCTCTCTAATTTCTGCTTACTAACATTTCTTCCATCAATCTTGGCAAGCTGTTCGAACCTATCATCTTCTATCATTCTTATCGATCACTTGGCCTCTTTTTTGGATTTTTCTGGCCAATTCCTTGAGGGGGCATGCATATGTCATTGTTATTGTTTGGGGTATTTTCATTATTGTTCTTTGAAACAATGCTTAGAATCGCATTGTCTCAAAGAGGGACAAAATGTAGACATCTAAAAATGGTCAACGCTTGTGGAGTCATACTTTAACATTTGCGCATTGCCTTATTTTAAGGTTCTTGCATTGCATTAACATTTCATCTATGTTGCACACTTGGTCTTTATCATTTACGAGCATTGAGTCCTTCTTCTGCATTCCTCATTTTTCTCGCTTCCGAATTAGGTCTTGTTGATAGCAATCTTCAGTCATGATTTTGGTCGATCTTTGTCCTTGTCAATCTCATCATTTTGCGATCGATTCGTCATCGATCCTTGTCCTTGTCAATCTTGTCATTTTGCGATCGATTCATCATCGATCCTTGTCCTTTTCAATCATGTCAATTTGGATTGATTAGTCATTGTTCCTCATCAATTGGCGCCTATCAATTTGATCTCCTTGTCAATCTTGGTCAATTTGTCATTGATTTTTGTCAACCAATCTCAATCATTTATCAACATTGGTCCTTTGCCAATCAGAATCATGATCAAACCTACATTAATTTCTTGTTGTCTTGACCTAATTCCTTGTCCTCTTATTTCTAGGGTTTTATGATTTGTTCATTTAATCCTTTTCTTCTTCTTTGTGGGTTAAATAAATCTATTTATTTAGTCCTAGGTCTCTTTTCATGAATTAATTAATGGATGAAAACCTATTAATTAATTCACCTAATTTCTATTTCATCTTTTTCCTCAATTTTCTAATTTGTTAATTTCTCCTAATTCCTAATTTCTATTTCTCCTATTTTCTTTAATTTTTCTAATATTTCCCCTAGTTTCATTCCCTCATTTTCTCCTATGTTTATGCTTCCACTTGCCATAATTTGTCATAATTTGTCATGCATTTTGCATAGCAACTTGTCATAATTTGTCATACTCCTTGCAGAGAAAATTGTCATTTGTCATCATTTTGCCATTCTTGATTTGAATTTCCTTTCAAATCTCTTCATGCTAATCTTGTCCCCTCTCCAATTTGTCTATAAATTGGATGATTTTCTTCAATGAAAGGAGGAATCAATCACATTTTCAATCAATCAACCACGCTTCTAGTATCCTTATGCTAAAATTTTCATCTTGTCATCTTGCTTGCTTTCATATTTATTGCTTTGATGTTTTCCCAATTTCTTGATCTACAAGCCTTAAAAGAATCATCATCTGACAAATCTAATTGGAAAGCACTTTATGCAAGAGAACTTGAAGGTATCATAAAGGAAAATGAAGAAATTGAAGCACTATTTGCAAGGAAAATGCCTAAAGGTCCTATCGGAAGTAAGTATGAAGGTAAACCACCATTTAAATGTTTTAACTATAATAAAGTTGGTCATATGGCATCTAGATGTCCTGATAGACATGCAAGATTGAAAGAAGAAGCTAAAAGGATATATAAACCTAACCCTAAATATCAAAGATATAGATTTAAGAAGAATAGAGACAAATCATGTTACTATGCTGATGAAGGAGTTACTAATGATTTTGATGAAGAACTGACAGACAATGGATGGGCTTTTGTTGCAATAAAAGAAGATCAACCAGCACCTACTGTTCCATCGGTAGAGCAGGCCCTGGCAGCTAAAATTGAAAAAAAGGATGAATGGATTATAGATTGTGGATGTTCACATCATATGACTTGTGATAAAAGTAAATTCTTATCTTTTTAGGAATACAATGGAGGTCTAGTAAGATTTGGGGATGATAAAGCTTGTTTAATCAGAGGAAAAGGGACTATATATTTTGATGGTAAGCACAATACTGACAATGTTTATTATGTTGAAGGTTTGAAGCATAATCCCTTGAGTGTTGGTCAATTAGTTGAAAAGGGATTTTAGTTACAGTTCAAGAATGGTAAATGCAAAATCATGAATAGAACTGGTTTGGAGATTGCAACCGGTAATGAGACTAGAGGTAATATCTTTCATTTGAATAACAATGAAAATACATGTTTGATTGCACATATTGATGAAAGTTGGTTATGGCATAAAAGACTTTGTCATGTGAATTTTGATTGCATTATAAAGATTAGTTCATCTAAGGCGGTAAGGGATTTACCTAAGCTTGTAAAACCTCATAATCCGGTATGTAAGGAATGTCAAATGGGAAAGCAAGTTAGAACAAATTTTAAGAGTATTTATGAGAAATCCAATAATGTTCTTGATTTAATCCATACTAACTTGTGTGGTCCGGAAAGAATAAGAAGTCTACAGGGAGATAGATACTTTATGCTAATCATTGATGATTATTCTAGAATGTGTTGGGTTACTTTTCTTAGGGAGGAATCAAAAGATTTTGGGAAATTCAAACTATTCAAGGCAATGATAGAGAATGAAACCAGTAAGAAAATAAAATGTTTAAGATTAGATCAAGGGGGTGAATTCACATCTAAGGAGTTTAATACATTTTGTGAAGTGAATGGAATTAGAAGACAACTATCAGTACCCCAGATACCTCAGCAAAATGGAGTTGTGGAAAGGAAGAACAGAACTATTCTGGATGTAGCTAAAAGCATGATATTAGAAGCAAATCTACCTCATGTGTACTGGAGAGAAGCAGTGAACACAACAGTTTAAACTTTTAACAGAGTTCACATCAAAGGTGAAACCGGTAAGACCCCTTATGAACTATAGTTTGGTAATACTCCTACTCTTAAATACTTCAGAATATTTTGAAGCAAATGCTATATTGGGAGAGATGAGTATATTGGTAAATTTGATGCTAGAAGTGATGAAGGAATATTTCTTGGTTATTCATCTAAGAGCAAGGCATATAGATGTTTTAATAAAAGATAGCAAAAAATCATTGAGAGTACAAATGTGAAGATAGGTGAACAATTTAGAGGAAATTCAAGGTCTATGGATTTTGAACCGGCAGTTGATATGATCATAAATGAACCTATACTGAGTGCACTGGTATAGAGTGTTGATCTAGTCACACTGGCATCATCAGAAAATTCCACAGTGGCTAAAGAATAGTAGCAAGTGAACACACCCAGGTATGTAAGACTGAATCACTCTAAAAGTCAGATAACTGGGAATAAGTATCAAGGAGTTATGACAAGAGGAAGATTGGCAAATGAAGAAGTATGTTTAATTTCTCAAATTGAACCAGCATCTGTTATTGAGGCATGTGAAGATAAACATTGGATTAAAGCTATGGAAGATGAATTAGAACAAATTGAAAAGAACAATACATGGACATTGGTTCCCCAGCCTAAAGACAAAAATGTAATTGGAACTAAATGGGTATTCGGAAATAAAATTAATGAAGATGGTAAGGTAATCAGGAATAAAGCAAGATTAGTGTGTAAAGGATATTTATAGAAAGATGGAAATGATTACAATGAAACCTTTGCACTGGTAGCTAGAATTGAGGCAGTCAGATTATTTCTTGCATTTGCAGCCCACAATAACTATAAAGTATATCAAATGGATGTAAAATGTGCATTTTTGAATGGTGATCTTGAAGAGGAAGTTTACATTGAACAACCTGATGTATTTTCATTGACAAATGATAAAGACATGGTTTGCAGATTAAGGAAAGATTTGTATGGATTGAAGAAAGCTCCTAGAGCTTGGTATGCTATATTAGACAAATATCTTTTGAATCTTGGTTACACTAAAGGTAATGCTGACAACAACTTATATTTCAAAGTGACTAATGGTGACATCTTGGTTATTGAAGTTTTTGTTGATGATATCATTTTTGGAGGAGAAGATGGATTATGTAAAGACTTTGCTAATAAGATGCAGGATGAATTTGAAATGTCTGTGATTGGGGAGATAAAATTCCTTTTAGGATTACAGATTTCATAGACTGATAAAGGTATATTCATATGTCAAACAAAGTACTTGAAGGAACTACTGAAGAAATTTGGTATGGAAAATTCCAAACCGGTAAGTACTCCTATGACTACAACTGATAAATTGACATTAAAGGATGATTCAGCTCCTATTAATCCAACAAGATATAAATCTATGATTGGAGGTTTACTGTATTTGACACAAACAAGACTTGATATAATGAATGCAATATGTATTATTTCAAGATTTCAGACTAATCCTAAAGAAAATCATGAATCAGCAGTGAAAAGGATTTTCTGGTATCTACAAGGCATAACAAATCTTGGTTTATGGTATCCTAAAGATGAAAATTTTGATTTATGTGCATACATTGATGAAAATTGGGAAGGAGATGTAGATGACATAAAGAGCACCACCGGCAGGGCATTCTTTCTTGGTAGTAGATTGATTTCATGGTTGCGAAAGAAATAGAGTTGTACATCATTATCAATAGTAGAATCACAATATGTTGCAGCAACAACTAATTATACTAAGGTATTATGGATTAAGCAAACATTGAAGGACATAAAGGTAAAATGCAAAGAACCTATAATAATTTATTGTGATAATTCAACAGCAATTGATATATCTAAGAATCCGGTATTTCACTCTAAGACTAAACATGTTTCTATCAAATATAATTTTTTGAAAGAGAATGTTGAAGCAAAAGAAGTGAGATTGGTTTATGTGAATAATAAAGAGCAGATTGCAGATATCTTTACTAAGCCTTTGCCTAAGGAAACTTTTAAATATCTCAGAGAGTAGCTTGGGGTAATACCCTCACCGGTAGAGACTTAGACAATTGATGATTAGCATCAAACTAACAGAATTAACAAAGAAACTTTTTTCCATCTTTGATGGAGGAGAGCTACTTCTCAAGGGGAGTAGTTGGTTAAAACAATTGGTTATTGTAATTAGTGTTATGAGTTGGTTGTATGTTCTGGTATTTTTATTGCTTTGGCATTTGATGTCAAAGGGGGAGACATATCTATGGAAAAACATTATCCTTTGGGGAGAGATTATTTATTGGGGGAGAGATATATACTCTCTGCATTTATATTTTGATTTCTAGTATTGATCTATTCTGGAGATTGTTGGTTTTTGGCTTTTGGCACTTAGATGTTTTTCCATCTTGTGTTGCCATCAATGCCAAAGGGGGAGATTGTTTGTATTATGGATGTGTTGCATTGGTTTTGTCATTAATATCAACAATTATACTTCTGGAGATCTTTGGTTATGTTGAATCGACACATTATGTTCATCGGCAATTTCAGTGACTTATGCACAGTCATTAGTATATCACTCATCGACAGGTTATATTGTTCACCGACATTGAAGATGACTTGTTATCATTTGGAGATCACTTGGTTATGTCAAAGACATGGTTTGGACACTTGGTTTTGATATTTTGGTTATTGGTCTAATCAGGTTGACATATTTGTTGTTACTAGAAAATTGGCCTAGGTTATGGACCAGCATGCATTATCTATTCCAGATCAGTATGACACATTATGAAGATGATTTAATTTATTGGAAATTGTTGTAAATGTATTGATCTGACATGATGCATCGCATCTTGACTTATTTGTAATTGGTTTAATTGTAATATTCTTGGTAAGCCGACCTACACATTTGGTCTTAGGCTTTGGTATATATGTAAGATCTCATTTGTGAGATGATGTAACGAGAAGAAATATAACGGTATATGGTATAAGGTTTTGTAAAATGGTATGTGTGAATATTGAAGACCATATGAGAAAACCATAGAGAAGGTTCAAGGAAGGTTTGAAGGTAATTATCAGAGCTTAACCGGTACTGAATCCAACATTAGAGATGCTACTTTGAGCAGTACATTATCATTGGATTTAACCATCCAATTGTAGTCAGTGTAACTCTTATTTTGTGATTGAGTAGTGAGCTCTAGGTGATTGGCCTTTCTACATGTGTAGACCCCATTTGTATACACATACTATCTGCAATAGTATCATCTGATTGTGGGTAAGGTTTCCCACCATGGTTTTTCCCCTTACAAGGTTTCTACTTACAAATCTTTGTGTTATGTATTGTGGATTTTGTTTCTCCTTTTGTTCTATGCATTAAGTTTCACCAGTATTAATATTAACTGCTAATCTGTTGACCGACATTAAGTTTGGTGTACTGGTATTAAGTATCAAGTTTGATTAAGTTATATTTGGGTTGAAATTAATTGACAACTGATTCACTCGCCCCCCCTCTCAGTTGCCTCTGGGTCCTAATAGTAAGTACCAAAACCTGTGGCATGATAGTTGGAGTATGGATCAGAATTTATGAATTCATTGAGAAAAACCTCCTATTCTGGTGGGATATCCCTAGACACTTCTTCATCTTCAAGAAGCTCTACCATTTTTCTCTCTTCATTAGAGATGGAGGTATGAGTTGGCTCAAAGTTGAGCATAGCCTAATCCACTACGTGCTCGGTGTGAAGGGGTTTTAAAATAATTTTGAGTTTAGAACCATGCTAGGTTCGAAGGATAAGGTGAGACTAGTCTAAAGATAGGTAACCTCCTATTTTGGTGATGAATTCTCGTGAAAGGCAGAGGCCAAAAATAGGCGACATATCAATAACTACTACTTCTTGAGGCATGGTGACACTTGTGTGTGTGAAAAGTGGAATAAGTATCTGCAAGCTATAAGACACAACACTTCAATTAAGTCATTACATGTATAGTTAGATAGATATAAGCATGAATAATAAAACCATAACAAATCAACCAATTGCCTTCTAAAAGATATGAGTATAGACTTGCTCTCAGATTTGTATAAGCAATACCAGTGACTAGACTACACCAAGACGAAGGATTTAATCTATATGAGCGTGATATTAAACTAAATGGATGCAAGATTATGCTAGATGGATGAATAGTAAGCTATATGAATTCAAGAAATCATAATTGAAATAAATATGCAAAAATCTATACTAAGATGCAATAATCTCAAAAAGAAAGCACAATATCTTCAATGACTCGAGCAAAAAATCTATAATAACAATAGATCTCCAGGGTGTTTTTGTAATACCCTAAAATTAGTCATCTAAACAATGGGCCCCTAATCTCGACAACATCACCAAGGTCCTAACCAAAGGCAATTAAATTAATCTTGAGCACATTATTAATTCTTTAATTATCAAAAATCACATGGCAAATCAATTACTCAATATTTATTTAATTAATTGAATCATTTCCAAGAATATCATTTTGATCAATTATCCTAATTTAATTTATTAAATATCCTTCCATATTTAATTAATTAATAAATTTGCCATTCAATCATGAAAAAAGGATTAATTTATTACAAAAGATGAATTAATTTATTACAAAGAGTTGAATTGAAAATAAAACAAAAAAAGAATTGAATTGAGAGAGAAATAAAACTTGAGATATTATTTCTTTTTCTAAATTTAGAACTTGAAATCAGAAAAGAAATTTAATTGAATTATTGAATTATTCTCTAAAATTGGAACTCAAAGCTTTTTAGAAAAAGAAGTTCAGTTGCATTGAAAAGACACTTTTCTTGAATTAATTAAAGAATTATCTATTTTTATCCTATATGCATGGAATTAATTTATTATTATTTTTCAATGCAACTTGGACTTCTAATTTGAATGCATTTCAATTAAACTATAATTGGAATCTATCTCAAAGTTAACTAAATCTGATTTCTCAATTATTTCAATTAACCCAAAATTAAGCTTTTTCATCATCTCTTGTGATTCTCTATAAATTCAATCTTTAGCTCTCATTCCAATTTACCCCAGAGATTTTTGAGAACATGCTTGGAGATTATTATCACGCTAATTTCGCTCTGGAGTCATTGAAGATTATTGTACTTTTTAGATTATTTGCATTCATTTTACATCCATTATTGCTTGCATCCATTGTTTCTTGAATTGATTATTATTACTTGAATTATTCATCCATCTTGCATCCATATAGCTTAATATCATATAGATTAAATCCTTCATCTTGGTATAGTCTAGTCACTAGTATTGCTTATAAAAAATCTGAGAGCAATCTTATACTCGCATCTTTTAGAAGGCAATTGGTCGCTTTGCTATGGTTTATTTCTTATTGATTATTGATTACTAACCATGCATATAATGACTTAATTGAAGTGTTGTGCTTGCAGCTACAAGTTCACTTTTTCACACACACATCTCTTGCACCCACTGTGGGGCCTGAAGAACACATTTTTCTGGCCTCCAAGACTGGCTACTTTATTTTTTGTTATTTTTCAGGTTTCAAACTTTTCAATTTTTCGTCCATGCATCTCGTACGACAATTTTTACAAGCTGAAACGACAAACTGCAAGTGTCGCACAAATTGCAAATATCCTATCGTACAAGTAGATGCTCTATCATACGAGTAGATCCTCTGTCGTAAGAGCAAAAATCCTCTATCATATGAGCAGACATCATCAGCAATCTTCTTTTGTACGATATTGCATCCTATCTCATACAAGTCAAGTGCCTATCATATGATTATGTATTTTCTAGTAAAAAAAGACAAATTTCAGAATTTTCTCATTTCTGATTGATTATTCTGACGACTGACCCTGACTATTTATCTATCTATCTTAGAATTTTTCACAGCCTAACTAGTTTTTGCAGAATGCTTGTCGCACAAAGACAATATGACTATTGATTCGTTGTCTTTGCAGGTTGCCTAAGGAGAATCGACTAAACATTATGTATTCTTTAAATTCATTTTTTAGGAACCTAACTTGCTATCTGATTAAAGAACAAATCTATCTTTTGTGCTTTTAGAAGATTCTGAGAGGTAGGAGAGTATGCTCTTGTCTCTTTCTAGACAATCAAAAATCCAGACCCTTGAAGCTTTTTCTTTGTTTGAGATTTGTACATCTTTAGTAGGCCTACCCTCCCAAGGGGTTGAAAAACTCTTAAAGTCGTTATGGCCGGTGTGAGGGGAATGAACTAAGTGGGAATGGCTAGATGCCAAGTACTCCAACCCACTATAAAATAAACGTGATTTGATGAAAATCAAGTCAACGGCAGTGCTCAGAAATAGCTCTCCTCCGTACCTTCGGGTATATTAAACCTTGGTTTTCAAGGTTGGGAGACCTCTTAATTGAGTTTATACCTCGACGCACTGAAAGGATCCCTGACTAAATCCAATTTAAAATTAGAAGCTACTCGGTTCAACTCCGAAAGGTGGATAATCTTTGTGCAAGAGAGATAGTAACTCTCCCAAGATACTTGTCATTTTGTGCCTCCATTAGCATTTGGAGTCAGATAATACAGCGTTGAGAATCCATTGTGTGAGACTCAACGGCCATATTCTGATTAGCTATTGGGTGTGTACCTGAGTCTACAAGCAAAGGTTTTCTTTCCTCACCAAATTTCTTAGGGTTTGCATGTTGTGATTAAAGTCACTATACATACTACTTGTTTTCTGTGTTTTCATCCCTGAAACAAAAACTGAAATACCAAAAATTGGTGAAGACCAGAAACAACTCAGTGAATCAAAACTCTGTCTGTGTCAGAAACTAGTCCATCCTGAGTCAAAACTCTGTCTGTGTCAGAAACTAGTCCATCCTGAGTCGAAACTCTGTTTGTGTGAGAAACTAGTCCATTTTAAGTCGAAAACTCTGTCTGTATCAGAAACTAGTTTATCTTGGTAAAAAATCAGTCCATCTCAGAATTGGTCATACTTAGTTATCATACTCAGCAATTGAAAAAACTCAAAATTTCTAGGCTCTGTCCTATGAATAGTCGTACAAGTCTGATAATTCATCGTCCTATATCACATCCTATGTCATACAAGTCATTTTATTCTATCGTCTAGCTTTGTATCCTGTGTCATACGAAATAGAACTGCTCTGAGTCTTTTTTCATCCTACACATACCAATTTGTCATATGGTATGAGGCAACAACTCGTACGAATCAGAACTATTGTCATCCTGTAGCTGCTAAATTTTCATCCGGTCCAGAAAATCTTGGCGTATGAGTCTCTGGTTTTGTCAGAACAAAATAGTCAAACTTGCCTAGAAATAGCTTACAACAAACATAATACTGGTTATCATTTTCCTAAGCATAAACAGATCAAGATAGTGTACCTTTTCCATTTGCGTTGCACGATTTGGTCAATCACCTTTCAGCTAGTTCAATCAACTACCTATCAAATTTTAGTCACTTAGATAAAGTCTTATACAGGATAGATCATTCCTAAAACCAAACTGAATCTTACACTATGTTGAGAATCAACTTAGACAATGTCTTAGATAGGATAGATCGTTCCTAAAATTAGACTAAATCTCAGTTGTTTTTCCCAAACAATACTCTAAACAAAACAACTAGCTCTAAAATTGATCTTGACCTCTGCATCATAAAATGACTTTAGGTCACACTAATCCATAAAAATTCCTATTCAAAACAAGAGTTCTCATAAGAAACAAGCCAAAGGAAAAGAACAAACCTTCACCTATCAAGATAATCCATTCTATGTGAAGGATCCACTCACTGACATGTCGTCGTCATCAGGTGGACCAATTTTTGATGAACCAAAATCTCCCACTATACATGAGATAGATTACAATGATGGAAACAAAAATGACCGTAATATTCCTAAAAATCATAATGACTCCACATCATCAAGTGAGACTGACGAAGACACTAAACCTCCAGAAAAAGAAATCCTTGACTGTCAAAAGGACAAAGACTTTAGAAAAATGATGAAAACTATCATGACCCGAGAGAAGGAAGACTATTTCTTAGAACTAGCAAAACAAGGTGCCAAACTTCCTATTGGATATGATGTTCAGACACTTGTTACTAAAAGGAAAGACTCACCTATACTCATGGTACGCAAATAGTTATTAGCTTTGCAAATGGAGGTCATAGAACTGAAGAATAAGGACAAGTCCCCAAAATAATATTCTCTAGAAACAATATGTCCCTTTCCATTTGACAAAAATCTACACATGCCTCCATTTTCTCCATGAGTGGAAATCCCAAAATTTGACAAATATGATGGTACCTCAAATCCTCAAGATCATGTTAGGGAATTTAGTGCTACTTGTATGGAATTCATGCACGATCAAACGTACCTCATGCATCTCTTCCCAAAGAGTTTAGGGGGTCAAGCAATGGAATGGTTCTCAAGTCTACCCAAAGGAATAAAAACATTTGAAGAACTAATCCAATTGTTTTTACAAAAATACTCATACAACAGTCGACATCCTATAACTATGATGGATCTTTGTAATACTCAACAGAAAATAGGGGAACCTCTTCTTACTTTTCTCCAACACTAGAGAAAGATGTTCTCTAGGTACCCACGACCTATTCCAGACTCTGAGAAAATGGATATATTTGTCAATAACTTGGTCCCCGAACTGAAATATAGTGTACAAATGTAGGTACACCCATCATTTAACAAAATGGTAGATAATGCCATTCGAATGGAAGATGTTCTCATAAAGAAGGGGGATATCACACCTTGGAAAGAAACACAAACAGGATCTAGCTCTAAAGAGAAGAACAAGTATTGGAAATTTGCCAAAGACAACAACAAGAATGTTGTTAATGATGGAGTAGTAGACACTATGAAAACCAACTCAAAATCCACAATATTCAACTTGGATAGTGGTACACAAGCACTTAAAGCTACTGAGGTTGCAGTAGAGAATCCACCAAAGAAAACAAAGGAATGGTTCAAAGAAAAGCCTTGGCTTTCCAAACCTAAGTGTGATTTTACTCCTCTTGAAGAATCATATGAATCTGCTTTCAAAACTCTATTGGCAAACAACTTGATAACACTACCAGATAACTCTAGACCATATGATCCAGATGTCAAACCAAGATGGTGGAGAGAAAATGAATATTGTGACTTCCATTGGAATAAGGGTCATAACATAAACAATTGCGTGAAGCTAAAACATGAGATTCAGGATCTCATAGATGCTAGTAAAGTTGTTGTTGGGAATCATCCAACCAATTTTGATCATAAAGCATTTAAAGACCCTTTGCCTGCTTATGAACAAGGTGATTCCTCAAAGACCAAAGGAGGTGCCAAAGTAAATTATACTTATGCCAACTAGGACAACGTTATCAACATGATTGAGCCTTCATACTCAAAATATTGCAATGTGATTATAGTTCATGATAAACCAAATGAATCATGATATGCAAGAGCTCTGACCTGATTCAAAATAAAGTTACCCTCCAAGGAGCTAGTTCTTCCAACCTAACTCAAGAAACATCAAATCCAATAGCCTTTCCAAACAAACAAAAAGAATCAACCTTGGACAAATTTAAAAGATTAGCCTCATCATCATCCTCTAGATACAATGTGGTTGAACATTTAAAAAGGACAAATGCTCAAATTTCAATTTTTGAATTGCTAAAACTCTCATCTCCTCACAAGGAAATCCTAGACAAAGCATTGTTCACTACCAACGTTCCAAAAGATTTAGACATTGATCAATTTCAGTCTATGGTGGGTCATCTGACTTCACCTCACTATTTGACCTTCTTTGAAGAAGATGACAATTCATTAAATCATCCCCATAACCAGCCATTGCATATTAAAGCCATGATCCACAAACACAAAGTCAAACGTGTTTTGATAGACGGAGGCATAGGGTTGAATATCTGTACATATCATCTGCTTACACAACTAGGATTCTCTAAAAATGTTATTGATCTCGCAAGAAAATAACAATAAAAGCCTATGATGAGGAAGAAAGGACCTCCAAAGGTCTAGTATCATTACCAATTAGAGTGGGACTGGTAGAGAAAGATGTTTTTTTCCAGGTTCTTGATATTCCATTGTTATACAATATTTTACTGGGCAGGTTGTGGATTCATGAAATGAAGGCAGTATCGTCAACATATCACCAATGCTTAAAGTTTCCTTATAACGGAGCTGAAGTCAGTATTCTTGTTGATACAAATATCATCTATAATGCATTGACAAAAGGTGCAGATACTTATGTGCCTCATAATAGGGCAGCCTCTCCAAATGAAGATCTAGAAGCATTGATGAAAGACTTAGAAAAGAGATTGAAGATTATGGATACTGGCATGGATGGCTACAATATAGAGCCAGTACTATCGTTAGTTTCTCTCCCTCCATCACCAAAATAGTTGGGCAAACCATCAGAGGCTATGAGAACACAAACTTCAGCTCTGAATACTATATATGATGGTCTCTTTATATTGTCTTCTACCTCCTTGGTGCCAAAAAAAAAAGAGGATGAAGTGCTTAACTAGCTCTTTAAGGAAGATAGTCCAAATGAGGAGGTATGACATTGTGATATTTCCTCAAACCAATATGGTCGTGGTTACAAAATGATTCAACGCATGGGGTACTCAGGTATTGGTCCTTTGGGCAAATGGAAAGAAGGTACTAAACCAATTCAGCTACAAACCAAATCCACACATGATAAGGCTGGATTGGGATATAATCCAAAATAGACATCAGAACAAAAACATGTTTCTAAATCTAAGTGCTTGAAAAAGATATCGCCTTTAACATTACATGAAGAAAACACTAAACAAACAAAAGTAGAGTATAGAAAAGAGAAAGAGGAATCAACAGTCAAGAAAGAAGAAATAGTCAGTGCTCAAGCTTCGATGGTATCAGCTACGATAATACAAGAAGTTGAGGTTCCTAAGGATATAAGAGATGAAGTCATAAGAATTAGAGAATTGTTTGCACCATTAAAAGTTCTAGTCACATATACTGGCAGGCAACAAGTAGATGATTCAAAGACTGATTCAAAAGAGTATGAATGGGGTCCTAACTATCTTTCAGACACATCCACTACAAAAACTCTAGAAGAATCTAGTGTTCTCATAGATGATACTCAAGAACTGATGCGCATAAAACTAGAGAAGGAAATACAAGAAATTAGACAAAAGAGGCAAGCAAATTATGAACAAGGATTGAAAGAAGGAAGAATACCAGAAAGATTCTCATCTATGTGCCCTTATCCTAAAATAGAACAAATTAGTTATAGTACTACATAGGAAGAGTTAGAAGCTATAGAACAAGAACCAGTCATTAGTCTAGAAGAAGCTGAATGGAGTAGATGACAACAAATCATAGAGACAATGAGATCATGTCAACAGGTGTGTCAGATACAAATGACAAATGAACCACAACATGAAGGAAATTGTAGCATTAAAGATGTTAGTATTGATACCATACATATGCTTACTAAATCAACTGAAAGAGACTTAGAAACTTCATCCAATGACTCTGATGATAGTCCTATTCATGATTATATCCACTCAGCCTTAAATTTTGAATCATCTGATACAAACAATGAAAAGTTGCCTACTAGTCTTATTGTTGTTAAACCATGATATGACATCTAGTCCAGCATAGTAAACGGCATTACAAGTATGTCTATTGGATTAGATCAATTAAATATTAATGTGAACTTTAATAATCATGATCTGACTCTTCCTAGTCTCAAGACACTTATGCAAGGTATCATTCTGGAACTTGACTTTTTGATCCGTAGTTGTGATAACAATACCATGAATGCTCTTGAACCTATCCAAAATTTGTCCTTAGTACATCCCGAATTGATTGACTGTACTTTACAGAATCAACCCATGGATATACCTACTTTTACCAATGACTATACATTATCTTATTATTTCAATGTAGTCGAACCTATAAACTCTTCCACCAGTGAACTGAGTGAAAATATGACTGAAGCGGATATTAAGTATCTTAGTTGCAAAAACAAGAAAAATAAAAATAAAAGATCTTATGGCAAAAACTATATTGTGGCGGTGTCAGAATCTAAAAAAGAGAAAATAAAGGGCATACCTAAAGGTGAAAACCTCTTTGAGGCACCTAAAGGTGAGATACTTGGTATACTACTCAGTCATTTTTAGGAGCGGTCTTCCATATTGATCGAGCCAACTCAACCAGTGAATATCAGGAATCAAGAGACACCACAAATTATTCACGTAGCTCAATCACTATCAACAGAGGAATTGAAGGATTTCACTCAGCTATTCTTAGAGAAGAAAATAAACTTTGCATGGATGTACTCTGATATGCCAAGCTTGGATCCTGATCTCATTATGCACCATCTCTCAATCACACCAGGAGTAAAACTAGTTAAACAAAAACTTCATAAGATGCACCTGCATGTAGCACTATCCATCAAAGCTGAACTAGAGAAACTGCTCAAAGATGGATTTATCAGAGAAATAGATTATGCTGAATGGATTTCCAACATAGTGCCTATGTCAAAGGCAAATAAATCTATCAGAGTTTGTACACATTTTAGAGATCTCAACAAAGCATGTCCGAAAGATGACTTTCCATTGCCAAATATTGATATGATAGTTGACATGACAGCTGGGTATGATATGTACTCACTAATGGATGGATTTTCCGGCTACAATCATATTAAAATTGCTCTTGGAGATCAAGAAAAGACAACTTTCACCTGTGCGTGGGGAACCTTTTGTTGGAATGTCATGCCATTTGGGTTAAAGAACGTAGGGGCGACCTATCAAAGAGTAGTTACAACTATCTTTCATGAAATGATGCATAAGAATATGGAAGATTATGTTGATGACACCTTAGTGAAGACTATGAAAAGATCAATGCATATTCAAGAGTTAGGTCCTATACTTGACAAAATGCAAAAATTTAAGCTCTGATTAAATCCAAAGAACTGTGCATTTGGAGTGACATTTGGTAAACTACTTGGCTAAATCATTTCAAAGAAGGGAATCAAGGTTGATCCTGAGAAGGTCCAAGCTATAATGGAAATGCCACCTCCAAAGAACATTAGTCAAATGAGAAGTCTATAGGAACGTCTCCAATCCATTAGAAGATTCATTTCTCAGCTAGTAGACAAGGCTCAACCTTTTACAAAAGTATTGAGAAAAGGAATAATATACAACTAGGATCAGCAGTGTGAACAACATCTTTAGCAGATAAAAGAGTACCTATCTAATCCACTAATATTGATGCCACCTATTTAGGGTAAGCCATTAATCTTATATATATCAGCAACTAATTCATCATTGGGGGCACTTCTGGTGCAACAAGACGACAACAAAAAAGAATGAGCTATTTATTACATCAGTAGGACATTGGTGTCTTATGAAATGAGCTACAGTATGATAGAAAAAGCATGCTTGGCATTAGTCTTTGCATCATAGAAACTGAGGCACTATATGCTAGCACATTCAGCCAAGTTGGTGGCCAAAATCAATCCACTCAAGTATCTTCTTAATAAAGCAACACTCACCAGAAGATTGGCAAAATGGGTTATGATCCTTACAGAGTTTGACATTGAATATGTGGAATGCAAATCCATAAAAGGATAGGTAATTTCTGATCAACTTGCAGAAGCTCCACTTGAGGATACTCAACCACTACACATTGAGTTCCTAGATGAATCAATAATGCATCTTACTCAACAACCCTGGAAGATGTTCTTCGATGGTTCCTTTGCTCAAAATGGTTCAGGTGCTGGCATACTATTCATTACTCCTCAAAAGTATTCAATTCCAAAGTCTTATAAGATTATGTTTCCCTGCACAAACAATATTGCATAATATGAAGCTTTGGTGAATGGAATAAAACTAGCTATTGAATGGAAGGTTACTGAATTACATAACTATGGAGATTCTCAGTTGGTTATCAATCATATCAATGATACATATCAGACTCAAGATGAGAAATTGATGCCTTACGAGAGGATGGTGGACAATCTCAAGAAGTACTTTGCTTTTGTATCATTCCAGCAGATTCCTAGATCAGCGAATAGAGCAATAGATGCTATGGCCACCTTGGCATCTATACCTAAGTTACAGAAGTCCAATTTTCACTTTGATTTCCTAGTGGAAGAGTTATATTACCCCACTTATGATTCTCTTGAGACCCAAATAGTTTGTTCTATTATTGGACATGACTCATCCCGATACAACCACATCTATTCCTATCTATGCGATCAAATTATCCTTGAAAACCTTACTCGTAATGAGAAAAGAAACCTAACTCAAAATGCTTCGTAGTATGTTATCATAGCTAACGATTTATTTAGATGAGGTTTGGATGGTACATTGCTTAGATGTCTAGAAACTGAAGAATCTAAACATGCATTATCGAAAGTCTATGAAGGTATTTGTGGATCTCATTCGAATGGTTTTACTTTAGCTTGGAAACTATTACGGGCTAGCTACTACTGGCCAGATATGGAAAAAGACGCCATTAAATTTGCTAAGACTTGTGAGAAATGTTAGCTTCATGGAAATCTCATACATGCCCCGGCAAGGGACCTCATACCATTTATAACACACTGGCCTTTTCAGCAATGGGCCTTTGATCTCATTGGTCAGATATATCCGGCTTCATCCAATGGACATAAATTTATCATAACTGCCACTGAGTATTTCACCAAGTGGGTAGAGGCAGTTTTGCTCACCAAATCAACTGGTAAAAAAGTCACCTTGTTCATCCAAAACTATATAATTTGCAAGTATGAGATACCTTCATCCATCATGACTAATAATGGAGGACAATTCAAGAATAAAGATCTAGATGAGCTTTGTGAGAAATTCAAAATAAAGAAACACTGGTCATCAGTATATTACCCTTAGGGTAATGGACAAGCTGAGGCATCTAACAAAAACCTACTAACTATTTTGCACATAACAGTGAACAAGTTTGGGAAGGATTGGCATCTATAGCTCAATCTTGCACTATGGGCTTATAGAACCAGTATCAAAACACCTACTGGGGCTACACCTTTTTATTTGGTGTACGGGTCCGAAGCAGTATTACCTATTGAAGTAGAAATACCATCTCTCAGAGTTTCTTTGCAAGGTCTTGTCACTGATGAAGATCATAGAATATCCAGATTGCAAGAACTTGAATTGCTAGATGAGCGTCGGCAAGTGGTGTTTGATCATCTCAGAGTGTATCAGAAGAGAATCTCCAGAGGGTATAACAAGAAAGTTTGACAAAGAGAATTTCAAGTTGGTGTCCTAGTTCTGAGAGAGAATCCAAAAAATTCAACAATTTTGCGATAATAAAGGGAAGTTTGAACCCAACTGGCTGGGTCCCTACATTGTTATTGTAGTATTCAGCTTTGGTGCCTATCAACTCTCAAACTCAAAAGGAGAACAGCTCCATGAACCGATTAATACCATCCACTTGAAGAAATTCTTTTCTTAGCACTCTTTGCTCCAGCAAACTTGTACAGTTGGAAAAAGTCTTGAAAAAAATTTTAAAAAATGAAAAAAGTCCTGAAAAAAATCCTAAAAATCAGAAAAAGTCTTGAAGAAATAAAAAAAAAAAAGAAAAAAGAGAAAAGAAAGAAAAAATATAAAAAGAGAGAAATTGCCCTGGTGAAAACCTAGTAAACAAGCACCTTGGTAAAAAATAAAAATGAATCTCTACCAAGCAGGTGAAAACCTGGCAAACAGGCACCTCTTGTACTCAAGTGCTCCATCTATCAATGCAACATTGGCATTTCCCGCTTTCAAGCATCTTTTGCTTTCGCTTGTACATATTTTCAGTCACTTTTGTGACATCCTGGTTTGTTGGAACCCTCATGACTTGAAACTAATCAACATCCTAGTCTTAGGTTACTCGACAGAGCACATTACATATCCTAAGCAGTGTCAACCAAGTCATTTTTCCGTCAGTGAAACTTGGTCATCCACTTCGAGTCAGTCACCTGTCTCCTAACTACCAAAGAGTTTTATCACTGAGTTCACAAGCAAAACAACATAACAAAAAACATTCACTAAACAGTTTGAGGTATGAATGAAAATTTTCTTTGTATGTTGTCTTTTATATTGGTTTTCAATTATTATCCCTCTGAGCAACTCGAGGAAGTCTATTGTGACTAAGAGGTGCAAGGATTGGGGGCATAATATTTTCTTTTCTTTTCTGCTTGTAGGAATGATCCCGATGATCTGGAAACATATAAATTAGCTGGGTGTCTATGACAAGAGCCTTCACATTAAGGTGAAATCACCTCACATACCTCGACTCCGCTTATATGTATGCTATAGGGAGGTCCATATCATTTCTTTGTTTGTTTTGAGGGAATTTCTTTATGATGCAATTTAGGTCCCTGTGAAATCTGTCCAACGATATGAACGAAAAAAAGGTCATTGCGGACAAGATAATTAAAATTGCACATTGAAAGGAAAGGAACTCTAACCTACCTATTGTGTTTGTTATGCTCAGTGATGAATCTTAAGTATTTTAATTCTAGTGACTAGGTTTAGGTTGCATTTCGTATATCATTTTGCATTTTTGTGAATCTACAGTGATTTCGGTATAGTAATAATCTCTTTATCTTCTGAATGAGAGCTAAAAGCATCATCATTTCTTACGCTAAGTGGTCCATTTATCATTATTTCTCTAATCGAGTACTTATGTTTTGAGATGTTTAGCTGCATACATAACATATTATATAGATTCATTCATTTCATTATTATTCATTTATATTGATCTTATTGCATAGAAAAACGAAAAAATTGCATTACTCATTACTCATTACTCATTACTCATTTTCATTCATTTATTTGTATATAAAAAGAAACCAATACATAGACATCCATATTCATTTGCATTACATACATTCCTGATGAAATAAATGCATACATATAGAATAAAGCATATAGAAACATCTCATAGTCAATTGACACAAGAACAATCAAGTCAAAATAGATCTTGTATATATATCATATCAAGTATAAGAGTACAAAATGATGTTGAATGACATATAAAAACTCCCATCGGAGAAAGAATTGTATAAACTACAAAAAATGGGTGTGTCTACAAAAAGTATCCCAACTACAAAAAGAATCATCTAGCTGGTGTCCTCTCCCTCATCGCCTGGTGGAGGAGGAGGAGCCTGATGCCTAGGATCTTGGCACGGTGCCCAAGATCCCTTTGATCTAGCCATATACTACAAATAGGGTTGCACCTGCTATGCAACAGGAACTATGACACTATATGCCGCCACATAATATGCAGCTCTACTGCTCTGGAGAAGCACCTCCTATCATAGAGACTCTATCTCTTCTCTCAACTCGGCTCTCAATGCTATGATCTGGCGATCACACTCAGCCCTAACCATGACTAGCTATAG
The DNA here is from genome assembly GCF_030272615.1 of Cryptomeria japonica. Classification (NCBI taxonomy): domain Eukaryota; kingdom Viridiplantae; phylum Streptophyta; class Pinopsida; order Cupressales; family Cupressaceae; genus Cryptomeria; species Cryptomeria japonica. Next base: position 438,113,242 of record NC_081405.1, on the reverse strand, counting down.
GTCTCTCTCTACCAGCTGAGTCTAAGCCACTATCAACTATGATTGTGCTCTCATCGACCATCTCGTGTCAGCTCCCTGCTCTCTCATAGGCTCCCCACCACCATCTCCACCCTGCTCATCCCATTGCTGCTCGCTCATCCTCTCCGCCACCCAACCTCATGCCTACTCTCCCAAGGGATCCACCCTCACCCCTTTGCTATCCAACATCAGCTCGCACTAGGATCACCACCAGTTCATCATGGAGCCTCTGATCTCTGTGTTTGTCCCTGGCTATGGCCCTACCTCTGGCCCTATCCCTATGCCGGTGCAGGGGAATCATCCTCCACATCCTTAATATGAGGAGCCTGCTCTCCTATAGTAGTAGATAAAGATACAACTGAAAAGTCAGATATGGCTAATGAGCCTCTGGTAGTAGGAGAAACAAAGAAACCGATAGAAGATACAAAGAAAATGGTAGAAACTGAGTCACAGACAGAGACAACACAACATATAGAGAAACCAACAAAGCTAAAGGCTCTGGAACAACATCAACCAGAACAAGTACATAAGGAAATAGTGCCATCGATAATTATTGAAGTAGGAAAACCAGTGCTTAAAGAAATGCAGACACAAACTGACCTACTAGAGGTCAATACAAGCATGGTTACTTCCACCAGTACTCAGATTGTTGGATCATCATCAGCATTCAAATCAACAAATGTGATTGAGGTATTACTTGATTCTATCAAGAAAATAACTGACTGCAGCTCATAGGCTTACAAAGCAATTGATGATTCTATACCAATTTTGAAGGTAATTGCACCTAACTATAATGTAGATAATAAAGATTCTTTAGGACAATTGGATACATTATGTAAATATATCTCATAAATTATTGAGAAAATAAAGGAAGAATCAGTAAAGGATAAGGTAGAGATTGAAAAGTAGAAATTCTTTGATGAGAAAATAAAGAAGTGTAATAGAGATTTTGACACACTTCTACCTGAACTATGCAATTTGTTGAAAGAATACAAAAATCTATATAAAGATACATGTAAAACAAACTTTTTGACTGTAGATATTGACAAGAAAATAAGCAAGGAAAAGGATGAGATAAATAGACTTGCAGATAGCTTTGTCAACTCACCTGATACACTATTAGTTATTGAAGAAAAGATAGTAAATTTTGAGGCAGAACTACTCAAATTGGAAAGGGAGAAAGAAAGGACAATAAATAAGGCAAAACATTTGAGATCTAAACTAAGTCCAAGATTGGACTATTTAGCATCTTTGCGGAAGGAAATTTCTTAGGCATTAACACAAGGAAGCAAAACACCGGCTGAGCATTTGCAACATCTCACTAGTACAATGAAGAGAACTGAGATAGCAATAAAGGATAGTAAGAAGTTTATGGATAGTATATGTATGCGGCAAAAGTGGGTTGATAAAACTCAATATGTGAAAATATTTCAAAATACTAGTCCACACACACACACAGGACTTCTTGGTGCAAGCTATGGAGTAATAATGTATTACTCAGCTTCCCAAGGAGGGTCCCATGGTTCTCTATCTCACAATGTCCCTCAAACCAATGTTTTTGCTCTCAGATCACTGAGCAAAATGGTTTAGGGATGGCAAATGTAAGAATGAGAGATGCTTTGATATATTTTAGTATGAGATGTGTTAAGCTATATATATGATTCTAGAAATGCAATAAACTAAATGATAAGATGACAAGATTAGTATGAATACTATCCTAGCATACTATATTTAGTCTATGATTGAGCTAAAATGATAAAGAAATTATTCTAAACATGCATATTAGTCTAATTTCTGATCTAAAAGAGGCTAAATGATGAGCATAAAAATGATATGAAGGCTTAAAAGAATTTGAGCATAAGTGTAATGCTTCAAATTTGAAAGATGATTGTTAAAAAAGGAGGAATGAGAGCTCTATTTATAGCAAGAATAGGGCAATGGATGGTCAGGATTGAATGGTTTAATCAAGGGTTGAGTTTGAAAGTTGGGGATCCATGTGCACAATTGGCACCAATGAAATGGTGACAAGTGTCAACATAGGGTTGGGTTGAGAGAAGAGGTTGGAGGCATTAAAGGCCTGAGAAGACCTCATGGTTATCTAGAGGCTAAGGGTCAAGTCTAAGTTAGGATTACCCACTGGATTAGGAGTTAATCCAAGGATAAACCTTTGTGCAAATGATTAAGAGATAATCATGGTCAAAGCATTAAAGGCCTGATGAGACCTTTGGGTTGGGTAGAGGTTGAGTCAAAACAAATGTTTTAACCATGTAGGAGGGTTTGAGTTAACCATTAATGGTTATTGGAGACTTTGGGGATTAAGTGGTTGAAGGTTGGAAGCCTTCAATGGTTTTCAAAGACTTTGAGTCATTTAGTGGTTGAAGGTTGAAAACCTTTAATGGTTATCAAAGACTTTGAGGTTTTGAGAAGTGACTTCCCTTTGCTTAGGGATGTGACAAAGTTTAGAAGATGGGTTAGGCTAATTAGAAGCAATTAGAAGAGTCTAGAAGGTAGTAGAAAGGGTTTTAGGAAGGCAAGTGGGAGATGTAGGATTTTGCAAGTGGATGGAGGGATAATAGGATTTAATTGATTTAAATGATTTATTCAATTTGGTTGTAATTTGGGGAAATTAAATAAATTAGATTTATTTAATTTAGGATAACTATTTAATTAAATTTGTATTTAATTAAAAGTGGATAGAAGGGATTTAATTGGATAAAATGATTTATTCATTAAATGGTATAGTGAATTTAATTTAAATAAATTGAGTAATTTACTTAATTAAATAGAAGAATGTGGATAATTTAATTAAATTGGATTTAATTAAATAGAGAAATGAACATGAAATATTCATTCAGAAATGGTCATTTTTATATGTCTACATTTTGCCCCTCTTTGAAGTGACGTGTGTGCACATGTTATTTCAAAGAAAATGATGCTTTATCATGATTTGTGATCAATGCAATTTTGTGTCACTTTTTTAATTTGCAAGTCATGCCCTAGATTCGATGTGATGCCCCATATTTGATATTTGATGGTGATGCCCCCTCGGGAGATGAATCAATATTTTGAAAAAAATAAAATATTTTGATTTAATTTAATGAGTTGCATATGATGTGTAGGATTCCGTGCATGTAAAATGTGTGTAAATTGATTCATCTCTCGATAAGTTACAAATGTTATGGTATAGGGGAGACCGCGACCATATTACAGGTCCATTGGGCTAACCCTAATTTCATTTTCCTCCTATAAAAGGGGAAAAGGGCTTGATTGAGACTCATTTGTGCTTTGTTGACTTTGGAGAAAAAGAATTTGCTCTGGAGAGAAAATGCCTATTCCTTATCATAGACACCGATTCGAGCGCGTTCGGAGGTATCGGAGGCCTACAGCGCGGGGACCACTAGTAAGTCAACATTTTTGACCCTTTTTGAATTTTTCATTTGGTCGTTTTTAGTCAGTTTTTGAATTTCAAAGTTCGGGCTTAACATTTTAGCACGTCTAGGGTCTAGAGTAGCGCATACGAAGTCTGAAGTAGTGCATTGAGTGCAATTTTAGGGGTCGTGTCCAAAAAAGATAGGCTAGCGCATAAAATTATTAGGTTAGCACGTGCATGTAGAATAGCGCATGGCAGTCATAGGGTAGTGCGTCAGGTCAACGGGTTAGTGCGTAGGGTTAACCTAGCGCATAGGGGCCGCGGGGGTTCACATAGGGAAGGGGGTTTAGCACGTAGGGTTAACCTAGCGCATAGGGCCAAACAGGTAGCACCTAGGGGGGATAGATTAGCGTGTAGACAGAATCTAGCGCATAGGGTAGGTTAGGTGGCGCATGGGGTGAAAATTTTAGCACGTGGACAGAGTCTAGCGCATAGGGTAGATAGAATAGCGTGTAGGAGAGGCAACCTAGTGCGTGGGAGGTTTTTAGTGCATTGAATATCTATTTTAGCGCATCTAAAAAAATTTTGCAGAATGGGCCGATTTGAAAATTTGTTTTGTTTGCCTGTCGTGTTTTGATGAATTTATCCAATATGAGTGTTTGTATAACTTGTTTTGATTTGCGATTTTCCAAGTTATGTATAGATATCAATGTGTTGTGTTAATCAGAATATGATGTATTGACGTGTTTTGTTTCAAGTTCAATATGTGTGAAGCTTGAGTTGTGTTACAAGCTGATATAGGTTGGAAACTTGAGTTGTATTACAAGCTGATATGGGTGGGAAACTTGAGTTGTTTTACAAGTTTATGTGATTGTGGAGATTTGAGTTGTGTTACAAGTTTTGATATAGTATTTGAGAACTTGAGTTGTTTTACAAGTTGATATGAAATGATAGGATTTTGAACTTTGATGTAGATGAGAAAATTGTTTCATGTTGTCGATGTAAGTTTGATTTTGAGATCTTGGTTTTGATGTGGAAACTGATATTGGATTTGTTTTGTGTGTTGACAGGAGTGATTGGGTGTTGTTCAGTCAAGAGAGAGATTCCCCAGACCATGGACATTGATACCGCGGTTGTCGCAGGCTGATTTGGACATTATTGAGAGATGTGGATTGACCTCTCTCCTGGATATGCCTCGGTTCACTATGAACTGGGGGCTTTTGACAGCTTTGGCAGAGAGGTGGCATAGCGACACGAACGCCTTCCATTTTGCCACTGGAGAGATGACAGTCACCCCTGAGGACTGTTACCAGATTCTGCGCATTCCTGTGGTAGGTGCACTTCTACCATATGAGCAGTCAGAGGAGGGTGGTACAGAGGCACTGTGCTGGATATTTCAGGATGATACTGTCTATGGCTATGAGATTCCATGGCAGGAGTTTCTAGATTTAGATTATGCACTGCTGCCATCTGTACTGGCAGGATTCATTAGGGGATTCCTTTGTCCTAATCGCAGGTCAAAGGGATTCTCAGTGGGATGTGGACTAGTTTTGGAGGAGATGGTTACATAGGGCGGGAGGTTTGCATGGGGGTCAGCGATGCTGGCTCATTTATACAGGAGTTTACATGAGGTAGTCTACCTCGGTTATGACAGTTT